>NC_138385.1:89930052-89941140 GCF_054177405.1 Leptonychotes weddellii | reverse complement strand
TTTTTTTTTTTTAAAGATTTTATTTATTTATTTGAGACAGAGAGAATGAGAGACAGAGAGCATGAGAGGGAGGAGGGTCAGAGGGAGAAGCAGACTCCCCGCCGAGCAGGGAGCCCGATGCGGGACTCAATCCCGGGACTCCAGGATCATGACCTGAGCCGAAGGCAGTCGCTTAACCAACTGAGCCACCCAGGCGCCCCCCTATCAAGATTCCAATGGCACTTTTTACACCAGTAAAAAAGACACTCCTAAAATTTATATGGAACCACAAAAGACCCTAAGTAGCCAAAGAAATCCTGACAAAGAAGAACAAAGCAGGAGGCATCACATTTCCTGATTTAAAGCTATACCATAAAGCTATAGTCATCAAAAGAGTATGTTACTGGGCACCTGGGTGGCTCAGTCAGTTGAGTGTCTGACTCTTGGTTTCAGCTCAGGCCATGATTTCATAGGTCAAGGGATCAAGCCCTGTGTTGGGCTCCACACTCAGCGGGGAGTCTGCTTGAAGATTCTCTCCCTCTGCCCCACTCCTCCACTCTTTCTCTCTCTCTCAAATACATAATTAAATAAATAAATAAATAAATAAATAAATAAATCTTTAAAAACAACACAACAAAAATAGTATGTTATAGGCATAAAAACAGGCAAGTAGACCAATGGAACAGAATCAAAAACTCAGAAATAAACCCACACGTATATATGGCCAACTAATATTTGACATGGGAGCCAAGAATACTCAGTAGAGTACATGTGAAACTAATATAACATTATATATTAACTAACTCTAATTGAAATAAAACCTTTAAAAAATATTCAACAGCAAAAAGACAAATTGCTTCAATAAATGGTACTGGGATAATTGGATATTTACATGTAAAAGAATGAAACTGAACCTCTTTCATGACCGCTCACAAAAATTAACTCAAAATGGATTAGAGACTTAAATGTAAGGTGTGACCCCAAGAAACTCCTAGAAGAAAACATAGGAACAAAGTTCTTTGACATGGGTCTTGGTAATGATTTTGTGAATAGATACCTAAAGCACAAGTAACAAAATTATAAATCAACAGGTAGGACTACATCAAATTAAAAAGTTTCTGCAAAGCCAAAGAAACCATCTACAAAGTAAAAAGGTGACCTATGGAATGGGACAAAATATTTGCTAATCATTTATCTTATATGTGGTTAATATCCAAAATATATGAAGAACCCATACAACACAATAGCAAAAAAATAAAATAAAAATAATAACCCCTCTGAAATAATAACCCAATTAAAAAATGCGCAAAGGACTTGAATAGGCAATTCTCAAAAGAAGATATACGAAAGGCTAATAGGTACATGAAAAGATGCTTAACATTGCCAGTCATTAGGGAAATGCAAATTAAAACCACACCTTTAGAATGGCCTTCATCAAAACGACAGGCCTAACAAATGCTGGCATGAATATGGAGAAAAGAGAACCCTTGTGCATGCTTGGTGGGACTGTAAATTGCTACACCTACTATGGAAACAGTATGGAGGGGTTTCAAAAAATTTAACATAGAACTACCATATGAGCCAGCAATTCTACTTCCGAGAATATATCCAAAGGAAATGAAAACACTAAAAAGGATATCTGTACCCATGTTCACAGCAGCATTATTTACAACAACCAAGACCTGGAAACAACCTAAAGGTCTACTGATGGAGGAATGGATAAAGAAGTGTGCATATTCATACATGCACACACAATGGATTATTATTCAACCATAAAAAATGTGGAAATCCTATCATTTGTGACAACATGGATAGAACTTGAAGGCATTGTGCTAAGTGAAATAAGTCAGAGAAAGACATACTATATGATCTTACTTACATATGGAATCTAAAAAACAAAACAAAACTGATGGAGAAGAGATGAGACTTGAGGCTACCAGAGGCCAGGGAGTGGGAAGAATTGGAGGAAGGAGGTCAAAAGGTACAAACTTCTAGTTATAAGGTAAGTAAGTTCTGGTGATGTAATGTAAAACATGATGACTGTAGCTAACATTGTTGTATGATACACAGGAAAGCTGTTAAGAGAGTGAATCCTAAGCGTTCTCATCACAAGAAGAAATTTTTCCCCTTTTTTCTTCTTTCTTTTCTTTTTATTGTATCTATATGATAAGATTGATGTTAGCTGAACCTATTGTAGTAATCGTTTCACAATATATGTAAATCAAACCACCATGATGTACATTTTAAACTTATACGTGATGTGTGTCCATTATTTCTCAATAAAAATGGAAAAAAGATGTTTTACCCAAAAAATCAGTTATATTAACTATGAACTAGTTGAAAAACAAATTAAAAAATAATCCCATTTAAAATAACAATAAAAAGAATAAAATATTTAGGACTAAGTTTAGTTAAGGGGCTAAATTAAATTCATGTATAGTAAAAACTATTAAGAAACTGATAAAAGAAATTAAAGACACAAACAAATGGAACAACATCCTATGTTTGTGGATTTGAAGACTTAATATTGTTAAAATGTCCATACTACCTGAAGCAATGTACATATTCAGCACAATCCCTATACAAACCCCAATAGCATTTTTAATAGAAATAAAAAAAATTCTAAAATTCATATGGAACCACAAAAGACCACAATAGCCAAGTCAATCTTTTTTTTTTTTTAAGGTTTTATTTATTTATTTGACAGAGAGAGATACAGCAAGAGAGGGAACACAAGCAGGGGGAGAAGGAGAGGGAGAAGCAGGCTTCCCGCCGAGCAGAGAGCCTGATGCAGGGCTCGATCCCAGGACCCTGAGATCATGACCCGAGCCGAAGGCACACACTTAATGACTGAGCCACCCAGGCGCCCCTAGCCAAGTCAATCTTAAGAAAGAACAAAGCCAGAACTATCACACTTCCTGATTTCAAGGGGTATTATAAAACCACAGTAATCAGAACAATATAGAAATGGCATAAAGACAGATGTCACTGTTACTATTTTATACAATTTCCTATTTCATAAGGATTTAAATAAATTAACATGTGTAAAGAATTAGAATGATTTCTGATATAGAGTAAGCACATAGTAAGTGCTATTATAATCACAAAGTTGTTATAAGTATTAGATTTTCACATTTTCCTTCACTTAAAAAGTTATTGAGCACCTACTATATGTCAGGCACTGTCTCAGTCTCTGGAAACAGAACATGAAATAAAAATGACAAAAATCCTCATTCCCATGGAGCTCAACTTCAGCATGAATTTCTGTCATACCACATTACTATTTAAATACTTCTCTCTTTCAATACATGTAAATTCATATTTAAATGAATCTAAATTGCAATCCACCCTTTGGGTTGCAAGAGAGGAAGTAAAAGCTGGCTAGTGCAAATTACTGCTCCACCCATAGACTTCTGCCACCTGTTAAACCAGTATTTGTAGCATTTTCCAAATAATGATATGCTTCAATTTTGGTCAATATCATTTTTGATACTCCCTCCCCTAAAGCCTACCGTACCAAGCACGATCCTCAAAATATACCCATGGTAATTAAAGTTCCAGCTTAATTGTATGATTTTTGTATTATTCAACTATAATCAGGCTCTTTATCTTACCTGTGAGAATCAGGCTTGTACAATGAACCATTCTAAAGCTGATACTGATGTAAAAGAAATGTTCCCAATATTTTGAAAATATTAAATGAAATGGATAATCTAGAAATTACAAATGCCAAAAGTGACTCAAAAAGAAATAGAATATACATAAATACCAGTAACATTTGAAGAAACTAGAATGTAGGGGAAAAAGAATAACAGCTATCCTGTGTCATAAAAGATAACAGGGCCAGATGATTTTGCAGGCAAATCTTTACTGGATATTCAGGGGAACTTAGAAGTCCTGTCTTTTTTTTTTTTTTTTTAAGATTTTATTTATTTATTTATTTATTTATTTATTTGAGAGAGTGGGGGGGAAGGGAGGGAGAATGACAGGGAGGGGCAGAGGGAGAAGGAGAGGGAAAGAGAGTCTCAAGCAGACTCGAAGCCCAGCATGGAGCCCAACATGGGGCTTGATCTCACACCCCTGAGATCATGACCTGAGCTGAAATCAAGAGTTGGACGGTTAACCAACAGAGCCACCCAGGTGCCCAAAAGTACTATCTTATACAAATGTTTCAAAGAACCAAGAAATGACAGAAAGCTAATCATAACATTTGATGTGATTAATATAACCTTGATAACAAAACTGAGTAAGAAGCATAAGAGAAAAAACAATTATAAGTATCCATACAAAAATCCTAAACTTCCAGCAAAGAGAATTTAGCACTGAGGGGAACATGTCTGACTAGATGTAATAAAAAAATAAAAACTTTCGATTTACCTGAGACCGTAAACATGTTCATGACTTGTAGCCCCTGCTAGGACCTCTGCTGTCAAACATACTGAACGAAGACTCCCCACTCCTGCTGCCCACTGGTCTCTGTCTTTGCACACTGCTGCTCACACCAGGTTTTCCAGCCACCTCTGGGCTAGTGTGCTTACCTTCTTGAGATGTCAAAACATCACAGATATTTGAGATTCCCTATGCAAGTGAGTAGAATAATCATCTCACCACAAAGTGTTGCACTGACTCCTGGGCAGGAAAGCAGTGCTTTTTCCATCCAGGTAATTTATACAGTCACCAATCTATTTAACAGGAGCCCCTTAGAATTTCAACTCTGTGTCAAAGTCAACTCTCCAATCTGGGAATTGTTCCCCGGCCTCAGTGCCACAATTCAATTAACCCCACCCCCTTTCCTCCCTCAATTTTAGATCCACTCATTGTCCCAGCCTGAGTCAATCCCTCCAACTCTAACAGATTACCTTCTTACACCAAATCCCAACTCCAAACCCTGACCTCAGCTCCTGAACCACACCATGCTCCCCAGACCCCAACCTACCATCAATATCACATTTTCACACTGCAAACGCACATGGTATAAAAATGTCCACAATGCTAAAATGGTGTTTTATTAAAAGAAAAGAACAGCAGGAGAAACAAATTCAAAGGCCACCATGGAAGGTTTTTTTTTTTAAGGCTTGGTTATTTCAAATCCTCTCGGCCAGGGACCAGTTTGCAAGATTTTTAATATAACAAATAAACTAATGTGAACACAGCTTTTTCTTCAAAGAGGCTTTTCCTCACATTTTTGAAATTTTGAAATCAACAAAATTTAAAGTACCCTTTCTAAAGTCTCTGATTTGAATGTTATAACCTCCCAGTTTGAAGAAGAAATATAATGGTCTAAATTTATCTCTCTCAAATCCCATGCCAGTTATAGCAGACAGTCTTAGTTGGTTCCCTCCAACTGTTCTCATTCTCTTACCTTTTTTCAGTGTTGTTCAAGTATCTACTCTCTTCCACAGGGCCATGTGTTTTAGGCATCAGCCCCAAGAGATGGTTCTTGACTGGACTAAACCCATAGTTGTGGTACCATTTCCTCTGGACATGGAATTGTTGCATAATTTTGGTCAACAAATGGTGAGAGGAAGTCTTCTGAGTGGCAAACAAGAACACAACTTTCGGGGAAGTGTTTCCTGGCTTTTTTTTTTTTTTTCCAGAGACCAAAGAAGGCCAAGGAATGTTTCTCTGGATATTGTGTTTGGATGTGACACTTGGAACGGTGGCAGCCATCTTAACAATTATGAGAGGAATTAACCTGAGGACCTCCTTGAAACAGGAAGGATGGCAAAACAGATATTGGAAAAACCTGATCCTTAAAGGTATCATTGAGCCTATGAATTAACCAACCCTGGAATGGTCTTTTTGGTCAGTGAAATAAAATGTTTCCTACTTGTGACATTTCTTTGCATTTACTTTTGTTCTACCTGCCATCAGAGGTAGTCAAAATGATAGAGCAGTTTTAGGATGGAAATATTATCCTGCCTTCCTCTCATCTGTGCTTACAGATTATGGAATTAATGATGTATGTTTAGTTTTCATGCAAGAATGTTTGATATACAATATTTGAGTTTACATTTAAATGATTTTGGTTTTCTCCAATAGAAGCAAGAAGAACTTGAGGTCCATAAAGAGAGGCATGATTAATAACCCTGCCTGATGTTGGCCTATCTCCACAAAGCAGGCCAGGGAAATTCCCTCTGGATAGTTCAGGTTTTATCTATTCCTTTCTCAGTAACTCACTATCAAAGACAGAATTCTTGATTAAAAAATAAAAATGGATTCTGACTTTAACAAGATTGGAGGCACTAGCTAAAAATGATGCCAGGAATACCCAAAGCAAATGAACAGTATGTAGATGTATGGTTCACCAGAAAAATACGAATAAAGAAGAGTTAGGCATGTTTATTCCCAACTTTAAAAAACTTATAATGGAAAATAAAACCATTAAAGTAAGATCAAATTTAGAGCCTGCAGAACACCATCTTTTTTTCATCTCAGCTTAGAACACTAAATAAAAAGTGACAATTACTTTTGCCTATGCTTATCTCAAAGACAGCCAAGTAATGTGACTGGATGTAAGCTTATTCACCCTCATGAATGTAAATCCAAGATTTAGAGATATTGTACTGTCCTGCGCATTTGTCTCCTCTTAAGGTGGTAGTCTATTCAATTTAATAAACTCATACCTAATACCTACTGCAGTCAAGTCTGTGTACTAAGATTTTGAGAGGCAGCATGGAGGATGGAAATGAGGCAGAGACAAACAAGGCAAGTGATGGGCGAGAGAAACAGTTCAAAGTTGTGCATAAAGTTTAGCAGAATGTTAGTTTCTTTTTTTTAAGATTTTACTTATTTATTTGACAGAGAGATAGAGAGAAAACACAAGTAGACAGAGCAGTAGGCAGAGGGAGAGGGAGGTAGCAGGTCCCCTGCTGAGCAGGGAGCCCTATGCGGGACTCAATCCCAGGACCCTGGGATCATGACCTGAGCCAAAGGCAGACACCCAACGACTGAGCCACCCAGGCACCCAGAATGTTAGTTTCTGATGCTTTTTAATGCTACATGTAAACAAGACATCAAAGGGCAAAGAGAAAGGGGAATAACTGGTTGTCTTCAGCAGGGGAAGGAGGAGACATTTCCAAGAAAAATAACACTTGAACCTGGGGAAAATATGCAGGGTTCCAAAACATAAAAACTGGGGTGAGGTCTTTTCTTGTATGAAGAAACAGGTGAAAGATTATACTTGGGAAAATATTCATCAGTGAGAAATATTTTAAAACCTAACACCCAATGTGTACCCCAAACCAGAAACTCTAGAGAGGGAACCAGGCAACAGGATTTTATAAAACTCTAGGTGATGCCAAAGTGCAACCAAGACCAAGCTTCTTCAGACTATGAACACCTCCCTGATCTAGTCTCTACTCTCTTCTCAACACTCATCACCTATCACTCACTGTGCTCCACACAGATGGGCTTTCTTTCTGCTCCAGACTAAGCTTTTATTTCCCTTCCTCAGAGCTTCACATGTGCTTCTCCTTGTGTCTAGAACATTTTTCCTCCCCCACACACTTCCCTTGGCTAATTTCACTAGTCCTTTGGCACTCAAATATCAATTCTTCTGCAAGTATTCTTAACTCCTGAATCAAAATTAGATCCTACTGTTTTTTTCAATATTTCATTTATTTATTTGACACAGAGAGAGAGCACAAGCAGGGGAAGTGGCAGGCAGAGGGAGAAGCAGGCTTCCCGCTGAGCGGGGAGCCTAATGCTGGGCTCGATCCCAGGACCCTGGGATCATGACTTGAGCCAAAGGCAGCCACTTAACTGAGCCACCCAGGTGCCCCAGACCCATAGTTTCCCACTCAGTTCCTTCTTAATACTTCATCACATTTTACAAATATAAACATATTTGTGTGATTGTTGGTTCAAATCTTTCTTGCACTTAACTGTAAGAACCATGACAGTGGGGAGTGAGTGAGTTTCATTCACTCTTTTGTTGCAAATTTCTAAAACAATGTCTAGGGGGTGGTAGGTATTGAAGTAAAACTTATGGTGCAAGTTAATACATTAATGAATGCATGAAAGAATGAATCAGGTATTTTAGGGCACACGAGGAGACAGGCAAACTGTTAATCATAGAATGTATGCAGAAGTTTTGTTACAATTTCCCTCTTCCCCTGTAAAGATATATCACCCTCCCAGCTACTTACTTCTTCACTCTCCCTTGCTTTTTCTTCTTCACAGCAGTTGTCACCAATGACATATTTTTATCTTTTGTGTATCATCTATCTCTTCCTATTAGAATTTTTAAGCCTATAAGAAAAGACCTTGTCTTCTTGTTTATCGCTGAATCTCCAGTATCCAGAACAATGCCAATACATATTAGGTGTTCGATAAGTATTCATTAAATAAATTGCGTGGTGTGTGTGATTGAGTGAATGAGAGTATGTTAGAGTGATCAACCACTCAGGTTTGCCTAGAACTGATGTGGGACTTTCACAGCTAAAACGTGGAGAGTCCAGGGAAACTAGGATGAACTGTTCACCCTTGACTAGTGTGTTAGTAGGGGTTGGGAGATTAGACTGGGAAAAAAGGAAGGGTCTAGAATAAAGCCAGAGTACACAGAACAGAGAAGGCCTTGGACTTGCATGTGTATATGTGTTTTGTGGGAAGATACTGAGTAGAGTATGAGAATAGTATACAAGATGGATTACATTAGATGAGTAGGGAGACAGGAGAGGTTCTTTAGAGGAAATTCTTTCAATGGTCAAAGAAATGGTAATGAGAACCCAAGCAATCAAAAGGGGTTAGAATGCAGAGGGGATGCACTAAGAAATAAGATAAGCAGTGACTAAAGGTCAGGGCTGAAGGAGAGAAAATTATCTGATGAGTAACTTCTGCCTTCTGTGATTGGACTTAGGAGGGCAGTGAGATCTGGCAGCTTGGCAGACACAGTATAATACTCAGCTCTGTGAGGTTTGGTGATTTGTCTGAGCTTATGAAAAATTGGAAGTGTCACACTGGCAATGTTAAAGAGTGACTCAGGTACCTGAGCAAGGCTAGGTTGAGATTTCCTTAGAGACAATTACTTATCTATCTCTTTGCAATACATAGGATTCTGAGAAAGATATGCCTACTGAGTGTGTGGGCTTTTTTCCCCACCATGTTGCTGATTTATTCAAGACAATTTCCCACTGCCATCTCTACAACTGAAACTCATTTTATGATTTTTTTTGGTAAAAAGAAATGAGGATTATCTATGTGACTGATATATTCAAAAAAAGTACTGAAAAATATCTTATCCAACAAGGTTATTTGGTTGCTTGAATACTTAGAAATATTTTACGCTTATGCACTATAATTTCAAATAAGCATGTGGGGGATGAGGTGCAGAATCCACTGATCACAAAAATTGATTCAGGTTGCCTGGCTAGTTGCCTTTATCTCTCACCAGTGGGTTTCAACATTGTGTATTTATTTAAGAAAAATGGTATTTCTGCATAAGAAAACACTACTCTTTATTTTTTTAATTTTTTATTTATTTTTATTTTATTATGTTAGTCACCATACAATACATCATTAGTTTTTGATGTAGTGTTCCATGATTGTTTTCATATAACACCAAGTGCTCCATGCAATACATGTCCTCCTTAATACCCATCACCAGGCTAACCCCTTCCCCACCTCCCCTCTAAAACCCTCAGTTTGTTTATCTGAGTCCCATAGTCTCTCATGGTTCATCTCCCCCTCCCATTTACCCACCTTCATTTTTCCCTTCCTTCTCCTAATGTCCTCCATGCTATTCCTTATGTTCCACAAACACGTGAAACCATATGATAATTGACTTTCTCTGCTTGACTTATTTCACTTAGCATAATCTCCTCCAGTCCCATCCATGTTGATGTAAAAGTTGGGTATTCATCCTTTCTGATGGCTGAGTAATACTCCACTGTATATGTGGACCACATCTTCTTTATCCAGTCATCTGTTGAAGGGCATCTCGGCTCTTTCCACAGTTTGGCTATTGTGGACATTGCCGCTATGAACATTGGGGTGCATATAGCCCTTCTTTTCACTACATCACTTTGGGGTAAATACCTAGTAGTGCAATTGCTGGGTCATAGGATAGCTCTATTTTTAATTTTTTTTTAAGATTTTTTTTTTATTTGAGAGAGAGAGAGCACAAGAGGGGGTAGGGTCAGAGGGAGAAGCAGACTCCCCGCCAAGCACGGAGCCTGATGTAGGACTCGATCCCAGGACTCCAGGATCATGACCTGAGCCGAAGGCAGTTGCTTAATCAACTGAACCACCCAGGCGCCCTCTATTTTTAATTTTTTGAGGAACCTCCACACTGTTTTCCAAAGTGGCTGTACCAACTTGCATCTCCACCAACAGTGTAAGAGGGTTCCCCTTTCTCCACAACCTCTCCAATGTTTGTTGTTTCTTGACTTGTCAATTTTTGCCATTCCAACTGGTGTAAGGTGCTATCTCAGTGTGGTTTTGATTTGAATTTCCCTCATGGCTAATGATGATGAACATTTTTCATGTGTCTGTTAGCCATAACAAAGAGACAAGAGCTTTGAATGACACACTGGACCAGATGGACCTCATAGATATATACAGAACATTCCACCCTAAAACAACAGAATACTCATTCTTCTCGAGCGCACATGGAACATTCTCCGGCACAGACCACATACTGGGTCACAAATCAGGTCTTGACCAATACCAAAAGACTGAGATTATTCCCTGCATATTCTCAGACCATAATGCCTTAAAACTGGAACTCAATCACAAGACAAAATTGGCAAGAAATTCAAAAACTTGAAAGCTAATGACCACTCTGCTCAAGAATGTTTGGGTCAACCGGGAAATCAAAGAAGAACTTAAACAATTCATGGAAACCAATGAGAACGAAAACACATCGGTCCAAAACCTATGGGATACTGCAAAGGCAGTCCTAAGGGGGAAATACATAGCCATCCAAAACTCACTCAAAAAAATAGAAAAATCCTGAATTCATCAACTAACTTTACACCTTAGAGAACTAGAGAAAAAAGCAACAAATGATGCCTAAGCCATGCATTAGAAGAGAAATAATTAAGATTAGAGCAGAGGTCAATGAATTAGAAACCAGAAACACAGTAGATCAGATAAATAAAACTAGAA
>NC_138385.1:89901085-89929552 GCF_054177405.1 Leptonychotes weddellii | reverse complement strand
TGACCAAGTGGGATTTATCCCCAGATGCAAGGGTGGTTCAACATTTGCAAATCGATCAATGTGATAGAACACAATAATAAGGGAGAGAGAAGAACCATATGGTCCTCTCAATTGATGTAGAAAAAGCATTTGACAAAATACAGCATCCTTTCCTGATTAAAACTCTTCAGAGTATAGGGATAGAGGGAACATTCCTCAAGTTCATAAAATCCATCTATGAGAAACCCACAGGGAACATCATCCTCAATGGGGAAAAGCTGAGAGCCTTTCCCTTAAGATCAGGAATATGACAAGGATGCCCACTCTCGCCACTATTGTTCAACATAGTACTAGAAGTCCTAGCAACAGGAATCAGACAACAAAAAGAAATAAAATGCATTCAAATTGTCAAAGAAGTCAAACTCTCTCTCTTCACAGATGACATGATACTTTCTGCGGAAAATCCAAAAGACTCCACCCCTAAATGACTAGAACTCATACAACAATTCAGTAATGTGGCAGGATACAAAATGAATGCACAGAAATCAGTTGCTTTCCTAATCACTAACAATGCAACTGTAGAAAGAGAAATTAGAGAATCAATTCCATTTATAATAGCACCCAAAACCATAAGATATCTTGGAATAAACCTAACCAAAGTGGTAAAGGATCTACAGGAACTACAGAAATACTCGTGAAAGAGATTGAAGAAGACACAGAAAGATGGAAAAACATTCCATGCTCATGGATCAGAAGAATAAACATTATTAAAATGTCTATGCTGCCCAGAGCAATCTATACCTTCAACGCCATCCCAATCAAAATTCCAACGACATTTTTCAAAGTGCTGGAACAAATAATCCTAAGATTTGTATGGAATCAGAAAAGACCCCGAATCACTAAGGAAATGTTGAAAAAGAAAAACACTAATCTTTAAAGATACTGTGTATATATTATATACACACACATACATTATGTATATATTTGTGTGTAAATACCTATGCATGTACATCTGAAAAGAGAAATGGAGAAATGTCACATTTGGGTTTACAAAATATGTTAGATTATATTAATGGCCCCAATTCTTTCTTCCTCTTTGATTCCAGGCCATTTTCCATGTGACTTTGTAGTTCTTCCTGTTAAAGACCTGAAGTCTATTTCCCCACCCTTGCTTTTGCATTAGGCCTATATATAACTTGTGTTGGCTAATGGAAGGACAGCAGAATTTATGTGTGCAACATTTAGATAAGCTCTTTTATAATTGGGCTTAGTCTCTTGCACTTCTGCTATCATGAGAAAACATGCCCAGGTTAGCCTATCGACCTCAGGAAGGGAACGACCGACATATGAAAAATGATTTCACCTTTGGGACGAAAGATAGAGCTGAGCTACCCCAGCAAAATCATGACACTGAAGCTTAGCCACCTATATCAGCCAACCTACAGCCTACCCTCAGACACCTGAGAAATAAATGCTTATTATGAAATGTCACAAAGGTATGTGTGGTTGATTATTATGGTGCATATTGTTGTAATAGTTGACCACTCAAGAAAATTCAATACGGTGGTTTAAGAGTGAGTTATTAATTTGTACCAACCAAATAAATATGACTAATTCTAGAAGTTTAGAATTCACATGAAAGAATAAGCAGTAATCTAGTTTTATTTTCATGTATCAACTGCATTTTATAAAAATGTAAGTAACTTCCAAAATGTATTCTTTGACAGCTTAGAGCATTACAAATTCAATTTATTTGGAGGAAAACATTATAGAAAAGGTTTTTGTGAAGGATTTTAATTTAAAAAATAGGAAGCTTGATAGCAAAATGCCTAAGAGCCAGTTCCCTCTACATAATTAATTTGCTTACCAGATATGTGTCACCAAAACCCCTATTTCCATCTCAGGAGTTTCCTTTTCCTCCTTTCCCCTCCCTCCTTCCTCAGCTGATCTCAATAAAGTATTGAGTACCTCCAAATAGGGTTGTAAACCCCCACTTAAATCATCTATGTCTGGTATGTATCAACAAGACCCCATAGTGGCAAGAAGAGCAGCAGTGCAGGCTGAAGGAAAAGACCAGGTGGTAAAAATAAAGAGAAACTCCACTTGATTACCAGACATCATTGCTTTTCATAAATCAGTGCTCATAAATCTCCCCGTTCATTTTGGCTTCATAATCTTTACCTTATTTCACTGTTCTTTCCCTAACCCCTGTTGCTCCTATTTTGGCCCTTTGTTTTTGTGCACCTCACTCTTCTTTAGACCCTATCTGTGACAGAGAAACCATCTTACAACTGGGGAGAAGATGAGTGTGACCTCCTATTGTAGTTGATGTCGACATTTTTGGAATGGCACTCAGATTTACTTTTCCATCAATAACCACAGATTCATAACTATTATCCAAATACTATTTGCCTATTTTCTCCTTAAGAAATCCAGAAGGTATAAAATAACACACTGGCACTCAGATATATTGTTTATACTATGAAAATGGTGCCCAGAATACTATAAAATCAAAGGCTAGAAAATAAGACAACAGCGCTTTCAGAAAATCCAGGTAACTCACATTCCCAGGATAGACTGAGAGATGCCCAGAGGTTCAAAATGTACCCCAGGCCCAAGTGTACATGGGACTTCTTGATCCTAAACAATTACTTGAAGGTTGAACAAAATAGAATATTCAGATTTTATTTTTGTGAGAACAGCTTTTAATCTTTACCCATCTTAGCAGATACAATATCATGATTACTAGATTCATTACAGCTGTTAGCTGTATAATATGGACAATAGGAAACACATTGGCTTCTATTTAAATACAAGTCTTATATGAGGAAGTTAAATGAAATCTAAAAAGGGACAAAATATTCTTCTGTTACAAATTCTTATATCCCTATACATTCTATTAGAGATCAGGCAAAACACCAAGTTCAAAAAATTCATCAATTCAAATTAAATTTGCATTAGTGACATCCACATTTATCAAAGTAAATTCTTCTTACTACAGCTATCATCTTCTACTCTATTCTCTCTCATTAAGCGGAATATCAGTATGCAGCCAATATACTCTATTATCAAATGTGCATTTCAATGAAAGCCTAAAAACCTAAGAGAAATAAACAAAGACAAGCCCATTTTGTAGGTCCATGATATATCCACCCGTGTATAACCCCTCATTCTCAGACTCAACTGGGATCTAAAATATGGGTTGGAATTCAAGGTTACCATAACTGGTTAGTCCACATGTAAGGTTTGGGCACTTCCAATTTTAAGTTGGTTTTTGTGAAAAACTGTTATTCCTTCTTATTGTGAACTCTATTGATAGACCAATCTAAAATCAAATCCCCTTATGCATGAGGAAAGATACTAATGCATGTTTTGATGCCAGAGAAAACCAGAGACCTTGAGTTCCCTAAGTTAAAAGTCATTTTATGTTCCCAGGGATGATTCTTGCCAAAAAGAAATTCTGGTGATAGTTCCTGTCAGTGAACTGTTCTCCAAAGTAGCATTTTGTTTCAGTATCTGTGATTTTTAGCAGCTCCACTCATTTTTGAGGGGCTTTTGTCATTAATATCTCTGGTGAGTTACAGTTTCCAAGACCTTTCAGACATAGGAAATTCCTAACATCGGGAGTTCCCATGTGCCACTCTGGAAGACAGCTCTAAAATGCTTCTCTATGAATTGTGGAGAGTTCCACATTCCTAGGTAGCTGATTTGCCTGGTACTTCTCCCTTGGCACTACTTCTGAGGAACAGCTCCTGCTAGAGCAAGTCACAGTCATCATGCTGGGACAGCCTTACAAGCAATTCTTCAAAATCCTGTATTGTTGCAGTTGGAAATATTGGGTGACACCATATCACTTACTGCTGTCTTCTCCCCCCTCTTAATGTGATTTGTGATGTGGCAAAGGTCCATTTTCTCAACCTTAAGATAGGATGAACACTTCACATATACTTGCAAAGGTTGGACTCCCTAGAGATTACAATTATATTCCTTCATTCATCTGGGTAAAAACACAAACTTTGGTAGTTAGGGAAGACGGCTGTCATTTCTAATGTCCTAAGGGACCCAGATCCATCAGTTCTCTGACTTATCCACTAGAATCCTATAGTCATCAAGACAGAGAGTTAACTAGATTGATCCTCAGCTATCCTGACAATTTTTGGAAAAAGGCCGAGCTGTGTGCAAGTTTTCAAGTGTTATGAAAATTCGAAAGCCTGAGGCTTTAAAAAAATTTCTTCAATTTAAGTCTAGATCTTTGCAATCCCATACCTAATCTAACTTTAGAATATTAATCTGGGTTGGCAGGGAAATAGGAAAGTAGGGAGGGGGATTTATCACCTCAAGGAAGAATGAAGATTATGTATACAAAGTTTGGTGCATAAGGCACTGCATACTGATAAGGAATTTTTAATAAGTTCTGAAGCTGATCATGTGTAAGATCAAAAACCATCATACTACTTTAGTTGCCTTATCACTCTGCCCTTTCAAGCATTTACCTATCACTCTTAATGCTGTCAGTTTTTATTTGAGATGGGGTAGGTGTTAGCAATGGGATTGAAGTTTAGTTGCCAAGACCTGCAATATTAAGCTTCCTTATTTTTCAGTACACTCAACCCAAACCTACTTAATTTAGACAGCTTATTACCCAAGAGACCCAGTGTTCCACCTTGGTAATATATTAAGGAGTAAAATTATTTACATGTCTCAATAATCAAAATGCTTTTTCCTCTAAAGAGAGAAAGAGATGGCTCTCTATAATTGAGTTTCAAATGAAGTCTAAAATTAAAAACAAAAAGCAATAGGAACCTTACTCTGTACTGGAGGTATACTGTGTTCATGGGTAGAAAGATTCAGGGTTGTTTAAATGTCAATTATCTACAAATTGATCTATAGAAAAATAGTGAAAGAGAAGAATTCATTCTCTAGGTAAGACTATATTTCAGGCAATAATTTCGAAAGATCTTGGTTTACTTTGATATATCATCAAGGTGATTCAGTAGGGCAATATGCTCTCACAATCATACTTCACCAACAAGCTTCTTAGAATTTTTATTTAAAATTCAAGATCCCCATGCAGTAGATTACATCACTGGCTCCAAAGCTTCACTCTTCCTGGTATCCAAACCCTATGCCATGTGACTTTGCAGTTTCTTCCCCGTAGGTTTATGAGTCAGCAGAGCAGATCCATGAGAATAAATGATTGCTGTTTTAAGTCAGTGAGTTTCGGGGTGGTGTGTTACACAACACCATTATGTCAATATTTAACTAACTGATATAACCCCATGGAGTATATCTAGATAGCACAGCTTCTGCTTATATTAAAACAGGGAGTGTTTTACCACATTTGTGTTTAACACTGTGAAAAAAGATGTTATGTGCAATAAAAGACAAATTCCTGTCCTTGATGAACCTTTAATCTGAAGGTAAACATCTTTCCTAATCTAACCAATACTTATACTGAGAAGGCAGTTTTCTGTGCTAGTTCATTGTGATCGTCCGTGAATACTGCTGTCTGTCTGTTCAATTAGTTACCCATTTTACTGTACTTCTGCCCTGAGGCTTAAAGCTAACAGCATAATTTAAAGAGAACGAAAAAAGACACTAAAAAATTACTCTTGCTGAAGCAATGATGGAGATCATCATAACTGTGTCAAGGACATTCCTGTCTGATATTTTGAATTCTAACCATACAGCCTCAAGGCAGTTGGAACAACCCTGGAGAGGAAAGCAATTCTCATGCAATGTTTGTAAGTGGGCACTTTTTCACAAACTTTTCTCTGCCAATGTCCTGTGTCCAAAAAATCAGTTCTTTTTTGAAAAACTTGACTTGCCCTCTATGACTTACATAGACAAAGTTGATGAATTTTTTAAATTCCCCAAATAGGGGCACTTGGGCTCAGGTTATGATCCCAGGGTCCTGGGATCAAGCCCCACATCAGGCTCCTCGCTCAGCAGGGAGTCTGCTTCTCCCTCTCCCTCCACCCCTCCCCCCTGCTCATGCTCTCTCTCACTCTCTTTCTCAAATAAATAAAATCTTTGTATAAAAATAAATTCCCAGAATATTTTCTTCTCACAATTCAAAATTCATGAGGCCAATGAAGTGGTCAATAATAGCCTCGGTAACATTAATTTACTGAAGTATAATAATTAACATAAAATGCAGAGATCTTAACCATTCAGTCTGATGAATTTTTACAATTGCATACACCCATATAATGAACATTTGAAACAAAATACAGAATGTTTTTATTACCC
Organism: Leptonychotes weddellii; assembly: GCF_054177405.1. Taxonomy (NCBI): domain Eukaryota; kingdom Metazoa; phylum Chordata; class Mammalia; order Carnivora; family Phocidae; genus Leptonychotes; species Leptonychotes weddellii. Next base: position 89,923,321 of record NC_138385.1, on the reverse strand, counting down.
CAGAAAATCCTCTTCTGTCCCTTTAAAGACAGTTATCCCAGAAGCAATCACTTTTGATTTTTTTGAAGATTTTATTTATTTATTTGACAGAGAGAGAGAGGGAGAGCACAAGCAGGGGGAGTGGGGAGAGAGAAGCAGGGTCCCGGCTGAGCAAGGAGGCCAATGGGGAACTCAATCTCAGGACCCTGGGATCATGACCTGAGCTGAAGGCAGACAACTGAGCCACCCAGGCATCCCCCACTTTTGATTTTAATTAACACAGCTTAGTTTCGCCTGCTCTTGGACTTCATATAAATGAAATAATAGAGCATGTATTCTTTTGTCTCTGCCTTTATTTTGCTCAATTCAATGTTTCTGTTTTAGATTCATCCATGATTTTGTCTTTCAGTAATTTTCTCCTTGTATATTGCTGAATTAGTATACCACTATGAAAATATACTATAATATATTTACCCATTCTCTTGTAGATAGGCACTTGGGTTCTTCCAGACTTTGGCTTTCATGAAAAAGCTGCTATTAACATTCTTACTCAAATCACTCTGTGCATATAAATTTTCATTGTGTGTGTGCGCACACACACGTGCAGATATTCAGAAGTCAAATTTTGATTGAGAATGTGTTGAATTTTTAGAAATATTTACAGACATAGACATTTCAAAAATATTCATTCTCCAAACCCATGAACACAATATTTTGCTCCACTTATTTAGATGTTCTTTCATTTCTCTCAACAACTGAAGGTAATGCATGCCTTGTCATTAAATATAATCTAGGTGTTTTATTGTGTATGACCTTGTGGATTTTTAAAAATTCAATTATCCAAATGTTTATTAGTACATAAAAATACAATGGCTATATATAATGAGACTAGATCCCCTCACTCAACAAATTAACATATTAGTTCTATGAATTCTCTTTCATGATTCTGTAGTGTTTTCTATGTACAAAATCATGTCATCTGTAAACAATGAGTTTTCCTTTATTTTTAATCATTATGCCTTCTTATCATCTCATGGTGGCTAAAATCTTTAGCATAGTATTAAATAGAAATGGTGAAAGGAGATATCCATGGCTTGTTCCCTATCCTAGGGAGAAAATATTTCATCTTTCACCATTAAGTGTTAGTTGTGGGCCTTTCATAGATGCCCTTTATCAGGTTAAGGACATGTCCTTCTATTCCTAGTTACCAGAGGGTTTTTAAGATCATAAATGTCTGTTGAATTTTATCATATGTTTTTTTCTGCATCTTTTATGGATGAATATACGGGTTGTCTCCTTTATTTGGCAATATACTGCTTACATTGATTTCTTTCTATTTTTTGAGACAGAGGGCACATGCAAGCAGGGGAGAGAGGGGAAGAGGAAAAGAGAGAATTTTAAGCAGGCTCCATGCCCAGCATGCAGCCCCACACGGGGCTCGATCTAACAACCTTGAGCCGAAATCAAGAGTCGGATGCTTAACTGACTGAGCCACCCAGGCACCCCAATATATTGATTTATTTCTAAATGTCAAACCAACTTTGCAATCCTAGGATCAGAACAATGATTATTATTAGGTACAAGAGGGAGATTAGCTATTAATAAAGAAGTCAATCCATCCAGAATTACGAATCCCAAATTGGTATGTACCTAACAAGAGAACTTTAAAATTATCAGACTTACTTGACATCTTTAAAACTTTCCACCCAATAACAGTAAAATATACATTCTATTTGTTATTCTGTTTATTTATACATTTTACTTTTTTCTATCAAGAACAAAAAAAGTCAATCTAATGATAGATTTTGCTCCATATATTTTATTTGAATAATGAATATTTTATGGAACCAATTTGAAAATTTAAAATATACCTAAACAAAGTAAAGATTACAACAAATCTCCTTGTATTATTTTGTTCAACTCAGGCATATATACAACTATTCCAAAATTAAGAGTTCAATTAGCAAGTTTAGAAAAATCTAACCTTTTCTAAAGTGGCTATAGCATCCCATAGTCCCACCATCAATGTATGAATTTCTCCACATCTTTGCCAGCATTTGATACTGTGACATTTTTTGTAATTTCAGCCATTCTGAAATGTGTGTAATGATATACTCTTGTGACTTAATTTACATTTCCCTCGTGAGTAAAGATGTTGAACATATTTTCATGTGCTTATTTGCTATCTATATTATGTTCTTCACTGAAATGTCTCATCATGTCTTTTGCTCATGTTCTGTTTGTCTTTTAAGTGTTGAGTTCTAAGTTCTTTATATATTCTAGGTACTAAAACTTTGTCAGATAAGTGGCAAATATTTTCTCCAACTCCATAGCTTAGCTTTTAATCATATTAACAGGGTCTTTAACAAACCAAAAGCTTTTAGTTTTGATAAAGTATAATTTGCCCAATTTTCCTTTTATGGATCATGCTTTTGGTATCAAGTATAAAAGTGCTTTGCCTCGTCTTAAATTCTAAAGTTTTCTATGATTTTTTTCCTAGAAGTTTTATAGTTTTAAGTTTTATATTAAGTCTATGACCCATTCTTAGTTTTGTGTAAGACTTTGATGGATCCTCCTCCTCCTTCCCCCCACACATGGATGCCCAGTTCAGTTGGGTATATTTGTGTTGCTTTATTTATGGATTCTCTATTATGTTCCATTGATTATGTGATCTATGTCACAGTCTTTTTTTTTTTTTTATTTGACAGAGAGATCGAGAGAGCACAGTAGAAGGAACAGTAGAGGGAGAGGGAGAAGCAGGCTGCCCACCAAGCAGGTAGCCCGATGTGGGGCTCGATCCCAGGACCCTGGGATCATGACCTGAGCCGAAGGCAGACGCTTAACCATCTGAGCCACCCAGGCACCCCTATGTCACAGTCTTGATTACTGAAGTTATATAGTAAGGTTTGAAATAGACTGATTCCTCCCAAATGTTTTTTCAAAATGGTCTTAGCTAATCTAGTACCTTCACCTTTCCATATACATTTTAGAATAATCTTGTCTGTATCTACAAAAAAAAAAAATCATCTTCCTGAGATCTTGACAGGAATTGCCTTAAACCTAGGGGGAAATGGACTTCTTTGCTATTCTGAGCCTTCCAATCTATGGATATGGTATGTCTTTCCTTTTATTTAGAACTTTGATTTCTTTCACAAACAATGTGTTGTTGTAAGCATAAAAGTCGTGGATATGTTTTGTTCAATTTTCAACTAAATATTTTTTTTGAGCACTTATAATTGGGATTCTATTTTTAATTTCAATGTTTAAAATGTTCATTGCTAGTATAAAGAGGTGGAGTTGATTTTTCTGTGTTTATCTTATATCCCATGAACATGTTGAACTCATTTAATAATTCTAGGAAGATTTTTTTAAATAACTTATAAATACACAACCATATCATCTGCAAATAAAAATAGTTTCATTTCATTTCTTATCTCTACACCTTTTATTTCCATTTCTTGCCTTGTTGTGCTGGCTAGAACTTCCATCACCCTGTTCAGTAAGAATGGGGAGAATGGACATCCTTGCTTTTTCCCCAATCTTAATAGGAAAGCATTTAGTATTTTTCCATTAAGCATGTTAGCTGTAAGTTTTTATGAGGTGGAGAAAGCTCTCCTCTATTCCTAATTCACAGAGAGTTTTTATCATAAATGAGTGTTGACTTCTGTCAAACGCTTTTTCTGCATGATTTATATAATCATTTTTTCTTCTTTAGCCTGAATTATATTAATTTTTTAAAAGATTTTTAAGTAATCTCTACACTCAACGTGGGACTCGAACCCACAACCCTGAGATCAAGAATCACATGCTCTACTGACTAAGCCAGCCAGGTGCCCCTACACTGATTAATTTTTGAATACCGAACCAACCTCATATTTCTGGAATAAACCCTACTTTGTTACAGGTTAAAATTCTCTGTATACATTTTGCATTCTATTTGCTAATATTTTGTTAAGGATTTTTGTGTCTGTATTCATCAAGTATATATATATATATATATTTGTACTTTTTTTTGACTGCATGTCAGGTTAATACTAGCTTGTTAAAATGGATTGGAAAGTGTTTCTTCATCTTCTGTTTCTTTTCTGAAAGAATTGTATAAGATTGCTGTTAAATGTTCTTTAAATGTTAGTTAGAATTCTTCATTAAAGTTATTTGGTCCTGAGATTTTCTGTGTGGTAAGTTGTTTGAAAACTAATTCAGTTTCCTTGTAAATTATAGGGCTATTCAAACTATGTATTTCATAATGGGTGAGTTGTGGTAGTTTGTGTGTTTTGAGGGAGAGGTCCATTTCATTTAATTTGTGAAACTTATGTGTGTACACTTATTTGTAATATACCATCACCCTTTTTAAACCTATAGAGTCTGTAGTGGTATGCCCTGTCATTGCTGATATTAGTAATTTATGTCCTCTCTATTTTTTGTTAGTCTTGCTAGAAGTCTGTCAATTTTTTTGATCTTTTCAAAAAACTAGCTTTTTGTTTCATTGAAAACAAAAACAACAGAAAAAATCAATTTCATTGTTTCCTTCTCTTTAGTATTTTCTTCTTTCTGCTATTTGTGGGTATATTCTTCTTTTCCTAGGTTCTTGAAGAGAAAGCCTAAAGTACTGACTTGGGATTTTTCCTCTTTTCTGATATACACATTTACTTACTTACTATATTATACTTACTATAAGATTCCCTTTCAGCACTGCTTTAGCTGTGTCCCACAAATTTTAGAGTGCTGCATTTTTATTTGTATTCTGTTTATCAATTTTTTATTGCCCTTGATACTTTGACCTATGGATAATTTAGAAGTGTGTTGCTCAGTTGTCAAGTATTTGGAGACTTTCCTGTTATCTTTCTGTATGCATTTCTTTTCCATTGCACTGTGGTTAAGGAACACGATTTCAATTCTTCTAAATTTGTTTGTTTTATGGCCCCAAATATCATCTATAGAGATATATGTTCCATGGAGACTTGAAAAGAATGTATATTTTGCTGTTGTTGTGTTCAGTTTTGTATAAATGTCAATTAGATTCGGTTTCTAGTGTTACTGGGCTCTTCTATATCCTTGCTGATTTTCTGTGTAATCATTCTATCCATTTTTAAGAGAAACAGGTATTGAAGTCTCCAACTATAAATGTGTTTTGTTTCTTTCTCCTTTCAGTTCTATCACTTACTGCTATATTTTCTTATAGCTCTGGATGTCAGAACTCCAAAATGGGTCTTACTGGGCTGATCAAGATGTCAGCAGGATTGTGTTTCTTCGAGGCTCTAGAGGATAATCCATTTTCTTGCCCTTTCTAGCTTCTAGAGGCTTCCCTGATAACTTGGCTTGTGGTCTCAGTCAGTAATCACATCACCTTGGCTGGCTGGTTCCGTTATTATCTCTATATCTAATTATGACTCTTCTGCCACCCTCTTTGCCTTATAAGGATCCACTGTGATTGCATTAAGCCCACCCAAAAGCCACAACAATCTGCTCATTTAAAAGTTCCTATTTTAAATACTTTTGCAAAGGCTCCTTTGCCATATAAGGTAAGATATTGTCAGGTTATACACCACTAGAACCTGGACCTCACTGGGGGGCTATTATTCTGTCTACAATAGTCCAAGCTTTGGCTGCCAAAGATACATGTCCAGCCCACACACAAAATACATTCACTCTATCCCAAGGCCCCCCAAAATATCAACCCATTACAGTATCAACTCAATTCCAAATTTTCATCTAGATCTTCTCACCTTAAAAGTCCGAATTCTCATCATCTAAATCATCTAAATTAGTTATGGGTGAGGCTGTGGGTATAATCCACCCTGTGATATTTTTTTTTTTATCTGCACCCATTAGTGTTTACAGTTTGCTAGCTTCTAGAGCTTCAACTGTGGGATGTATGAGGCAAAAAGAAAACCCAGAGAACTCACCATCCTTCCATTCCTCAGGTCCTGAAATCCCTAGGAGATTTATCATACTTCATTCTTTTAGAGTATTATTATGTTTGTTTATATATAATACCCAGGGGTATATTGAATTGAGTGAGAAGAATAGGATGAGTAGATCTACTCTATATGCTTGGAATCCTAAGTCCAGAAAGCATACTTCTAAAAGGTATCAAAAATACTTTACATAGGACTATCTAGTCTTGTGATTTTCCAGCCAAATTCTATATAGCTATTTTTTCCCAACAAGGAGTTCTAGTTTGTTCCATTAGGCATCAGCATCTAAATATATATTAAAATTTTGATCGATGGGATTAAAAAACACTTTATCTAGTCATAAGTACACTTCAAAGCATTTTGAAAAGTCTTCTGTAGATGGTACAGAAATCATATTTAATTCATCCAGGTCTTTAACTTAAAGCATCTTGGTTAAGGGAGATTAAATTAATTTTTGAGAAATCTATGTTATCTTTTGAATTTATCTAGAATTTATTCTGTAGATTAATTTTTTTTAAATTATGGCCAATGCCAACTAACAGCTCCTCTAATCATTCATCATTAAATGAAAAAATGTAATAAAAATAGAATTACTGATCAAAGTAAGTGTCCCAATTTAGAGAGAAATGCCTTTTTTTTTTTTTTTTTTTTTTTTAGTTTGGCACAAGTTATGCATATAGGCTTGAGGAATAACCCTTATTTGGGCTCATATTCTAAGAATGGATGCATGAGTCACAAAATTTAGCCAATTAGAGTATATTGGGCACAAATTATTTTTTCTAGTTTTTTAGATACTGAGTATGCACCAATTATTACAGAATATATTAAGTCCCAGGCATAATGTTCTTTTGTGTTTCAAAAAGCAGTGAGAGAATTTATGAAAAACACATTTTAAATGTTAATTTACAAATTAATGTTACTAAAGTATTTTAATTTCTGTTTTATTTTGAAAAACTCTTCACACTTACATAAATGTTGCATGAATAATAAAATGAATTCCCAAATAACCTTCACCTAGATTCTATATTAACATACTTTGCCACATTTACTTCCCTCATATATAAGATATTAACAAATATATTTCACACTAAAAAGAATATATATATATTATGCTATTATAGTGTAATGCATTTGACTGTTATTTATTAGGTGTGCTGAGTTACTGAATTCAATCATTTGTCAGCAACATGATGCTTTACCCCTTAATACTTTAGCACATATAGCTTTAAGAAAAAGCACATTCTCTTAATACTAGCAACAAATTCAGGATTTTAATACTAATGCAATATTGTTATCTAATATATTGTGCCTATGTACATATTCAAACTGTGCGAACTGCACTAATAACATGCTTTATATTGTTGTTCCCTCGTGGTTCTGGACCCTGTCCTAGATGGCCACTGCATTTAGGTATCATGTCTCTTTAGTCTCTTTTTATATAAAACAGTTCCCCAAAACTATAGAGTAGAATATAGACCAATTATTTTGTAGAATGACCCTCAATTTATGTTTCTGTGATTCAGGTTATGCACTTATGTCAGGGAAACTACATGTATTTTGTCTTGTTTCTAGTGTTTCATATCAGGAGCTACATGTTGTCTTTCTCATTATTAGTGATGTTAACATTGATCACTTGGAATGGGTGGATCCCCCAAGTTTCTCCACTATAAATTTATTTTGTAATTAATCAGAAATCAGAGGGAAGAGATTTTTTAGACTAGGTAAATATCCTGTTACCCAAATGTCCAGCTAACAGCATTAACATCCACTGATGACTCTTGTCTGAATCAATAATTACAGTAAGGTTGCAAAATGGCCATTGCCTACTTCTGTCATTTGCCTCTATATTAACTGGCATTGTCTTTCAAGGGAGAGCTTTTCCTTCTCCCTGTTTATTTGAGTGTGTGTGTTTGTTAGTATGGACTAGTGAATTCTCATTGTATACAATGGGTTATACTTAATTTCTGTCATGATTCATTTTATTGCTCAATTTTCCCAAATTTGACTAGCCTGAGCTCCTTCAGTCTGGTTTCTGTATTTTTTTGAAATGTCATTATGTCTTCTTAAGTGCTTTCTTAATTTATGGCACAAAAAGATGGCCCAGATGCATCTTGTATTTTCCTTACCCCAGCCCTGGAACCAACTATTTTCCTTTTTAATGTGGAATGGTATTTAGAAACCAGTATCTGAGCACTAATTATCACACTGGAATTTCTCACTCAAATTCAATGCCATGTATTTTTTGTCTTGCCTTCTCCTAATTCATGTTATATTTCTTTCATCCTAAAAACGAGAGACCCTGGCTTCCTGAAATATCAATATTTTATTTTTTCATTTCTGAAAGATTTATAAAATAGTTTCAGAATTGCTATACCTATGTCATTATGGAAAACAAATTTACATTGAAGAGTTCAAGATTTCTTTCTAGTTTGATTTTGTACTTAGATTGAAGGCATATAGTCACAGTACTGTGTTCCAAATTATTTTGATTAGTTTTATTTTTCTTCTCTTGAAATTATGCTATTCACATGAAAAAATAGTTATATTTCTGTTTCAATTTCCTTTTAGTTTTTTTAACCCATCCTGTTGATTTAATTTTATTTTCCAAGATGTAATATATTAACAAACTTTCAAAGGTAAAAACTGTTCAAAAACATACTCAAAGAGCTGTCACTCACTCTCCTTTCCATTCCACAGTGTTATTAGCCACCCTCATAAATAACAATCTTATTAGTTTGTTCACCATTCCTGTGATTCTTCTTGCAAAAATATACAGATATATTTTTACCCTCATCTCTTCCTTACACAAAGGTATCATGTAATAAATGCTTTTTTTAACTTTAGTTTTTTTACTTAACAATATATCCTGAAAACCATGCCATATCAATTCATGGAGATAGTCCTCATTCTTTTCTATGACTTCATAATATTCCACTGCGTAGATGTACTATTAATAGTTTATTTGGTCATCTTCTATGAATGGGAATTTAGTTTTTTGCAATTGCAAATAATGCTGGAATAATTAACCTAATACATATTTATTTTGTATTGTTGGAGGTGTAAAACATCTTAAAATTTGGTTTAGTTGTACTATAACAATTAGAAATAAATCTTGGGTTGCTGTTGTTAGAATTTTAAGAAATTCAAATCAAATAACAACAACAACACTGCTCACCTGCTTGCAATCCTAAATCTATTCAAAAATAGACAAGGAGGAGTGAGGTATAAGGAGAACAAAATATCTGCCTTATTACTATCAAATCTGATATTGGGGAAGGTGGTTATAGCAGAGGCTTTTGGTGCCCCAGGCCAACCCTCTTCACCTCCAACTTTAGCTGCACCTGTTTTAAGTACTTTTTTATCTTAACATCCTACCTCAATCGCCCACTTTTCTGCAAAGCCCTTACCTAATTACTCAGCAGTCCAGTAGGGCAGCCAGGAGGTGTGGAAGTTCCTAGGACTAAACCCTCAACCAACTAAGATACAAGTTGGTGGATAAATGCTGCATGGTGGAAGGATAATTCTAAATATACTCTACAGAGTTTCTCAGAGGGCCACCAAAGAGATTGAGCACACCAGTTATCAGTTCAGTAACACATTTCTTACTGATTTTTCTTCCTCCACTGTCCCATTCTATTCATTCCTTTACTCCTGCTCCTGGAGTTCCCTCCCATATAAACTATCTGCACCCAAGTCTTTGTTTGAGACTCTCCCTTTTAATTAAGACACTTGCTTAGATGCACAGGAATCAGGAATACCAAGATTAGAATGATTTACCCACTGAAGCAGGCCTTGTGGACCAGTGCAATACCTATGATATGGGTTCCTATCCTTGTAAGACATTTGGCATGGATAAAAACACAATGTGTACAGCAGATCAGTTAGCTTAAAAGAGACAAGACTGAGTTGCTCATGTCCTGTTTTGGTTTTTTTTTTTTTCCCCAACTCTGCCATCAGATAACTTACCAAACCTCTTTGGGTAGGTGTAAGTATAAAAGAGGAGGTATGTTTAATGACTATCCACATAATGAAAATCTAAACAGTAGAGATATAACATTTCTCCCTAATAACTTCTAATCAAAATTTTAGGGAATAAGACACTTAACATGTACAAGACACTGATGAATATGACTAATTCTACTGTTAAAAAGCTTAATGAAGAGGTGAAAGTTATTTAAAAATACACTTCCCTACAGGTGCACAGATAATTTTCTCACAAAGAAAAGCAAACCCATAAAACCATCCAAAATTTAGAGGCGCCTGTCATTGCTACCTCCCAGGTACTGCCCCAAAGTATAACTACTACTTCACTTCTCTCATCTATCATCTATCTATCTCTCTATCTCTCTATCAGAGGGAGGGAGGGGAAATTATACTGCAAGGCAGCATCAAGGGAACCCTCAGGTGACCTTACTGGAAATTATGAATCTAGAATGACTCTTCAGAATTGTTACCAGTTGGGTAAGGTGGGCAGGCTCTAACATCTCTGCTTCAATCATTGGATGTGGGCCAACATGGCTCTCTTAAGCATAGTCATCCTTGTCAGGGGATGACAGCTATGAATTTCCTACAGGCTACAATCTCTGCAACTGAGGGTATTATTCTTTAATTTCTAAACCAGAATATCAGTAGCATATCACAGCACCCATCACCTATCAGATATACATGGATCAATGAGATATAGGAAATAATTGTCATTTTTCCCTTTGGCCTTAAATCCTTTGAGACATTAAAGTTTTTTATACTTCTTTAACATACGCCATGTTTCATTAATCTTTTTTCTTGTCCTTTTTCTCTGAATCCTTGAACGGGGGAAACAAGTTTTATTAGTTCTTGTATTCCCATTATCTACCACAGTGCATAGCTTAGAGAAATTGTTCAATTACTATCTGATGAACAAATAAACGCAAATATGTAATTGTTTGAATGATCTTACTAAAAGATTATTATATATACTTATTTGGATGCAGTTTTTAGTGTCTAGCTAGAGGCCCTGTCTTCATGTCTATCCAAAACTATAGTTTTATCAGTGGTAAAGAAGAAGGGGTAGCAAATAAAATGTTCTATTTGCTAATGGTGTAAGACTGAGGACAATAATTTCATTGGCTGACAGAGTTCAAAACTTACAAAGAATAAAGATAAGCTAAAATAATAGTCTGAACCTAATGACATGAAATTTAAGAGGCAATGGTATGAGAGACTGTCAGTAGATTCAATAAACCACCTGTTTCATCAGGTTTTCAACTGACTAAGCAGAGTTTTTAAGAAACACTCAGGGTTTTAGATGATTATCAGACTAACAAAAACCAACAGCATTATGTGGCTACCAGAAACCAAAAGCCAGTAACATCTTAGACCATATCAGTAGAGAGATAAAATCCAGAAGCCAAGAAGCAATGGCCCTTTCTAGGTCAGACTGCCCTATCATCCCTTTAGTTCCAAGCCCTGCCACTGGGGTGTAAGGACTAGACAACTTCGAATGCATTTGGAGTAAAGCAAGTAAGGTATGGAAGGACTGTTAAATTTACAATATGACTAACGGCTAAACTGAGGTCAGGGGGAAGTTTTACCAAATCTTTTAGGCACAAAAACTAGCTTAATAAAAAACCTCACAAATGTCTGTTCATGTCCTTTGCTCATTTTTTAATTGAACTATTTGGTTTTTCTGGTGTTGAGTTTTTTAAGTTCTTTATATATTTTAGATACTAACCCTTTATCAGATATATCATTTGCAAACATCATCTCCCATTCCATAGGTTGCCTTTTAGTTTTGTTCAGTGTTTCCTTCACTGTGCACAAGCTTTTTACTTTGATATAGTCCCAATAGTTTATTTTTGCTTTTGCTTCCCTTGCCTCAGGGGACTTATCTAGAAAGAAGTTGCAATGGCCAATGTTAGAGAGGTTACTACCTGTGTTCTCTTCTAGGTTTTGATGGTTTCAGGTACCACATTTAGGTCTTTCATCCATTTTGAATGTATTTTTGTGTATGGTGTCAGAAAGTGGTCCACTTTCATTCTTTTGCTTCTTGTTGTCCAGTTTTCCCAACACCATTTGTTGAAGAGACTTTCCTTTTCCTATTGGATATTCTTCCCTGCTTTGTCAAAGATTAGTTAACCATATAGTTGTGGGCTCCTTTCTGGGGTTTCTATTCTGTTCCATTGATCTATGTGTCTATTTCTATGCCAGTATCATACTGCTTTGATAACTATAGCTTTATAATACCACTTCAAGTCCAGAATTGTGATGCCTCCAGCTTTGCTTTTCTTTCTCAAGATTTCTGTAGCTATTCAGGGTCTTTTGTGGTTCCATACACATTTTAGGATTGTTTGTTCTAGCTATATGAGATATGCTGGTGGTATTTTGATAGGCATTGCATTAAATGTGTAGATTGCTTTGGGTAGTATAGACATTGTAAATGGGATTATTTTCTTAATTTCTCTTTGTGCTGTTTCATTATTGGTGTATAGAAATGCAACAGATTTCTATACACTGATTTTGTATCCTACAACTTGACTAAATTCATTTATCAATTCTAGCAGTTTTTTGCTAGAGCCTTTTCAGTTTTCTTTTTTTTTAAAAAAAGATTTTATTCATTTATTTGAGAGAGAGAGACGGAAAGAGATAGCAAGAGACAGCATGAGTGGGGAGGAGAGGGAGAAGAAGACTCCCGCTGAGCAGGGAGCCTGATGTGGGGCTTGATCCCAGAACCCTGGGATGATGACCTGAGTTTAAGGCAGACGCTTAACCGACTGAGCCACCTAGGTGAACCTCGGTTTCTATACAGAGTATCATGTTATCTGCAAATTGTGAAAGTTTTACTTCTTTCTTACTGATTTGGATGCCTTTTATTTCATTTTGTTGTCTGATTGCTATGCCTAGGACTTCCAGTACTATGTTGAGTAGAGGTGGTGAGAGTGGACATCCTTGTCTTGTTCCTGACCTTGGGGACAAAAGCTCTCAGTTTTTCCCCACTAAGGATTATGTTCACTGTGGGTTTTTCATACATGGCCTTTATTATGTTGAGGTATGTTCCCTCTAAACCTACTTTGTTGAGGGTTTTTATCATGAATAGATATTTTACTTTGTCAAATGTTTTTTCTACATCTACTGAAATGATTATATTGTTCTTATCCTTTCTCTTATTTTTGGTAGTTTTTATCCTTTCTCTTATTGATGAGATTTAACACACTGATTGGTTTACCAAATATTGAACCACCATTACAACCCAGGAATAAATCCCAGGTGATCATAGTGAATGATGGCCAACAGACACATGAATGGCTAAAATCAACAACACAAGAAACAACAGGTATTGGTGAGGATGTGGAGAAAAAGGAAAACTTGGGCACTGTTGGTGGGAATGCAAACTGGTGCAGCCACCGTAGAAAACAGTATGGAGGTTCCTCAAAAATTTAAAAATAGAACTATCTTATGATCCAGCAACCATACTACTGGGTATTTACCAAAAAATACAAGAACACTAATTCAAATGGATAAATGCACCCTTATATTTATAACAGCAATATCCAAGATACGGAAATAGCCTAAGTGTCCATCAATTAATGAAGAGAGAAAATGTGGTATATACACACACACACACACAATGGAATATTACTCAGTCAAAAAAAAAGAATGAAATCTTGCCATTTGCAATGACATGGATGGAGCAAGAGAATATAGAGAGTATAATGCTAAGCAAAATAAATCAATTGGAGAAAGATAAATACGAGATTTCACTCATATGTGGAATTTAATAAACAAATGAGCAAAGGCAAAGAGAGAGAGAGACAAACCAAGAAACAGACTCTTAATTATAGAGAATAAACTGATAGTTACCAGAAGGGAGAGCAGTGGGTGGATGGGTGAAATAAGTGATGGGAATTAAGGAGTGCACTTGCAATGAGCACCGGGTAATGTACAGAAGTGTTGAATCACTATACTGTACACCTAAAACTAATATTACACTGTATGCTAGCTACACTGGAATTGAAACAAAAACTTAAAAAAAGAGAAATCCTGACAAATAAGAACAAAATAATTAATAGCCTTAATTAATATAGCTGAATAAACTCTAAAAGCATACTGCAAATTGAATCTAGCACCACGTTAGGAAACACAATCACATGATGTCATATGCTTTCTTATAGTAAGTCATGTGGTTCAGTATTAGAAAGACTATGGATCATATCATTATGCCATAGAAAAATTAAGATTATTCAATTGGAGATTTAAAAGGCAATTGGTGAGGAAGGGAGGGGGCAAGGTGGCAGAGGAGTAGAGGACTCCATTTCAGCCAGTCCCTGAATTTAGGTGGATATCTACCAAGCCATTCTGAACACCCACGAAATCAGCCTGAGGTGTGAAAATATATATCTGGATCTCTATAAGCAGAAAATCACCACCCATTCTGAAGTAGGAAGGCTGGAGGCCTGATTCTGCGGGCAGATAACAGAAGATAAACAGAAGAGGGAGGGAGCCGCCATAAGCTGGCCCCTGGAAAGTGATATAACACCAGAGTGCAAAAGCGTCCTATGCCAGGGGATGGCGATAACTCCCAGAGCGGTAGCAGCGGGCTGGGAAGGGCTTTATGACAGCGCTCGGACAGGATCCAGGAGCTGTGGGGCTGCGTGCACATGGACCCAGGACCGCTCAGGGTTTTAGAAGCACAAAGGGCAGAGACAAGCGGGGCTCCTGAATCGACCACTAAGAGGGTCACTGGGGGCATGCACCACCTGTGGGAGGCTGCAGTTTTCAGCGGGGCTTACAGAAATGGAGACTGTGTGTTCTGGAGAGTTCAGAGAAGAACAGACTGTGATTTCTCTACTCTGGGTCAGAGGTCTGCCTGCAGACATTTTCCTTTGCTCTGACCCTCAAAAAAGGTGCGGAAAGCTGCCAGAGAACAAAAGCTCAGAAAAACAGTTTCCATGGAGCCCAGCCCCCTGACAGGGGGCAGGGCAACACTGCCGAAGCAGGGTTGGCTGAGAAATAGCGCGGCAGGCCCCTTCCCCAGAAGACAAGCTGGTAGAACAAGAGGACGACAACCCCAGGGTCCCCAAAACACTGTAAAACCCAAACACCAGGGGAAAATAGTATAGTGAGCTCTAGGTGTTGCCCCACAGCTTGTGTATTTTTCAGACACAACTTTGTTTTTTCATTCCTTATCATTTTTATTCTGTTTTTTTCTTTTTACCATTTTTTCATTTCAACTAG
Source organism: Leptonychotes weddellii (assembly GCF_054177405.1). Lineage (NCBI taxonomy): Eukaryota > Metazoa > Chordata > Mammalia > Carnivora > Phocidae > Leptonychotes > Leptonychotes weddellii. The sequence goes on along the minus strand of NC_138385.1, from coordinate 89,908,214 downwards.
ATGTTTAATATAACATCTTTAATAGTAGCTTTTTTTTTTTTTAAGATTTTATTTATTTATCTGAGACACAGAGAATGAGAGAGACAGAGAGCACATGAGAGGGGGGAGGGTCAGAGGGAGAAGCAGGCTCCCTGCGGAGCAGGGAGCCCGATGTGGGACTTGATCCCGGGACTCCAGGATCATGACCTGAGCCGAAGGCAGTCGCTTAACCAACTGAGCCACCCAGGCGCCCCCATAGTAGCTTTTTAACTTGTACTTTTTCACACCTATACTTTTCATATAGATATATGTTTCAATGTAGCCTTTTTACCCCTATTCAGTATTACCTTTATATATATACCAGTTTTATTTTCCCTGTAACTCTGGGAAGTAGTGTCCTCTAACAAACAGAACAAAATACACCCAGGAAGAACTGAAAAACCCTACTTTGCCCACACTGAGAGATTATAGGCAACCCCCTCACCCCCGTTTTTTTAATTTTTAATTTTTTTAAATTTTTAAATGTTATAAATTTTATTCTTGGGTTTCATTTTAGCTTTGTTTCTTTGGTGGTGGCTTCCGACTGCTCCAGATTCTCCTAGGGTGCATCTTGCCTGAGTCGTGGTTGATATTTTGGACTCTGTACATTACCCCAACCACTCCTCAACAGAATGAATAGGAGGAGGAACTCCCAACAAAGAAAAGAACCAGAGACAATGGCCTCTCCCGCAGACCTAATGGATATGGATATAAGCAAGATGTCAGACATAGACTTCAGGGTTGCAATTATGAAGTCAATAGCGAGGCTTGAGAAAAACATTAGCATCAATATAGAATCTCTAAGGGCAGAAATGAGAGCTAATCAGGCCGAATTTTAAGATGCTATGAATGAGATGCAGTCTAAACTGGATACTCTAACAGCTAGGGTAAATGAGGCAGAAGAACGAATTAGTGATCTAGAAGATAAGCTGACAGAAAGGAAGGAAATCGAGGAAGCCTGGGACAAACAGCTAAAAACCCAAGAGAACAGACTTAGAGAGATTAACAACACCATGAAACCTTCCAATGTCAGAATTACTGGGATCCCTGAGGGGGTGGAGAGAGAGGGCTAGAAAGTATATTTGAGCAAATCATAGCTGAGAACTTCCCTAATCTGGGGAAGGAAACAAGCATTCGTGTCCAAGAGGCAAAGAGGACCCTTCCCAAGATCAATGAGAACAGACCAACACCCTGGCATATAATAGTAAAAATTGCAAATTTTAGAACCAAGGAAGCCATCCTGAGAGCAGCAAGAGGGAAGAGATTTCTTACATACTGAGGGAGGAACATCAGAAGAATATCAGACCTATCCACAGAGACCTGGTGAGCCAGAAGGAGATGGCAAGACATATTCAGGGTACTAAAAGAGAAGAACATGCAGCCAAGGATACTTTATCCAGCAAGGCTGTCATTCAGAATGGATGGAGAGATAAAGACCGGCAGACCGGTCTTCCAGGACCGGCAGAAACTGAAAGAATATGTGAGCACCAAGCCAGCACTGCAAGAAATATTAAGGGGGGCGGGGTTCTACAAAAGAAAGACCCCAAGAGTAAAGAAAGACCAGAAATTTACAAAAGCAATACATAGAAAAAGGGATTGTACAGGCAAGAGGATGTCAATAAATACATATCTTTCAGTACTTACTCTCAACATGAATGGCCAAAATGCTCCCATGAAACGGCACAGGGTTGCAGATTGGATACAAAGACAGGACCCATCCATATGCTATCTATAAGAGACTCATTCTGAACTTAAAGACATCTCCAGACTGAAAGTGAGGGTATGGAGAGCCATTATTCATGCCCAATGGACCTCAAAAGAAAGCTGGGGTAGCAATTCTTATATCAGACAAATTAGAATTTAAACCAAAGCCTATATTAAGAGATGCAGGACACTGTATCATACTTAAAGGGTCTATCCAACAAGAAAATCTAACAACTGTAAATATCTATGCCCCCAACATGGGAGCAGCCAACTACATAAGCCAGCTGTTAATCAAAATAAAGAACCATATCGACAATAATACATTAAGAGTAGGAGATTTTAAAACTCCACTCTCAGCATTGGACAGATCACCTAAGCGGAAGATCAACAAAGAAACAAGAGCTCTGAATGACACACTGGACTGGATGGACTTCATAGATATATACAGAACATTCCACCCTAAAACAAAAGAACACTTATTCTTCTCAAATGCACACAGAACCTTCTCCAAAATAGACCACATATTGGTTCACAAATCAGGTCTCAGCCAATACCACAATATTGAGATTATTCCCTGCATGTTATCAGACCACAATGCCTTGAAACTGGAACTCAATCACAAGAAAATATCTGGAAGGAATTCAAACACTTGGAAGGTAAAGCGCATCCTGCTAAAGAATGACTGGGTCAACCAGGAAATTAAAGAAGAACTTACACAATTCATGGAAACTAATGAGAATGAAAACACTTCAGTCCAAAACCTCTGAGATACTACAAAGGCAGTTCCTGAGATGGAAATACATAGCCATCCAAGTCTCTCTCAGAAAATTAAAAAAATCCCAAATGCACAAGCTAACCTCACACCTAAAGGAGCTGGAGGAAGAACAGCAAATAAAACCTAAACCAAGCAGGAGAAGAGAAATAATAAAGATTAGAGCAGAGATCAATGAAATAAATACCAGAAAAACAGGAGAACAGATCAACAAAACTAGAAGCTGGTTCTTTGAAAGAACTAATAAGATTGATAAACCACTGACCAGACTTACCCAAAAGAAAAGAGAAAGGACCCAAATTAATAAAATTATGAATGAAAGGGAAGAGATCATGACTAAAACCAAAGAAATAGAAACAATTATTAGAAATTATTACCAGCAACTATATGCCAACAAACTAAGCAACCTGGAAGAAATGGATGCCTTCCTGGAAACTTATAAACTACCAACACTGAAACAGGAAGAAATAGACAATCTGAATAAACTAATAATCAGTAACAAAATCGAAGCAGTAATAAAAAACCTCCCAAAAAACAAAAGTCCAAGGCCAGAAGACTTTCCAGAGGAATTCTACCAAATATTTAAAGAAGAAAAAACACCTAGTCTACTGAAGCTGTTTCAAAAAATAGAAACAGAAGGAAAACTTCCAAACTCCTTCCATGAGGCCAGCATTCCCCGGATCCCAAAATCAGGCAAAGACCCTGTCAGAAAGGAGAATTACAGACTACATGGATGCCAAAATACTCAACAAGAGCCTAGCCAATAGGGGAGGGAGGAGCAAGATGGTAGAGGAGTAGGAGACCTAAATTTCATCTGGTCCCAGGAATTCAGCTAAATAGGTATCAAACCATTCTGAAAACCTACAAACTCAACAGGAGATGGAAGAAATGAATAGCAGGAACTCTATGAACAGAAAAGTAACCACTTTCTGGAAGGTAGGACATGCTAGAGAAGTGAATTCGAGGCGATATTTGTGAAGACAGACCGCGGGGGGGAAGGGAGCCTCCGTCAGCTGCCTACCGGCAAGTAATAGAGCAGCAGAGAACAAAATTGGAACTTTTAGAAGTTGGCTCCACTGAGGGAAGTCACTCCAGTGGCTAAGCAGGGGGTGGAATCCTCACTGGGACACTGTGGTCACAGGACCCTTGGGGTCACAGAAAGACCGGGGTGCCTGAGTGGGGCAGAGCTCCCAGGTATCAGAGTGGGGAAGCCGGCTGCAGAGACAGAGCCAAGAAGTGGGCTCTCAGGTCGGGGTTGCCATAAACTGTGATCCACGGCACAGTCAGACCACTACTCTTCCAGCAGGGACCCAACAAGCCGGAGATTCGGGGAGAATCCCCTTTCTCCCCCAGTAGGAGGGGTGTGGGACTGCACTGCAGGAATCTGCTGGATTTGGAGACTCCAAACAGTGTCATGTGCCAAAGATAGAAATGCTTAGTCACAGGCCAGGTGAGCACGGAGTCAGCCAGAGACCAGAGACACAGGAGTGACTGATTGCTTTTCTCTGGGGGCGCACTGAGGAGTGGGGCCCCGAGTTCTCAGCTCCTGCAGGGTGGAGAATGGGAGGCCGCCATTTTCATTCTCGTCCTCCAAAGCTGTACGGAAAGCTTTCAGGGAACAAAAGCTACCAAGAGCAAACCCGAGCAGATTACCTAGCCTGGCCCCTGGCAAGGGCTGTGCAATTCCACCTTGGGCAAAGACACTTGAGAATCTCTACAACAGGCCCCTCCCCCAGAAGATCAGCAAGACCAGCCAGCCAAGACCAAGTTTACCAATCAATGAGAACTGCAGAACTCCAGCGCTAGGGGAATACAATACATAGAATCCATGGCTTTTATCCCCAGGATTCTTTAGTATTTCAAAGTTAATTTTTAAAATTTTCTTTATTTTTATCTTTTCTATTTTTTTTAATTTTTCAACCAACATCTTACCTTATCAATTCGTTTTTTCAAAATCTTTTTTAATTTTCATTTTTAGAGTCATATTCTATCCCTTCATTGTAGTTAACCTTATTTTTTGTATATAAGTTTTCCTCTCTTTAAAATTTTGGGAAACAATTTCTTCTAACAGACCATAATATACCCTAAATCTCTAGAGTGTGGCTTTGTTCTAGTCTCCTGCCTGATCACATTCTTTTTTTGTTTTTTAATTTTTCTTCTTTCTTTTTACAACCAACTTCTTACCTTATCAATTCCTTTTATAAAATCTTTTGTAAATTTCATCTTTACAGTTATATTCTATCACTTCATCGTATTTACCCTTATTTTTATACATACAAAAGTTTTTCTTTAAAATATTGGAGGCAGTATCTTCTAAAAGACCAAAATATGCCCAAAATCTAGTGTGTGGCTCTGATCTATTCACCAGCCTCATCATATTCATTTTTTTTCTTTCCCTTTCTTTTCCTCCCAGTTTCAGGTCTCTTCTGATTTGTTTAGCGTATATTTTTCTGGGGTCGTTGTTACCCTGTTAGCATTTTGTTCTCTCATTCATCAATTCTCCCTGGACAAAATGACAAGACAGAAAAACTCACCTCAAAAAAAAGAACAAGAGGCAGTACTGACCGCCAGGGACATAATCAATACGGACATTAGTAAGATGTCGGAACCAGAGTTAAGAATGATGATTATAAAGATACTAGGTGGGCTTGAAAAAAGCATGGAAGATACTAGAGAATCCCTTTCTGAAGAAATAAAATAACTAAAATCTAACCAAGTCGAAATCAAAAAGGCTATTAATGAGGTACAATTAAAAATGGAGGCTTTAACTGCAAGGATAAATGAGGTAGAAGAGAGAATTAGTGATATAGAAGACCAAATGATGGAGAATAAAAAAGCTGAGAAAAAGAGAGATAAACAACTACTGGATCACGAGGGCAGAATTTGAGAGATAAGTGATACCATAAGACGAAACAATATTAGAATAATTGGGATCCCAGAAGAAGAAAGAGAGAGAGGGGCAGAAGGTATATTGGAGCAAATTATAGCAGAGAACCTCCCTAATTTGGGGAAGGAAAAAGGCATCAAAATCCAGGAGGCACAGAGAACCCCCCTCAAAATCAATAAAAATAGGTCAGCACCCCAACATCTAATAGTAAAACTTACAAGTCTCAGAGACAAAGAGAAAATCCTGAAAGCTGCTCGGGACAAGAGGTCTGTAACCTACAGTGGTAGAAACATTAGACTGGCAGCAGACCTATCCACAGAGACCTGGCAGGCCAGAAAGGACCGGCATGATATATTCAGAGCACAAACAAGAAAAATACGCAGCCAAGAATACTACATCTAGCTAGGCTGTCATTGAAAATAGAAGGCAAGATAAAAAGCTTCCAGGACAATTAAAAAACTAAAAGAATTTGCAAACACCAAACCAGCCCTCCAAGAAATATTGAAAGGGGTCCTCTAAGCAAAGAGAGAGCCTAAAAGTAACACAGACCAGAAAGGAATAGAGACAATATACAGTAACAGCCACCTTACAGGCAATACAATGGCACTAAATTCATATCTCAAATACACAACCTAACTCTACACTTAAAGGAGCTGGAGAAAGAACAGCAAATAAAGCCTAAACCCAACAGGAGAAAAGAAATAGTAAAGATCAGAGCAGAAATCAATGAAATAGAAACCAAAAGAACAGTAGAACAGATCAACGAAACTAGGAGCTGGTTCTTTGAAAGAATTAATAAGATTGATAAACCCCTGGCCAGACTTATCAAAAAGAAAAGAGAAAGGACCCAAATAAATAAAATCATGAATGAAAGAGGAGAGATCACAAACAACACCAAAGATACAAACAATGATAAGAACATATTATGAGCAAATATATGCCAGCAAATTAGACAATATGGAAGAAATGGATGCATTCGTAGAGATGTATCAACTACTAAAACTGAACCAGGAAGAAACAGAAAACCTGAATAGACCCATAACCACTAAGGAAATTGAAGCAGTCATCAAAAATCTCCCAAAAAACAAGAGCCCAGGGTCAAAAGGCTTCCCAGGGGAATTCTACCAAACATTTCAAGAAGAATTAATACCTATTCTTCTGAAACTGTTCCAAAAAATAGAAATGGAAGGACAACTTCCAAACTCATTTTATGAGGCCAGCATTACCCGGATCCCAAAACCAGGCAAAGACCCCATTAAAAAGGAGAATTACAGACCAACATCCCTGATGAACATGGATGCAAAAATTCTCACCAAAATACTAGCCAATAGGATCCAACAGTACATTAAAAGGATTATTCACCATGACCAAGTGGGATTTATTCCTAGGCTGCAAGGCTGGTTCAACATCCTCAAATCAATCAATGTGATACAATACATTAATAAAAGAAAGAACAAGAACTCTATGATCCTCTCAGTAGATGCAGAAAAATCATATGACAAAGTACAGCATCCTTTATTGATCAAAAGTCTTCACAGTGTAGGGATAGAGGGTACATACCTCAATATCATAAAAGCCATCTATGATAAACCCACAGCGAATATCATTCTCAATGGGGAAAAGCTGAGAGCTTTCCCCCTGAGGTCAGGAACACGGCAGGAATGTCCACTATCACCACTGCTATTCAACATAGTACTAGAAGTCCTAGCCTCAGCAATCAGACAACAAAAAGAAATAAAAGGCATCTG
>NC_138385.1:89859117-89900585 GCF_054177405.1 Leptonychotes weddellii | reverse complement strand
GGGTGATGGACATTGGGGAGGGTATGTGCTATGGTGAGTGCTGTGAATTGTGTAAGACTGATGAATCAGAGACCTGTACCTCTGAAACAAATAATACATTATATGTTAAAAAAAAGAAAACAGTAGGAAGGGAAAAGTGAAGGGGGGGGAATTCAGAGGGGGAGACGAACCAAGAGAGGTTATGGACTCTGAGAAAAAACTTGAGGGTTTTAGAGGGTTTTAGGGAGATGCGTTAGCCTGGTGATGGGTATTGAGGAGGGCCGGTATTGCATGGAGAACTGGGTATTATATGCAAACAATGAATTATGGAACACTACATCAAAACTAATGATGTAATGTATGGTGATTAACATAATAAAATAAAATTTAAAAAAAAGATCCTAGCCAATAGGATCCAACAGTACATTAAAAGGATTTTATACCATGACCAAGTGGGATTTATTCCTGGGATGCAAGGGTGGTTCAACATTTGCAAATCCTCAACATGATAGAGCACATTAATAAAAGAAAAGACAAGAACCATATGATCCTCTCAATCGATGCAGACAAAGCATTTGACAAAATACAGTAACCTTTCTTGATTAAAACTCTTCAGAGTATAGGGATAGAAGAACATTCCTCAATATCATAAAAAGCATGTATGAAAAGCTCACAGCGACTATCATTCTCAATGGGGAAAAAGCTGAGAGCTTTCCTCTTAAGGTCAGGAACACGACAGGGATTCCCACTCTCACTACTATTGTTCAACATAATGTTAGAAGTCCTAGCATCAGCAATCAGACAACAAAAAGAAATAAAAGGCATCCAAATTGGCAAAGAAGAAGTCAAACTCTCTCTCTTTGCAGATGACATGATACTTTATATGGAAAACCCAAAAGACTCCACCCCCAAATTACTAGAACTCATACAGCGCAATTCAGCAATGTGGCAGAATATAAAATCAATGCACATAAATCAGTTGATTTTCTATACACTAACAATGCAACTGTAGAAAGAGAAATTAAGGAATTGATTCCATTTATAATAGCAACAAAAACCATAAGATACATAGGAATAAACCTAACCAAAAACGTAAAAGATTTATACTCTAGAAACTACAGAACACTTATGAAAGAAATTGAGGAAGACACAAAGAGATGTAAAAACATTCCATGCTAATGGATTGGAATAATAAACATTGTTAAAATATCTATCCTGCCCAGAGAAATGTACACTTTCAATATCATCCCTATTAAAATACCATTGGCATTTTTCAAGCAGCTGGGACAAATAATGCTAAAATTTGTTTGAACCAGAAAAGACCCCAAATCGCCAGGGGAGTGTTGGAAAAGAATTAGGCTATCTGGGGGCATCACGGTGCCTAACTTCAAGCTATCTTACAAAGCTGTAATCACCAAGATAGCATGGTATTGGCACAAAAACAGACACATAGAACAATGGAACAGAATAAAGACTCCAGAAATGGACCCTCAACTCTATAGTCAACTAATCTTTGACAAAGCAAGAAAAAATACCAAATGGAAAAAAGACAGTCTCTTCAATAAGTGGTGCTGGGAAAATTGGACAGCTACATACGGAAGAATGAAACTGGACCATTCTCTTACACCACACACAAAGATAAACTCAATATGGATGAAAAGACCTAAATGCTGCAAGACACGTCTCTAAAGGCAAGGGAAACTAAAGGAAAAACGAACTTTTGGGACTTCATCAAGATAAAAAGCTTCTGCACAGCAAAGGACACAGTCAACAAAACTAAGAGGCAACCCACTGAATGGGAGAAGATATTTGCAAATGACATTACAGATAAAGGGCTGGTATCCAAAAATCTATGAAGAATTTCTCAAACTCAGCACTCAAAAAACAAATAACCCCGTCAAAAAATGGAGAGAAGACATGAACAAACAGTTCTCCAAAGAAGACATACAAATGACTAACAGACATCTGAAAAAATGCTTAACATCACTAGCCATCAGGGAACTACACATCAAAACCACAATGAGATACTACCTTATACCAGTTAGAATGGCAAAAATTAACAAGACAGGGAACAACAAATGTTGGCGAGGATGTGGAGAACGGGGAACCCTTTTACACTGTTGGTGGGAATGCAAACTGGTACAGCCACTCTGGAAAACAGTTTGGAGTTTCCTCAAGATGTTAAAAATAGAGCTACCCTATGACCCAGCAATTGCATTACCAGGTATTTATCCCAAAGTTACAGATGTAGTGAAAAGAGGGGGCACATGCACCCCAATGTTCATAGCAGCAATGTCCACAATAGCCAAACTGTGGAAGGAGCCAAGATGTCCTTCAACAGATGAATGGATAAAGAAGATGTGGTCCATATATACAATGGAATATTACTCACCCATCAGAGAGGATGAATACCTACTATTTGCATCGACATGGATGGAACTGGAGAGGATTATGCTAAGTGAAATAAGTCAAGCAGAGAAAGACAATTATCATATGGTTTCACTCTTATGTGGAACATAAGCAATAGCACGGAGGACCATAGGGGAAGGGAGGGAAAACTGAAGGGGGAGAAATCAGAGAGAGAGACCAACCATGAGAGACTATGGACCCCGGGAAACAAACTGAGGGTTTCAGAGGGGAGAGAGGTGGGGGGATGGGGTAACAGGGTGATGGGTACTAAGGAGGCACATGTTGTGATGAGCACTGGGTGTTATATGCAACTAATGAATCACTGAACACTACATCAAAAACTAATGATGTATTACATAGTGGCTAACTGGACATAATAAAAAAAAGGGAACTGGTGAAAGTCTCATTCATGTTTTGAAAATTAAGAAAGCTAAAACGTTAGAAACATGATGGTTTATAGATTTCTCATTTATATTTATGTACTTGTTTATCTATACATTTGTATTTATATATATTATACATCGTATATATTTCATATGTATTTCTTATGCTAAATTCTTCCCTACTGAAGTCAAGAATACAAGAAATATGATTATTCTCATTACCTTTATTTAACGCTACTTAAGTTATAAGACCAGATAAATAGGTTATAAATCCAGAAAAAAAAGAGCATCATCAGTGATGGAAAATGATAACATTACCAGTCCTGTAACTACAACAGAAATTGAATGAAATATATTTGAATTATTAAAATATTAATAAGGGACTGAGTTACATAATATACAAACTGCAAGCATGGCAGAAAAAAACTAGTTAGAAGGTATAATGGAAAATACAGTGTGTTCAGATTTACACAATAAAATATAAACTAAGAGTAAACTACATAAAATATGCAGGACCCATGAGCAGAAAACTATAAAACTTGACTAAAGACCATAAAGAACACTTAAATAAATTGAACAGAGACACACTACGTTGTTGGTTACAAAGACTAAATATTTTAAAGTTGCCAACCCTCTCCAAAGTATTCTCTAATCAAATGTAACATCAAAAAGCCAGGGATTTTTACTTCAAATTTTGCAAGATGTTCACTTAGATCAATAAGGAAGTAAGAGTAAGTAAGAAATATTTTTAAAATAGGACTTGTGTAAGCAGATACCACAAGTAGAGTAGTTTAACTCAGTGGTACTATTATGGGAATAGACAAACCAAAAAACGGGGTAAAAATTTTAGGGGAAATGTATATTTAAGAATTCATGATGTTAATATAAACTGAACCAGTAAAGGAAACAAAAGAGACTATAATAAATGATGGTGAAGAAGCACTACTGGGGAAAAATAAGTTGATCTCTACTTAACTGCAAAATAAATTACAAGTGAATGAATGATGTAAAAATTTTTTTCAATGTGGGACTTGAACTCATGACCCTGAGATCAAGACCTGAGCTAAGATCAGGAGTAGGATGCTTAGGGGTGCCTGGGTGGCTCAGTCGGTTAAGTGTCTGCTTTTGGCCGGGGTCATGATCCTAGGGTCCGGGAATCGAGTCCTGCTCCAGGCTCCCTGTTCACTGGGGAGCCTTCTTCTCCCTCCCCCTCTGCCTGCCGCTCCCCCTGCTTGTGCTCTCTCTCTCTCTGTCAAATAAATAAATAAAATCTTAAAAAAAAAAAAAGGAGTAGGATGCTTAACCAACTGAGCCACCCAGGTGCCCCAAATGATCTGCATTATTAAATAGAGGCTTGTAATTTCTAGAAAAATAGTATATTATCACAGATCCAAGGGGATCTTTCTCAGCATAAAGACAGAGAGAAACCATTTTTTAAAAACATAAATTTAACTTCACAATATTCATTTTAAAAAGTTACAAGAAAAAATAAGCAAAAATAAGTAACACAATGGATGCCAGGGAAATATCTGAAAAATGACAAAGGATAGTTTTACACATAAATAATTCTTAAAATCAAAACAGTAAACATCCCCCAATGGAAAAAAAGGGCAAATAACATTAATGGTCAATCAACAAAAGCAAAACTATAATGGTCAATGCATAAATATACACAATTGTTTCAGTCTCACTAATACTGGAGTAAATTACACTATTTTACCTACTTTCACTCATTCACTCAAAATATATTAATCCATGACCAATTTTACACCAGGTACTTTTGTGGGTCACTAAGAACAGAGAGGTGAATTACACAGTACCCCTGACTTCATGGAAAAGAGACAGCAATGAAATAAAAAAATAACAGCATGATTTCACATATTGATAAGTACATGAGGAATACCAAGTAGGGTAAGTGGATAGAGAGCCACTGGGTATACTATTAGAATGGGAGAAAATCAACACGATCTTTTTGAAGGTTAATTTGGCAATGTGTATCAATAGCTTAGAAATGTTCATATACCTTTTTAAAACTTTTTACCTTGAAATAATTTAAGACTCCTAAAAAGTGGCAAATTTAGTAAAGCATTGCTATGATGGCTTGACCTGCCTTCCCCAATGATAACATCTTACACAGTCATAGTAAAATATCAAAAGCAGGAAACTGACATTGGTACAATACTATTTTTAAAATTTGAGAGAGTGTGTGTGTGTATGTGGTGGGGTGGGGGGAAGGGCAGAAAGAGATGGAGAGAGAGATTCCCAAGCAGACTCAGTGCTGAGCATGGAGCCTGAGGTTGGGCTCAATCTCACCTCACAACACTGAGATCACGATCTGACCTGAAACCAAGAGTCCAACACTCAACTGACTGTGCCACCCAGGCGCTCTGACATTGGTATAATGCTATTAACTAAATTATAGACCTTATTTCAATTTCTTTCATTTTTACATGGATTCACCTGTGGTTTTGCTGTGTAGTACTATGAAATTTTTTCACATTTATAGATTCATGTAACAGCCACCAAAATCAGGATACAGAAATGTTCCATCACCACAAAAACTCCATCATACCCCTTTATAATCTTATGTCTTCCAACTCTAATCCTGACAACCACTGATCAATTTTCCAACACTATAATTTTGCTATCTTGAGAGTTTTACATAAATGGAATCAGAGAGATAATGTTAAGAGATTGGGTCTTTTTTTTTTTTCCCACTCAGCATAATGCCCTAGAGATCCATCCAAGTTTTTGTGGATATCAATAATTGGTTTCTCTCCATGGTTGAGTTGTATTCCCATTACATGGGTGAACAAGTTTCATTGTCCATTCACCGATCAAAGGGCATTTGGGTTGTTTCCAGTTCAGGGCTATGACAAATAAAGCTGCTATGAATATCTGTGTGCAGATTTCTATGTGGATATAGGTTTTTAATTCTGAGGTTAAACATTCACAATTGTGATTACTAGGTCCTATGACATGTATATAGCTTAACTTTGTAAGAAACCACTGCACTGTTTTCAGAAGGTTGTGGCATTTTACATTTCCATCAATAATGTATGTCAGATCTAGCTTTTCCACCTTCTGCCAGCATTTGGTGTTGTCACTATCTTCTGTTTTAGTCTTTCTGATAAATGCACACCAATATAGTACTTTTTATTTGCATTTATCTAATGGCTAATGATGTTGAACATATTTTTCATTCAACATATTCGTGAATACGTCTTAGTCAGTAGCTTGTCTTTCCATCCTCTTAATAGATTCTCTCAGAGAGCAAAAGTTTAAAACTTTTGAGAAAGACCTATGTGTCATTTTTTTTTCTCTTATGGATTGTGCTTTTGGTGTCATGTCTAAAAACTCCACCTAACCCACATCATAAAGATTTCCTCCTATGTTTTCCTATAAAAATTTTAAAGTTTCATAGTTTACATTCAGACCTATGATTCATTATCTGTTAATTTTGGCAGAAGGTGTGAGGTTTAGGCTGAAGTTTATTTTTTGATCTGTGGATATATCCAACTGTACCAACATGATTTACTGAAAAGATCATCCTTCCTCCACTGAATTGCTTTTTTCATCAACAAAAATCAGTTGGATATGCTTGTGTGAATCAGTTTCTGGACTCTCTATTCCATTCCCCCGATCTATGTGTTTGTTCATATCTCTCTGAGACACTGCCTTGTGTTTATATCTTCTGACTCAACAATTTTATTTCTATGAATTTATTGTAAGACCTAAATAAGAATTCTTCATAAGAGACAGACAGACATGGAAACATGCACATGTAAGAATGCTCATTGCAGCACTTTTTTACCTATTTAATAACTGAAAACAATGTCATGTATTCCAACAGAAAAAAAGTTTAAAGAAATTATGATTTCATAAAAAATTATTTTACTTGGCTAGTACAGAAACTCCTCCTATAAAACCCAGTGATGTTGGATAAACCTAATACATTTTAATATAGACTTGACTTCAAAAAATGTGAACCCTTCAGGAACCAGAATTGAAGAGGTTCCTCACAACCAGAATTCTAGGAGTACATGCTAATTTTTCTGGACCCCTGGATATGTTACTAGTGCAATGACAGTAAGGTTTTGATTTTAATGCACAAATATGCAGGGCTGATAACAGATTTGCACACTCATGGTGGTACATCAAAACTGAGAACTGGGAAAAAGACTGAGACCCTGGAAAGACTGTAATCCTAGTAATTGGGATATAAAAATTCTCCACCTATCTACTCAGTAAGATGATAATAAATCTTCAGAGAGAAATTAAATTCCTATGACGGGGCCCCATGTAGGTACAATCTACTAACCCTAAACTTAGTCTAGGATCCTCCAAGATAGTAAATTAACACAAACATTCATATCAGGCTACTGACACCCTAGTCAGCCTAGAAAGCCTAATAGAAATAAACACAAACTCTGGAGAAATAACCCATACCACAACATATTTCCCTTAAAAAACAACTACCACCTCCCCTTAACATGAACTAACTAGTTTAAAAATATGGATGGGGGCACCTGGGTGGCTCATTAAGCATCCGACTCTTGATTTCAGCTCAGAGTCATCTCAGGGTCGTGAGATCAAGCCCCAACTGGGCTCCATGCTGAGCGTGGAGCCTACTTAAGAGTCTCTCTCTCCCTCTCCCTCTTCTCCCAAAATCCCCACTCATGCACTCTTTTTCTCTAAAAAAAAAAAATTTATACACACACACACACACACACACACCATACCAAGGCCAGCAGATGTTACAAACAAGAGGATTAACAGTCCAATAATTTGGAGAAAATCCTATAGATGGTCTGTTATGAGTCTATAACCACACTGTCCAATATAAACATGATGCAAACTACAAGTGTGAGTAACCTATATAATTTTAAATGCAATTAAATTGTCACATTAAAAAGTAAAAAAAATGGGTGAAATTAATTTCAAGAGTTTAATATTTTATTTAACTTTTTAAAAAATCCTTTTTTACATACTAAGTTTTTGAAATCCTGGGGAAATTTCATATTTAAAGCACATCTTAATTTGGACTAGCCACCTTTTTTTTTTTTCCCAAAGATTTTATTCCTTTATTTGACAGAGAGAGACACAGTGAGAGAGGGAACACAAGCAGGGGGAGTGGGAGAGGGAGAAGCAGGCTCCCCACAGAGCGGGGAGCCCGATGTGGGACTCGATCCCAGGACCCCGGGATCATGACCTGAGCCGAAGGCAGATGCTCAACGACTAAGCCACCCAGGCACCCCTGGACTAGCCATCTTTTAACTGCTCAATAGTCATATGGGGCTGGTGGATATCATATTGGACACTGCCTGTAGATCATAACATAGGTACATATAAAATGACTGATATGACTCATTCATTCAACTGTGACTCATTGAGTACCTATTATGTACCAAACCCTAAGAAAACTGCAATGCACTGAATAGACAAAGCTCCTATATTGAGGTAGCTTAAGTACCAATGTGTGTGGAGGAGGGGGTATAGACAAATATAATGAACAAGAAAATATATCTTATGCTAGATGGTGATACGTGCTGTAGAAAAAAAATAAAGCAGGGCAACACAGACAAGGCAGACTTGTGTGTTTGTGTGTGTGTGTGTGTGTGTGTGTGTGTGTGGTGTTAAGGGTTATCGGGGTATTACTTTGTATCGATGATCAATGAACATCTCATGAATAAGATAATATTTGAGCAGGGACTTGTAAACCAAGAATCAAATACTGTAAAATATTGGTAAAAAATACATAGTCACTTAATTTTTTTAAAAGCTCAGTGCATAAATTAAACAGAGGATTAGACATAGTTGAAGAAAGGATTAGGACTCATTTTGGAAAATACAGTGTAGTAAATATTTTGAAAAGTTTTCCAGGTACAACATGTATGGATGGCCACAAATTGCCTTTTACATGCATGAGCCTATTATAAAAAAAAAAACCAAAACCTTAAATCAGCATTGCTCAATCTAAATAGAATATGAAAAAGACAGTATTACCTGGTATCACTTATATCTAGAATCTAAAAAAAAAAAAAAAAACAATTCATAGAAACAGAATAGAAAAGTGGTTGCTAAGGACAAGGGAAAATAGGAAGAGGTTGGTAAAAGGGTACAAATTTTCAGCTATAAGATGAATAAGGCCTGAGGATCTAATGGATAACACAGTGGCTATAGCTGATAACATTGCATTTTAAAAATAATAAAAATAAATACTAGCCACATATATAACTTTATCTTTTCTAGCAGCCACATTAAAGAAGTAAAAATAAATTGGTAAAATTATTTTAATAATATACTTTATTACTAATTGAATATTTTTAACCCAATATGTCCAAAATATTATTTCAATATGTGGCACTGGCCATGTTTCATATGCTAAATAGTCAGAATTAGTTAGTAGCCACCATATCAAACAGCACAGGCTAGCTGCTCCTTATGTTACTACAGACAGCCTTTTACGTGCTTAGCTAAACTCTATGCCAATTAAACCAAGGGAGGGAGGGAGGAAGAAAAGAAACAAACAAACAACAAGAGGGAAAGGGAGAGGGGAGGGGAGAGGGGAGGAAAGTGATGCTGTGGAAATCCTAGAAAATTCTGCCTCTCTCAGGAAGTTCTGTTCCTTGGGATTCTGCGGCCATGCAGGGATCAAGTGATATGACCTTGGGATAACCAAAAAACTGAGTGAATTACCATTTCTATCCTTAAGAGAGACATTCAGAGACAGACATCAAGGGAGACACAAACCCAAAGAACAAAAGAGAAAGACAGTATGTGTATATGTGTGCGTACACATATACGAGGAAGAACACTGGAGTTGTGAGACAGACTGCAGAGGATCTTATCTGATATAGATTAGAAATTGAACATGGAGCCTCCACCTTGCCCTTGAAGCAGTAGGGTCCTCCATGTTAAGTTGTGCCTCCATGAGCACCACTCCGTGGTAAAGGACACCAATGGCTGCAGTGACAAAGGCGTAATACTCATGAACCTGAACTCATCCATTTCAACCTTTGGTCAAAGGTTTAACTTCTCTAGAGAGAAGAGGATTGAAATCAGTGACTTCAGAGAGTAAACGGAGGAGCTAAATTCAGCAGAGAGATGGAGTGGTAGCAAAGGTATTCCTATCAGGCCTTAAAGATGCAGAATATGATTAACTGTTTTTGCCTGAGGCCTCTCTAAAAAGAAAAGACGTACCTTTTATCCTGGGTTTCTCAGCTAGGAAATGCACACTCTATGTGCACTAACATATATACCAACATATACCACTTTGACAGCATTCCAAAGTGTGATATAGGTCTGTTTGGTAATCCTAAGAAGCTATGACTCAAAGCAAGGACCTTGTCTGAAGAGGCAAAGCAACACTGTAATAGGAGCCTCATGAACTGTGAATCTGAAGTTTGTATCCTCGGTTTGGTTCTATTGTTCAATAGTGACATGACCCTGTCAACCAATTATCCTTACATGTAAAACTCTCCTTGGTTTCCTTACATGTAAAATTATCACACTGGATTACAGACTCACTCTCATTGTATGACCTATGATTTCACATTTATAGAGAAAAAATGATGAAACACGTTGTTACAGTTTTTTTTTATAAGAATGAAATGTAATAAGAATGTTTTGATTCACAAGGACTTTCTAGATCCGTCCAGGTCTGTCTACTGCAAGGCAACAATAATTTCACAAGAACTGAATTCTCAAGAAATTCAATGCACTCCAACTCCCCTACTTTAATCTATCCATATTCCTTATGAGTGTGAGAGTTTATGTAAGTCTGTCTATGTCGGCATTTAAGAGAAAGGTAGTTCTTAAATAATGTATAGAACTTTATAATTATTTAGTCTGAAACATCAGTGGTCAAGTAAATTCATAATGAATTTTGAAAACCTGAAAATACCTGTATGTACAAAATTAGGTTTCCCTCTCAGTTTCCCAACCCCATCCACAGTAGCCATGCTCCATTTCAGCTGTCACATGTTCTAAGACTGCTTGCCACTAGGTCATACTTTCCAGGTAAGTGATCCTCAGCTTCTTCCTCACATCTGACAAATTTTCCCCCCAAAATGTCACTAACACATATTGATGGATACCTGATCATAGAGTGGCTTTGTTTGCCTCCTTCCTAGGGAACAAAAGCTGGGATACACACTTGACTTACATTATTTTGTTCTTGCAGCTGCTCAGTAGCAAATACAATGACATATACAATTTGGTGGCTTGTTTCAATTTGCAGACTTCACAGAAGCCTCTGCCCAAAACCAGCCATCAGCAGGACCAGGCACAACACTGCCAAAGATTTTACAAAGGCAATTCAAACAACCCCATAATTTAACTTTCATTTTTATTTAATAATGTTTGTGTACTATTTCACGATGTAATTAGAGACTTATTACACAGTTTTTTGGGTAAGCATCACTTATTTTACAAAGACAGGCGAAGGCCCCTAATAGTGTCTAGTACAATTAGTGTCCTGATTGACAGTGAAATCCTCCCATTTACTCAGGTTGACACTTTCATATGTTAAGCTGAAATACTGTTATTGTCTGAACCATGAAATTCAAAAAGGGATTGTTTCACTCTGAAACCAAATAACCATATTAGGAAAAAATATGTGAAGGCTACCTACTTTATTCCCATACTCACAAACTCTAAGTCTGATTCAAACAAAGCTCCTGGTAATAGGTAATAATATTATCAATATTATATAATTCTACACCATCATAAAGCAGTGTGGTATCTATGGGTTTTGGAGTTAAGCAGCAGAGTTTGAATTCTGGCTCCAACCCTACTCTGCATGATGCCTCATATAGAGTAGATGCTCAGTAAATATTACTTTCCTCTCCTTATGCTTTTCCCTAAGGTCAATGAGGAGAATGAGTTTGGACTTGATTTCATGGGCAATGAGGAGCTACTGAAAATGCGGTTTTTAATTGAGGAAATTAATATAGTGTTTTTAAAAATATTTTATTTTTTTGAGAGAGAGCAAGAGAGAGAGAGAGATCATGAGTGGGGGGGGGAGGCAGGGGTAGAGGGGGAAGCAGACTCCCCCCTGAGCAAGGAGCTCGATCTGGGGCTCGATCCCAGGACCCCGGTATCATGACCTGAGCTGAAGGCAGACACTTAACCAACTGAGGCACCCAGGTGCCCCAATATGATGTTTTAGATAACTGATAGAGTAGAGGCATGGATATTGGAAAGGAGGCTGTTTCACCAGGCTAGATAGATACATCCTAATTGATTGATCGAAAGAAGCTGAACTATAATAGGGGCAGGAAGAAGCAGGGCAAATTATTTTCCTCCTTACCTATCTATTCATTTATAATCATTTGTTAGTTCAAAGACAACATTCACATCATCCAACAAGAAGCCCACTAAATGGGTATTATTATTCAATTTTCACAGATAAAGAAAGGGATGCTCAAAGAGGCTATGTATTTTTCCCATGGATTATATAACTAATAAGTGTTGGACCCAGAGCTTGAAGACAAATGAATTATATATGATCATTCCTATAATACATACCATCTCACAAAAACATCAAAAAGTATGAGGTTGCTTATCGGATAAGGACTGGAGGCCAATGGAGGGATCAAATAATATCGAAAGTTCAATAATGGTAACACAAAGAACAACAGTAAAAACAGAGAAGGAATTGATATAGTACGGGGAATGTAACAAGGAGACTAACGGAATATTTAGCTTGGGATATACTGAGTTTAGAGTGAGAATGAACATCTAAAGGAGCTCCCGCTAGGTATTTGGGAATACGGACTTGGTGGAATACTGGCTATGTGTAGACAGGAGACTAAAAGTGGATACAAACTCTGAGAGAGCCATTTTCAAGTAGAAGACCACCAAAAGTACCCATGGAACCTCCATCCATACTTAGGCTAAGAGAGGATGTAAATTATTCAACCAGAAGGCAAGTGATGAAACAAGGAGAGGTGTAAGAAAAAATGTGCAGCCCAGAAAACAAGAATGAAAAAATTATTTTTTGAGCATCCACCAAGTGCCAGACACTTTACATATGTGTTAGCATTCAATTCTAATGAAACTAATTTGATTCATGTGGTATGTTATTTCTGTTTTCTTGCATGTGGAAAAAAGGTCAAAGAGGAAATGTAACTTGTTCAAGAACACACAAAAAGGAAATGACAAAATTAGGCTTCTTTTTAAAAAATTTTTTTAAAGATTTTATTTATTTATTTTAGAGAGAGACAGAGAGTGCATAAGCATGGAACCCAATGCAGGGCTTGATCCCATGACCATGAGATCATGACCTAAGCCGAAACCAATAGTCAGACACAACCAAGTGAGCCACCCAGGTGCCCCAAAATTAGACTTCTAAATTATTTCTGTGACGCCAAATCCTTGTTCTTTCCAATTTAAGGAAGAAGGAATAGTCACTAGTGATTAAGTGTTACTCTATTATCAAGAAGCAGTGTCTACTGTAGATAATGCTGCTATAAAGATCGGGGTGCACCTGAAACTAAAATTATACCATATGTTAACTCATTGAAATTTAAATAAAACATTTTTAAAAAGAAGCAGTGTCATAGAATTTGGCTATCAGAAGGTTTTCAGAGAGCATTTGGGAGGGGGCTAATAATTTAAGTAGATAGGATTGAACAAGGGATAAAGTTGGAAATGCATTGGAGACCACTCTCCACAGAAGTTAGGCACTGACTGCCAGGGGAAAGAGGAGATGGTAAACACAGAAGAAACTCATCTGAAGATGCCACTTCTCACGTTGCTTTCTATAGTGGGCATTCCAGTCCTTTTGTAATTTCATGAAACTATAAGTATTAAAGTTGGAAGGTCCTTGTCAATCATTTGGCCCCCATAGGTGATAAACAGTTCTAGAGAAGTTACATGGTAGGCCCAGACAGCCCACTCCCCTTCAGAACTGGGTCAACAAACTGAAGTCTCTTGATGCTTGGTTTAATGCTTTGGGAAGGTACTGACTTTAGCATGATTTATCCATTCTTGCTAAATCTAGCTGACACTTGGTTAACATGTACTTTGCCTGAAAGATCTCTAACCTGTATCTACATCTATCTGTTAGAAACTGGAAGATCTCCTAAAAGAAGAAATAGCAGGGGGAAATGATTTAAACTATATACCTTTGGGAATGCACAATACATAGTTCAGTTAACTTGGAGGATTACACAACTCCTTCCTGAGCCTCAATATTAATAGAATCCAATATTTTTTTTAGCACAGAGCTACCATAATTTTTGTATTATGTGCCAAATGTTTTACTCATCTTCTTTTTTCTTCTCCTTTAGATCTGAACTTTCAAGTAGAGACCACTTTATAGGTCTCTATTTTTTTTTTTTTTTCAGGAGATAGCACAATGTAGAGTACGTGGTGGACAATGAATACAAAGTTGATAAAAGACTAGCCTGTACTAATACACAGATTTAAGAACTCTTTGGAAAAAATTTTCTGAAGGCATGTTTTTAAGAGTCATGATTCAATTGCCCCATGGAAAATGCTGTGTGAAATCCAATTACTTTCACATTTGGGCATCTGCTTCTTATTTGATGACTCAAATGGCCAATTCTGGATGCACTGAGACATGGTTAAAGAGGAATTCAGGTAGAATTTTTGTATATTGTCTATTTCTTTAGTTTATCATTTTCTGAAAACATGTTCAGTATAGATAATATGAGTAATGCAAGCTTAAAACAAAAAAGAAAATAAAAATCACTAATAAACCCATGATTCATTGATGACTGTAGCTGGTATTTTATTTCCTTTTATTTTTATACCCATAAACACATAAATATTTTTACATAATAGGGGTGAAATGGATGTGAATTTTGCATATATTTTTAATTTAATATTGCAGAGTGTTTTTCCATGTCATTAAGTAGCCTTTAATAGCATCATTTTAAAACATGAATAATATAGTATGATGTCATTTAAATCATTCTTCTATTGTTGGTTATTTAGATTGCTAAATTTTCACTGTTCCAAACACTTTTGTGAATAACATCTTTGTTCAGAATTCTTTTGCTGAAATTTCTGACCATTTCCTTAGACCAGATTCTGAGAAGTTGAATTACCAGGTCACTGAAGCTTAATTCTATTTGCTGTTGGTAGAACTATAAAAAAATGGATTTTCTTTCCTGATACTTTATACAAAGATAAGGAGTCAAACACAATTATATGAATGATTTTATCCAATTGATGTGGCAAACCTGATTATTTATTTGGCACCTAAAACATAGGAAAGTATTTTTAAATTCATTTCCTTTTTAATTATCATGCAATTATGAAAATAATGAATGAGTGATCCATCCTTTTTTGAGTTATTCTTACTATCAGCAGTGGGAAGGGTATGTGGAAAACAATGGATTTGGATTGATTCACTCTTCTCATATGTGTATTACAGGACTATGATGTGAGAGAGGTAGGCTGTGGCTTTCCATATGCTCTGTGCCAGATTCCACAAACCTCACTGCGCTAGCCTTTTCCAGAATCATTCTTAATAATTTATCACTGTCTACAGTATTTGCAGTGCTGAGAAGATGATGTTACCATAAGAAACAGCATATGCTGCATACAAACAGGTCAATAACCAGCTCATTTCGATATATGTCAGAAGCCTATTTTATCCAGGGACACAGTTTATCTGCCTTCAGAAATCCATTTTCAGGGGAATCCTACAGGCTAAATCACAGCATCATTCCAGTTAGGCAGAGAAAATAACTTTAGCTACAATCTGCCTTATTGCATTCAAAGCACATATGTGTTTGCAATCAAGTTCTTCCAAAGATTATACATATTTCTACTCTGAGAAAAAGAAATGTAGGATGCTTTTGTGTGTAACTGTTAGAACTAGAATCTAACTTGTAATTATACATAAAGAAGCAACAGAATTTCAGGTTTGAAAGTATCAATATAAAAAAATTAATTTTACTTTAAAATTATACTTAATGATTTTTCTGGTTATAAAAATATGGTTTATGGGCGCCTGGGTGGCTCAGTTGGTTAAGCGACTGCCTTCGGCTCAGGTCATGATCCTGGAGTCCCGGGATCGAGTCCCACATCGGGCTCCCTGCTCGGCGGGGAGTCTGCTTCTCCCTCTGACCCTCCTCCCTCTCATGCTCTCTGTCTCTCATTCTCTGTCTCGCAAATAAATAAAATCTTTAAAAAAAAATATGGTTTATTGCAGAAAATTTAGAAAAGCATCAATAAGGAAATTTAAATTACCTCTAATCCTATAATCAAGTGCTAACTACTGTTAATTATTTTGTGTAATATATCAGCCATTTTTTCTTGCCTATGCATGCATGAATATGTATGTAATTGGGGTTTTACTACATATAATCTTTTTTTTTAATTTTATTTATTTATTAGAGAGAAAGAGAGAAAGCACGAGAAGGGGGAGGGTTAGAGGAAGAAGCAGACTCCCTGTTGAGCAGAGGAACCTGACGCAGGACTCAATCCTGGGACTCCGGGATCATGACCTGAGGCACTCCTAGATATAATCTTTTATAACCTGTTTTATACTTATTGATACATTATGAATATTCTAAATATATTACATATATATAACATATATATTTAATTATTCATAATCATGTTTTCTATTGATGGCATAATATAAGACTATATGGAACTTATTTAACTAATACCCTGTTTTTTTGGAATTCAGTTGTTCTTTATTGTCTACCATTATAAATAATATTACATTTAGCATTTTGCTTACCTCTATTTCCTTAAAATAAATTTCCAGAAACATAATTGTAAGGTTAAAAGTATATAACTTGCTTAAAAGATTTTGATACATATTCCTATATTGCCACTGATCTATGTATTTAGGTTGATACTCAAACTATGTGTAGTAGGGATGCCTGGGGTGGCTCAGTCGGTTAATCATCTGTCTTCTGCTCAGGTCATGATCTCAGGGTCCTGGGATTGAGCCCCACATCAGGCTCCCTGCTCAGCGGGGAGCCTGTTTCTCCCTCTCCCTCTGCCTACTGCTCCCCCTGCTTGTGCTCGCTCGCTGTCAAATAGATAAATAAAATCTTTAAAAAAAAAAAAAGCCTATGTGTAGTAGATCAGCTGTAGCAAATGGTGTTGGTACCCTACTCATAACCTCTAGCCTATACTAGAGACAGTTTTCATGTCCAAGTTTCCACATTTCTCTGTCCAGGGCTTTGTCTGCCTCAGAAACCTCCTCAGTCTACTGGTAAGGTAGGTCCAAAGTGCAATCAAGTTCTCCCAAAGATTATACATATTTCTACTCTGAGAAAAAGAAATGTAGGATGCGTTTGTGTGTAACTGCTAGAGCTGGAATCTAACTTGCAATTATACAAAAAGAGGCAAGCGTGTACCACCCCAAGAAGTACTCTCAACCATTAAAGGGCAGGAGTTTATACTAAAGTACCCTAGATTTCTTACCTCTCTGAGAAACAACTCTTGAGCCTCTTGAAGGTCCCCCATAGGACTGTGCCCCAGGTGCCCAAAGAATACAATTGGCATTCCCTTATATGGGCTTTATTCCCTTCCCTGTCTCACTTTCTCATTCCCTCAGTCCTTCCCAGGATCACCTCCCAAATAAACTACTTGTATCTAAATCCTTGTCTCAGAGTCTGCTTTTAAGGAAACTCAAAACTAGGCTAACCTTCTATTTTCTCTTACTGTAGTTTCAGGATGATTTCTCAAAATGGAGAAAGATTAAGATAAGATTCGTAACACCTTTAAAAATATATATAGACTTAACTGTAAAATTTCAGAGATCTATGTGGTGGGGTAGGTGGGAAAAGGAGAGGACTTCGGACAATAAATAGGATAATTACATAATGATTTTAACCTGAACTAGAACGAAAATTGCCACCAACTTCCAATGCAAACATTAAATTCACATGTTTATATCCTAATTTTCTATTGATTAGAAAATGCAAAATCTAACAACGTGAATATCTAGACAATATGATGAAACGTCTCAGCACTCTTTTCTTGCTTGGGAGGGGTTAAGAGTGTCCAATTCAAAAAGGAGGCGTTTTGCTTACATCAACAAAGCTATTTTTTTTTTGACAGCATGTGCACAAATGGGGTGGGGAGAGGGAGAGGGAAAGAGAGAATCTAAAGTAGGCTCCATGCCTACCCAGGCACCCCAAACCTACCTCTTTATAATTTAATTCTTAGATGATTAATACACTGTGTAAGGAGGAAGAGCTGCAGGGGAGGAAAGTGGAAAGGGCCAAAAATTCACTTTGACCCTGGTAGATTTATATGACAACCTGGATAGAAATGAATGACACTGCTTATTGTTTAGGAGGCATCAGAATCTGATCATGAGCAATGTCAGAAAAGCTTTCTGAAATGATGGAAATGTTCTATATATGTGCAGCCCAATGCAGTAGTCACTACTTCTGGCTACCAAGCCCTTAAAATGTTGTTTGGTGTGACTACTGCAACTAAGGAACTAAAATTTTAATTTTAATTTTAATTTAGTCAAATTTGGCTAGCAGTTACTCTATTGGGCAGCACAAATCTAGGCTCTATGCAGACTGCATTACACTACATTAATTTTCCAAAGGTTAAATTTCAGTTGTGAGCTTAATTACAATCAAATACTAGAAATAAAAAAGACAAAACAGTCTTTTTTTTTAAGTCCCAGTCTACAAAGGGCTACTTTAAATTCTTATACTGTTTGGATGGGGGAGCTAAAATATGGAGTACATCAAAGAAAGGCATTAATAATATCAAGTATTCACATGGTGATAACTATTAGCAACTCTTTTTTTTAAAGATTTATTTATTAGAGAGAGAGAGAAAGCACAAGAGCATGTGAGTGGGGGGGGGAGGGGCAGAGGGAGAGAGAGAATCCCCAAGCAGACTCCCCAGTGAGTGTGAAGCTCGACCTGGGGCTCAATCCCAGGACCCCAAGTTCATGACCTGAGCCGAAATCAAGGGTCAGCCACTTAACCAACTGAGCCACACAGGTGCCCCTATCAGCAATTCTTCTAGGCACTTGATATATTTTAACGAGTTTAAAACTCATCAAAATACCATCAAAAAAAGACTCAGGAATAAAGTTAACCAAGAAGGTGAAAAATCTGTACAATGAAAACTGCAAGACATTGATGAAAGAAATTGAAGACACAAATAAATGTAAAGATATCCTGTGATCATGAATCTGAAGAATACTGTTAAAATGCCCTTACTACTCCAAAAGATTTAATGCAATCCTTATCAAAATTCCAATTACATTTTCATAGAAATAGAAACAATCCTAAAATTTGCAAAGAACTACAAAAGAGCCCAAATTGCCAAAGCAATTCTGAGAAAGAAAAACAAAGCTGGAGGCATCAAAATTCCTGATTTCAAAGTCTATTACAAAGCTACAGTAATCAAAACCATATGATACTGGCATAAAAATGGACATACTGACCAATGGACCAGAATCAAGAGCCCAGAAATAAACCCACACATAGTGATCAACTAATATTTGACAAGGCAGTCAAGAAGACTCGATGCAGAAAGCAAAGTTTCTTTAATAAGTTGTGCTGGCAAAACTTGATAACCACATGCAAAAGAATGAAATTGCACCCCTATCTTAAGTCACAGAAATTAACTTGAAATGGATTAAAGACTTAAATGTGAGACCCAAAACTGTAAAATACTAGGAGAAAAGATAGGGAGAAAAGTTTCTTGACAATTGTCTTGGGAACAACTTTTGGACACTCAAAGTGTAAGCAACAAAAGCAAAAATAAAGTGGGATTACATAAAACTAAAAAGATTCTGCACAGCAAAAGGAACAGTCAGCAAAATAAAAAGGCAACCTATGGAATGGGAGAAAATATGTGCAATATATCTGATAAGGAGTTAATATATAAAATATACAATAAACTCATATAACTTGTAGCAAAAAAATCTGATTCAAGAATGGGAAAAGGTCTTCAGCAGACATTTCTCCCCCACACATGTTAAAATGACTATCATCAATAAAGACAAGGGATTACAAGCATTGGTGAGGTTTGGAACAAAGGAAACCATGCGCACTGTTGATCAGAATGTAAACTGGTACATCCACTATGGAAAACAGTATGGTGGTTTGTCAGATTATTAAAAATAGTACCATATAATTCAGTAATTCCACCTCTAGATATGTATCTGAAAGAGATGAAAAACAAGATCTTGAAGAGACATCTCCACTCCCACGTTTATCGCACCATTATTCACAATAGGCAAGACATGGAAACAACCTAAGTGTTCCTCAATAGATAAATGGATAAAGAAAATGTGAAACATTTTCTTTATCACACACACACACACACACACACACACACACAACGTTGAATACTATTCAGGCATAAAAAAGAAGGAAATCCTGCCTTTTGTTACAACATGGATGGACCTTGAGGACATTATGCTAAATGAACGAAGTCACACAGAAAACGACACATGCCTATATGTAGAATCTAAAAAATCCAAACTCATAGAAACAGAGAGTAGAATGGTGGTTGCCAGGGGTTGGGAGTTAGGTGAAATGGGGAAATGTTGGTCAAAAGATACAAACTCCTAGCTATAAGACAAGTAAGTTATGGGGATCTAGTGGCAGCATGGTGACTTTAAGTAACAATAATGTATTATACACTTTAAAGTTATTAAGAAAGTAGATCTTGGGGCGCCTGGGTGGCTCAGTTGTTAAGCGTCTGCTTTCGGCTCAGGTCATGATCCCAGGGTCCTGGGATCAAGCCCCACATCCCACTCCCCGGGAAGCCTGCTTTTCCCTCTCCCAGACTCCCCTGCTTGTGTTCCTTCTCTCACTGTGTCTCTGTCAAATAAATAAATAAAATCTTTAAAAAAAAAAAAAAGTGGATCTTAATGTAATTCTCACAACAAAAAAAAGTTAATTATGTGAGGGGATGGAGGTTTTAACTAACCTATTTGTGGTAATCATTTTGCAATATATAAGTGTATTAAATAATCACAGTGTATACCTTAAACTTACATGTTGTATGGCAATAAGAGCTCAATAAATCTAGAAAAAAAAAACCAAAAACTTATCACAATCTTATGAAGTATATACCATTATCTCCATGTTATAGTTAAAGAAACTGAGGCATTGAGAGGTTAAGTGATTTGCCTAGGAAACTGTAGAGCTGGGAATTCAAGCACTGTGCTCTCAAACACTATACTACACTGGCTCTCAAGATTTCAATTATTAGGGAAGACTTACTTCCACTCATCTGACATTAACTAAAAAAGCAAAGCTAAGTTATATGTCTTATCACAAGAAATTGAAGTCATTGAGTCTTTTCCAGTTAAAAAATCTGGCAAATACTGGGTAATCTGGTAAATAGACCAGTTCTGCTTAAAAATATTCTCTGGCATCAAGTGTAAAAGAAGTCTTTCTTTCTGATCCTAACTGATGTGTTCGTGGATGAATGCTATCTATTTTTATTACTATGGCTGGAAAAAAAGACAACTTAGACGTTAAGTTCTCTCTCTCTGATCTCTCTTCTGTTCCTATATCTCTACAAGTTTTGCTTGAATTTCATTGAATGAGTGCAGAATTAGCAATGGAAATCCACAGAGATTCACAAAAAATAAAATGTTACATTTCTTGTTGGGGGACAGGGTGAGTGGATGGTGAGGTGGTAAGAAAAAGATATTCCAACTTAAAAGACAATACAGTGTCAAAGATGGAATACTACCTGAGCAAAACTGAAATACATTAGTAATATCTGGATATCTCACTGGTGAGGATTAATGTTTGGACTCTGGCAGTATTTGGCAAAACCAGGTCAAGACGGAGGAAAATCCTTTCACCTAAGTGTAATGGACTACTTAGGTATAGATACTCAGGTAATCCTACTGACTAGCTGTATTTTTAAGCTGCAGATAGGGTTATATAGCCATTAGGCACATAATGGTTCTACTTAAACATATTAATTTTGTTAGAATTCACATTTTCAAAGCATTGAAAACACACATAGCATAATATGACAAATTTTCAAGCAGTCACTGAGCTTGACACGCAGCAGAAAATGGACTCCATGCTAGACTTTAATCTGTAGACCAGGCTTTCCAAGAATAATGATAGCACCTACTCTTTGGAATATAACACTAGACTTTTTTTTTAGGTTGAGCATGTGTTGGTCATGGAGAGAAAAATCATAGGACCACTGAGATCAGAGATTTTCTCCAGGACCTCAGTGTTCGAGATTATTTACCAACACATACCAATTTCATTACTGAAAAAAATATATGGCAAGCCAATATCCAGTTTTTTTGATCAAAAAAGATGCTTGACAGAAGACAGAGTAAGTAGAGGAAAGGATATAAAATAATATGTCTGGAGTTTAGAGTTTGAGTGGGGAGCTGTGATATTGGAGAAACAGGCCTAGGCCACATCATGAAAGTCTTTGTGGTCCATATTAAGAGGTTTTATCACTTGTCCTGAACATGAAGCAAACTCATCAAAGGGTTTAAATAGGATTCAGTTTATTTAGACTGGCAGTTTAAAATATAATTCTAGCAGAACTGTGGAGACAAAGTCTTGAGAGCTTCAAGATCTGATTCAGGGAGATAGATTAAGAAAGTTCTGCATATGAGATTTGTTTAAATAATTTTCTGCTATTAAACTGTGAAAATTGAAAACCACTTTCTTAATCAAATATGTTTTGGTCCAAATGATATACTTGAGCATTACTTCTAACTAGTCTTTATTATCTAACTTGTTTTTGACACACAAGAATCACTTATTTTAAGTCAATACAAGACAGAATTTTGATCTGATATAATTTATAAATTAAGAGATTCCTTTAGAAAAATCTAAACACTGACAAATATAATAAAGATTTAAATCTGGATTACCTGTGTTTGCTGTACCTCTCATGAAAGCAAAAATGTTTTCCAAGTATATAAGACACTGAGAAAGCCACAATGTTGAAAGGACCTGCCATTTTCCCTGAGCCTCTTCACTTAGGGTTATATAAGGAATATTTGTGCAAAGCTGCCAGCCACCATAAACAGGGATTAAAAAACAGACTTACAGGGGTGAAAAGAAAATAAATTCTGTATTAGATGAAAAGAATAGTAAAAAAGGTTCCAGGAACAGTGTGCGGCTGATCAAAATGGAATGTGAAAAAAATTTTACAAAAATATCACAATATTCAGTGACAAGTTAATATAGCTCGATATATGTCAGTGAGAAAGTAGGACAAGAAAAAAGGCCTTTGGCTAGTCTCAGGAGGTGGTCTGGATGAGGAGATTTGGTACAAAGAGTGAGCAATAAATAGGAGGGGGAAATTTTTAAAAAATAGATTATTCAAGTTGCAGACTGTTTTATTTTTGTCAAATTGAGGGCAGGCCATAACCCTTTCCACCTACTACAGTCCAGATAAGAACATGCAAACCATTGAAACACAGAGAACAAGCATCAGAGAGGAATATAGAGAGGGAAGAGCCCTTCCTGGGGTAACAAACAATAGATGTTCTGTCTAGAACACAACAGAAGATCCAGCAGTGGATGGATGATCTCTGGATTAGGAAACTCACAACAGCAGTAGCCAGAGCTATAGAAAATCAGTTGAAGATTGTGTATTAAAGACCAAGCTTTGACAAAAATTAGATTTGGATACTGAGAAGCTTTGCAGTTAGTACAAAAACCTGATAAAAGGAAGTGGCAATCTGATACAGACGAGGGTGGACGCTGGAATGGCAAAGACCATCGGTATAGCACAAGATCAGAGACATTTTACCTCTAACTAGTTCTTTAAGGGATTCACCAAGAGGTAAGCAGGAATGACTTAAAAGGAATATCATAAATAAAAGATGTGCTATCTGTAGTTTGTAATATATTTGAATATAATCCTGATATGTTGATTGTACCCAAATGCACACATCTCCACCCCCCGCCCCCAACACTACTGTGAGTCAACCGTTTCAGGGACTACATCATTCTAATTCCATTGTGTGGACAATGTCATTTTAACTAATCTTCTCTGATTCTACATTAAAAGAATATGATGAGGGACTGTTAAAGGTAAGTATTCAAACTAACTGACTTCACTGATCACTGCCTTCAAGATTATTTTGTCCAGAGAGGACGTACAAGTTGAGCAGCAAATCTTCAGTTCACCGATGTTTCTTTCCCCAGTGCCTACCACATGGTAAGTTTTGAAGATAACTTGCGAACGAATAAACAAATCTGTTAATAAGTGGTACTTCAATAAAGTTTATTCTTGGTCAATTGTGCCATCTATATTGTTTATGCATGGCACATTATAACCAGCCCATGTGTAAAGTCCCCAAGAATATTTTACTCTTCATTTAAATTTCATTATTTTGTAGCTACTTAATATAAGGGATGTGCTAGCATTCAATTCCTAGAAGGCATATGAACCTGACTGAATGCCTGATCTAAATGTGTGCCTGGGGCACCTGGGTGGCTCAGTCGTTAAGCGTCTGCCTTCGGCTCAGGTCATGATCCCAGGGTCCTGGGATCGAGCCCCGCGTCAGGCTCCCTGCTCAGTGGGAAGCCTGCTTCTCCCTCTCCCACTCCCACTGCTTGTATTCCCGCTCTCGCTGTGTGCCTCTCTGTCAAATAAATAAATAAAATCATAAATAAATAAATAAAATCATAAATAAATAAATAAATAAATAAATAAATAAATAAATAAATAAATGTGTGCCATAATGGTCTTTGACCTGAAAAGTGGATTTTCTTCTGCTTATCATGAGGCATCAAAAGGGACAGGACCCTTGAAATCTCCTTCAGCCTGAAATCCTCATCAGGGCTGCAGGACCTTCTAGTGACAATATAACAATATAATGCCAGTGATAAATAGCTTCCACAGGGAATAATGATGCTTTAAATTGTACCAATAAACACAATGTGTTAAAAAATAAAGGAGGTATAGTCCTACTCTGCTCTGTATTAATACTGTTTCACTTCTGGACAATAAACTTTATATGAGAAAATGACAAACGAGTTTGTGGAGAAAATATGACCAAGTTGTCAAGAGACTTTAAATAACCATATATGGAAAACATAGAAGGAACTCATGATTTGCAACCCCCCCTCCATCAATATGTTTTCTTATCAGTTTTCCAAATTTCAGTAAATGATACCCCTATTCACTGAAATGCTTAAGGGCTGAGTCAATTAGAATCTCCTTCCTTCTTTCAACTCTAAATTAAGTATCAATACTAATACCAGGTACAGTACTAATGCACATGCAATTAATGCTAATAGTAGCTAACATTTACTGAGTATTTATGCTCTGTCAGGCACTGTACTAGAAGATTTCCATGTGTTCTTTTGCTTATTTTTCATAACAATTTTATCTTCCATATTTTATTTTTAAAAGATTTTATTTATTTATTTGAGAGAGAGAGAGAGAACACAAGCGGCAGGGGGGGTAAGACCAGAGCGAGAGGGAGAAGCAGACTCCCTGCTGAGCAGGAAGCCCTATGCAGGGGCTCAATCCCAGGACCCTGGGATCATGACCTGAGCTGAAGGCAGAGGCTTAACCAACTGAGCCACCCAGGCACCCCTATCTTCCATATTTTAGATGACACATGACACAACTAGTAAACAGAAGAGTGAATCTGTCATATATAATACTCAGTAATGTAAATTCACTTTGGAGAGGGTCAACTGGATTAGCAGAGTGGAGTGAAAGTAAATCACAGACTCCCGCTTGAACATTTATTAATATTAATTAAAATAATAAAATAATTTAAATATTAATAGTGACTAATTAAAATAATAGTAAACAGACTAAAAAATAGTTATTAGTTCCAGTGAAACAAAGAAAGGAACAGGGCTTAAAGCAGTGAGCTTCAAAAAGTGATAGCCAAGGGGCGCCTGGGTAGCTCAGCTTGTTAAGCTTCCAACTCTTGGTTTCAGCTCAGGTCATGATCTCAGGGTCCTGGGATCAAGCCCAGGGTTGGGCTCTGCACTCAGCGTGGAGTCTGCTTGTTCTTCTCCCTCTGCTGCTCCCCCTCTTTCTCTTTCAAATAAATAAATACAATCTTGAAAAAATAAAAATAACTGATAGCCAAGGCAAAAATGCAGAATGTTTCAGAGCAGTACTGAAGTTTCTTGATAGAGGCCTGTTCCTGAACTAGATAAATGAATTGGCAGAGTCACAGAAACTCACAACTATGCCTGATCTGGAAGAGAAGTAAACTTAGTAGATGTTATCTTCTTTCTTTTCTGACTGGAGATGAGTGATCAAATGAATAAAGTGTAAAATAGAATTAGAAACTCTTCCTAAAAGAAGTAAAGGTTCCTGGATTTACACAATTGGGGAAATGAAGTGAAAACTAACTGTATACCTCCATGGCAACAGGACATGACCCTAAATGGAGAGAACTAACCCTGACTTAAGAAGATTAAGGAATTCTCAAGAGAGACAAAGACTGCACAGAGCCTCACCTGAATTCTCCTGTTTTCCAACATACTATACACATTCAATATCTCATCCTCAAACAAATGTTCAGATATTATGAAAAGAGCCAGGCAAAGAAAAAATATAAGTCTGCACCACCTGCCTAAACCTGGTCATCAGGAATAAAAAGACAAAAGAAAAATCTCCAGATATGTAAACATATAATAAGAATATTACTAAGTGAATGAAGCCAATGTGAAAAGGCTGCATAGTGTTTAATTCAATGTATATGTCATTCTGGAAAAGGCAAAACTATGAAAACGGTAAAAAGATCAGTGGTTGCCAAGGGTGAGAAGAGAAGGAAGGATGAAGAGGCAGAACATGAAGAGTTTCTAGGGCAGTAAAATTACTCTGTATGATAATATAATGGTAGACACATGTCACTACACATTTATAGAAACCCATAAAATGTACCACACCAAGAGTGAACTCTAATGTAAATTAGATTTTGGGTGATAATACTGTGTCAATGTATGTTCATGGATTGTAACAAGTGTGTGTGTGTGTGTGTGTGTGTCTGTGTAGGATATATGAGGAATCTCTCTACTTTGCTCAGTTTTCTTGTGAACCTAAAACATCTCTAAAAAATAAAGTCTACTGAAAAATGAGATAAAACTTGACAAATGGAATAGATATGACTGTTAATAAAAGAACACTTCTCTGAATTGTAGAAACAACTAAATCTAGATTAAAGATGCAAGAAATGTTCTAGGAAAGTATCAAATGATAATATTCTGGTAAAATTACTGAACTTCAACTCTAAAGAATTTTCAAGCATCCAGCAAAAAGTACTTAATCTACAGAAAGGAAAATGTATTATTCTCAGATTTCTCCACAACAATTTTCAGTGCTAGAAGACAATAGGACCATGAACACACACACATTTTTAGAGAAAGAAATTGTCCCAAGAACATCGTAAATCAAGAAGTTTTACAAATGTATAGGCAACCAGCATTAATTCTCAAATAATAAAGATCTAGGGAAGATAGCACTCCAAGACCTTCCTGAAAGAACAAGTTGACAACAAAATACAAATAATTAAGAGAATACTCAGCAAAAAGGTTCAGTAATGGTCAGGGCAAAAGTCCAGGTGATGAGCACTGCATCCATATAAGTATAAAGTAAGTAGATGCCAAAATTAACAGTACTGAACAGAATAAGCCTGGTATAAGTAGTAACAAAATAAAAAAGTAAAATTTAACTAAAAGCAAATCAGAAAATGGGAATGGGGTAGGAGGAAATGTGAGAGAGCAAATTATCTTTTTTCATGATATAAATGCACTCTAAAATTTAACTATATGTCTTATAGACATATAGTTAAATGAAAAATCATAGCTCCAATCCCTTAATAGTGTTCAAAACTTAATTTCTAAAGAGATCATTTAGAAAATGAGTGATACTGTAATGAGAGAACTTTCCTTTGAACTCCTTCAGTTCCTTTTTCTTCTGAACAAATAAAACAAAACTGAATACTTTATTCTAAAATCACGTTTGTAGTATAATTCTGTTTTATAAAATACTTTTTGGCCATTTGTGCAGTGTCAGGATCACTAAACTGGACACACGTCTCCCAAAATTCCTTTCCCTGTATAGTCTGGATTCTAGCTGTCCAATGAATTTGCACACAATTTGGAAAACATAGGTGACATAAAAGCCACTGTGAATAGATGTAGTGATGGAGACAAGGGGGCTGGTTGGTTTTTAGCTTGTCCTTGATATCCTCTACTCTGCCTCCAGTTCTCCATGGTGATCACCAGCAACCCAGAACTCACAACCAGACATCTTGTGGTGGACCACTGATGCAGAAGCTGCATAGAGACACAGCTTCCCACTTAATTGGACCTGTTTGGCTTTTCAGATTGATTCATGATTGACTCTCTCATTTTCCACTCTTCTCCTGTACCTTCACTTTCAAAGCTGATCCCACAACTATGTGAGGCCTAATTCTTAGAATAAAACCTTTATTCCACAACTCATAGAGAATCTGATTCTTGGACTGAATGCTGCCTGGTACAAATATTTTCTTTGGCTATGTGTGTACAAAGATATCTAAAATTATATTCCCCTAATACTAATGACAGTTATTTCTAAATAACTTAATTGTTGTGATTTTAAACTATTTTTATTATTTTATGCATATTTTTGGCTTTGCTCTCAGGAAAAGAACATCACCAAGCCTGGCTCTTTCTGGGAAGAGCACTGCTCAACAGAAAAATGTGTGGAGTCTCTTCTTCCCATCAAACATTATTTGTCTCTGTTCTACTTTCTCGGGATTTTTTTTTCAGGCATCAGGTAGCTAATTCCCACACTAATATATAATAATTACAGGGCCTAACATGTTATTCCTCCTGGATAACATCTTTGCAATTAGCATAAACTAACTTTCAGCAGGTTAACCCCTATGAGACTGAGGCCCTATAAGCAAGGTACCAAAACGGTTTTTTTGGAAGGACGTTGTAAGCATTGATTCTATATATGAAATCAATCCTTGTTACTTAATAATGATCCTTCCATATTTGATCAAATTTGTATCATTTTAAAATGTGACACTCAAGGTATGGTATGACCTTGGTTGGACAATTAATATATCCAATTACATCCTGGTAAAAATGAGAGCATATTCTCTTTGAGACTATGTAAATAATTTTATTTCCATGAAAACCAAGAAGTCTCAGTAAAAATGTTTTCTGAATTGAGAGGGGGCTTCAATGAGACTCAAATTCCATTAAAATGTTTCCAGTTATATTACTCAGCCCTCACAAATCATGAATACTTACCGTTTACATACATATGGATGGAACTGGAGGGTATTATGCTAAGTGAAATAAGTCAATCGGAGAAAGACCATTATCATATGGTTTCACTGATATGTGGAACATAAGAAAGTACAGAAGACCAAAAAAAAAAAAAAAAAAAGAAAGTACAGAAGACCATAAGGGAAGGGAGGGAAAACTGGATGGGAAGAAATCAGAGAGGGAGACAAACCATGAGAGATTCTTAACTATGGAAAACAAACTGAGGGCTGCTGAAGGGGAGGTGGATGGGTGGATGGGAGGATGGCGTAACTGGGTGATGGGCATTACAGAGGGCACAAGATGTGACGAGCACTGGGTGTTATACGCAACTGATGAATTGCTGAACACTGCATCTGAAACTAATGATGTACCATGTTTTGGCTAACTGAATTTAAAAAAAAAAGAAAAATGTTTCAGTTTACAAAACCATAAACTATTAAATTTAGAGTTAAAAACAGCTTATTTTAAAAAGGGCTTCTTTATAATCAGAAAAATATAGAAAATAAAATGATAGTAACATCACTGTAAACAAATAACAACAGTTATATCTTCATCAGTTTAGTTGGTACTGTGTCCTTAGTTTTTCTAATTCTGATTAGCAACCTGCATTCCTGAAATGTATCTGCTTGGAGACTAAAAGAATTTCTCTAATTCCTAACAGTCCATAGTCAGCTTGAAAGTTGTCTTAGCATTATCAACTCAAAGTCTTATCCAAGAGTCTATCTTCCCTGATGTATCAGTAGTTCATGATATATGGTAAAGTCTTTCTCACAAAGCCTTGAGACTCTTTTTCTTAATTTGTTTCTTTGTTTTTACAAATTATATCCTGAAGCTTATAGTAGAGCTTTCATGAAATCATCAGGGGGAAGGATAAAACTATTTGACAGTAAGACTGGATGGCTGTGGTAAATTTATCACAGTAACCAATAGTATAAGAATGTAGAAGAGTAAAATTCTCTACTAGAGTATAGGAAATAACCATTTCATAAAGGTTTGATCAAGGATTCTCCTGAAGGTAATACTATATTGTTGACTATGAAGGCACTGACAAATATCCAGGGCCTTGCTGTAAAGCTTACAATCTCTGAAACAGTTATATTAAAAAAATTTACTTATACAAACTTAACCTTAGGAAGGCTGAGCATCTCTTCTGATTTGGAAATTCTTCCCATGAAACTTTTACAATAATGTCAAACCAATTAAGATATGTGGAGCTATCAAAAAACCCTAATTATTTCTGGTATCTGGTTTTGATAAGATGAAATAACAAAACTTTGTGCTTTTTCATGGGACATCTGGGAAATCTCAAGGACAGTTTTAGGTATTAAACGTATCCTAAGATATCCTACTTATTTTTTAATGTAGGTTTTGATCTTGGGAAGGCATAATAGAGTTTTCAGAGCATAACTAGTAATTTTACTAAGACAGAATCATGGGTTTCTGAAAAACAATGCCTATTAATAAAACACACAAAATAGTAACTAATTAAATATAGAAAAAAATAACACAGCTATAAGGAAGCTTAGCTCTTTCATAAGTGAGGAACCTTTGTTTTTTTGTTTAAAACATAATAGTCATTTCCACTGTCAAAAACCATACCTCTGAGCCAAACGATCCACCTTGACTATTTCTACAGTTAACTTGGGGGGAAGCCAGGTTTCACTGAGGAGGGAATGACTACTGTCAGTCTGTCTGTTTCTCCTCACTCCCCTTCTTTCTTTCATAAAGGAAATACTATGAAAAATAATAAAGAATATACTCAAGTCATCAAAAATCAGGAAGAGTAATTTAGGTGGAATTTGTAAACTCTGCTAATCTGGGAAGATTATAAAGAAGGTAAAGAATAACATCTAGTAACATCCTTGTGAAGAGTTCTAAGACAGGGGCGCCTGGGTGGCTCAGTCAGTTAAGTGTCTGCCTTCGGCTCAGGTCATGATCCCAGGGTCCTGGGATGGAGCCCCTCATCAGACTCCCTGCTCAGCAGGGAGTCTGCTTCTCCCTCTCCCACTGTGTGTGCTCTCATTCTCGCTCAAATAAATAAATCTTTTTAAAAAAAGAGTTCTAAGACTAAGTTATCATTTTAACAGAGAGAAAGTCAAATTCTAGAAATTCTAAAAAGCTGCATTTCTATTAAGAATATATTTGGCAGTAAAGATTTCACAGGCTTTTTTCCTTATGATTAAACCTACCAAAACTAAGCTAATTTTGTCAAAATTTAAATAATTTTGTTGCTTCTTTTCAGACTCAGTATTTGCAGCTATTATAAACAAAGACAAATAAAAATTACTATTTTTGTAAACTTTTTCAACTTTCTATATACATTTTTTATCCATTCAGAATACTATAAAACTACTCTCACAGAAACCTAATTTACAACAACAAATAAGCACTTGCATTTCTGTCAGTATTGCTCCTTGTATAATCTGAACCACATATAACCAAAGCAACTAACTTCTATTTTTACAGAAAAAAAAAAACAAAACAGATAGACATTTGAAGACTCTGTCATATATAATCATATGCAAGCATTTAGACAACTATGAAAGCTCATAAATACAAATAACACAACTCTCTACAGCGACTCACACTCTATCTAGTTAAAATGGCAAAAAGGAACATGTTTTTAACATGACTCAAAGATATAGCCACACCAGAACACAGAAGGAAACATTTCTAAATAGAAGTATATAATCTTTGTAAACAATTTTTCAGTAATCACTCTTAAAAACTGTCTTCTTATTTAA
Organism: Leptonychotes weddellii; assembly: GCF_054177405.1. NCBI lineage: Eukaryota > Metazoa > Chordata > Mammalia > Carnivora > Phocidae > Leptonychotes > Leptonychotes weddellii. Next base: position 89,868,839 of record NC_138385.1, on the reverse strand, counting down.
TAATTTTCCATAAATTATCTCAGTTTAAGATTAGTCCAAAATTTTAAATTAACTAAGAATGTTTCAAATTATGTTTAAGCTTTAAAACTTCAAAACAGGGCGCCTGGGTGGCTCAGCCGTTAAGCGTCTGCCTTCGTCTCAGGTCATGGTCCCAGGGTCCTGGGATCGAGTCCCACATCAGGCTCCCTGCTCGGCGGGAAGCCTGCTTCTCCCTCTCCCACTCCCCCCTGCTGTATTCCCTCTCTCACGGTGTCTCTCTCTGTCAAATAAATAAATAAAATCTTTAAAAATAAAAAAATAAAAAAAACTTCAAAACATAATTATTAATATGAAAAGTTTGTTGGAATAATGAAATAATTGAACACAAATGTATACTTTTCATAATTTTAAATATTATGTAGGAGTAATATAAGCTTATTTCATTATTAAGTCAATATTAGAAGTTTAAAAAGTTCAGAGTAAGTATTCTCTATGAATAAAAACAAATCAAAATCATATTAAAAATATAAAATGTACATTATACCACATTTTTATAAACTCAAGGAAAAGATGTATAACTACTACTTATTTTTAAACCAAAATCATTAATTTAGTCTAATATGTCAAAAGATTAACATTTATTATGTAAACCTAGATTTTAAAAATGTTTCTAAACTAGTTATTTCTAAAATATTATCACAGTTCAATTTCTTTATTTCCTGTGCATTTTGGAGATTTCTATTTATATAAGCATTTCCAAAAGAAAACAGATATCCACTATTCATCACTCAAAGATCAAATGATCAGATGATGAAACCGAAGTCCCAATTATTGCTGCTGCCAATGAGAATAATACACTGGCCACACATTAAGCAGAAACAAAAATTAAAAATCAATAGGGGAAATTAAAAAAACAAAAACAAAAGTAAACAAAATTAGAGAATGAAGAAATTTAAAGCCCTGTGCTGCTTGCTTGGGATTTATTCCTAAAGCCAAGAAAAAAATGGTCTGAAACTATCCATGGGATATACTTCCCCACCAATGCAGTTTATTTGTCTCCATGTGGTAAGAATATGTGCGTATCTCAGTGGATGACCTACAAAACTGTTTAAGTATAATTTTCTGTAAGAACAAGTCAGGATACTTATGCATATATAAAACGAATATATGTCAAATATTTCCTGTGACTCATTAGTTTGGGAACCAGTAAGATGATAAAACTGATCCAAAGAACATTTGAGAATGAGGTATTAATAGGCAATGTTATGATGAGATTACTTAGGTACAAAACTGGCCAATGACCTACATGGCCATAAACTTGAACTTTTGGGGATACCATCACCAGAGAAAATACAGGATGCAGGGTTAAATGGAAATGTTGGATGAAGAGTAATTATTTTAGTGTAATTATGTCCTAAATATTGCATGCATTTTTCATTTGCTAAAGCGGGAACTCTACAATGGAATTATCTGTTCCGTTTGACAGAAACTATTTTCACTTCTTCTGGATAAAAATTTACAAAATAACCTCTGTACCTCCAGAGATTCAAGACATCCCTGACAACAAAAAGTCAAACCCAGAACTACACTGAAAGAATAGCTAGTAATTTAACAAGATTTGGCAAACTTAGGGTTTCCAAATCTTGGATAGTTTTCCTAATGAGGCACAAGTTAAAAATATTAATTGGAAGATACTATATATTACAAAATAACACTGGGAATTAAGATATAAACAACAAGCATATAGATTATTTCCTTAAGTCTCTTCATATTCAATTTGAGGATGCATTAGTCATTTTTTTCCAGAGTACTACTTCAGGAAGGAGGTATTCTGATATTTAGAAGCACATATCAGGGGCCCCTGGCCAGCTCAGTGGGTAGAGCATGTGACTCTTTATCTCAGAGTTGTGAGTTGGAATCCCATGTGGGGTACAGAGGAAAGAAAGGAAGGAAAGAGAAAGACAGAAATAAATTGTTAAAAAAAATAAAATTTCATATCATCATCATGAATGCAGGTTGGAAAGGTTATTCTAAGCTATATGGCTTTTTCAACTGAAGAATATTTGATTCCAGAGAAGAAAACATAACAAACCTCACAATCTGATAACAAAGCAGAAATTGTTCACAAGTACTACTTGAATAAGATCAGTAGCTGTACTCCTCTGCTGTGTTCACCTCTCTCTAAAGCAAACCAAGATATGCCACTCCACATTTCTGAAATGAGTCTGTCCTTCAAGGAATCATTCTAGCTACCAGGAAACTATGTAATAACTATATAAATTTGCTTTTGAAAGAAAAGCTAATGAGTAAGAGATCTTAGTTGCAAAGTTCAGCAAAGAGGAAATCTTCCCAATAACGAGACAGATAATATTCATATGATAACTATATAAAATAATTTATTCAACGCACTCTAGCTAATGCCATGTATTCATTCATCAAAGATTTACTGAGCTCTACATATACGTTGGACTCAGGTGATACCAATACAAACAAGTTGGATCCCTACCATGTGTGCTCATGCCTACTCAGTATTCGTAGGAAGAGAGAAAACAAACAGAAAACTGGTAAATTGAAGCTAAGTAACCAAACTTTAATAAATCCTCTCTACAAAAGGATTTTAGAAGTTAAAGGTTAAATCTATCTTCTGAAATACTGACAGTTTAATGAAAAGCCAATCTTAGCCTGACAATGAAATTATGATTTCTCTTATTGGTTTAAACTTTTGCATTTCAGAAAGCAGTGTCAAAAACAACACCATCAGACAAAGGGCCACCTAGGGAGGGGCAAAGAATAAAATCCTGAATTTAAAAAGAGAAATTTTAAATATTAGAAAGGCACCAACATCTGTACTTAACAATTATAAAAGTAAAAGTAATGATTAATACTAAATAGACTTACAAAACAGGAACTCAGCAGATAAGACTGGCCTTTGCTCAGACATCTCATTCAAGCAATGATCAATTTGGTAAGGTTAGGACATAAGAGAATCAATTAGGGAAAGTTTTTCAAAATATATAGAAGTACCTCATCCTTCAGATTCAAATATCCATTTGGTGGTTGTCACAGCTAGTTGCCTATTCCGTTTTGAATAGAACACAGATTTTATTGAGAAAGTGCTGCATCCACTAATGCTCACCTCTCCAGACTTCTATAGCTAACAGGGATTCTGTGACTCAATCTAGTTTATAGGACAAAAGTGGAAATCCACTGGGTGGTGCATCTAGAAAATCTATAGTTTTGCTGAAAAGAGACACAAATCTAGCTAACATGCATTTTGCCCTTTGCTATTTTTTCTTCTTCCTGCCTGGAACAGGGAATGGTAACTTTTAAAGGCAGTGCCGATGTCTTTCTACCATGAGGAACAAAGCCTCACTCCAAGATTGGAGGAGCAGGAAGCAAAAAGGAGCCAGACCCACAATAACTTCTTGGACCAGCTGCACTTCTCCTAGCATATCTGAAGGTCTTCGTCAGTGAGAAAAAATAGGTAAATTCCTATTTAGGTAAATCACATAATTTGGCTTCTCATACATGCAGCTGAATCCAAACCTAACAGTGATAAAGAAGTGGAGGGAGGAGAAGGGGGAACATGAGTAAGTATAGCTTGAAATTGATCCCTGAGGAATTAATTCTAACATGAACTCTCTTCTGCCCTATCAAGAAAGACTATTCACTGGAACTACAGAATCACTATATTATACACCTGAACCTAAGATAACAATGTTAACTACACTGGAATTAAAATTTTTAAAAATAATAAATTTTAAAAAGAAGAATTGTTCACCTACTCCATGTCATTGAGACACATGCATACAAATCAAATATATCTGAAAGGTTTCTTCTAAATACAGTCTTAAAATGAAAAAATGATAGGGATGCCTGGCTGGCTCAGTTGGAAGAGCATACAACTCTTTGATCTCAGGGTTGTGAGTTTGAACCCCATGTTGGATGTGGAGATTACTTAAAAATAAAATCTTAAAAATATAATTAAATAAAAGGAAAAATGATAATGGAACCTATCACATGGAATTAATTATACACAATATACTAAGCAATGTGCATTCTCTCACTCTCAATCTATCTACACACACACATACCTATTACTCAAGTATAGTTTTTAAAAATTTAAAATTATAACTCTTAAGTCAAAAATTTTATTTAAAAAACTAATGAAGGAACCCATAAAATATTAAGACCAATTCAAAGAACCCTTGAGGACCTAAATATATGTAAGCAATTCAACGAAGAATATTAGGATAAGATGACTGGGTTAAATACAAACCTGGTAATTGTCTACAGAGCAATAAACTATAAGCTAACTGTAACCTTTCTACAAGACAGAAGTCTTTTGCATCTCTACTATATAAAAATTTATAATTTAACAGTAACCTCACTACATTTAGGATCTTTAATCAATAGCCTTGGCAGTGTATGTACTGATATATAAATTATATCCCATACAAACATAGGATCTATCATTATTATCAAGTGTTACTGTGGTATAAATGTTATTAATTTCAATCCAGATTTGTTGGGTGCTAGAAAAAACCTTAGCTATAACTAGCTGAAGGAAATACTATGACCTGATTTGCTTCTATCCTTGTTTTGATTGTTACCCACTGATCTTTAGCTGTGTAGCAGCCCAGTTTACCATCCATGACATTGTACAGGGAACAGATCTCTTTAGTTGCCTCACAGAAAATCCCACTGACATCTCAGTTATATAGTAAGCAAGTGCTCAAAGTAGAGAGTAATTAACAGAGACTATGCCCATTGTATTTTAAATACTTCTGTAGCCTAATTGCTAATAGTTTCTTAGCATTAATGTAAAAACTCTGCTAATTAACAAGGAATACCTTAATTCCAATGCCCCCTTTACAAAATAGGCTAATTGTAGTTACATTTCATGAATAGATAGATGCCTTTTTCTCTCAGCTCTTGGTGCAAAACTTGAAGAGACTACCCTGGATTTTGGAGGAAGAAAATAATTTTGTCAAGGAGCATTGCCTCAAAACTTTCCCACTCATTGCTTAAAATACCGTAGCCCAAAACTGACTTCTGGCTATGGCCAAGTGAGGAGCTTGGCAAATCCTCTCCCCAAAAAGCAACTATAAAGCAGAACAAAATTGACAAAAACAACCATTTCAGCACTATGGAAGTAGTCCAAAAGCATACAACAATGTAAGAAGCATTTATGCTTGAAAAACTGCTGAATATTGAGTAGAAATAGTAAGTCTGTGGCATTTTTGCCTGGGGTGCTCCTAACACCCCTCCAGCTCCATTGGCATAGCAAGGTAAGCCAGGAGGATGAACAGCTTCACTAATGTGATCAAAATAGAGTGAGCCTCCTTAAATGCACAATAGTGAAGTAAACATTCTTTCCAAGTACACAGGGAACATCTACAAAGATAGATCATATTCTGTGTCATAATATAAGTCTCAGAAGTATTAAAAGGATGCAAGCCACATTAAATATATTCTCTGATCACTATGAAATTACATTAGAAATTGTCAAAATTAGTAATGGGAAACCTCACTAAAATGGAGTTGGGAGGTTTTGGCAAGGGAAGCTCTCATGCCCTACCACTTGTAGTCAATTGCAGACCCAACAGGAAGAGATATGCTTGACCTCACATGGACTTGACCTTGCACGTGGATACTACTCTACTACTCCAGCTGGAGGAAAAGCCACTTTCCTCATTCCCATGTAGCCCCAAACCCCGCAATAGCTCAGCCAATGAAAAGCCACCATACTTCAAACTCCCAGCTTATTCCAATGGACTTTTAGTTCCTAACAGCCCTCCCAACTTACCCGTTTTCTCCTTAAAAAAACCACAACTCTTCTTTGTCTCCCAGAGTTGTCTATGGCTTTGCCCCACCTTTTTGTTCCAGATTGCAATTCTCTTTTATTCCTGAATAAGCCCATCTTTCCAAAATCAGTAACAAAAAGATTCCCGTAAACAGCATGTTTCTCAATAGTCCATGGATCTAAGAAATAAACCGAAACTGAAATTAGAAGTCTTCTGAACTAGATGAAAATGGAAACACAATTTATTAAAAGGTTTAGGATGTCTCTAAAGTTGTATTCAAGATAAAAAGCCTCTATTAGAAAAGAATAAATTTCTCAAATAAATTATCTCAACTTCCATTTTAAGCAACCAAGATAAGATGTTCTTCAAAAGGCGAATGGATATAAAAACTGTGGCAAATAAATAATAATGAAGTATTATTTAGCACTAAAAGGAAATGAGCTATCAAGTCACAGAAAGACATGAAGAAAATTTAAATGCACAATGCCAAGTGACAGAAGCTAATATGAAAGTGCTATATACTATATTGTTCCAGCTATTTGACATTCTAGAAAAGGCAAAACTATGGAGACAGTAAAAAGATCACTGGTTACCAGGGGTTTGGGAAGGAAAAAGGAAAGGATGAATAGATGGAGCATAAGGGAATTTTAAATCAGTAAAACTATTCCGTATGTTATTGTAATGGTGGACAAATGTCATTAAACGTTTGTTAAAACCCATACAATGTACAACACAAAGAATAAACCCTAATATAAGCTATGGACTTTCATTAATCATAATGTATTAATATTAGCTCATCAATTTTAACAGAAGTACCACATTAATTCAAGATATTAATAAGACAGGAAACTGTGTTGGGGAGGGGTTATGTGGGTATATGGGAACTGTGTATTTCGGGCTTGAGTTTTCTGTAAATCTAAAACTGCTAAAAAAAAAAAAAAGGCACATTTTATACATTTATCTCCAAACTATTTATGTAACCCTTTCAAGGTTCAACAGATTTTGTCCCTTATTTCTAATTGTGGCCAAGACTTTAAAAATCAAATTGGAGAGGTTGTCAAAATAAAATTAAATAAGAGAAGTAAAGGTTAAGGTTCTCTCCATTTTCAGGATCATTCTGCTACAGTCACTCCTTCACTCTGCTCTACTAAAGTACAATGAACTTCTGAGACCTAACTAATCTCTTATTTCAATACCCTAGTAAATCACATCATTTGGTTCTTATAATACACTGAGTCTACATCATATATTTTAGCTTTAATCATGTTGTCTTGCTGAAGTGTAATATTATCTTCAACAACTAGTGTTTCTTATCCTTAAAGGCAGAGAACAAAATTCCTTCCTCAGTGTTCCTCACAATCCTCAGTACCATGTGAAATATAAAGTAGGCTTAAAAATATTGCTTCATTTTCATGCTTAGAACAAATGTACTATAGTTTAAAATCTTGAATAGCATGAATTTACTACTGATATAAAACTTAGAACATCTGAGTTAAAAATGCCTCTTTATAAAAATGTCCCTGGAAAACATAGTGAATTAATGCTTCATAACTTCCCAAAGTTATATGAACCCCAAAAGCTTATATCATCTCCAGCTGGGACCATGAAACCCATCATATCTCAACAAGCAGAAACAGAACTAAGACAACTCTTCTTTCTCTCTACTGCTCCTCCATCTTATTTAGCTTTCAGCCCCAAAAAGGTGTGTGGAAGAAAAAGAAAAGGTGCAGCAGCCCCTTGAATAGTTAGAAAAGAAGAGAACCTACATATTAATTGACAAAGGGGTTGGAAATAAAGATAAATGACCTATGATATCTTGGATTGAGCATAACATGGGACACCTGTGTGTGATGGGCATAAATAAAGGATGCACAACTGTGGACAAGGAGGTAGAAGGAAAGACTATACTGGCAGAAAACAAAGCAATTTTTTATTTTTTATTTTTTTGAGGTTTATTTTATTATGTTCAATTAGACAACATATAGTACATCATTAGTTTTTGATGTAGTCAATGATTCATTAGTTGTGTATAAAATCCAGTGCTCATCACATCACATGCCCTCCTTAATACCCATCACCCAGTTACCCCATCCCCTAACCCCCTCCCTTCTGTAACCATCAGTTTGGTTCCCAGAGTCCAGAGTCTCTCATGGTTTGTCTCCCTCTCTGATTTCTTCCCATTCAGTTTTTCCTCACTTGCCCTATGGTCCTCTGTGCTATTCCTTATATTCCATGTATGAGTAAAACCGTATGATAATTGTCTTTCTCTGCTTGACTTATTTCACTTAGCATAATCCCCTCCAGTTCCATCCAAATCAATGCAAATGGTAGGTATTTATCCTTTCTAATGGCTGAGTAATATTCCATTGTATATATGAACCATATCTACTTTAACCATTCCTTTGTTGAAGGACATCTCAGCTCCTTCCACAGTTTGGCTACTGTGGACATTGCTGCTATGAACACTGGGGAGCAGGTGCCCCTTCTTTTCACTACATCTGTAACTTTGGGGTAAATACCTAGTAGTGCAATTGCTGGGTCATAGCGTAGCTCTATTTTTAACATCCTGAGGAACCGCCATACTGTTTTCCAGAGTGGCTGTACCAGTTTGCATTCCCACCAACAGTGTTAAAGGGTCCCCCTTTCTCCACATCCTCACCAACATTTGTTGTTCCCTGTCTTGTTAATTTTAGCCATTCTAACTGGTATAAGGTGGTATCTCATTGTGGTTTTGATTTGTATGCCCCTGATGGTTAGTGTTATGGACCATTTTTTCATCTGTCTGTTAGCCATTTGTATGTCTTCTTTGGAGAAGTGTCTGTTCATGTCTTCTGCCCATTTCTTGACTGGATTAATTGTTTTTTTTGGATGTTAAATTTGATAAATTCTTCATAGATTTTGGATACCAGCCCTTTATCTGTAATGTCATTTGCAAATATCTTCTCCCATTCTGTGGGTTTCCTCTTAGTTTTGTTGACTGTGTCCTTTGCTGTGCAGAAGCTTTTTATCTTTATGAAGTCCCAAAAGTTTGTTTTTGCTTTTGTTTCCCTTGCCTTTAGAGACGTGTCTTGCAAGAAGTTGCTGCAGCCGAAGTTGAAGAGGTTACTGCCTATGTTCTTCTCTAGGCTTTTGACGGATTCCCGTCTCACATTGAGGTCTTTCATCCATTTTGAGTTTATCTTTGTGTATGGTGTAAGAGAATGGTCCAGCTTCATTCTTCTGCATGTGGCTGTCCAATTTCCTCAGCACCATTTATTGAAGAGACTGTCTTTTTTCCATTTAATACTCTTTCCTGCTTTGTCGAAGATTAGTTGACCACAGAAGTGAGGGTCCATTTCTGAGCTCTCTCTTCTGTTCCATTGGTCTATGTGTCTGTTTTTGTGCCAATATCATGCAGTCTTGGTGATCAGAGCTTTGTAATATAGCTTGAAGTCAGGCAATGTGATGCCCTCAGATAGCCTAATTCTTCTTCAACATTCCCCTGGTGATGTGGGGTCTTTTCTGGTTCCAACAAATTCAGGATTGTTTATTCTAGCTCTTTGAAAAATGTTGGTGGTATTTTGATAGGGATTGCCTTGAAGGTGTAGCTGGCTTTGGGCAGGATAGACATTTTATTTTTTATTTTTTTTTATTCTTATGTTAATCCCCATACATTACATTATTAGTTCTAGATGAAGTGTTCCATGATTCATTGTTTGTGCATAACACCCAGTGCTCCATGCAGAACGTGCCCTCCTCAATACCCACCACCAGGCCAACCCATCCTCCCACCCCCCTCCCCTCTAGAACCCCCAGCCTGTTTTTTAGAGTCCATCGTCTCTCATGGTTCGTCCACCCCTCCGATTTCCCCTGCTTCATTCTTCCCCTCCCGCTACCTTCTTCTTCTTTTTTTTTTCTTAACATATATTGCATTTGTCTCAGAGGTACAGATCTGAG
>NC_138385.1:89830930-89858617 GCF_054177405.1 Leptonychotes weddellii | reverse complement strand
CAGTTTTGGTAGTTGATACATCTCTAGAAATGCATCCATCTCTTCCAGGTTATCTAATTTGCTGGCATAGAGTTGCTCATAATATGTTCTTATAATTGTTTGTATTTCTTTGGTGTTGGTTGTGATCTCTCCTCTTTCATTCATGATTTTGTTGATTTGGGTCATTTCTCTTCTCTTTTTGATAAGTCTGGCCAGGGGTAGGATAGACATTTTAACAATGTTTTTCTTCCAATCCATTAGCATGGAATGTTTTTCCATCTCTTCGTGTCTTCCTCAATTTCCTTCATAAGTGTTCTGTAGTTTCTAGAGTATAGATCCTTTACCTCTTTGATTAGGTTTATTCCTAGGTATCTTATAGTTTTTCGTGGGGTTGTAAATGGAATCGATTCCTTAATTTCTCATTCTTCAGTCACAGTGTTAGTGTATGGAATTGCAGCTGACTTCTATGCATTGATTTTATATTCTGCCACATTGCTGAATTGCTGTACGGGTTCTAGTAATTTGGGGGTGGAGTCTTTTGGGTTTTCCACATAAAGTATCAAGTCATCTGCAAAGAGAGAGAGTTTGACCACTTTTTTGCCAATTTGGATGACTTTTATTTCTTTTTGTTGTCTGATTGCTGAGGCTAGGACTTCTAGTACAATGTTGAACAATAGTGGTGAGAGTGGACATCCTTGTTGTGTTCTTGACCTTAAGGGAAAAGCTCTCAATTTTTCCCCATTGAGAATGATATTTGCTGTGCATTTCAGGGATGGCTTTTATGATACTGAGGTATGTTCCCTCTATCCCTATACTCTGAAGAGTTTTAATCAAGAAAGGATGCTGTATTTTGTCAAATACTTTTTCTGTGTCAACTGAGAGGATCATATGGCTCTTGTCTCTTCTTTTATTAATGTGCTCTATCACGTTGCTTGATTTGCAAATGTTGAACCACCCTTGTATCCCAGGAACAAATCCCACCTGGTCATGGTGAATAATCCTTTTCATGTACTGTTGGACCCAACTGGCTAGGATCTTGTCGAGTATTTTGGCATCCATGTTCATCAGGGATATTGGTCTTTAATTCTCCTTTTTGATGGGGTCTTTGTCTGGTTTTGGGATCAGGGTAATGCTGGCCTCATAGAACAAGTTTGGAAGTTTTCCTTCGAATTCCATTTTTTGAAATAGCTTCAGGAGAATAGGTATTATTTCTTCTTTAAATGTTTGGTAGAATTCCCCTGGGAAGCCATTTGGCCCTGGACTCTTGTTTTTTGGGAGGTTTTTGATTACTGCTTCAATTTCCTTGCTGGTTATTGGTCTGTTCAAATTGTCTATTTCTTCCAGTTTCAGTCTTGGTAGTTTATACGTTTCCCAGGAATGCATCCATTTCTTCCAGATTGCCTAATTTGTTGGCATATAGCTGCTGGTAATAAGTTCTAACAGTTGTCTCTATTCCTTGGTATTCGTCATGATCTCTCCCCTTTCATTCATAATTTTATTAATCTGGGTCCTTTTTCTATTCTTTTGGATAAATATGGCCAGTGGTTTATCGATCTTATAATTCTTTCAAAGAACCAGCTTCTAGTTTTGGTGATCTGTTCTACTCTTCTTCTAGTTTCTATTTCACTGATTTCTATTCTAATATTTATTATTTTTCTTCTCCTGCGTGGTTTAGACTTTATTTGCTGTTCTTTCTCCAGGTCTTAAGGTGTAAGGTTAGCTTGTGCATTTGGGATTTTTCTAATTTTTTTGAGAGATGCTTGGATGGCTGTGTACTTCCCTCTTAGGACAGCCTTTGCAGTATCCCATAGGTTTTGAAACAGTGTGTTTTCTTTTTCATTGGTTTCAATGAATTGTTTAAGTTCTTCTTTAATTTCCTGTTTGACCCATTCTTTAGCAGGATGTTTTTTAACGTCCAAGTGTTTGCGTTCCTTCCAAATTTCTTCTTGTGATTGAATTCCAGTTTCAAAGCACTGTGGTCTGAAAATATGCAGGGTATAATCTCAATCTTTTGATATCAGTTGAGACCTGATTTGTGACCCAGTATGTGATCTATTCTGGAGAAAGTTCCACGTGCACACTGAGAACTTCCCTAATCTGGTGAAGGAAACAAGCATTCATGTCCAAGAGGCAAAGAGGACCCCTCCCAAAACCAATAAAAATAGATCAACACCCCAACATATAATAGTGAAGCTTGCAAATCTTAGAGCCAAGGAAGCTACGCTGAGAGCAGCTAGGGGGAAGAGATTGCTTATGTACGGAGGGAGAAACATCAGAATAACATCAGACCTATCCATAGAAACCTGGCAGGCTAGAAAGGGCTGGCAAGATATATTCAGGGTACTAAGTGAGAAGAACATACAGTCAAGAATACTTTATCCAGCAAGGCTATCATTCAGAATGGAAGGAGCGATAAAGAGTTTCCAGGACAGAAAGAAACTGAAAGAATATGTGACCACCAAGCCAGCCCTACAAGAAATATTAAGGGGGGATACTGTAAGCGAAGAGAGACCCGAAGAGTAACATAGACCAGAAAGTAACAGAGACAGTCTACAGAAACAGTGACTTTACAGGTAATATGATGGCATTAAATTCATATCTTTCTATAGTTACTCTAAATGTAAATGGGCTGAATTCTCCAGTAAAAAGACAGAGAGTATCAGACTGGATAAAAAAGCAGGGCCCATCCATAGGCTGTCTACAAGAGACTCATTTTGAACCTAAAGTCACCTCCAGATTGAAAGCGAAGGGATGGAGAGCCATTTACCACACCAATGGACCTCAAAAGAAATCTGGGATAGCAATCATCATATCAGACAAATTAGATTTTAAACCAAAGACTGTAGTAAGAGATGTAGAGGGACACTATATCATGCTTAAAGGGTCTACCCAATGAGAAGATCTAACAATTGTAAGTATCTATGCCCCCAATATGGGAGTAGCCAATTATATAAACCAATTAATAACCAAAATAGAGAAACATATTGATAATAATACATTAAAAGTAGAAGACTTCAACACTCCACTCACAGCAATGGACAGATCATCTAAGCAGAAGATCAACAAAGAAACAAGAGCTTTGAATGACACATTGGACCAGACAGACTTCATAGATATATACAGAACATTCCATCCTAAAACAACAGAATACTCATTCTTCTTGAGTACCAAAGCAATTTTTTAAATTTAATTTTTTACTTGTATAAAAACATTTATGTAGTTTTTTGAAAGTCAAATCTATAAACAAGAAATAGTCTGAAAAGTTTAGCTTCTATTTGTCAGTTTATTTTATTCCCTACCTCCACCATAGTAGGGCTTCTATTTTAAAACAGAATCTGGCCAGCAGCCTCTTTTGAAACTTCTCTTAACCCTCAGTGAAAATAACTTGGATGATATGAAAAAAGACAACTCAAAGGAATGAAAAACTAGCCTTACTCTCAATCTGTTTTTAGAATGAGAGAAATTTCAACTAAGACAAGGGTGATGGAAAGATTGAAAACACTGTTGTTGGAAACCATGCTAAACTCCTCTAAAAGGCAGTTGGAAGACACTTTGTTCCTCTGAATTCTTTATTCAGAAACTTAAAGTCTTTACCAGTTAGAGAGCTGGGCATCCATCCTTCTACTGACTAGTCATCTTTCTGCCTCCAAACTGTCTATCTCTGGTTTGTATCTTGCTACAAGCACTTTGACGTTGAAATTTCCAGAGGGCCATAGAATCAAAAGTGGATAGGAAACTCTCAGAAGCATATTAAATTCTAAAACAGAAGGTACTTACACATAAACACCACAAGCAGAAATAGATAAAATGAGGGTCCAAAGGGAGTACAGAAAGGGAATTACAGTATTTTTTAAGTTATCTGTTAATTGATCCAGATAATAAGGATAGGAGAACATTCTGAATCAGGCCAATAATCCCATGTTAAAAAATAATGTAAGTGCTACAAATTTGTCTGTAGATATCAACCAGTAATAGCTACTGATATGAAAAGAGGATTTGACAAATAGTGAGGCCAGAGGCATTCATATACCTTGTCAGTTCACAAACATACATTATCTCAGGATACTTCCTTAGTTATGTGAAGGTAAGCCAAACAGAAACACAAAACAACATACTGTCTATGAAACATAAGGGAAAAACATATCATCTGCAAAATTCAGGGAAGGCAAAGCTCAAATTCTTAAAAAATTATAAGGCACCACATCAATCACATAAGAGTACAGGCAAAGAAGAAAAGAGCATAACAATATATAAAGGAAAATGGATGGGCTAAGAATCACAGTGAAATTAAAAACAATACAGAATTAAGTCCCACTGGAGGCAGTGAAGAGCAGAATTCATTCTGAAAATCAAATTACTGGAGTGGATGCTGATTAAATTAGTGGGCACATTTGGGAAGTTCTTGCAAAAGGAAAAAAAGTTTAAACTGGTTGACAATATATAAAGAATGAAGAGCCAATTTAAGAACTCAAGTCTTTTTCGGGAAAAGAAGGAACTGGAATAGAAGCAGTAATAAAACTGATGATGAAAAAAATGACTAAGAGGAAAAATGCAAAAATCAAATTGAAAGGGCTCACCATGTACCAGGCAAAAGTCATTTCAACAGCTCCAGTTTTAGACACATACTAACAAAAATATTTACCTTCAAAGATATTTGGGGGAAAAAAGCTTGTCAGTATCCATGTTGAATAACACAGATTAATCACAAAAGAGTAAGACCTGAGCTCAGATTTTTTTCCTGCTATACCCAAAATAATGCCTGGTACTTAGTTAAAACTTAGTAAATGTATGTTCAGTCAACAAATAAAATGATGAATTAATGTGTGATGACAACAAAAAACAGGAATTCAGAAAATAGAACATTCATGTTCTTCATTAAGAAGAGTAAGAACTGGGGAGCCTGGGTGGCTCAGTCGGTTAAGTGTCTACCTTCAGCTCAGGTCATGATCTCAGGGTCCTGGGATCGAGCCCCACCTCAGGTTCTCTGCTCAGTGGGGAGTCTGCTTTTCCCTCTCCCTCTGCCCTTTCTCCCAGCTCCTGCTCTCTCTCAAATAAATAATAAAAAATCTTTAAAAAATTATAACTAGTGACTTAACCATAGCTTCCTAGGGGATTGTTCAAATAAACCTATCAGATATGGGGTTGTTCAGGTACAAGAACCCTGGTACACCCCACTGTGGGACTGTGAGATCATAAAAAGTTAATAGCAATTGTTAAGTAGATAGAAAATACTGCAAGAAAGAAACATACTTACTTTGAATATTGCCATTTTAAATTCATGGCTACTAAAGAAGGAGATTCAGGAGAGACGGGAATGTGATTCCAATCTAAAACTTAACTGTACTCAGAAGCTAGCTATTAATATTTGAAAATTTTAGAAAGAAGAGAACCACTTAAATATCTGTATATAAACCACACCTGTACTGTCTTAGGCAATTTTTCTCTTTCTCTTGGAGCTATTACTGGATATTGACCATGCTCTGCCAGTGCGTATTGTAGGATAGAGTGGAAGACGATTACAAGAGAGCTTTTAAGAACACTTACAATGGACTGAGGTACATGCAAATCCTTAAATAGCTTAGAAAAACATGTGTGGCCCCTTCACTGACTGCTCACAAGTGGAAATAAAGGTCATTAAAATTATTAAAATTGTACTCAGCACCGTGTTACTACAGCAAGCCTAGAAACACTTCATTTGGAAACAAGAATACCCAGGAATGACATTTTCATCAAAGTCACAACTACAAACTCATAGCAAGAGGCCTGAGGAAAATCTTTATCTCTGCCATTCAAACCTAGATAAAGATACAGTACATTAAAGACATTGGTCATTCAATCATGATGGCTTCTTATAACTAAACACACTGATAGTCATGGTCCTTTGTATTAGTGATCTACTGCTACATTAATGCTGCATAACAAATTATCTCAAAATTCAATGGCTCAAAACAAAAAACATTTATTATTTCTTAGTAGTCTACGGGGTGGCTGGGTAGTTCTGCTGATCTGACCTACACTTAGCTGATCTTGGTTGGACTTGTTCATTTGTCTTTGGTCAGCTGGCAGGTTGGATAATGTCTAGCTGGTCTAAGATATTCTTGGCTGGGATGACACTACTTTATTCCATGTATCTCTCCTAAAATTCTAGCAGGCTGGCCTAGGTAGATTCTCATGGTAGAGGCAGGGGAACATGAAAGGAAGCCAAAGTGTGCAAGAAATTTCTCAAGACTGCTTGCATCAAATTTGTTATGGTCCCATTAAACAAATTAAATCAAATTCCAAGCACAAAGTCAATGTGGGTAGGTGCTACCAAAAGGTGAGACTATAGAAAGGTGTGAGATGGGGCCACAATAATCCCACCACACTATGGAAATGGGCAGAAGGCATTACTCTAGCAAAATTGCCCCTGAACAGGGGCGCCCGGGTGGCTCAGTTAAGCGACTGACACTTGGTTTCAGCTCAGGTCTTGATCTCATGGTTCTGAGTTCAAGTCCCACACTGGGCTCCAAGGTGGGCATGGAGCCTACTTAAAAAAAAAAAAAAAAAGTTGCCCCAAGACAAAATTCATCACTCATAAACTAAAAGCAATTAAACCTGATTAAAGCCATGCTAACAATTATCCAACAAGTCCAGAAATAAGATTAAAAGAAATTACAACAATGTACTAATGTGGTTTTGGGATCTAACTTTAATTCCTTCAATATCAGTTTCTTCCAAGCCTTCTTTCCAGATAAAATATCTATTACAAAAAATTTATTTATTTTGGGGGGTTTATCTGTGGATGTGGAAAGTATCATTACCTCCTTTTCCAATACACAGGTTCTTTTCTTCAAAGTCCTAATTTTATTACTGTCAAATACTCCAAACACACACATAATTACACATAGATACATTCTTCCCTTTCACAACTGCGTCCCTAAAAAAGATATACTTTCCAGTGGATTAGTTCACATTATGAAGTACTTAAAGAGGTGGTATGCAATCTTGTCTGCTTATCAGAATCACATGGAAACTCAAAGTACTAATGTCTTGGTCCCACTCACAGAGTTTCTCATGTCAGTGATCTGAAATGTGGCTTGCACATCATTATTTTTAAAGTCCCCCAAAATATTCTAATGTGCAGAAAGGGTGAACCACTGACTTTGAGGGTTTGCCACTATTGGTTATTCTGTCATGGTTATTATCATCCATTTTTAATGATTTGTTCATTTGATACAACTGGAGACAGACAGAAAGGGAGACAGAAAGCAGATGAAAATCTTTTCCAAGAGCAGGTTTTCATAAGATATTTTAAAACAACAGTCTTTCAAACATAATCCATCATAGCAATGATCCAGACAAGAAAATGATGACAGTGGAATAAATGAAAAGAACACAATGTAGAGGCCGCTTTTAGGCAACAGTCTTGAGCAATGGAGACCTGAGAAAGGTAAAAGGGCCCACAGCGACCACCATGCTGAATGCAAACAGGCTCATTAGGTGACCCACCTCACAATATCCATAGGTCCTAGCTGACCAGTGGGCTACTTACAACCGGGCACAGGTACCAAAAAAGTAAAATTCCATACGTTCCCATACCTCCTCACTCCTATAGCCCCCCACCACTGACTCCTGGCAAACAGTCTCTCCTCTGCTGTCCTGCTCAATGCTCCCTTGCAGTGTATTCAATAAACTTCTATCACCTTTGTTCTGCCTTGGGTGAATTCTTTCAGTGCCCATGCCGTGACCCAATCTGGTCACTCACCCTCCACAAATCTACCCTTGTAGTTTCCTTTTCAATCATAACATAGCAAGCAGCAAGATTAAGCCTTTCTAGAAGAGAAATGTGGAAGAGTACCAACTAAATCTTCTATAAATTTAAGGGAGCATATGAAGACATGAACACCTAAAATAGAGAATAGAGTATCAATATCTTAAAGACAGATGCTGTCTTCAAGATATAATAGGTCGGTGAGCTGGTTTTAGCTAAGATCCCGTGGGATAACAAGTGGACATATGGTAAATGCCTCATTGTATAGTTCTTAAATACTAAGAATTCCATGAGCATCTGGAAAGATTTTTCAAATAAATGAAGGGTAACGGTTTTGTCTCAAAGTTGCAAAAGTACTTATCTTTTAAAACTGAAGACCAGAGTTAAATATTTAGAAGGAAACTAGTTAGGGTAGTAAGTTATTATTATAGGACTCAGGCCAGTTGATCTGACATCATTAAATGTACTGTAAATAGGGTAACCATATGTCTGATTTTCCTAAGACTGTCCCTGTTTATAACTGTTATAAATCAGTCAGTGCTGCTACCTTTATTTAGCTCCACTTTCATTCTCAAAAATGTTCCAGCTCAGACAATTTAAAGTAGAATCCATATTTAAATAATATGTCAAAATTTCTATAAATGTTATTTAATTTCACACACCTTGGAGCAGGATCTTATGTTTAGTCAATACATTCTTACAGAGTGCCCATGAGCTAGACGTGAAATCTTATTTTAACCTAATATATTAGATTACAGAAATCAGCTTACAGGTGAGATCTCTCCTCAGCTTTTTAAAGAGCTTTCATATTCAGCATTTATTTTTGCCTTTGTTAATATCACAAGAATTGTATCAGATTGTAGAATAGGAGTATGTATAGGTTTTTATTAAGATGTTTTCACATAATAGGTACAGATCTGTAAATCAAGATCTCTAGAATTTAATTATTTCCTTCCAGAAGCTTAAAGGCAGAACTGTCAAACATCAATTCATTCAACCCTAGAGTTGATTACTCTGATCTAGTTGGTGCCTCCTTCCTGAGCTACTTGGAAAGCTACTACCAGATGGAGAATAGTTTCTCTTAAGAACAATTAAGACATTTCAAGTATGACTATTTGAAAGGCAGAAGCTTTAAAACACATACGTCTTTCAATTATTTCCTATAAAATGTCTTAAGGACTATTACAGAGAGAAAAGAAGCCCAGCAGCTCTGTTTCTGAGCTTCCTGCTAAGGCTTCATCCCGAGACTCTGCAATTTTATGTTTACATGTGAAGAGAAGGAAATTTTGCCACCCCAAGATATGCCTTTGGCAGATTGATTATTGAAACTGCAAACACAGGAGCAGCTCTGAATACCAAATAGAAGTGACCCCTTTGTAAGAGACATTTACAAGGGAAATCTCCATTTATAAGGGTGTCTCCCTGGTTCTACCAGGAAGAAGGGGATGACTCTAAATCTCTGGAAATGGTTATCAATGCTGAAGGCAAGGACTTAAATCTGCCTAACAACTATTCCCTTGTTAGGCAGACTGTGCTTTCCTGGTAACCTCCCCTAACTGACTTCCCACCCTCAACAAGTTCTTTATCTTTAGCGAGAGATGGTGTTTAAACCTAGGGCTTAGGCAATTGAGGGGAGTTACTAAGTTTTCCTGCATCTCTCCCAAGCACACTGAAAGCATACCTATTATTAAACTTCTGTTTTTCTCCTGTTACTCTGTCATACATCAATTATTAGACCAGCCAAAAAACCTAGCAGGGAATAAGGGGGAAACTTTTTTCTTGAGGCTTTTATCAAGGAAAATGTTTGAAAAACTAGACCTCTCTCAAAGTGCTGATTTCACAAGTAAGAAAACTTAGGTTCAGAAAGCTTAGATGCATTCTAAAGAGCATTTAAATACTGTTTTTCAGTTTTCGGTCCATACCCAACTCCAAAAGAAAAACAATCCCTCCTCACATAAAATATTACATGTTGTCACTGAAGAACTTAATTTTCATTTTAAACTTACTCTGAATTTTCTTCTGGGCAGTACTTTCTCAGACTTTGGTTATACTCATCTTCCCCCCTGTATTAAGTTGATTATATTATAAAAGAGAGATCCCATTTTCACCTACATGAGTCAGCATTTCCTTAGAAGTCTGTTATCTTTGTGGGCAGAAGAAAGTTCAACCAAGTGACAGATCTTCCTTTTATTTCCCTTTTTCTTATTTCCTTTACTTAGGAAAAATCTCTAAGGAAACATGGCCTTGTGTAGCCTCTTTGACTATCTAGACTTCCAGAAGGGAAAAAGTGTTATCAGTTACCATGACAACCATATTTTCCCAGAGCTCCCTGCTGTCCCTCATTTGCACTAAACAGAACAATCATTATTATTCAATGAAGGCTCTGATAAAGCTCTTTCCTTTTTAATACTTTGCAATACTTACAGCTCTTTTCTTTTTAATAGTTTGCAATAATCCTTGAAGCCTTCCTTTCTACAAAGTGAAATGGTTCTCTTAGAGAGAATAGCTTGAGTTTTCCCAAGAGAAGGTTAGGTTTGCCACCTGTCCATCAAACATATAAAGCATAATACAGCCCACGATATCGCTACCTTCTAGGCATTTTTGAAGTTTCTACGAAGAGTAGACTTTGATTTAGCCAAAAGTTTACGTAAGATTTCTGATATTCATTAACTAACCATTCTTCAAAATCTCTCACTTCTCTATATTGTACTGGAAGATGACTAGTTTATGACAAATTTTTCATTAAAAAATAACATATAACTTTTCAAAGTGGCTTACACAATGACAACTCTTAAACTTCATGATGTCAATGAGACCAGAGATGGCATAAATTTCAGGTGAGGCTTGATCTACCAAACATTTATTAATTTACCATTTTCTTCTTTACCTTCCCCCTGTATATGTTTCCTTCTAAAGTTACTTTTCCTTAATGATACACAATGTCAGCCTCTAGTGTCTAGGAACGCCATGCTTTCTTGTGTCTTGCATAAAACGAATATGTCTTATAGAGCTTCCAGAAAAAAATCTGTACTCATATTTATTGTCATGAACTGGGTCCTGTGCCCAAAGCCTGAATCAAGCACTGTGACTAGAGGAATGGAGTACGTTAAATAATGTGAGACAATCAGGGTTCACCCTTGGAGTATAAGTGGAGGGGAAGGTAGAGGTATGGTGGTTTTATCATTAAGCACTTAGAGGGCATGGGAGAGACAGAGATAACTGAATATAGATAGATGGCTTTTAGCACTATGAAGGGGTTGGCACTCAGTATCTCAGAACCGTAAATACCCACTACAACCGAGAGCAAACTTTATTTCTGAGCTCTCAATTCTGTTTCATTGATCTATGTATCTATGTTTATGCCAGTGCCATACTATTTTGATTACTAAAGCTTTAGAGTATAGTTCAACATCAGGAAGTATCATGCCTCCAGCTTTTTTGTTCTTAGGACTGCTTTGGGTTTTGGGGGTCTTTTGTATTTCCATCCAAAGTTTAGAACTGTTTTTATTTCTGTAAAAAAAAAAATGCCATCAGAACTTTGATAGGGATTGCACCGAATCTATAGATGGCTTTGGGTAGTATGGACATTTTAACAATATTAATTCTTCTGATCCATGAACATGGAATAACTTTCCACTGGTTAAGGTCTTTAATTTCTTTCACCAAGTCTTATAGTTTTCAGTATACAACTCTTTCATCTCCTAGGTTAAATTTATTCCTAAATATTTTATTATTTTTGATGCTATTGTGAACAGGATTGTTATATTTCTTTTTCAGAAATTTCATTGTTAGCATACAGAAATGCAACTGTTGTCTGTAAGCTGATTAGGTATTCTGCAACTTTACTAAATTAATCAATTAGTCCTAACAGTTTTTCCGTCAACCTTGAGAGCATTATGTTAAGTGAAGTAAGTCATAGAAAGACAAATACTTTATGAGCTCACTTACATGAGGAGTCTAAAAGAGCAGAAATCAAAGAAACACAGAGAATGATAGTTACCAGGGGCTAGCGAGTGGGGGAAATGGGGAGATATTGGTTAAAGAGTACAAGCTTCCCATCATAAAATAAGTAAGTTCTGGTGATCTAAAATGCATTATGGTGGGGCGCCTGGGTGGCTCAGTTGGTTAAGCTACTGCCTTCGGCTCAGGTCATGATCCTGGAGTCCCGGGATCGAGTCCCGCATCGGGCTCCCTGCTCGGCAGGGAGTCTGCTTCTCCCTCTGACCCTCCTCCCTCTCATGCTCTCTGTCTCTCATTGTCTCTCTCGCAAATAAATAAAATCTTAAAAAAAAAAAATTTAAAATGCATTATGGTGATGATAGTTAATAATACTGTATTATATACTTAAAAGATGGTAAGAGAGTAAATAATAAATGTTCTCACCACATAAAAGAAATGATAATTACATGATATGAATGAGGTGTTAGCTAATGCTATGGTGGCAATAATTTTGCAATATTTAAGTATATGAAATCAACATATACATATACATTTTAAATTTACACAATGTTTTATGTCACTTGCTCAATAAATAAATTTCCAGCTCAATAAATCTGGAAATAAAAAAGGATTTTTCTCAGAACTAAATATGGCTCTACCACACATTCATTTAAAAAAAGAGAGCAAAGATCCTAGAGTATATTGGTCTTAAAAGCCTCCCTACCCTGCCATAAACACAAATGCTTTCACTAAATATGAGTTTAAGTGTTAACTTGGATATTTATATAATATTAATAAATCTCCTCAGAGAAATCTAAGTAACTTTTTTAACCATCATTTAGCAGAATGTGCATTATTCTATTCAGTGTTCCCTTCAGAAAGCTCAGGTGGTGACTATTTCTGTAAAGGATGAAATACCAAATATTTTAGGTTTTTTGGGCCACAGGGTCTCTGTACCAACTACTCAACTCTGCCACTGTAGCAAGAAAGTAGCCTAGACAATAGGTAATCAAACAGACATGACTGTATTCCAATAAAACTTTATTAACAAGAAGAAGCAAAAAAATGCATTTGGCCCATGGGTTGTATTTTTCTGAACTCTCATATACATGATAAATACCTCATAAAAGGAAAATTAAAGAAAAATTTTGTTATTTTTACTTCAATGTGCACATGACTTTGTATCTGACAGTGAAAACTCTCTAAATCAACCTGTTTTGCCCTTTTCTCTGATACCAGGAGGCTGAGAGCTAAATTTAGTGCTCAATTTAGTAAGTAAAATAAGTACTGCTTTTCATTTACTGTGGTATATGAGTATTTTTCTATATGATCTCACACCTTGGCTTTTATACCATATAACTTTCGTATTCCATGTATATTTCAATATTATTAAATCTTCAAGTAGTTTTTAGAAAAAGATAAAGCATGAATTGTATTTAAATCTTTCAGCTCTCTCTCTTACACACACACAGGTTTGCATCAAAGTCTCAGTCTCTTTCAAACACATATTACAAATGAGCAAACTGAGACCTAGATATAACCATAATAATAAAGCAAAGAAGTACTAGCTCTTTGACCAGCATTTTGGTCTCCTGTGCCTGAACCATTATTCTAGGAATAAAATAACATAGTTAGAAATACAAATGAATAAATGTATCGCAGAACTGCCACAAAGCTAAGTGTTCTTGGTTTTACCTTAGGTAACATACCAATAGTCATCCTTTTCTCTCATTTTCCCTTCCTCCCTCTTTTTCTTACTCTCTCTTCTTCCCTCTCTCCCACCATTGCTGCCTATTTTCCTCTGCCTTCTGTTACACACTGACAGTGTTACCTCACACCCTGCATTCTTATAGGATCATCTCTAATGCTGGCTTTATTCTTCTAATATTTCTGTTGTTTTTATTGGTCATGAGTATCAGTATTATTTTTATAGGCTCATCTTTAATACTGGTATTCACCTGTGCTCTTAAAAAAAGTCCTTTTATCTCCCTGCTTCTCCCCACTCAGTTCTACATGGATGCCAGGGCTTTCCCTACTTTTCTTCTGCCCTTATAAAATTTTTGCATCTATGTTGTGTTGTAAGAAGAGACTTCCCTAGCCTATGCTGCCACTTTCAGGCCTGACTTGTGATCCCTCAAATGTTCTGGATTATAGTTTCTTTTCTGTACTTTGGCTTTAATCAATGGCTGTCAATTCCATCCTCTCTCCTGTTCTTTGCTTCAGTAACTCCAGTCTGGGGCCATATTTTTTAATAACCTTAGGCTAAAGAACTACCACAGGCAGTCCTCAAAATTAGCCCTTAGTTGCTTTGAAAGCCAAAATGCAAGAGAGAAAGAAAACAACTGCACAGAAGAATAAATCAAACAAATGCAGTCATGTTGCTGTACAATGACTTTAGTTCATTAGCTTCTGCTCACTACCATGTCAGCTGGAAACTGTATAAACCTCCCAAAGACAGACAACTGCAAGCCTATAAAACACTAGGCATTAATGTGCAGCAAGAACAAATTTAATGGAGAAACTCGTAATATTTTCCCCAGACTAGGCTCTGTGAGATTATCGAAAAAAATAATTACAGAGAAAATAAAGCACTTTAATTTATCTTCAGGGATCATTATGGAAAAGTTCTTCAACACGATGACTTGGACTTTTTCACTAGAGGTATTTTATTTTGGTTTAAAAAAGTAACTGGAGTCAAATATTTCTTTTTCATGCTAAAATTTTCCAAAACACTAAGCCTTTTTGAGTACAAATTTCATTAGGGACCAAACAAGAAACTGAGCACATATTTCACTGAAATTTTCTCCTTCCCACTAAGACTAAGAGGATAAATTAGGTTAAAAACAAACACTTAGAAAAATGAAGTAGCTTGGAAGATGTACTTTGCAGCTCTGCTCACAGAGTTGAGGCAGAGATTTGTCAATATCTGGTTAATTTTATTAAAACTGAACAATCTTGAAGTGGGTACCCACATGACATAATGCTCTATGCTTAGGACATCAGTAAAGCAAGGCCCTGTGAAAATATTTATTGAAAAAAATTACAAACTGTACTTTAGAGAAAGCCTTACTTACCATCATAAGAAAAATAAGAATTTTTCTATCATTAAAATCACTTTTATTTTGAATTATATATAGGGGCAGCAGCCAGGATGCTTTTCAGGGACAAGGTTCCTAAGAGTCTTATTTTGACCCAGCCCACATGCACACTCACAAGCATGCACATACCTGAACTAGTTAAGTAAAACATAAACTTTCAACTTTTGATTCTTAAGAATTTAAATTAAAAATCATCAGATTAAAAGCATCACATTTCAAATCTGTCTAGTCCAATTACAATATAACTCAAACACAGCTCTTTGCGAACACTTCTCTTGCATGAAGAAATAAATATGGATATTTTAGTTTGTTTTATTAATAAATTAAATCCTACTGAGTATTTGAGATCACATGTTCAAATTGCTATATGAGTTTTTCTTCAAAAAGTAAAGCCATGATATGAGCCAAGTTTATTACTAGCTAATTTAAGACGAGAGAGGGGAATTTCAAAGGTGAATTGACTGATTAAAATCCACACCATGTAGGCCCATGACCAAACCAAGATTACAAAGCACATTCTCAGAGCCTGAAGCATTTAAAAATATTAAGAGTACATAAAAATAATCAATCTCTAATATCAGAGGCGGTATCCAAAAAAGCAAACCTCCTAAGAGACTATGTTGGAACAATGTGAAATGAAAAATCCAAATAGCTCTATGTTGTATTATCATGACATTAAAAACATTCAATCCTCAAAGCTTTCTCACAGAAGAATGGAAAATCCAGAGGAGACAGGAAGATGCCAGCAGGGTAATAGGACCCTAGGCTCACCTCGGACCACCAATACAACTAGATAACTATCAAATCATCCTAAATATCCCAGAAATTGACTTGAAGACTGAGAGAACAAACTCCACAACTAAAAGGACACAAGAGGCCACATCAAACAAGGTAGGAAGTGCAGACATGTGGTTTAGGGGAGAAACACATCACAGTGCTGCAGAGGGGAGGGAGCTTTGGTTGAGGAAAAGGGTGAAAGAGGGAGGAGCACACAGGGGAATGCATAAAGAGAACATTTCCCCAAAGACACTGGCTCGAAAAAGGAGAGAGGCTGAGTTTCAAGAGTTCTTGCTACCAGAGGGGTTAAAGACTGAGGTTTTGAAGGTCAGTGGTTATGGCTGGGATAGAGTCAGGAGGGCACTGCCCTGCTCCTGGAGAGAAGGCAGGTGAACAACCCAGGGTCATACAGCATACAAACAGTGATCTGAACAACACCTGGGGCACACAGTGTGCAGATTATTTGCTCTTCTCAGAGTCTGCCCATGAGAGGCAGACATTCACTGAAAGACATCTTTGAGAAAAAGGGAGCTGGCTGGTGCCATTTCCATCCCCTGGCCATGAGCATAAATACAGAGCCACTTGTGGGAAGCAGTGCAGTGCTGACACTGGCTGCCTAATTTGCTTACACCAAGCCCCACCTCCCTGAGCTCCATTGGAACTAGCCTTTTCAGTCACACTTGCTTCAGGCCCAGCACGGAGGGCCCCTCCACAGAAGACGAGCACAAACCCCTGGCCACACTACATCTCCCGACCCAAGAGCTCTGCAGGGCCTCAGTTCTTTTTTTTTGATGTTAGTTTTTTTTTATTATGTTATGTTAATCACCATATATCATTAGTTTTTGATGTAGTGTTCCATGATTCATTATTTGTGTATGACACCCAGTGCTCCATGCAGAACGTGCAGCAAGGCTTCAGTTCTGATGCAGGTGGTGACATGTTTCATTTCATAAGCAGACCAAAGCACACCTAGTTAAGACTCACAACATTCAAGCCAGGAAACAAACACTGGCCACAGAGGCAAGAAGAGCCTCTACAGACAACTGGCCTAAAGGAGCCAGAACACAACAGCAGAACACATGCAAGCACACACTGAAGGCATTCCCTGAAGCGCCAGGCCCTGGGCTCCACAGGACCTCTTCTTCATATGGCCATTACTTTCAGGAGCAGGAGACATAACTGTTTTTTTTTAAACACACAGAAGAAGGCAGAGACTTAGACAAAATGCAAAGACAGAGGAATTTATCCCAAATGGAAGAAAAAGATAAGGCCACAGACAGAAAACTAAGCAAAACAGATTTAAGTAACATGACTGATAGAGAATTTAAAGCAACAAAGATAAGGATACTCACTGGGCTAGAGAAAAAAATGGAACACTTCAGTGAGACCCTTACCACAGAGATAAAAGTTAAAAAAGAATCAGAGATGAAGAGCGCAATAAATGAGATTAGAAACACACTTGACGCAATGAACAGCAGGCTGGAAGAAGCAGAAGAACCCATTAATGACCTAGAAGACAAAGTAATGGAAAACAATGAAGCTAAACAAAAGAGAGAAAGAAGAAATATGCAAAACGAGAATAGACTTGGGGAAATCAGTGACTCCATCAAACATATTATTCTTTTATAGGAGTCTCAGAAGAAGAGAGGAAGGAGGACAGAAAATTTTTTTGAAGAAATAAGAGATGAAAACTTCCCTAATCTGGGGAAGGAAACAGACATCTAGATCCAAAAGTCATAGAGAACTCCCATCAAAATCAACAGAATCAGATCTACACTAAGATATATTGTAACTAAATTTGCAAAATACAGTGATAAAGAAAACATCTTAAAAGCAGCAAGAGAAAAGAAGTCATTAACTTACAAGGGAAAACCCAAAAGGCTAGCAAGAGATTTTTTAACAGAAACTTGGCAAGTCAGAAGGAAGTAACATGATATATTCAAAGAGCAGAATGGGAAAAATCTGCAGCCAGGAATACTCTATTTGTCCCTGCAAGGCTATCACTCAGAACAGAAGGAGAGATAGTTTCCCAAACAAAAACTAAAGGAGGCATGACCACTAAAGCAGCCCTGAAAGAAATATTAAAGGGGACTCTTTGAGTGCAAAGGAGAGACCAAAAGTGACAGTATAAAGGCAGGCAACACAAAAGCAGTAAACATTAGTATTTCTGTCAAATATCAATCTAGGAACTCAGAAAAATGACATAAAATATAATAACATATACCTAAAATGTGGGGAGAGGTAGAGTAAAGAATGGGTTCAAACTTAAATGACCATCAACTTAATACAGATTGCCATATGCAGAAGAGGTTATATACAAACCTAATGGTAATCATATATCAAAAACCACTAATAAACATGCAAAAGATAAAGAGAAGGAAATCCAAATATATCACTAAAGAAAATCAGCAAAACATGAAGAGAGGAAGAAAGGATCAGAGAAAATCTCCAGAAACAACCACCAAACAAGTAATAAAATAGCAACAGATACATATCTATCAATAATTACTTTGAATGTAAATGAACTAAATGCCCCAATCAAAAGATACAAGGTGTCAGAATGGATAAAAAACAAGACCCATCTATATGCTGCCTACAAGAGACTCATTTTAGACCTAAAGGCACCTACAGATTGAAAGTGAGGGGATGGAGAAACATTTACCATGCAAATGGATGTCAAAGAGTGGCAATACTTATATCAGAAAAACTAAACTTTAAAACAAAGGCTGCAACAAGAGAAAAAGAAGGGCCCTATAAAATCATAAAGGGGACAAGCTAACAAGAAGATATAACAATTGGAAGTATTTATGTACCCAACATGGGAGCACCCAAATATATAAAACAAGTAATAACAAACATAAAGGAACAAAACAGTAATAATACAATAATAATAGGGGACTTTAACACCTCACTTACATCAATGGACAGATCATCCAAGCAGAAGATAAACAAGGAAACAACGACTTGGAATGATGCAAGGCACCAGATGGACTCAACAGATACATTCAGAACATTCCATCCTAAAACAGCAGAATACACATTCTTTTCAAGTGCACATGGAACATTCTCCAGAACAGATCATGTATTAGGCCACAAAAGAGGGTACAACAAATACAAGATGTTGAAGTCATACCATGTACTTTTTATGACCATAACATTATGAAACTAGAACCCAACGCCAAGAAAAATACTGGAAAGACCATAAATACATGGAGGATAAATAACATGCTACTAAACAATGAATGGGTCAACCAGGGAATCAAAGAAGAAATTTAAAAAATACATGGAAACAAATGAAAATTAAAACACAATTGTCCAAAACCTTTGGGATGCAGCAATAGCAGTCCTAAGAGGAAAGTATAGAGCAATACAAGCCTACCTCAAGAGTAAGAAAAATCTCAAATAAACTACTTAAACTTACACCTAAAGGAGCTAGAAAAAGAACAACAAATGAAGCGTATAGCCAGAAGAAGAAAAATAATAAAGATTAGAGCAGAAATAAATGATACAGAAACTAAAAAAAAAAAAAAAATAGAACAGATCAATGAAACCATGAGGTGGTTCTTTTAAAAAATTAATAAAATTCATAAACTTCTAGCCAGACTTACCAAAAAGAGAAAGGACCCAAATAAATAAAATCACAAATGAGAGGGATAAATAGCAACCAACACCAGAGAATTACAGTTGTAAGAGAATATTATGAAAAACTATATGCCAAAAATTGGATGACCTAGAAGAAGTGAATAAATTCCTAGAAACATATAAACTATCCAAACTGAAACACGAGGAAATAAAAAATTTGAATGGAATGATTACCAGCAAAGACATTAAATCAGTAATCAAAAACCTCCCAACAAACAGAAGTCCAGGACACATGGTGGCAGAGGCGAATTCTACCAACCATTTAAAGAAGAGTTACTACCTATTCTTCTCAAAAGCTTCCAGAAAATAGAAAAGGAAGGAAAACTTCCAATTTCATTCTATGAGGCCAGCATCACCTCAATACCAAAACCAGATAAAGACACCAAGAGAGGTACAGGCCAATGTCTCTGATGAATGCAGATGGGAAAATCTCAAAGAAATACTAGCAAACCAAATTGAACAATACAATAAAAAGATCATCCACTGAGATCAAGTGGGATTTATTCCTGGGTTGCAAACGTGCCTCAATATTCGCAAATCAAACAACGTGATACATCATATTAATAAAAGAAAGGATAAGAACCACAAGATCATTTCAACAGATGCAGAAAAAGCATTTGACAAAGTACAACATCCATGCATGATAAAAACCCTTAACATAGTAGGTTTAAAGGGAACATACCTCAACATAATAAAGGTCATATATGAGAAACCCACAGCTAATATCATCCTAACTGGGAAAAAAAAAAAATGATACCTTTCCCTCTATGGTCAGGAACAAGACAGGGAGGTCCACTCTTACCACTTTGACTCAAGTACTGGAAGTCCTAGCCACAGCAGTCAGACAACAAAAAGAAATAATTAGGGCATCCAAATCACTATTTGCAGAAGACATGATACTATATATAAAAAACCTGCAAGATTCCACCAAAAAACTACTAGAACTGATACACGAATTCAGTAAAGTCGCAGGATACAAAATCAATGTACAGAAATCTGTCACATTTCTAGATGCCAATAATGAAGCAGCAGAAAGAAAAATTAAGGAATCAATCCCATTTACAACTGTACCAAACATAATAAGGTATCCAGGGATAAACCTAACCAAAGAGGTGAGAGACCTATACTCTGAAAACTATAAAGCACTGATGGAAGAAACTGAAGAGGACACAAAGAAAATGAGAAGACATTCTATGCTCTTGGAATGGAAGAATACTGTTAAAATGTCTGTAGTATCCAGAGCAATCTACACATTTAAAGCAATCCCTATAAAAATACCAACAGCATTTTTTCACAGAGCTAGAACAAACAATCCTAAAATTTCTATGGAAACACAAAAGACCTTGAATATCCAAAGCAATGTTGAAAAAGAAAAGCAAAAGTAGAGGCACCACAATTCTGAACTTATATTACAAAGTTATATTACAAAGCTGTAGTGATCAAAATAGTACGGTAGTGGCACAAAACCAAACATGCGGATTAACAAAACAGAATAGAAAACTCAGAGAAGAGTCCAGAATTATATGGTCAGTTAATCTTTGACAAAGTAGAAAACAATCTTCAGTGGGAAAAAGTCTCTTCAACAAGTCGTGCTGGGAAAACTGGACAGCAACATGCTAAAGAATAAAACTGACCACTTTCCACCACCACACACAAAAATAAATTCAAAATGGATGAAAGACCTAATGTGAGCCTTGAAGCCATAAAAATCCTAGAATAGAATATAGGCAGTAACTTCTCAGACATCAGCCATCCCTTGAGGCAAGGGAAACAAAAGCAAAAATAAACTATTGGGACTACATCAAAATAAAATGCTCATGCACAGTGAAGGAAACAATGAACAAAACTAAAAGGCAGCCTATAAAATGGGAGATGATATTTGCAAATGACAGATCTGATAAAAGGTTAGTATTCAAAATATATAAAGAATTTATAAAACTCAACACCCCAAAAATGAATAATCCCATTAAGAATGGGCAGAAGACATGAATAGACATTTTTCCAAAGAAGACATACAGATGGCCAACAGACACGTGAGAAGATGTTAACATCACCGATCATCAGGGAAATGCAAATCAAAACTACAATGAGCTATCACCTCACAACTCTCAGACTGGCTAAAATCAACAACAGAGGAACAACAGGTGTTGGGGAGGATAGAGAGAAAAAGAAACACTTGGGCAATGTTGGTGGGAATGCAAACTGGTACAGCAACTCTGGAAAACAGTATGGAGGTTCCTCAAAAAGTTAAAAAAGAACTACAATTCAGCGATAGCACTACTAGGTATTTATCCAAAGGATACAAAAACACTAATGCAGGGCGCCTGGGTGGCTTAGGTGGTTAAGCAACTGCCTTTGGCTCAGGTCATGATCCCAGGGTCCTGGGATCAAGCCCTGCGTCGGGCTCCCTGCTTGTGGGGAGCCTGCTTCTCCCTCCGCCCCTCTGCCTGCCACTCCCTCTGCTTGTGCGCTCTCTCTCTCTCAAATAAATAAATTTTTTTTAAAAATTACTAATGCAAAGGGATACATGCACCCCAATGTTTAAAGCAGCATTATCTACAATAGCCAAATTACGGAAATAGCCCACGTCCATCAATTGATGAATGGATAAAGAAGATGTGGTATATATGTATATACCACAATGTGTGTAGACACACACACACACAGAGGAATATTTTTCAGCCATAGAAAAGAATGAAATCTTGTCATTTGCAACAACATGGAAGGAGCTAGAGAGTATAATGCTTAGCGAAATCAGTCAGTCAGAGAAAGTCAGCTACAATATGATTTCATTCATGAGGAATTTTTTTTAAAAGATTTTATTTATTTATCTGTCAGAGAGAGAGAGCACAGTCAGGAGGAGCCCAGGCAGCGGGAAAAGCAGGCTCCCTGCTGAGCAAGGAGCCTGATGCAGGACTTGATTCCAGGTCCCTGATGTGGGACTCGATCCCAGAACCCTGGGATCATGACCTGAGCTGAAGGCAGATGCTTGTCTGACTGAGCCACCCAGGTGTCCCCTCATATGTGGAATTTAAGAAATAAAACAAATGATCACAGGGGAAGAAAGAGAGAGAGAGGCAAACCAAGAAACAGAGTCTTAACTCTAGAGAATAAACTGAAGGTTATCAGAAGGGAGGTGGGTGGGGGGATGGGTGAAATAGGTGATGGGGATTAAGGAGTGCACTTGTGATGAGCACTGGGTTATGTACTGAAGTGTTAAATCATTACATTGTGCACCGGAAACTAATATTCACTGTATGTTAATTGAAATTTACATAAAAACTTTAAAAAAAAGAATAGATAATCCAGTGTTCTAGGATAAGCTATCTAAATTAAATTTTACTCTTGTATTACCCAATTTAAGAACTCTGGCAAATTACTAAAAATGAAATAATTCTGCTTACACCTCAAGATCATTAGTTGCATCTGATAGTAATTTGTTTCACTGCACTGAGAGAGCTTCTAAAATAGCCATATGATTGAGTTTGAAAACATAGAGTTTTATTTGCTTTTTTAGTTTGATACATGACAACAGTGTTCTCAGAATCAACATTCACCTTCAGTATTTTGATAAAATAATGGATACAGACCTGGAGGGGTCTTCTGAAAAATTCCTAGATCATATTGTTCAGATCCTCATGGCTATACGAAAGTTATAATAATTTGAGATGCACTTGCATTTATTATACATATACTAAAACCATAAATAGTAGGTACGATTCTGGAATCATATGAAAAACCTGTGGTATATTCAACCTGATTTTTTTCTGAAAGCAGCTCTAGGCACATTTATTCTTTCAAAAGAATATCTCAAATATTTACTCATATACACTCAAATATCCCCATTTATTTGTATGTCCTGCAATAGAGTATCAAATCTTCAGATAACAATTATATATCGCTAGGCCCGCCCTCCATTATTTTTTAAACCTCCTGAAACACTGGTTCTTTTCACAGTGTTTAAAATAAAAATAATAGGGGCAGAAAAAACTTAACTTGTATGTCATTCCCTATTTCCTGACAGATGCCTTTTTCTCCATGTGAAAAATATTCCCTTTCTCTTTTTCTTTCTCCTAAAAATTGCTCTCCCCACTCCTTCTCCTTGTTAATAGGATGTTCCTGTAATTGAAAAGAGGAATGATTAAGCCTAGTGACCCAGGAGCTGCCAGCTGGTTCTCAAAGGGTAGTACTGTCAAGGGAAAGAAGAGAGCACCCATCCTTTCCTTTCACATTCCCCTCTACAATTTAAGGGTTTCCTCTTTTTAATTTCCCTGCCCAGATGAAATACTAGATAGTACTTCTTTTTACTCCATTTTCGGCTTCTGTTGCCTGGTGCTTCTACCTCAGCTGAGGTCAGAGATGAATGCTCAGGCTATTAATCTCGTACAGGGAGCATCAAGTTCCCTCTCTAATGATGATGTATAATAACTATGAGTTAAGAGGAAATCTTCTGCTTTGTGCTTTATTAACTACACTTCATTTTTTATAGTTACCAAACTTAGTCCAACTTAGAAATTTATCAAGATTTCTATCCTCCCTCTTATCTCCTCTTCCTTTTACCTAATGGGGAAACCACTCAAAATAATTAACTGTTGGAAACTGGCTTTGAGTATGTCTAGTTGCTGTAAGCCTAGTTTCAGTTCAACCTTCAAATGCTTGATTCTTCATAATGCACGGGCCTGTGAACCTGACTGAAATTAACAGCATGGAGCATTATTCTAGAAGTCCATCAGTCTATAAACTCCAAGGAAAGAACATCCCTAATCTCCATGGAGAGACCATACCTATCTTATTCAGTTATATTCCCAGGGTCTAGTACTGTTCAGGTATTTGATGTATATGGTTTGAGTTAATAAATATGTCTTTCTCCAGCAAGCCATCAAAAAATTATTCCAAATAGTGTTTGTCTTTACAAACTCACTACACAGAACTAAATAAAGAACTCAATTAAATTCAAGTGATTTTCTACAGTAAACTGTGAGGAGTAGGACATTCACAGGGTATTCTGTGTGATTAAGCTACTATTATTATAAATGATGTTATTGTGACAAGAAGATAATACTCCCTCACCTAAATCATAATCTGCACCAGGAAATTAGAGCAGTCTCTCAATTGAGCTGTTGTTTGCTTATCATTACCGGTGTTCCAAACTGGAACAATAGTCAACCTCCACTTTATTGTGGAGGTAGAGTACTATTAGTACTCTAATTTCAGTCAATGTTCTGTCCTTGCGAACATATTCCTAAAAGGCTTCCCAGTCTGCTGCTGTGGAGAGTTAATTATATATAATTATTTCCATGAGCATTTACTGACCATTTATATGTAAGATAATATACCAGGTCCTATTGAATTCAACCAACAATTAGCAAAGAAACAAATCAGTCATTAAAGCAGGTAAAAGAAAGAGAAAATTGCTACCTTTTTCAATACATTTTAGAATATTTTTATTCACACTGATCTTTCCAATAGTTCAATGAAGGAAAATGATGTAAATTTTAGAAAAGTTTACTATTATTTAGATGGAGTATGCCAGCATGTTTGTGTTAATTCACTAGCTACCTGTAATTATAGCTAAGTTTAAACTACTCATCATATTCTTATTTTAGCTCTTTCATTGCCTAAGGGCTTTGATGTAACCATGTCTCGTAATGACTTCATGCCTTAGCAGGAAACATGGACAGCTTCCTGACTGACACAGGGGTCCTTGTTCCTTCATTTTCATTGTCTTGGTTTCCCTACTGAGGTTTTCCCCAGCCTGAGCTCCAGTTGTCTGTTGGCCCAAATTTGACTGGACTTCCTTCGGACTTTATTGCATTACAGTCTGGCATGAGATTTGTTCAGTTCCAATTATGAAAAAATGGTTTTTGCTTTCTATACTTCTGCTCTCTGAGGCAGGGCCAGCTTTACGGGAGTGCAATCAATCTGTGCAGTCACACAGGACCCCACACTCAGGCTTCATGCTGTCACCATCTTGAAATTCTTCATTTATTGCTGAACTTTCATTTTTTAAGTAAAGTTCAGTGAGACAATGGAGCACGCATACAAGCAGGGAAGATGTGTGGAAGAAAGAAAAAAGCTTTTCATTTTAATACCTTTATGGCAATTTCTTGGTGCTTTGTGAAAAAGGGGTCCTGCATTTTCATTTTGAAACAGGCTTTCCAAGTTATATAGCCAGCCTTGCTCTGAGGAGAAATATCTGAAAATGGGATCCACACCCATTTTGTTTCAAAAAGACGTAACTCCAGAGAACTTGATTTTCAAAACTGGTCTTCGAATATCCTCAAAAAAGTTTTGCTATAGTGAATCTTTATGATAAATACAGTACCTATCTAGTAGAGCAATTTAATTATCATAGGCCGTATTAATTACCATAATAAACTCCACTCCAATAGGACTCTAGGCAGACAAGTCTTGCAGCCTAAGGCCTCTCCTCATTAAACTGCAATTAGCATGATGAATGGGGAGTGTGATTTTGCTGCAGCCAGTATTAGCCCTACTTACTCATGAAGTGACAGGGGAAGCCATCAGAGACAAGAATTAAAGATATTTAAATAAAAAAGAAAATGGTAGGGTTTCCTGTCATCTGCCATCAGGCCAACATCTGTGTGCAGGTATACCTTCCACATTTCAGCTATAAATTCTGAAAACCCCAAATAAATACCAATGTTAATATCAGTTAATGCAATGTGGTGACTAAATGTAGTCTGTCCTTGGAAGGTCATAAATTCTATGAGAAATCAATATGACTATAATCTTAAAGCATTAACTGGAAATCTTACTAAATAAGATGGCTGCTATGGACAGTTTCTGAAACACTGCGCACTTCTAATCAAGTGATGATATATTTCACACTGGCCAATGGTATAGCTTCAAAAGCACTGCAGTACTGCATGTATTAACATGTATTTCATTTGAAATTTATGCCTTAAGAAGAAAGCTTTCATGTATATAGCTTTACTGAAACCTAAGGCAAAAAGAAATTACAGTATGTGATTTTAATCTGTAACTACAGCAATCAGATTCCAGGAGAATCTCTGTACCCTTGTAGCATACCCACTTTTTTTTTTTTTTTTTTTGACAGAGAGAGAGACAGCGAGAGGGAACACAAGCAGGGGGAGTGGGAGAGGGAGAAGCAGGCCTCCCGCCGAGCAGAGAGCCCGATGCGGGGCTCGATCCCAAGACTCTGGGATTATGACCCGAGCCGAAGGCAGACGCCCAACGACTGAGCCACCCAGGAGTCCCTGTAGCATACCCACTTTTAACCTGAGTTTCTTTAAATGGGTTTCTGTTCCCTAACATAAAATATTCCCCAAGACAAGATGCTTTGAAAACTACCATTTTAATAAATGAATTCTCAGAGGAAGGATACCTTACACAAAATACCATACCATGCTTTGCTAGCGTTTTATTTTTTTTTTTAAGAGAAAGAGAAGAGGGAGAGCACGAACAGGGGGTTAGGGGGTACAGAGAGAGAGAATCTTAAGCAGACTCCATGCCCAGCATGGAGCCCTACCCAGGGCTCAATCTCACAACCCTGAGATCATGACCTGAGCCACCTAGGTGTCCCTGCTAGCATTTTAATTATTGGAGAAGAAGTACCATCTACGATATTTTATTATACCTGGTCAGCTCTAGAGAAGATGGTTATTTTTCCTTTCCTGTTGTCATCCAAATACTCCATCACCTTTAACAAAGAAGTGAAATATCTGTACACTGAAAACCCTGTCACTGAGGAAAGAAACTGAAGAAGCCACAAATAAATGGAAAATATCCTGTGTTCATGGATTGGAAGAGTATTGTTAAAATGTCCATACTACCCATAGCCATCTATAGATCCAACACATTCCTTATCAAAATTCCAATGGCATTTTTAACAGAACTAGAAGAAACAACCCTGCAAGTCATATGGAACCACAAAAGACCAAAACAATCTTGAGAAAGAAGAAATGGCATCACACTTCCTGATTTCAAACTCTATTACCAAGCTATAATAATCAAAACAATATGGTACTTGCATAAAAGTTGGCAAAAAGACCAATGGAAGAGAAGTGAGCATCCAGAAATAAACCCATGCCAATATGGTCAACCAATATTTGACAAGACACCCACAAATACTCAATGGAAAAGGATGGTCTCTTCAATAAATGGTGTTGGGAAAACTGGAAATCCACATGCAAAAGAATGAAATTAGACCCCAATCTTACACCACTCATAAAAGTTAACTCAAAATAGGCTAAGGACTTAAAACACAAAACTCCTAGAAACAAAGCTTAGAGTAAAAGCTCCTTGACATTGGTTGTGCAGTGAATTTTTTTTTATTATTATGTTATGTTAATCACTATACATTACATCATTAGTTTTTGATGTAGTGTTCCATGATTCATTATTTGCATATAACACCCAGTGCTCCATGCAGAACGTGCCCTCCTTAATACCCATCACGAGGCCAACCCATCCTCCCACCGCCCTCCCCTCTAGAACCCTCAGTTTGTTTTTCAGAGT
>NC_138385.1:89807563-89830430 GCF_054177405.1 Leptonychotes weddellii | reverse complement strand
TCAGAAAGGATGAATACCCAACTTTTACATCAACATGGATGGGACTAGAAGAGATTATGCTAAGTGAAATAAGTCAAGCAGAGAAAATCAATTATCATATGGTTTCACTTATTTGTGGAACATAAGGAATAGCATGGAGGACATTAGGAGAAGGAAGGGAAAAATGAAGGGGAGGAAATCGAAGGGGGAGATGAACCATGAAAGACTATGGACTTCAAGAAACAAACTGAGGTTTTAGAGGGGAGGATGGGGGGATGGGTTAGCCCAGTGATGGGTATTGAGGAATGCATGTACTGCATGGAGCACTGGGTGCTATGTGAAAACAAAGAATCATGGATCACTACATCAAAAACTAATGATGTATTGTATGGTGACTAACATAAAACAGTAAAATTTAAAAAATGAAGTATTTTCTTTTGCATTTAAGATCTTAATCTGGAATTGATTTTTGTATATGGATGAAGTAAGTGTCTATTTTTTATGTTTTTTTCTCATATAGATAATGGAGTCCCCTCACCATTTAATGAATAGGCAGGCCATCCTTGTCCCACTGACTTACAATGCCTCTTTGTCATATATCATCAAGTTTCCAATCACATGTAGAACTATTTTTGGCTCATTTATCCCTGAACCAGTATCATAGTGTTTTAAGGCATTACTTTTTAAAAGAGAAAACTACAAATATTTTCATTCATTCAGGTAAGCTGAATTAGATTTATAAGCAGTAATTTAGTGATTAATATTTGTGTTTGCAGTGAGGACCTATGGAAAAAAAGTCAATTATCATATGGTTTCACTTATTTGTGGAATATAAGGAATAGCATGGAGGACATTAGGAGAAGGAAGGGAAAAATGAAGAGGGGGGCAATCAGAGGGGGAGACGAACCATGAGCGACTAGGGACTCTGAGGAACAAACTGAGGGTTCTAGAGGGGAGTGGGGTGGGAGGATCGGTTAGCCCAGTGATGGGTATTAAGGAGGGCACGTACTGCATGGAGCACTGGGTGTTATACGAAAACAATGAATCATGAATCACTACATCAAAAACTAATGATATATTGTATGGTGACTAACATAACAAAATTAAAAAAAATCAAATACAAATATAAAAATAGTTTCTTTTGCAGTAAAATTTATCAGAAAACTTCCATTGTATGCAAGAATTTCTTTTACTTGTATAGAAATTCAGATAATTACACTTCTGGAGCGCTTTCAGTGCTTTCACATAAACTGAATAACCTAGGATACTTTTTACTACAATATGAATTATGATTGTGTAAAAAATTTTTCTGGGTCAGTTACATTTTGATTAATCTTAAGTCATATAAAATCAGGAAAAATATTAAAATATGCTCATGTTTAGTTCTTAATTATCAAATTAAATCAGTAAAATGCTCTTCTTTTTGGCTGTGACTCCATAATGAAATATTGCAAATATTAATCATTATTTTCATTAATAAATTATTTTTCTCTTCCCTGAAATACATTCAAAGATTCTTCTACTCATATTTCCTAAATTCTGAGACATCCATCTCAGGCTTATGATTTGCTATTTCATATTAGGAGCTGATCAGTGGGTTGAGAACCACTGGTAAGTTCCTCCATGTCTGAGTGATTCTCAGCCCTGGTTGTACACTGGAATAACCTGGAGAACTTTAATGACCATTACTATCTGGATCCCACCCTCAGAGATTCTGATTTGAAAAGTGTAGGGCAATTCTAAGGTGCATTATTATTATTTTTAGAGAGGGAGAGGTGGGGAGGGGCAGAGGGAGAGAGAGAATCTTAAGCAGGCTCCACGCTCAGCACAGAGCCTGATGCAGGGCTCAGTCTCACAACCCTGAGATCATGACGTGAGCCAAAAACAATAGTAGGACGCTTAACTGACTGAGCCACGCAGGCGCCCCAGTACTTTATTTATTTATTTATTTTAGCATTTTAGGTCACCAGAATTGAGAGGAAGGTAAGAGAGTTCCCATATACTCCTTGCCTTACAGATGTATAGCCTCCCACATTATCAACACCCCCCATGACAGTGGCACATTTGTTACCATCAATGAACCTACATTGACACATCACAATCAACCAAAGTCCACAGTTTACATTAAGGTTCACACTTGGTGTAGTACATTTTAAGGGTTTGGACACATGTATAATATATGTGCATGTATAACATGTAGTCATCATTATAGTATCATACAGGTTAGTTTCACAACCGTAAGAGTCCTCTGTGTTTTGCCTATTCATCCCCTTACCCCAAACCCCTAACAGGCCACTGTTCTCTTTAGTGCCTCCATAGTTTTGCTTTTTACAGAATGTTACATAGTTGAAATCATACAGTATGCAACCTTTTTAGATTGGCTTCTTTCACTTTGTAATATGCACTTTAGGTTCCTCCATGTCTTTTCAGGGCTTGATAGCTCATTTCTTTTTAGGGCTGAATAATATTTCATTGTCTTGGATGTACTGCAGTTTATCCATTCAACTACTGAAGAACATCTTAGTTGCTTCCAAGTTTTAGCAATTATGAATAAGGTACTATAAACATCTGCGTGTAAGATGGGTTTTGTGTGTGTGTGTGTGTGTGTACATAAGTTTTTCAACTTTTTGGGGTAAATATCAAGGAGTGCAATTGCTGGATTTTGTGGTACAGATGGTATGATTTTAAAGATCATTTCAATTCCTTTC
Source organism: Leptonychotes weddellii (assembly GCF_054177405.1). Taxonomy (NCBI): domain Eukaryota; kingdom Metazoa; phylum Chordata; class Mammalia; order Carnivora; family Phocidae; genus Leptonychotes; species Leptonychotes weddellii. The sequence goes on along the minus strand of NC_138385.1, from coordinate 89,827,743 downwards.
CCTACATATTCTCATGGCTTTGTAATCTAAACAGTTGCCTCAAATGTTTTATTTTGCAGTGGACAACTAATATGAGGAATGTCCAATCAAAAGATCTCAAATGGTATGAAATCAGTAATCCCTACATACTCACCAGTATAATAGCCCATACTCTATTATAGTAAACCTTTTCTAGTAAACAGTAAGGTTGTGAGCAGGGACCACATCTAGTTCCACTTTGTACTCTGAAATCTAGTACACTGACTTGGACATAGCTGACATCTAAAAAAGATGTGTGAATATTAGGTTATTAAATTAATAATTTAATTAAATTATTAAGTTAATAAAAAGATACTGAATATTAAATTATTCAACATTCATTTCCAGTAATGGGAGGACAGGTTATTGAGACCACCCTCCTACCCAAAACAAATATAAATATTGGATAAAGTATTTTTTTTTTATTCTTATGTTAATCCCCATACATTACATCATTAGTTCTAGATGAAGTGTTCCATGATTCATTGTTCGTGCACAACACCCAGGGCTCCATGCAGAACGTGCCCTCCTCAACACCCACCACCAGGCCAACCCATCCTCCCACCCCCCTCCCCTCTAGAACCCTCAGTTTGTTTTTCAAATATTGGATAAAGTATTTAAAGAAAATTATTCAGAGGTGCCTGGGTGGCTCAGTCAGTTAAGCATCTGACTTCAGCTCAGGTCATGATCTCAGGGTCCTGGGATGGAGCCCTGCGTCAGGCTCCCCACTCAATGGGGAGTCTGCTTGTCCCTCTCCTTTTGCCTCTGCCCCTCTTCCTGATTGTACTCTCTCCATCTCTCTCTTCAAATAAATAAATTAAATCTTTAAAAAAAAGACAATTTTCAAAGTATCACAATGCTAGAAAAATGTCAATAAATTCCAAGGCCAAATTCTAAGGGCAAGGCCAAACCTCCTTCCATATATCTTTAATGAACATGGTCATTGGAAATGTGTTTACACTTTCTCCAAGTCTTTTTTTTTTAAGATTATATTTATTCATTAGAGAGAGAGGGACAGAGAGCACAAGCAGGGGGAGAGGCAGAGGGAGAGGGAGAAGCAGACTCCCTGCTGAGCTGGGAACCCGACATGGGGCTCCATCCCAGGACCTGGAGATCACGACCTGAGCTGAAGGCAGACACTTAACCATCTGAGCCACCCAGGCACCCCAACTTTCTCCAAGTCTTGATTGCTCCCTCTCACTTTCCAACTTATGTTCAAAACCTTCCTAACAGTCCTAACCATCACTTTCTCCTAGCAATCTTCCTTAATCCCATCAGGAATAAGTCATCTTTCCTTTCTCTGGAACTACATTAGGAATATTCAATTCCATTAAACTGGCAGTTAATCTAAACCTAAACCTAACAGCCCTATGCCATGTTTGTTGACACTTTGGATGACTGATTGATTGATTGTAGGGGGAGAGCCTGAGGGAGAGGGAGAGAGAGAGTCTTAAGCAGGTTCCATGCCCAGCATGGAGTCCGATGTGGGGCTCTATCCCACAACCCTGAGTTTGATCTCACAACCCTAAGATCATGACCTGAGCCCAAATCAACCAACGGAGCCACCCAGGCATCGCACCCTTTGGATTTTTTAGATATCTGTAAGTTATGATTTGTTCCTTAACCAAGCTTTATGACCCTGAAGGGCATGGGTTTTGTTATATGCCTTTATTCCTGCAGATTCTTAAACACAGACATTTAGCCAATTTTTGTATGAGTCAATTTGTTTCTAAATTGTCTCTAAACCTGTGCTTCTCAAACTTAAGCATGCACCAGAACTATAAGGAGGGTGATTATCATAGATTAAATATGGATTGCTGGGCCCCACCTCTGGAGTTTCTGATTCACTAGGTCTGGGAAAGAGTATCATAATTTGCAAATCTAACAAATTCCCAGGTGATAATGATGTTGCTCAGTCCAGGACTCTACTTTGAGAAACACTGCTCTAAAACTTTGTATCTTGAAAACAGTTGATATAACATGGTTCTTCCCATATATTCCTACATTTCTACCTAGGTATCCTAATCTATGGGGAGGTTTACAGAGGATAATACATGCTTTCCAGGTCATTCAGCTGTGATCAGTAGTTTTCTCAAACCCACTTAGGTTTCTTTCAACCTTTTGGTTCCCAGAGTATAGTATTATAAATCAGAAACAACCTGCAGTGATAACAACAGGCTACATCCCCTTTTATCTTGGAATGCTCTGTTATCTTCTTTTGTGATTAAGATTGTAAAACTTGGAATTCTTAACCTTCATCAAATTTCTTCAAAATGTGAAATCTCATCTAATCTATTGATACCATGTGTTGTTTTTTTTTAAAGATTTACTTATTTATTTCAGAGAGAGAGCACAAATAGGGGGAGGGCCAGCAGGAGAGAATTTCAAGCAGACTCCACACTGAGCACAGAGCCCCCGATGTGGGGGCTCGATCTCACAACCATAAGATCAAGAGCTGAGCTGAGACCAAGAGTTGGACGCTTAAGCAACTGCATCACCCAGGCACACTGATACTATACCTTCAAGAGGATGTCTGAACCTCCTCTGTTTTGTGGAGAAAGGTCATATTTACAGTTTCACTCCTTTTGCCTTGATAGGCAGGGGGGATATAATCATGACAAAAATCTGGATTGCTAGGGTGATGGGAGTGAGGGTATGAATTTAGAGGGAGTTGAACTTGCATAAGAATGGAGAAAATGTTTTAATAAAGAGATTTAACCTCTGTGAGTTTTCATGAGAACTTATTTGAAGAAAACAAACAACTCACCTACTCCCATGATGCTGAGGTGGACCATGTCTTTGGTAAGCCTTCTAAGAAATGGTAAGCCTTGCTGGTCTCTGAACTCACCAGATGTTCAGTTGTTTCATGATTGTTTTGGCTATATTGTATCTATGAAGTTTTAAATGAAGGTCAAATACTGATATATTTTAGTTCTAAACTGGTAAAATTGGCTTTGAGGGAAAAGAAGCAAAGTATGAAGTGATTTTAAACATGAATTGAGCATGAGAGAAAAGTACAGGAGAAACCCCTTGTTAACATGTCTCATTAGCAGTAGGCGGGACTACAAAAATTAATTTCATTTGTATGCATACCTTGGCTCAAGTTATGGAGTTTGTTCTGGGACAGGATGCTCATCCTCCTGGGTATATAGGAATTGGGATGGTGAAAGGCAAATGATATTTTGTCTAATTTCCAAGCCAAAGTGTTTAGCGACATGACAGGTCTTAGAGATATGGGATGGGGATGCAGGAAGTGATTTAACTTGTTTTTTATGAGGGATTCTAAGCAACAGTGATGCTGTAAGAAATACTGCTTTGGTGCCGTGTGACAAAGAAGGTTTAATAATCATTCTCCTCATCTCAGTTCCCACAGGACTCTCAGGAACATGAAATCTCTCTGGCACCTTGAGGATTCCTCATTGTGAATCCTGGGTGACAACCCTCTTGCTCCTGGTCCAGATATCAGGGTTCTTGTGGAAGGCACTGAAAACAATGACAGTGATGAGGTACTACCTTTGAGTGACTTCATAGACAACACCTAAATATAGGAAAGAAAGTAGATGAGGGAAGATGAGAGAAGCCAAAGACATACTCCTAAATCTACAGTTCCTGAGCTTTCACAGAAGTCTTGAGGAGTTCCAGGAAACACTTGAATAAGAAAATGAGGCAGTGAGGTAAAAGGGATGATTTGTGATTGAAGGTGCTGTACTATCACTGATAGACCATCAGAAATCATCGACTGTTGTTCACCTACAGTCACAGACTGGTTATAGAAACTCCAGGAGCACACATCTCAATATACAGGGTGATGTTAGGAGAAGAATCTAGAAGCCAGCTGAACATAAGTAAATATTTTTGTTTTTGTTTACTTTCTTTACTTTGCAATGAAGTCTCATGACCTCAAGTAACAAAAATGAATACCATTTTCCCAAAAAGAATTGGGTCAGGATGATCAATGAAGAAAAAAAATCAAACGGATTACTAAGTGAGAATAAGGAAACATTATGTATCATTTAACATGAGACAAGTTTTTCTTGAGATAAATTTAAACATATATATCACATTTTCAAGTTCAGAGGTATCAAATGCTCCTCAGAAAAAGACTTGAGACAGTAAGAACAAAATGGGGATGAATGCCTGATTAAATATCTACTCATAACTTTGTTTGTAATCATCAGATAATGTTTTACTGCTTGAAATTTATACATTGTTTCAATAGCAAGAATGATGACACTTAGGCAAAAAAAGTAAAGCAAAAATAGATACCCAATGAACTTGAATTTTAATCAACAAACTTATACTGTCATTGAGTAAACCCAGAATAAGTCATCAGGAGACCACATAATTTTGGATTTGCAATTTGATTATCTGGGCCCATCTCCATCCATTCTTAATCCTATAACTCTATTTCTTTTTATTGTTTTTAAGTAATCTCTACTGCCAGCATGGGGCTAGAATTTATGACCCAGAGATCGAGAGTCACATGCTTTACTGATGAGCCAATCAGGCACCCCCTAATCCTATAACTCTTTTTTCTGAAAAGTCTGTAACTGTTTTAGATAAATATCCTATGTAATGACTTCCTGAATATCTGGAAAACTGGTGATTAAAAAGTATTTATTTTAGGATTTAGGGGTTTTTTTGGTGTTGAAAGCAGAATAATGTTAAACTTCTCCATTTGTGTTAAGGCATTTTCAGCCACACATTACATTTAAATAAAAAATAAAAATGAAGCCAAGATAAGAGTTCATTATTCAAAACTAACAATGAACCATTTAAAAACTAAATCAATTAATTGGCAAAACTTATTGATTCTTGCCAAATTGCAACCTGTCAATTAAGGACAAATGATCCAAATAAATATCTTGTAACTACGGCAACAAAACTTTCTCAATAATATAAACAGAAAGGCATTTTTAAAAAGAGGAATTTTCTTCTTAGCATCAGATATACAGTAATAGATATGTTGTATTATTAATATATTTCTTTCACAGACAAAAAAGGAATAAAGAACATTGGGCTTAATAGTATAGCTTAATTGTGTGACATTTTTCTTTGCAGTTTATTTTTTAAATATGATTCTAAGGTTATAATATCCAAAGCTTTTTCAACTCCATTTATGCAAAGAAATCAAGTACTTGCACTTTGGTTTACAGCATCAGGCTTATAATAAAATAATTATTGGGGGGAGGGGGCAGAGCAAGATGGTGGAAGAGTAGGAGACCTGGATTTCGTCTGGTCCCAGGAATTCAGCTGGATAGGGATCAAACCATTCTGAACACCTACAAACTCAAGAGGAGATCGAAGAAAGGAATAGCAACAACTCTCTGAACAGAAAACCCCCACTTTCTGGAAGACTGAAAAAGACAGTGGACTTCTGGATCTTTCCTTCTGCAGGATCCCAGCAGATCTGAGCTCTATAACAGACACAGGACTGACACGTGGAGCAGCAACACCACTTACCTACTAGCTGAAGCTGGCCATGGGTTTGACCCCTCACCCGACCTCCCCAGTCCCCCTCCAGCTTCCTCCTGGTTAGTTCTTCTGTTGCCTCCCCATCTCCTATGCCCCCCCACCCCCATGCAGGCCACTGTCAGTCTGGCCGAAACAGCCTCCCTGCATCCTGCCTTGACCCTTACAATCTGTTTTGCACAGACTATCAAGCCAGTCCTTCTATATTGTAATTGCAGTCATGTCACTCCTCTGTTTAAAGTATCTGGATGGGGGCACCTGGGTGGCTCAGGCGGTTAAGCATCTGCCTTCGGCTCAGGTCATGATCTCAGGGTTCTGGGATCAAGTCCCACGTTGGGCTCCCTGCTCCGTGGGGAGTCTGCTTCCCCCTCTCCCTCTGCCTGCCGCTCTGCCTGCTTGTGCGTTCTCTCTCTCTCTCTGTGCCAAATAAATAAATAAAATCTTTTAAAAAATAAATAAATAAAAAATTATTGGGGGGAAATTTTTAAATGGCCATCTTCCTTGCCAAATCTAAGATTCCATGAGTGAAGGAACTGTGTCTCTCATTTTGTTCATGGCACTGTCCTTTGTAACTGGGACACTGTAAATCCTCAACAGGAAATTTTTTGAATGAGTAAGTTCTTTTTTTTTTTTTTTAAGATTTTATTTATTTATTTTAGAGACAGCACAAGAGGGGGGAGCGGGAGAGGGAGAAGCAGACTCCCTGCTGAGCAGGGAGCCCGATGCGGGACTCGATCCTGGGACTCCAGGATCATGATCTGAGCCGAAGGCAGTTGCTTAACCAACTGAGCCACCCAGGCGCCCCTGAATGAGTAAGTTCTTATACCTTCTATTTAATACAGCTTTTATAATTATCATAATTCCTTATTTTTATTTACTCAACTACTTACACTCAAGTATATCAGTTTATATGTAAATATTTACAGGAATCGGAGCTTCTGGTCTATATTAAAACTCTACTAAGCAAAGAAAGGCTCAACCTATAGCAAAGCAGAGTAAGTCTTTATCTGAAAAAAAAACTGAACCCTAAATATTTTCCTTCCCAGCGCCTCATATTCCATCATTTAAGAATTTCTTTCTGTCTTTCTGCATTGCTTCTCCCCATGGTCTTATTTTAGAAAGCAGATTCTCTAGGGAGTGGACATTCAGAGTCTAGAATATACTAGTGCAAATTAGTTTTGCCATTTCACTTTTCAATTGGGTTTCTCTGGCAAAAACTCTAGACTGAAATGATCTTGGTTCAATTTTTAGTCTCTTGATCGGTAGTATAAAAATATATACAGGATACACAGGATGAAAGACTCAAATATATGGGAAGAGAGGGTCATCAAAGGTTTTAGGCACTTCCTATTTGATTTATAAGTCTCTACCTTAATGATTTTATTCAGTAACATTTTCAAATATTTAATCTTCTCTTCTATATCCTGGAGCTGATTGATTGAAATTGTTAGTAGCTGAACCTTTTGGATACATTTTTTTGGTAAAAATTTTATTGACATACAACATAAATATAGAAAAGTGCTCAATTCACAAATGTGCAGTTCACTGAATTTTTAAGTTAACATACACATATAACCAGCACCCAAAACACAAGGAGCCCCACAAAAGCTCCTTTTGTGCCCCCTCCCAGTCTCTGACTTTTCATACCAAATATTAGTTTTCTTACATATTTTCAGTTAGTAGCTCTCTATAGAATGTGCGGGGAATTATAACCTCTGTTTCATCAGTTTTTGAGCTTTAGCCAAAATTCTGAAAAACTAAACACAATCCCATTTGACACATCTATAAGATTAAAAGACCAAACCTCACAGAATAATTTTGAGATCCAACTGAAGGAGAAATAACTCTAATTTATGCATGTAATGTTTGATATTTTTTCTTAAAATCATATCAGGGAATTAATTCCATCTGTTCTTATTACCTCTTGCCATAAAAACTCGGGAGATTACACTGAAATTTTCTCCTAGAAGTAATTATTTTCAGAGACAGGTTCTAGTTGATTCTTCACTTCTACTGAGTTAAAGAGAAAAGACATCTAAATTCTCAAAACTGCAGATTTAGAGAATTGGATCTACAAGAGACATTCCATCCATGCAACCCAATTTATGGATGAGAAAGTTTGAGGCCCCCCAAAAAGCAAAGTGTTTCACCACAATATTAGGTAAGGCAGACCAGTCCTAGGACCTAATCCTCCCAGATACAGTGCATAGCTTTTTCCAAAGTGCAGGCAGAGCTGCTACTATGGATTGAGATGGTCTGAATTCAAGTTCTGGCTCCACCACTGACTACCTAGGTAAGCCTGGGTATATTGCTCATGTCTCTAAGCCTTATTTTACTCATCTTTACAATGAGTTATTTTATGTACTTGGCACACAGTTAGCATTCAGAAAATGACAGTTATTGCTGTTGCTGATAAAGGAAAAGAAACACAGATGTGACTACAGTGCATACATTCTCAAATATGGGGCATCAGACATTTTACGAAATTCTTAAGGATGTCCTAGTGGGGGAGGGGGTATGGAACTTACTGTCTGGCAGCCCCTTATTTATATATTTTTTAAAGATTTATTTGTTTATTTTCAGAGAGAGAGAGAGAGAATGAGCAGGGGGAGGGGCAGATGGAGAGAATCTTTCAAGCAGACTGGGTGGGAGCCTGATGCAGGGTTCAATCCCACAACTCAAGAGATCATGACCTGAGCTGAAACCAGGAGTCAGACACTCAACTGACTGAGGCATCCAGGTGCTTCTGTGGCAGCCTTTAAAACATTCTCGAGTTTCCCCTAAAATTCATGAACAAAATGTTTGATGAAAGTAAAACAAGACCAACAAATGCGCTCCTCAGTCACTAGTTCTGACCAACAGATACTTAGCTATGGCTCTCAAGACACCTCAGAATGATACTTTTGGGATGTACAGTGAAAACTGGTTATAAATGGATTAGAGTATGGATGATCACCAGAAAGAGAGATTACCTCTTACCTGCTCCCGCACATACAAAGACTTGTGAGACTCTTCTCTCTCTTGATTTGGACACCAGCACAATGTAGCCTAAGCAGAATTGACTTTATTGGCAGATACATTCCATCCTTAAATCATTTTATTCTTGTAGTCAGTTTGTTTTTGTTGCACTGTTAAATCTTACTTCCTACATGTCATATTTTTCCTTTGTATTTATCCTGCTAAAATTACCTTAAATTTAAAAATTAAAAAAAAAAAATTTAAGTAGGCTCCACACCCAGCATGGAGTCCAATGTGGGGCTTCAACTCACGACTCTGAGATCAAGACCTGAGCTGAAATCAAGAGTTGGACATTTAACTGACTGAGCCACCCAGGTGCTCCTATCCTGCTAAAATTATCTTGATTTACTCTCATTATTTCAAACTATCAAGATTATTTTAGATATTGGTTTGTTTTTAATATCTGAGAATTGATCATCATATATTTTATGCCTCCCTCTGAGTACTTTCATATTAACAGACTAGAAGAGAAGATACAACACTGAGATGTCTAAATCTGCTCCCATCACACAAACATGGATATGGTCCATTATCCAATGTGCTTTGGAAATAGCCATTCAAAACACTCCTAAATCTAATTATGTGTACAATTACCCAGGTCCTATATTATCCTCTTTTCCATCAAGACAAAGTGATAAAGAAATAACAGGAAGGCTAAGCCTCCATGAATTTCACAAAATATATGCATAGTTGCCAAAATATCAACTAACTGATAACACGCAATCACTTTAAGCTACCTCAGGTAAGTACCTTTTTCTAAAGCTCCTTTATTTTGTCCCTATCTTTGTTTTGCCAATTTAGAAAAACAAAACAAATTCTAGAGAACACTAAACCCTTTCAGGTTTAGTTTTTATTTTAATCCAAATACATAATCCCTGAAATAAGAAAATCATTGAAAGGGGCACGTGGGTGGTTCAGCCGGTTAAGCGTCTGCCTTCAGCCCAGGTCATGATCTCAGGGTCCTAGGATGGAGCCCCGTTGTCGGGCTCCCTGCTCAGCAGGTAGTCTGCTTTTCCCTCTCCCTCTGCCCCTCACCCCTGCTTGTGCTCTTTCTCTCTCAAATAAATAAATAAAATCTTAAAAAAAGAAAATCATTGAAAGTATCACTGCTCAGGTTTACATACCAGAAAAAATATACTTCACCCAATCTACTGGCCAACAAAACACCGGATTATTGCATGGGGTCGACATCAGGTAAATGGCATAAAGTCCTATTACACAGTTCTCAAAGGAAGCATTTAAATGCCTCAACATCATTCTGATTCAGTAAATAAATGAAAGTCCTAGTAATCTGAGAACTTTTCTGCTCACACAGAGGCTTGCTTGTTAAACATTCTCTCTGGGAGTTTCAAGACACCCATCTGCAGCTGTTCAACTTTTTACTGGTCTTTATGAAACACATGCCTTGCAAAGAAAAACCAATCTGCTCATTCAGGTGTAGAGTAATAATGGAGCATACTTCAAGGAAGGGGAAAACAAAGTGACCACTGAAAATGGAGGTGGTTTCATGGGGGTCAGTGTAAGAATTATCTAACAACCCATTTCTTGTCATTATTAAAAGCCTCAATTCATATAAAGAATGCAAATTAATCATGGTATACTGATGGATTTGGATAAACTTTAGAAATGTTATCTGAAACCCAAAGGAATTTGTGGTTACTGTCTTTTATTTTTTTTTATTTTTTTTTAAAGATTTTATTTATTTATTCATGAGAGACAGAGAGACAGAGGCAGAGGGAGAAGCAGGCTCCCCGCGGAGCAGGGTGCCCGATGTGGGACTCAATCCCAGGACCCTGGGATCATGACCTGAGCCGAAGGCAGACGCTTAACCGACTGAGCCACCCAGGCGTCCCAACTGTCTTTTATTTTTTATCGTTATGCATACCAGTTATTTACCTCTTTAGTCTCTTAGCTACAAATATATCCCTTTGTATTCTACAATGCTTGGGCTAAAACTCTGAAAAGTGTATTTTCCAGACTCCTTTGCCAACTGGCTTCCTGTTAGATTCAACTAACAAAGGACACTTGAGAGAGACTGGAAAGTAGGGGTAAGGACTGTTGTTTTTGTTTCACACCCCAGCATCAGCCGTTCCTTTCAGTTTAATTTCTTTTTGGCATACATCGAACCAGCCTCATTGTGCCTACTCAAAAGTACCAGAAGCTGCCAGATATTCCTACCCCCTCAGAGATTGAGCTCCAGCTATGTAGAATCCCTCCTCTGAGATCTTAGGTTACCAGAAACAGCTAGGTGATAACCTAAGTGTGAATACCAACTGAGCCAGCCCCTCCTCCTAGATCCTAGGTCCCGGTTACCTCAATCTCTTCTCTTTTATAGTCTCAGACTCAGAGGTGGTAGAGGCTTCTTGCAATTATTATTTTGGCTCTTTTAGCTCTCCAACACCTGTATATTCAATTCCTTAGATTAAATTCCTTCTGTTGAATACCTAGTAGTTGGTTTCTGTTTAATGAACTGGATCATAAGTGATAAATTATAAAATGACTTTTTTTCCCAGAACACCCTCTAAAAACATATTTGAAATATCTCTTCTTAATAACAAGTAGTTTTGTGCACATTTGGGACATTTATCATCTGCAAGTGACCAAGTCAATAAAATTCTTATTTGAGCCTTAAAAATGAAAAGAGACATACTTGTTCAATAACTATAAATATTTGCTGCAGAGAAATCAATTTTGTTAAAGATGACTCTGTAATAAAGTTTGTTTTTGCTGATTATGCAAATATTTTGCCACTGAACAAAATCTGCTGGCCACCTATCATGAGTAATGAGTCCCATACTGACTGTCTGGGTATATACAAGCAAATAGAAGATGAGACTGATGGAAACTAATGTTTGTTAAGTGCCTATATGGTACTTGAGTACTTTCAACATGGTTTTTTAGTTTATATTCGTATTAGTTTATAAAGTAAATATTATCTCCATTTTATAGAAAAGGAATATAGGCTGAAAAGAATAAATTACTGCTCAAGGTCACACAGCTGGTATGGCACAGAGACAGAACTTTAATCCAAAGATCTTTTTTTTTTTTAAAGTCTTTTTACAGACAAGTCACACTATCATAAAAATTGCTTAATATTTCAAAATTATATATATATATACACACACACAACTGTGGAGAGGAAAGACTTGATCATTTAGCTGTGGTCATCATATATATATTCTCAAATATAGTTTTACTAGGGTCAAAGAGTTAGAAAGGTATAAGGAAATAATTTAATACATCCTTCTGCTCCTAAACAAGTCTTCATCTAATGCTCAGGATAAAGTTATGTAAACAAAAAAGAAATAATTAGTATGAGAGAAGGGACATGAAACAGTTAACAACTTAATTGGATTTTGCTGAAGAAACTATAGACTAAACAATAAATAGGGAACCAGTAGAGTTATCTGGGTAGAAATAATAACTCATCAGGGACATAGACACTGAGATTTCAAATCCCATTTTGCCACTGACTCACTTGGTAACATTTGACTGCCTGTTTTTTACTTCTCCCAAAAGGAAACAGAGGGAAGATGATATGATAGTAATGCTCTGTATCATAGGATCACTGTGAGAAATAACTATTCAAAGAAATTATTGCAAAGTACTTAGACAATATCAAATACTACCTAATACAGTTTATTATATAAAATGATTCACATTTCCAGGTTACTGTGATGACTAAGTTTTAAAGTGATCCTCTGAAAACAGGACAAGATGCTATATATAAAATTATGTGAGGAATTTATTTCTATTTGCATTCCAGTCATTCCAAGAGGAGAATCTTGCTTGTATCAGTGGAAACAAACAGGAATTCTGCAAACATTCAGTTGTTCCAGTTCTTCTGAGGTCACTGAGCTAAGCTTTATTGAATCAGGTCTCCTGAATGTTAAGTTTTGTCTAACTCAGCCACATTTCTACAAAGCCAAAGGCTATATGAAGACACTAAGAACATAGTGTCTGTGGAGGTTTTACAGTAGGGCTCCAGGATACTTCCGCAAGCACATAGTATGCTGGTAGTCTTTGACAAAAATAGTAGCTCCAAAGTAATGAATAACACTAATCTGAGGCAGAATATAAACAAGTCTTAACTGAAATTATGCCAAAGCAAAATCTAAGACCCAACACTCAATACAACTCACTGGACTCAGAATCTAGTATTTCAGATGCTGCGATCAAATACGTGGCATAATCTGAGAGAATGGGCAAGTGGCATGAAATTAGATATAATAGCAGCAAATCTTGAGAAGTAAGTTTCCCATCTGGGAGATTTTTCTAAGATAGAAAGATGTGGGGCCAAGGACTCAGTTCTAGGAAATAAAGCTATTTTTGCAAAGGCAGAATATCAGGTTCTGATCAATAAACCAGGATAGAGGGTTTTGTCCCTCTAATGCTCTAGAAAGCTGACAGACTCAAGTAGATAGGTAGATAAACCCCTAACCTCTCAATGGGAGAAAGGATTAGATTCCAAAAATATCACCAAGGTATTGAGAATGCCTAGGGTCAGTTGTTTCTGGTGACCTCAACTCCCCTGGATTTGTGAGGACCATTATGAGGCTTTTCTTTTCCCTCCCCTGAGGTAATTGGAGGAATGGCCTAATGCTTTCTCATTCTGGACTGCACTTATTCCAAGGTCAATGAGAGGAAGCCTGCAGCAGATTACTGGTAGACTAATTTGTTCAACTGAGCTGGAACCTACAATGAAAAGGAGACTGACACATAGGATTCTTTTTTTAGATGAAGTATATTTTTACAAAATTATTTAAATGTTCCATTGAGTACTGAATTTTAAAATACAAGAAAGAAGTGTTACTTTTATTTTAGCAGATATTTTATAAAGAATTAACACAACTGATCTAGCAAGTGGCCAAGAGGAAAGAAATATGTACACATGGGAAACAAATGCACAGAATTCATTAACCAGAGAAGGACTGATAGCTGAAAACATTTCAGCAAGCTCATGAAAAGTTTGAATAAAAGTAGACTATAGAGGGCTCACTCTTAGCCACCAGAGAGGCTGTGGCACAGAAAAACAGAAGGCAAGTGTTTCATAACAAAACAGCGATAACAACATTGAAGTCTTAGCAAAATACTGCACATTCACTGTGTGCCAAACCATTTTCTAAGTTTTTCACACTCGTTTAATAAATCTTTAAAACCACCCTATGAGAGATAAGTACCATTTTTATCCCCATTTTGCCAATGAATAAACTTCATCACAGAAACATTAAGTAACTGGCCCAAGGTAACACAGTTAAAAAATTGTGGTACGTAAGTTCCAACTCATGCAGCCTGATTCCGGAGTCCATTATCTTTTTTTTTTTTTTTAAGATTTTATTTATTTATTTGTCAGAGAGAGAGAGAGAGAAAACGAGCGAGCACAGAGAGGCAGAGTGGCAGGCAGAGGGAGAGGCAGCCTCCCCGCTGAGCAAGGAGCTCGATGCGGGATTCGATCCCAGGGTCCTGGGATCATGACCCAAGCCGAAGACAGCTGCTTAACTGACTGAGCCACCCAGGTGTCCCACAGAGTCCATTATCTTAATCAATAAATTACCTAGCCCATTCAAAAGCTGATTCCACGTTTAAGCACGTTTCTTTGTTATCTGACTCCATATTGATGCTTCTTATTCTAGGGCAAGTTAAAACATATCTATCCAGACAATCTTGGCAAAAACCATGGTTTAGTCAATAATTAAATTTAATTACCAGATGCTTTCAAAACATAATGGCGCTTCAGATTAATGCTGATATGTGGGACCACAAATGACTTTCAAATGACAGGCAAGCCCTATTCAAATGTGGCTTTTCTGTGTTTCATTAGAAGATGCTGTGAAGCAAATTTTGATCTGTCTTACATCAAATCATGGAAGAGTGGAATTCAAATCCAGTATCTCAGAAGGTCAGATGGAAACAATATATTGCCCAAATATCTGTAGCCATATGAAACTAACTGAATGCATCAATTACTGCAAAACTCAGAAGTGTTCGGAACTCACATGCCAGGTTAACCAGTGACCAGAGCCTTAGGCTCACATAGGATTCTGTGCCTCATGGTAGAGATTATCAGTGTCCTTATTATTCAGAAACAAAACCGCCTCAGAATGAGGAACTGAGGACACAAAATGGTAAGAAGCTGAGCTATAGACCAAGCCCATCACCTGACCTCTGATTTTTTTTGACTCTGAAGCCTGCTTCCCCACTCACTTCAGTTTGATGCCAGCAAAAAATGATGTTAAAAGAGAGAATGAAGATAAAACATCACAGGACTCTCTTCTTAGAACAAGCTTCAGCGCTGAAAGCTAGATGGCAACAACACTTTTTAGCTCATGATTTAAAGGAAGACATTTAATACCATCTTTGGCAATACTAACAATTTATAACTAGGTGGTTGCACTTATTCAGTGTAAATAATTCACTGATGTAAGATTTACCCTCTAAACTTCAGGGACGACAGGGGAAAAAAAAACTGCTGCCACAAAGTATTTATAATTTGTGTTTGTATAAGTCAAGATTCCTAGCAGGAAACACAAATCATTTGAGTTATTTTAAGAAAGAAAAGATTTAAATCAGAAACTTAGGTTATGAAATCACTGGGAGCCCTGTAGGAGCAGGAATCAGGAGCCATCACTGAAACTCTTGGTTTTAAAAACATGCTTCCATAGATGTGATCCAAGGATTAGGAACCCGCCCTGGACAACTGCCTCTGGACACCTACAAAGTTGGTTAATTCAGTCTGAAACCCTAAACCCTTTTAACTGCCACAACTTTTTCTAGACACTATCCTGGCTTCACAACCTTTGCAGGCTAGCAGAAACAGCATCTGGAATTTGGCCTCTGCCTGAAATCTGCATTCTAAGTCTCTTATGAGTTATTCTAGTTGAAGATGAACTAATTTGTATTTAGAATCCTAGCTGCAAGGGACTCTGGGAAATGTAGTTTGTCATTCTTATCCTTTGCAGAATTGGACGGCACACAGAAAAAAGGGGAAAGAATGGGGTATTCCAATCATATTCAGCATGGTGTTATTGTTTAATAATTTAATTAAAGTAAAAACACATCTTAGGCAAGGTTTTAAAAAATCAAAGTATTTTAGCAAGACTCTTTTTGTTCACCATTTGGTGGAAGGAGAGAGGGCAGGGGGTAGAAGTGTGAAGAAGGAAGACAGAGACTGAGTAATATCCTGTGCATTTCTATTGTCCAACCGTGTAGCATGGAAAAGAGCCAAAAACAAAATGATCTTTTTTAATTATTCAAATTTTAAATGTTAATCCCTGGCTGGAGCCATGTTCCAGGGACCTATCAATGAATACCTTTAAAATGATTAGCAAGATTGATGGCAGTGCACAGGGGTAGGCTTTAGAAACAAATTCCACCCATTTTGTATTTTTGGCCTAAGAGAAATTTAATGCTAAGTGTAACTCAGAATGAGGTTTGAATAGCAGCTCCTCAACTTTTGTGATCTTAAACAAGTTGCTTGGACTTCCAATGTCTTAATAATTTTGCACGGTAAGAATGAAAATATTCGGGGCGCCTGGGTGGTTCAGTCGTTAAGCATCTGCCTTCAGCTCAGGTCATGATCCCAGGGTCCGGGGATTGAGCCCCGCATCGGGCTCCCTGCTCAGCGGGAAGCCTGCTTCTCCCTCTTTCACTCCCCTTGCTTGTGTTCCTCCTCTCGCTCTCTCTCTGTCAAATAAATAAATAAAATCTGAAATATTCTTATGGGGTTTTCTGCTGATTAAATTAACTAATTTTTTAATGTTTCCAATATAAATGCTAAATGACAGAGTGAAGCTAACAAGTACAGTAGTAATTCAAAGTTCCAAGAAATTACCAGGAACTAGAATAAACTGGGGCCATCATAGAGCACATGGGACTGAAGTTGGGGTTTTACAGGTAGGAGAATTGACAGAAGGACTTTGTAGACAAAGGGAATAAGTTTTAGAGCTGGTAGGTGGGAAGGAGATGGTGAATAGCTGGTCTAGGGCCCTCACTGGGAGAAAAAAATATATAGACCATGTAAAAATCTCCTTGTAACATGCTATACTTTTCAGACTTTATGATGGTATTTACTAATGGAAAAACAATGGGGAGTTCTTTTCTGTGGAATGCTTTTACCAGGATATACCTGGTCTAAGTGGCTTATAGAAAATAAGCCTAGATTTGTTTTTTCTTTATGAGGCATAGCACACTGTAAAATGTCACTGTTAGCTATGTAATTATCATAGCATATAATGAAGATGTTTATGACTGAAAGAAATCCCTTTGTGTAACTGATACCTCCCATGTATTACTTAGGCAAATTATTTGTAAAATCTGGTTCAGGGCACACACTTATATAGAAAGCAAGAACCTGGGAGTTGCATTGGCAGTCTCAGATTTCTCCATGCCTGTGCCCTTAGAGTTATTAGAAAGTTTGATACAAGGTAAAATCCATAGTTCTAGAGAATCTGATTTAACAATCTGACTCTTTAAATTACCTCAGTAGCATAAAGAATTCATGTAGTGAAGAGTGGATGCAATGCATCCACTGAAGCAAGGACTTGTATTGACATAATGTAAGGTAGTCATTGGAAAAGAAAGTTGTAACTAAATTTTGGAGAGTTTTAAATTCAAGGTTTTGGAATTTGAACAAGGGATTAATAGTAGTGATGGATCAACCAGGATGATATGTTAATCCAGTAAAACAGTATGTAGAACAGGAAAGAGATGAGATTTTAGGTAAAGGGTCTTTTAGATGATTGTAATAGTTCAGGCAAAAGTGATGAGAAGACTGTAGACTTGAACAGGAGTTTGATAAATTGTAATTTTAAAAAGAGAGTAGAGATTAACTGACTATACAAAACAAGGAGTTAAAAATAGTTTTTAGGCTCACTGAAAAGTGCTGTGTGCAACATAAACAGGTCAGTTTAGAGTAAATTTGACATTGGATGAATATTAAGGACCAATGAATCAAAGGAGCGACTGCAATACACAGGAACAAACACACACACACACTCTCTCACACACATATTTACAAATAATCCATGTGTGGAGATGTATACATACAAACACAGCCAATTTCATAGCATAAACCAGCTACCAAGGTAGTTACCAAATCCTCTAAGAGTGAACAGAATATAAAGATAATTTATGCTTGACTGAAAGGATAACCAAAAAAAAAAAAATCACAGAAGTGGTCTGATGGTTCCTCTCCTGTTCTCCCTCTTCTGGTCACCAAGTGGGACAAATGTGGGCAGGGACAGATTTTTATATTATGGACCTATTTTGAACCAAGGGAATGGGGCATTGTGGTAAGCTGAATAATGGTTCCCCAAAGAAGTCCATGTCCTAATTCCTGGAATCTATGAATGTGCTACCTTACTTGTAGTATTTTGTTATAGCAGCAATAGGAAACTAAGAGAAGTTTCTAATTATTTTTTTATCACCTATGTTCTCTTGGTTAGGAAGACAACATGTGGCTTACTTACAAAGAAAAAGATAAAACATGTCTATTGACAGATTGTTCTGATGTGTACAAAGTTATCTCTGATCAAAAGTACATTTTACATACCAAATACTCAAATTTTAAAACCTGAATATAACATGATCCTTGCTACTTCTCCCAGGGGGAGAAAACATAGAATTAATCTATAAGAAGGTTCCCAATTCATAAGCTAACCCAAATTTATTTTTTTAGAATCATAATCCCCTATAGGTAATTATCACAGCAGAAACTTTTTAAAAATATTCTCTGGGATCAATCAGAAGCATTAAGATAAAAAAAAAAAAAGGCCCAAGAAAGTGTTGTTAATATGGCAAGTGAAATTTTACTGATGACTATAGAAAGAATAGCTCCAGTTGACTTAAGGATGAAAGATCACTTTGATCAAGGAGAAATGGTTCTCAACTGGGGTTGATTTATCCCAGAGCAGATACTTACCAATGTCTGAAGACATTTTTTTGGTCACAACCCAGGAATACCACTGAACATCAGACAATACAGAGGACAATCCCCTTCCCCACCAAAAAAAAAAAAAAAAAATCATCCAGTCCAAAATATCAATAGTGCTGAGGTGAGAAACTCTGGCACAGAGTGAGTAAGCCTGTGTGAGCTTGCTTATTTTTCAGAAAAGAAAACAAAAGCTAAAAGAAATGACCAAATTTATGCCATCTGAGTCTTAACTTGATACCCTTTTTATAACATTCCCTCTCTAAAATATATCTCTATCAACAGAGAAAAATTTATATTCTCTCATACATATTTTGAGTGTACATAAATGTAGTGGCCCTTTCAAGTGCAGAATAAAAATTGTCAGTGTAGACTTCAAGAAGTTCTAATGGAAATTTGTAACTTATAGAAAGAGTAAGCCTTTCTAAATAATTCAAGTCATCTGTATCATTAGTTTATACAAATATCTTTTATATAAATATAAGCCTAACTTCAGAAAGAAATAATAAGCCTAACTTTAGAAAGTCATTTAATCACTTGTAGATTTTATTCTTGAAGGAAAAAATTGGCTTATTTTTTTCATATGGATTTTGAAATTCTATTCCTATGTGGGCCATTTATTTTAATCTTGGATAAATAAATTCAATCTTATCTAGTTAGTTATATTTAAGGGGAAAGCACAATCATTTTGATATATTATAGACACTGCTATAAAATTAATATTTGGCATAAAAAAGTTAATGATAGCATATAAACTCAAAGAAATGATAAGGAGAAAAAGAGACAAAATTTATTTTCTCATCCAACTAGTCAAAATTTAAAAAATATCCTTTCATCTATTTATTTAGGAAATATTTATCATCATCTACTGTTTGTCAGGGTCTATGCTAAATGTCTAGGAAATAAAAATGGGCACCATGGTACCATCCTAAATAAGTTCACAGTTAAATGGAGAAAAGCAACTGGAAAAAAATTATGTAAATCATAATAGTGGTATTTCAGGATCGTTTCCATGGAATGAAGACTCTTAGAAGCTTAATTATGTGGGAATTTTATTAGGGAGGGTGCTCTAGATCAACACCTAAAAAGGAAGGGAAGGAAATGAGATTTGACACAGGGAATGGCTGGTCTGCCATACAGTCTCATCAATGTCCTCAGCTGATCCCATGGGAAGCCCTGAAGATGAAATGGCCCTTCAGAGTGGTCCTAAATTGGGACAAAAGAATCTTCATAATCCCAGGGCAAACAAATCATGAAATGCATTCTGCCCCTGAGAAAGGGGCAAGAGTTTGGGTGCGGCAGCTCTTTGCAGGTGTGGGCAATTTCCAAAGACAGCTGACAGCTGATGGTTATCGGTGGCAGCATTCTCTACAACAAGGAGAAGTAAGTCATTCAGTCCTAAAGAAGCATTTGAGTGAAAAGCACAGCATCCCTAAGTGGTATGGATAGAGTGTGCTATGGAGCTTAGTTGAAGGAAATGAACTAATTATGTGATGTGGGAAGAAAATACAGGTTGGGTATAATGTTACTGAAGAGGTATTTGAACTAAAACTTGGGCCATGATAAAGATTATTCTAAGTAATAAAGCTAGTGAATCACTTTCTAGGCAGATGAAACAGCATGTACAAAGCAATGGAGTCAAAAGAGCAAAGCATAACCAGAAAAAGGTCTAAGTTTAACCCAAATGGAGCTTAGAATAAATGTTAGGGAGGGAGAAGAATAGGGCTAAAGAAGGGGCTTGGCA
>NC_138385.1:89776691-89807063 GCF_054177405.1 Leptonychotes weddellii | reverse complement strand
AAAGAAGGGGCTTGGCAAATGATTTTAAAAGGGCTTTGCAAACTAAGGCAAGAAATACGGATTTTCTTTTTTTCCTATAAACTAATTTAGATCTAACAAGGACTTTAAAGGGAGGAAGTGATAGGATTTAAATAAGATAACTCTGCAAGCACTGAGGATGGGTGATTGAAATAGAGGGAAACCAAGGATAGGACAAAGCATTTACAATAACCTGAACACTAAATTGTGATAATGAATCAAAACTGTTTTCTCTTCAGGGAGAGAAGAGAGCCATATAAGGTAAGTGATAAAGCACAGATTCCAGAAACTTATCAAGAAATCAATGTACCCTTCCCTACTTACATATACCTCATCCAACACTACTCAGGGAGCAGAGATCCTTTCTAGCTTTAGTAATAACATGAAATAACTGTTAGCATTGAGGAATTCAAGTAGAAGCTTTAAACATACAAATGCCTTCTGATTTAGACCACAAAGGTGGGATTTTGAATGGCAACCATGTGAATGTAGAGAGCAACGGATGATAATTGGTCAACCCTATTAAATGACAGAGACCAAATATTTATCATTCAGTGACAGCTAACCAAGCTAACAAACCCCACAGTCTAAGACATAAGAATTTTCTATACTAGAGCTTAACACTTGAGAAGCAGAAAAATATTTGCAATTAAGTATACTATATAATGAATTATTTTTTACTTTAACAAAATCCAATAAGAAATAACCTTTAAAACAGGAGATAAAATATGAGCTAGCACAAGTCTGACAGGAAGGTTGCGAGGCTTTAAGGGCAGAGAGGTATTTATCTATTCATCCAATAAATATTTATTGAGCAGTTTTAGGTTGGCAGACCTAAGAGACAGGCCCTGGAATGAGGATTCCTATGCAAGTGATTTTTAAAAAAATATTTCATTTATTTACTTGAGAGAGAGGGAGAGAGCACAAGCAAGGGGAGCAGCAGAGGGAGAGGGGGAAGGAGGCTCCCCGCTGAGCAGGAAGCCAATGTGGCGCTCCAATCCCAGGACCCCAGGATCATGACCTGAGCTGAAGGCAGACGCTTAATGGACTGAGCCCCCAAGTACCTCTGCAAGTGACTTTTTAAGAGAAGCCTAGTGAGGGAGTAGGAGAAGCAAGAGATGGAAAAGGGAGAATTCAACCAGGCTCCAAGCTTAAACCTGAAGTTTAAGTTGCACTTCCAGTATTCTCGGAGTCTTTGGCTGAAGTCCACCCAGGGTGGCTTTGTAAACTCCCAGGCTATTCCAGCTCTCTGTGTGCATAAGCAAAGCAGTTCCAGGAGACAAAGGGTTCAGACAATGCATGTATTAAAAGAAAAGCACAAGGAGGAGCACCTGGATGGCTCAGCTGGTTGGGCATCCAATTCTTGATTTTGGCTCAGGTCATGATCTCAGGGTTGTGAGATCAAGCCCTAAGTCAGGCTCTGCGCTGGGCATGCAGCCTGCTTAAGATTCTCTCTCTCCCTCCACCCCCACCCCCACACATGTGCATGCACGATCTCTCTCTCCCCCTCAAAAAAAAAAAAAAAAAGTAAAGCACAAGGTAGCTTGGTGATAGGCACACAGAAATGGTAGAAGGGATTCTAGGGGATCGGAGCACATATAGGGGATGTGAAGTCACCATTCAGATGGGCACTATGAGTACAAGGGGGAAATAAGGCAGAAAGTATTCCTGCACTAGTAGAACTTAATATTCTAAGCTGGAAAATGCAGACTATAAGCAAAGAAACAAAAATATTAACAAGATAAGGATGGTTTATTTAAGTATGATAAAGTGAATTAACATGTAAAATAAAGAGAAAATGAGAAGGCATTTATTCTATAAATATGGAGTCAAGAAAGGCCTCTCAGACAACGGGATATTTATTTAGATACATGAAACTTGAGTCTTAATGAAATGAAAATAGAGCTAGGTAACAAGAAAATACTGTAAAAAAAATGTGGGAGGAGAAAACTCAGTAGAATTCTATATTAAAAGCATAAAAGAATGAAATCTTGCCATTTGCACCAATGTGGATGGAACTAGAGAGTATTATGCTAAGCAAAATAAATCAGAGAAAGAAAAATATATGATTTCATTCATATGTGGAATTTAAGAAACAAACCTGATGAACATAGGGGAAAGGAAGGAAAAAGAAAATAAGATAGAAATGGAGACAAACTATTAGAGACTCTTAACTATAGAAAACAAAAGGGGAGGTGGGGGGGATGGGGTAACTGGGTGATGGAGGGCACTTGATGGAATGAGCACTGTGTGTTATATGCAACTGATGAATATCCTAAATTCTACCTCTGAAACTAATAATACACTATATGTTAATTAAATTGAATTTAAATAAAAAATTAAATAATAAAAGCATAGAAGAGGGATGCCTTGGTGGTTCAGTCAGTTAAGCACCTGCTTTTGGCTCAGGTCTCAGGTCAGCTCAGCAGGAAGTCTGCATGTCCCTCTTCCTCTGCTTCCCAGGCCCCCACCCCACCCCGCCCCACCCTGCCCGGCTCATGCACCCACGCATGCTCTCTCTCTCTCTCAAATAAACCTAAAAACTCAAAAAAATAAATAAAAGCATAAAAGATCAATTACACAAAACATGGACTACAAGTCCAACATAGCAAGCTCCCTTAGACAATAAAGTAAAGCCTGAGTTTAATGACCACATGTATAGTAACAGGAAATAAAGCCTGGGATCCAAGAAAGATGGGGATTCAGATCAAAGACCCACATATAAGTACAGTTCGTGGGTAACCTAGTAAAAACTGGTAGGGATGCATATCTATTTAGCCACTTTGCACAGAACAGCAGGGACAAACAAAATCCTCAAATGCTTAACCACTTTCTCTACTCAGGTAGATTTGGAGTCTAAATTCACACTATCTCGATGGCCCAAAAAATCTAAGATGAAAAATTAGATTACATGATCCTGGGATGAGTGTCCCTGGGTTCTTGGCAGAAGCAAACATAAATCCTCACTGGAACCATGCACTATAATTATAGACACTAAAGTTCTAAGAAACATGAGGTCACAATAAAAAGGAAATCACTAAATGCATGAGTAAGACAGGTAAGCTATGAGAGAGAACTGAGAAAACCAACAAAGTACAAAATTAGACCCACTAAATGAGAGATTTTGGTTTTAGTAGATATGTAATATAAATTTGCTTAATGAATTTATAGAACTGAAAGATTAACAAAAGAAGAGATATAAAAATCATCAGCATTTCTGATGCTGTCCAATTTGATAAACATGAGGTTTAGTTACTTTTCAAATATATTTTAAATGATTAGGCAAAAATATTATTGATACACTTGTAAACCAGATATTGTTTGTTGGCTTTAGGAATCATTCCCACCCATCTATAATTCTCCCCTTTATGATAGGGGCATAAAGACAGGAAACTACATTTCTCAGTCTCCATTACCAAGCAGAGTTTAGCTAGATCAAGCCAATGAAAGGCACCTGCAAGAGATTTGGATGGCACAAGGCAAGGAGAAATTATTTTTCTCTGGCAGCTGCATCTAGGAACATGAGCGTCAGCAGATGGTAGATTTCCTGAAATCCACCCTCCTGACTTTTGTTCCCCAAGGCTTCAATGATTGTGTGAGCCTCTAATTCCTAACGTTAAACCAATTCCTGTTGGAAATACCGAGAATAGCTGCTGTTTTCCTGACAAGGCTTAGCCAGTGATCTAAGAGGCATAGTCAAGGACATGAAGAATGAGTAACAGTATCCACAAGGAGCTTTTAAAGGGAGTCCTGACAGCAGTGATTTATAGTCAGAGCTGAATTTTGACAATTGGATTAAATAGTGAGATTCAGAAACATGGGATCAGTAACTGAACAGCTGAGCAAACTCTGCTGAGCATCTTCCTTGATGCCAAGACAAAACAGGCATGAATAGACAGATTCTGCAAAGTAATTAGTGGAATTTCTCAACTTATAAAAAATGGATCATCATAAACACTCTAAAAACCTGGACAAGATGTCAGAACCCCATCAAATTAATGTGATCACAAACAAGATGATAAATTAGGAAAATGTCAAGCTTAAGAGCCTAAATCACTGCCAAAAGTTGGGCTTATTCCTATAATGAAAGACTCTGGTGGCCATGTTAACTGATGACTCCTTTGTGATTATTTTGTTTCTCAGATTTAATCATTTGTAGTCTTTCAGATTTAAGGAAATGTGGACTATTTTTAGTTGCTGCAAATGTTGCTGAACATTGGCCCTGAGAAATTAGGGAATATACCCAAATTTTCCTTAATATACTCATAGAAACAAGTCAACTCCATAATATTCAGTCTTCTGGACAACAAAGTTGTTTTTTTTATTTTTTTGTACAAAGAAACAGTAAAACATTTCAGAGTCTTTAATTACAAAAGACATATAAATCACTTGGCAATATACTCATATTCAAACAGTTACTATGTTTTGCTAAATAGTATTTACAGGATTTATGCAATTTAGTTTTGAAATTTGTTTTTGCATAATTTAATTTGTACTTGGACACAACATCTCAGCAATCATGCTGCATACTCAAGAACTCCAGTAAAATGAGGTTTTAAAAACATTTAGCACCAGGGTACCTGGGTGGCTCAGTTGGTTAATAAGCATCTGCCTTCAGCTCAGGTCATGATCCTTGGGTCCTGGGATCTAGCCCCATGTTGGGCTCCCTACTCAGCGCGGAGTCTGCTTTTTCATCTCCCTCTGCCCCTCTCCCCACTCCTGCTCGCTCGCTTGCTCTCCCCCCCTCATAAATAAATCTTAAAAAACACATTTAGTGCCAACAATTTTATTTTTCATATCTAAATTTCACAAACACTTGAGAAACTCTACTTGGTATTAAACATGAGACCACCAATACGCAATTTGCAGCTTGGGCTGAGAGTATGCATTCATATGGTCATGTAACTCAACAGTTACAAGTTTTCTTCTTCCCAATCCAAGCTAGAAAAGAATGAGGAGAAAGACCTTGATTTATCTGTCCATCTGTCTTTGCATTTACAAGTCCACCTAAACTGTTATTTGTCAAGCAATCAATTCCTACACTCCCACATCCCACAGGTTAAAGGTGCTCTCCCTCCTACCCAGCTGCTCTCTCATACTCAAGAATCATGTGACCATTTCCTATCAATCTTTAGAGCTTAAAAGAGCCCAGTCTGGCCATTAAGGATTTAGAATGGGCATCAACAAAGGTCTGGAGTCAGAACATAATCACTACTTAGATGGAAGTGCCTAGCTGACAGTCCTCTTGGCTGACACAACTGGCCTTTTCTACCATTTCACTCAAGAGCAGGTATTTTGATAAATGTCTTCCCGGGGAAGGACAAATTGCTTTCCTCCACTAGTAACAGTGGCTTTTATAGGAAAAATGCCTGGAATGGTATCAGTTTCAATAGGAAATGCTATTCTTCTCCATCAATTTATTAATCTTTCTAGTGTAACAGTAGCTAATAGGATATCTGCCCTTTATGAGATGGAACTTTTATCAAAAATCTACTTTATGCCAGACACTGTGCGAGTTGCTTCATATACATTCTAATCTAATTATCATAAAAATTGTATCAAGTAGGTAATTCCACTGTCTATTTTAAAAAGAAACAACAAAGGTATCAGCTTGCATGTAGCTGTTTTCCAGTCCTTGGCTATCAATCCAAATACTCTTTGGTATCAAAGCCCATCTATGTCCCATGACCTCACACCCACTACCTCTGTTTACAAAGCACATGCATTCTCTTCTTTTACAACAAAGTCAAGCCCATCATTTTAAAGGAGTTGGGAGTAGTAATTAAAGTAGCAATTTTTAATTAACCTTTTTAGATGTTCTGACATAAAAGGGACTGTGCGGACTTCACAAAACTGTCCATTAAAAACCTTTAGGCTGATAAAGTACATTGTAGAGTGATTTCCTTTCTGAACATTTAATCAGATATAGAGGAAATTTAAATAGTCTGATGCAAATGAAAACATTTTGCTCTTCAGCAAGAAATTACAACAACCTCATGAACCATTCCAAAGTAGCACTACCATACCATAGATGCTATAAGAGAAACAAAGAAACAGACTTGATGAAGTCTATTTTAAAATGATTATTAGTGGATGAAGCCAATACGTGCTATCCTGGAAGGCAATTACCAAGAACCCTGCTCCCTCCAAAAGTGATGAATAGCAGAAAATGCTAGTTTTTGTCAGCCAGGAGGGCCATCAGCTTAACTAACTACTGTATACTTGTTACCAATGTTATTTGAGACTATTTATTTATATTTTGAGTATTATACATAATGAGGTATTTTTAAATACCTCACAAATATGTTTAAAAATGGTCACATAAAATGAGAAGTATCAGGCTAGCCTCATACATATCTGCTATGAGGCTAACCTCATACATATCATACATATCCAAAAGTTAAAAGACAAGCAATTACTAGGAAATTTTATGGAAAAAATTATAACTTCAAATTTTATAGCCAACTAAGGGCTAACCAATGAGTAAGGGCATCAGAAAGATGTTTGCAGATATTTGAGGGCAGACAACATAGAATATTTCGTACCATTTCTGAAGAAAATACTGATATTTTTCCAACTCATGATAATTAATAAAAAAATAAAAGTTCGAGAAGAGAACAAGGAATAAAGCATTTAAAAAAAAAGAAAAAAAAAGAAAATGAACATTAAATCCCACTAATGTAGAAATACCTCTTTAAAATGGAGTTATAGATTAGAACTTAAAAGTCAAATATCTCTTATATGAAAATGTCTTTTTTTAAAAAAGATTTTATTTATTTTTTTATTTTAGAGAGAGAGGAGAGCGCAGGGGGAAGGCCAGAGGGAGAAGGTGAGAGAAATTCTCAAGCAGACTCTGCATTGAGCATAGAGCCCAATACGGGGGCTCCATCCCACAACCCTGAGATCATGACCTGAGCCAAAATTAACAGTCAGATGCTTAACAAACTGAGCCACCCAAGTGCCCCTGAAAATAACTTTAATGTAAGTGTATTTTTTAATTGTATATATATTATATAATAATCTAACAGTGAACATGTTTTAAACAAAGACCAAGAAGATGCAAATGAGTAGGCAAAGTGAAGAATGTTAAAATCTTGTCTCAAAGACAGAAGAGGAAAATGCAAATTATTTTAGTTCACCATGAGGGAGAAATATAAAGAAATACATTAAGAAGGGATTTTGGAATAATTAACTAGAAAAATTAGAACTAAAAATAATTTGCAACTTCATTTTTACAGTAACAGTATCAAAAGCAAAACATAAAATACAAAAAGACATTTTATAATAGAAAAGTTTATAATCTAATGTTACTGTGTATGTTATGAACCTATAGTGGAAATTCTGACTTGGAGCTCTGTATGCATCTAGATAGGACCTATCAACTGTCTGCCTTTACTTTAAGATATTAGAAAGAGACACCAACATCAGTCTTGGGAACTTCCATGTGCTAGAAATGAAAAGGACTTGACTTAAGGTCAACAACATGTACAAGGAAGTCTCAAACATTTTGGTCTATTTCATTAGAAAAGACTTCCAACATTTTAATTATGTTCTAAGAAACCACAGGCCCAAAATGGTGTCACTTAAACTATGTTCCCAAACCAGGGCTTAACACCTAATTGCAGTTTCAATCTCCCCCAAAAATGTAGTCTTAACTAGTCAGTCAGCAATTTTCTAATCAGCACCAATGAGTCAGCCAAAAGGTCCCTCTCTATCCCTCAAAGGAAGATCTAATCTGCAGGATAAGGCTCCCTGCTCTCCCTAGTAAGGAAAAGCAATTTTACCTGGAACAATCCTTGCCTTTATGGACAAGTTTCTTGCCCCACACTCCTAAAAAAAAAAAAACAACAAACAAACAAACAAACAAAACCTTTCATTTTTTACAACTTCTCAGAGCTCCCCTCTAACTTGCTACATGGGATGCTGCCCAACTTATTTAATAAAGCCAATTATATCTTCGAATTTACTCAGTTGAATTTTTTTTTAACAGATTCTAACTCCCTTTCCTAGCAACTACCTTTCATTATATCAAACAGTAACCCTTGCCCCAAAGAATGTGTTCAACCCACTATCCCCTAAATAAATTATGTATGCGATTTAGGTAACTTAAATGGGTCCCAATTTGTCCTTCATTGTGTGTGTGTGTGTGCAATGCGGAAGATGGGTAAGTAAAGAAGCGTCAGTTGTTCTTCAATTAACTCCCTAATTCTCATACCTACTTTTCATTTCTGCCCTCTATTCTTTGCTGACACACATCCAGAGCTTGTTTGCTAATCCTCTGAAGCCCCTCATAGCATGTTGTTGTCTGTGCTTATTTCATTTTTGGACTTATTCTCATCTGCTTTCTGATTCATATATCTGTAGCTGTATCTATATCTCTATCCTCTGTCCCTTATTTCTACCTTCCTATGTGTATCTATCCATCTAATCTACATTGATACAAAGATATTAGAGATCAGGAATCAAACTCTCCAAGTGTTAAAAAGTTGCCTTTTCTTCTCTAAAAATGATTATATATATATTCAAATACTGATATAATTATTATTAAAATATGAAATCCTGTTAAGACCCTCTCCGCTGGCAATTTCACTTAGTAATTTCTCCTAAAGTACAGTAAAATAACTGTTAAAGACTGTGTGCATAAGCATATTTGTGGCAATTTATTTCTATTATACAGAAAATGGAAAAAACTAAATCATCCATATAGGATTAAATTATGGCATAAGCTCATCAATGAAACATGCAGTCATTGGAAATTATAATCTAATCATCTATTGTGGAGAAGGCCAATTATAATGTTTTTCAGTGTTTGGGAATATATGCTTAGAAAATGTCTGGAATTACAGATACCAAAACATTAGCAAAAGTATCATCTGAGTAATAGTTTGGCTTCCTTATTTTTCTCTATTTTCTTTATTTTTTACTTCAGTGAACATGTGTTACTCATATACTCAGAATAAACCTGTTTCTAGTTTGAAAACTACAGAGAGAGTGTACTAACATAAAATGATATTTATGACACTAACCGATACTATTTTGAAAGATGCCAACATCTTAGTATTTGTATTCACAACATACATTGAGTATTTGACATTTTCAAGCTACTTTTATAAGAACCACTCTTTCTACTGTTTTTCTTGTCATTGTTTTTCCATTAGCAGTACAGATATAACTAGACATATTTCACCTTATGTGGTGGTGGTTAAAAAAACATTGGAACACCTCAATTTTTTGTTATTGAGTATATATCAAATGTTTTACAAAATGATAACATTTCTTGTAGAGACCATAGCTTGCAAAAAAAAAAAACCAGGCAAACTGGAGTGATTCATAGCTATCATATACTCTAAGTGGAACTGCAAAATTTCACATAATCTCAGCATTTAAACTGATTCAAGTACATTTTGTGAGTATTCTTCTCCAGATTTTATTACCAGACACTGGCTCTATGTCTACTTTTGTATCAGACTGCTCATCTTATCCAGATTTTCTTCAGTAACAATAGCAATATCACTGGTGTTAATGAGTTCTTCACCAATAATCTAAATTTTTGCCTTATATTTGATGCCATAACTTTCTTTGAATGATGTCATACATGTATTTTCATCTTCATGTTCAAGTTATCTTTGCTGAAACACTAAAGAATGTCCAAAAAAATCCTGGAATTCTATGAAACAGAGCCTGAAAATCATTTAAAGGCCTTCAAGTACATTTTTTATAATCTCTTAATTCCTACAATAAATAATTTTCAGTTTTGCTCTTCCTCTAACTCTTCAGGAAGACACTATCTTTCATTTATTTTGTCAGTGTCTTTTCCAAAAGTCTCACCTATTTCATTTATTTTTCCCATTTATTTAGGTATTTACCATCTGGAGGATATGTGGCTTTGCTTTGGCTATATAATCTTCCCTCTTGGTGCTAGTGAAATCTGTAACTTATATCGATAGCTGGAAAGGGACCAATACCAGTCCAAAGTGATTCCTGCCCCAAGGAGAGGGAAAGATAACCATACACATCAGTCCAACTGAGGCCCCAGCAGTAGGCTGGGGGCAAACATCTGGTCTGACTGCAGGTCCCTCCGACCAATGAAAGCTTCTTAGGGGGCAACACAGGGAAAGCGCCCTGCAGCTTTGTGCTGCTGAATCTCTGCCAAGTGCCAGGTCTGACTCAACTCAAGCACACGGGGACCCTAGACTGGACCACTACCAACACAGAGATCAAATGCTGCCCTCAACAGGCAAAGAGAGCCATTGCAGATGACAGGACTAAAGGCAAAAGCAGCTCAGCCACAACAGCAGGGCACATCCAATACACATAGGTGATA
Source organism: Leptonychotes weddellii (assembly GCF_054177405.1). Lineage (NCBI taxonomy): Eukaryota > Metazoa > Chordata > Mammalia > Carnivora > Phocidae > Leptonychotes > Leptonychotes weddellii. The sequence goes on along the minus strand of NC_138385.1, from coordinate 89,796,721 downwards.
TCCCTGAAGTGCCAGGTTCTGGTGAATAGGGGACATTGTGCTATAGGGCACTACAGGACCTCTTCTTAAGAAGGCAACTATTGTCAAGAGCAGGAGATGTAGCTGACTTTCCAAACACATAGAAACAGACACAGAGTTAGACAAAGTGAGGAGAGAGAAAAATACATACAAAATGAAAGAACATGACAATCACAGCAAAAGAACTAAATTAAATGGAGATAAGTAATATACCTGACAAAGAACTTAAAGTAATGGTCATAAAGATACTCACTGGACTTGAGAAAAGAATAGAGGATCTCAGTGAGGCCCTCAACAAAGAGACAGAACACATAAAGAAGAATCAACCAGAGATGAAGAACTCAATAACTGAAATTAAAAATACACTAGATGGAATAAATGGTAGACTAGAAGCAGCAGTGGAACAGATCAGTGACCTGCACTACGGAGTAATGGAAAGCAATCAAGCTGAAAAGGAGAGAGGAAAAAAAAACAATAATAAATGAAAATAGAATAAGGGAACTCAGCAAGTGAGGGAGGTCAGTGACCTATAATTGTCATAACATTCACATTATAGGGATCCCACAAGGAGAAGAGAGAGAAAAGGGTGCAGAAAATACATATGAAGAAAAAATAGCTGAAAACTTACTGAATCTGGGGAAGGAAACAAAAATCCAGATCGAGGAGGCACTGAAAAATCCCAACAAAATCAACCCAAGGAGGTCCACACCAAGACACATAATAATTAAAATGGCAAAAAGTAGTGATAAAGTGAGAATTTTAAAAGTCAGCAAGAGAAGGAAAATCGTTACATACAAGGGAAATGCTATAAGGCCATCAGCTGATTTTTCAGCAGAAACTTTGGAGGCCAGAAGAGAATGGCATGATATATTCAAAGTGCTGAAAGGAAAAAAACCTGCAACCAAAAATACTCTATCAAGCAAGGCTTTCATTTAGAATTGAGTGAGAGATAAAGAGTTTCCCAGACAAACAAAAGTTAAAGGAATTCATCACCACTAAACCAGCCCTAGAAAAAATGTTAAAGGTAACTCTGAGTGGAAAGGAAAGATCATAAGCAGGAGTAAGAAAACTAGGAAACACAAAAGCAGAATTAAGTGTATCTATAAAAACCAGTCAAGGGATTCACAAAATGAAAGGATGTAAATTTTAACACCTAAAATGTGGTGGGGGAGAGAAGAATGGGTTCAAATATAAGGGACCATCAACTTAATAAATACTGCCATGTGCCTAAGATGTTATATATAAATTTAGTAGTAACCACAAATCAAAACCTGGTAATAGATAAGCAAAAAATAAAGAGGAAGGAATCCAAATACATCACTAAAGAAAGCCAACAAATTATGAGAAGAGAGCAAGAGAAGGTACAGACAACTTCAAAAACAACCAAAAAGTACCTAACAAAATGGCAGTGAGTACTTACCTATCAATAATTAGTATGAATGTAAATGGACTAAACACTCCAATCAAAAGACAAAGGATAACAGAATGTATAGAAAAGCAAGACCCATCTATATGCTGCCTTCAAGAGACTCATTTTAGACCTAAAGACACATACAAATTAAAAGTGAAGGATGGAAAAGCACTTATCATGCAAATGGAAGTAAAAAGAAAGCTGGGGTAGCAATACTTACATTGGACAAAATAGACTTTAGAGCAAGGATTATAGCAAGAGACAAAGAAGGACACTATATAATAATAAAGGGGACAATCCAACAAGATGATATAACAACTGTAAATATTCATGCACCCAACATGGGAACACCCAAATACATAAAGCAGCTAATAACAAACATAAAGGAAGTAACTAACAGTAATACAATAATAGTAGGGGACTTTTAACACCCCACTTACATCAATGGCTAGATCATGCAAACAGATAATCAAAAACCAAATAGTGGCTTTGAACAACACATTGGACCAGATGGATTTAACAGATATATTCAGAACATTCCATCCTAACACAGCAGAATACACATTCTTTTCAAGGGCACATGGAACATTCTCCAGAACAGATAATATGTTAGGATACAAATGAAGTCTCAACAAATTCAAAAAGAATGAAATCATACCATGCATCTTTTCTGACCACAGCACTACGAAACTAACAGTCAACCACAAGAAAATATCTGGAAAGAACACAAATACATGGAGGTTAAATAACATGCTACTAAACAATTAATGAGTCACCCAAGAAATCAAAGAGGAAATAAAAAAAAATAAATGGAGACAAATGAAAAAGAAAACACAACAGTCCAAAACCCTTGGGATACAGCAAAAGCTTTTCTACAGGGGATGTTTATAGCAATACAAGCCTACCTCAATAAGCAATAAAAATCTAACATAAACAGGGCGCCTGGGTGGCTCAGTTGGTTAAGCGACTGCCTTCGGCTCAGGTCATGATCCTGGAGCCCCGGGATCGAGTCCCGCATCGGGCTCCCTGCTCGGCAGGGAGTCTGCTTCTCCCTCTCCCACTCCCCGTTTGTGTTCCCTCTCTCACTGTGTCTTTCTCTGTCAAATAAATAAATAAATAAAATCTTTAAAAAAAAAAAAATCTAACATAAACAACCTAACCTTACACGTGAAGGAGCTAGAAAAAAAAGAACAAACAAAACTCAAAACCAGTAAAAAAAGAAGAAAATAATAAAGACTAGAGCAGAAGCAAAATAGAAACTAAAAAAACAACAGAACAAAAGAAGAGATCAATGAAACCAGGAGCTGGTTCTTTGAAAAAAAAAAAATCACCAAAATTGAAAAACCTTTAGCCAGAATCATGGTGGGGGGGGAGGGGTGTACTCAAACAAAATCAGAAACGCAAGAGAAATAATAACCAATACCAGAGAAAAACAAAGGATTATAAGAGAACAGTATGAAAAATTATATGCCAACAAATTGGACAACCTAAAAGAAATGGATAATTTCCCAGAAACATATAAGCTACAAAAACTGAAGCAGAAAGAAACAGAAAATTTGAACAGACTGATTACCAGCAATGAAATTCAATTAGTAATCCAAAACCTCCCAACAAACAAAAGTCCAGAACAAAATGGCTTCACAGGTGAATTCCACCACACATTTAAAGAAGAATTAATACCTATTCTTCTCAAGCTGTTCCAAAAATAGGAAAGGAAGGAAAACTTACTAAAACCAGATAAAGACATTACAAAGAAAAGAGAACTACCAGCTAATATCTCTGATGAACATAGATGCAAAAATCCTCAACAAAAGATTTGCAAACCAAATCCAACTTCACATTAAAAAAAATCATTCACCACAGTCAAGTTGGATTTATTCTTGGGATGCAAGGGTGGTTCAATATTTGCATATCAATCAATGTGATATATATCAACAAGAGAAAGGATAAAAACTATACGATAATTTCAATAGATGCAGAAATAGCATTTGATGATGTACAACATCCATTCATGATAAAAACCCTCAAAAAAGGTCTAGAGGGAACATACCTCAACATAATAAAATCCATATATGAAAAACCCACAGCAAACATCATACTTAATGGTGAAAAACTGAGAGCTTTTCCTCTATCATCAGTAACGAGGCAAGGATGTCCACTCTCACCACTTTCATTTGACCCAGTATTGGAAGTCCTAGCTAACAGGAATCCAACAAGAAAAAGAAATAAAAGGCATCCAAATCAGTAAGGAATAAGTAACACTTTCACTATTTCTACAAGAGTTTGAACATGTGGGAATTAAAGGTATCAGAGCTTATATTCTTTGAATCACCAATTATTCTATTTGTTTGAAAAATGCTCGTGTGTTATCTCCACTATACTTTCTGCACAGGCTCCAGAGCATCATATTTAAGAGTTGGTTGGGGTGCAAAGACAGACTAGTCAAGGTTATAAATCCTATCCTCACTTTAACATTTTATTGGCTAGTGTCTTGGCCACTCTCTTAATGTCTCTAAGCCTTGGGTTTCTTTTGTAAAACGAACCTAATAATACCAGCCTCAGAGGGTTTTTTATTCTAAGGATCAAATGACATCAAGTATGTGTAACATGCTTAGCAAAATGCCTACTACATTCAAAACTCAATAAAAGTAAACTGTCAGGCACCATTGGCTGTCAATCTTATTTATTTTATTAGCTTGTTTTGTACTGTACTGTAGAAGTTTCTGATCATATTCAGAAATATGGGGGTTGCTCTATTTTCCGAAGTATTGCCCTGTATAATCCTACTTTCCTCTTAGACTAACTTAGGAACATCTTCTCCACTGCACTTAGAAAATACCTCTATTTAGAAACAGAAGATTTCTTGAGGAGAAGCAGATCCTTGGATTCTCCCTTTATCTATGACAAGGGAAAAAGATAAACCATTTTTTTAAAACCACCCACATGCAGAGGAGGCATCCACAAGCCATTTCAATAGCTTGATCTGTGTCCTTGGAACTCAGGCTACTTGCCCCAGGGAACATGGTGCCAGCAACAGCACAGGCTCCATACCAATACGTAGCCAACCATCAGAAAGTAGTATGCTGGTAAACATGTCAAAATGGACTCTCCAGAAAAAAAAAAAAAAAAAAAAAGCCTTGATTTGCAGTTTGCCTATTTCTATAGAGCAAATATTCTTACTATGACTAACTTCAAGTTATCAACATGACATCACTGAACACAGAGCTAAGGAGATACGTACAGTCACCCCATTATACAGTATTTCTGGCACAAAAATAAAATAGACTTAAATAACCACAAGAGCATAGATAATAGTAAAATAATTAGAAATTGATGAGTTTTTATTATTTTTTATAATACCATTGTAAATTTATATAATTTCATTCTTATCGGTTGTGTTTACAAACTGCTCACAAAATTCATGATAATGTAACATCAGCCCTGGCAAGCATACAAGCTGACCTGGGCACACCACTGCCTTTGGAGGTAAGAAAGAAGCATTATGTGCAGAGAGATACCGAAGCTTTTACAATGTAGGGGCCTTCTTTAAGAAAAAAGAATGCTTAAATGAATGCAAAATTAATATTTATTTAGAAGAGAATATTTATTTTGAATGCCCACAGCCACTCCAACACCCCTGACAAGAGGGAATGCATAGGAAAGGAACTCCAAATTGAGTGCATTAACCAACTGCAGTTCACATACCTGGCTTTGGCAAAATTTTCCAAAACATATGATCACATGTGAACATATTGCTAGAACCTCTCCCAGAGCCTTAGGGGGCAAATGAAATATGAGTCCAAAAGCTTAACCTTCATCAGCTCAATGTGAAGTCTGTCTCTGATTGTGAGTAATCAGGCTAGAGCTACTTTGATTCTTTATGAATCAGGGAGAATAGCACATACCCTGATAAATTATGAACCTCTGAGAAACCTTTCACCCTTAGAAAAAGCAGGCTCAAAGTGACGTATCAACAGGGACTAATAGGTCAAATGAATGAGTGAAGCATGCCTGCTGACTCCTGTGGCTAATAGAGGGGCACCTGCCCTGTTTAAGAAGGTACTATTGCCCCGCTCAGGGTTGAGTTTGTCACGGTATACTACTAGCCCAGTATATTCGACCAGATATTCTAGTTTTTCAGGAGAATCCAAAAATCTGGAATTTTACAACAAATCTAATTTTTAAATGTTGGCAACTAATTTAATTAAAAGAAAATGGAAGGTCAAAGAAAACTGGGGCCACCATTTTGCAAACTCTGCCTTAGATAACAGACAGTACATTACTTGAGTGCAGTGCTTTGTTTCTATCTTTCACCCTGACTGTCCTCTATCCCTCAACCCACCAGGACATGGAGAAATAAACACTATATTAGTAATTATTAGGTAGTATCATAATTGCTTGTCAGTGGGTTTGTCACTCAATTAGATCATGTGTTCTTCGTAGTGGTTGATAGATTCTCTTTGTTTTCCTGGTGTAGAAAATACCTGGCAGGGGGGCGCCTGGGTGGCTCAGTCGTTGGGCGTCTCCCTTCGGCTCAAGTTGTGATCCCAGAGTCCTGGGATCGAGCCCCACATGGGGCTCCCTGCTCCACGGGAAGCCTGCTTCTCCTTCTCCCACTCCCCCTGCTTGTGTTCCCTCTCTCGCTGTGTCTCTCTCTGTCAAGTAAATAGATAGGATCTTGAAAAAAAAAAAAAAAAGAAAAGAAAATACCTGGCAGATAGCAACTGGCAATTTGAACTGCACATGACATCTAGTATCACAGAAAGAGGCAATTTAGGAGAAAGATAATGAGTATGAGCCTTGGGACCAAACTGCCTGGGTTACAATTCCAAATACTGTATTTATTAGTTGAGTGTCTTTGGACAAGTTACTTTATACTTCAGTGGTTCAGTTTCCTCATATATAAAATGGAAATTATCATAATAGTCATCTCCTAGGATTGATGTATGGATTAAATGAGCTAATGCAAAGAAAGAACTTAGTACAAGGCAGGCACATATGAAGCACTCAGTGAATACCAATAAATATTAGGCTGTTTACATATTTGTTTCTAAAAGGCCAATATTACTCTTATAATGTGGATAAAAAACGTAAAGGCTATTTAAGCATTTGTTTCTAAAATACAAGTATTATTTACAATGTTATTATTAATATAGTAGGTTCTCAATAAATATTTGTTGATCCATGCTTTTCAATTTCTACCTGATATTATACTTACTTTTTCATACAAAATTACACACTGCCCATAAAGTGTTTTATGTGAAATTGGTAGAGGTAAACTTATTTGGATTAAACTGTAGCTTCTGTAAACTTGACCTGAATAAAAGGTGCAGTGTAACTATAAAAACATTCTCATAGGGCACGTCTATGCCTCCTCTTAAATCTCCTGTTTGTCTGATTAATCTGGGACATGTTCAAAATCTTCCTCCAAAGACACCGAGCCAAAAGTGGAACCAATTCTTTGTCTTGTGAGGGAAAGCTAGGAACTGGAGAAGAAAAAGGTTATCTTATTCTATATAATACATCTTTCTACCCCACTAGGCTGAGTTTGATGGTAAGTGCTAATTCATATTCCCTTCCTTAATTCCTAGTAACCATGATGTTTGTCATGTGGTAGTTCTTACTGAGTTTTTAATATGAAGAGAAATCCCAAATAGTTTCCATTTTCCTCTATAAAGAAAAGAGCCTCTGAGGAGAAAAGGAACTAATATTTATACTGTATCTGAGATCATTTGCTAGATTTGTTACAAAAAGTCATTTTAATCCTTACAAAAACTCTGATTTATTGTCTCCATTTTGCAAAAGAGATCATTAAACACATGAATCACTCAAACTCTCACTGTTAACACTTAAGGAGTTAGTATGCTAGTATCCACCCAAATCCAAAGTCCCTGCTCTTTCCACCATGGACTTGGCTACTCTTTCATATTAATTCAGCACTGAATAGTTTTACTCATTAGCCACTATTTCAAAAGAAAACACATTGAGGATATCAGCAAATAATTACAAAAATAATTAGCGGCACTCATTTTTTCAATTTACATTGATGCTACCTTAAACAGTTATGGTCCATCTCTGTTGAAAAACACTGATATGTTGGAAGTGGTTAGGAACATCTGCTACTTATAACCAAGTAAAAGTCATCATTTTATGTTTAAGTCCGATACAAATGATCTTAGATTATGTCAGGAATGTATATTAGATTTCAGTGGCTGGAACATAAAACACACTTCAGTGTGTGGGCTTTTTTTTTTTTTTAATACAAATCTGATCATATCATCTCTCTTATCCTCTAGTAGCTACCATATCCTTTAATAGAAATTCTAATGTTCTTCAAAGGTCTGGCTTTGGGCCCATTTCTGTCTCCTGTCTCACCTCTTCTCTCCTTCAAAATCTCACTCCAGGCCTTACTGAAATTCCTTCAATATTCAGGCTCTTCAGATCCATTTCAGGATCTTTTTGCAAGTTGCCCTTCTGCTTCTACACTTCAATCAATTGGCCCATCCTAATCCTTCACATCATCTCAGATCCAATATTAATAGCAAGCAAGACTTCCAGAAGCCCAAGGGACAGGGCTGGGTGCACAGATAGGTGCCCCCATAACTGGGTCCTTCCTCCCAACAGAGCCTTCATCACACTTTGGCTATTGTTAACTGTCTTCCTTTATTCTTTGTTAATTGTCTACAGGCTTTGGGAATGTGAGAACTATGTTTACATTGTTCAACAGTAACTCTTTAGCATCTCCGAAAATACCTGGCACACACTATGTGCATATTGTTTATCTGTTGAAATGATTTTATGGATAGGTGAATAAAATAATATGCTGGCTTCACAATTCAGAAAAATATCAGATATGTAATACTAATATCTGATATGGATGTTAATGGTAGGTTTATTCCATCCAGTAAAATACAAGCACATTGAAATCTTTATTAAAGATCCTCGGGGCTGGAAAAGACCTTAGAAATCATGAAGTTTAACTTTGTTATTTTCCAGAAAAGGAAAGTGAAGTAAAATAACTGAGCTTGATTATATAATCCCTTAGACCATCAGTAAGTATGTATGCACAGGACACTTACTAGCTGCCTACTAATCACTCCATAGGCACCAGTAGATGAGCAGAGAGGATACAAGAATGAGAACAAAGTCCCTGCCCTTAGGGAGAATACAGTCTGGCTAGGGAAACAGTCTGGTTGTTTCATTTATCAAACAATTAGAGGACACTGAGAAACTATGTTATTAAGTGCTAAATTAGGCAGAACATATGATAAATGCTATGGCCGTTCAAAGCAAAGGGAGAGAAAAATTACCAAATGAGCTCAGATTGATCACTTACTCTTCCTTGTGCTTATTACTGACTGTCTCCCATGTCACGGCCAGCTCCTTCAGGAAAGGGACATTTTTGCTGCTTTAATACTTCCTTTGCTGGGGTACCTGGGTGGCTCAGTCGTTAAGCATCTGCCTTCGGCTTGGGTCATGGTCCCAGGGTCCTGGGATCGAGCCCCGCGTCGGGCTCCCTGCTCGGCGGGAAGCCTGCTTCTCCCTCTCCCACTCCCACTCCCCCTGCTTGTGTTCCCTCTCTCGCTGTCTCTCTGTCAAATAAATAAGTAAAATCTTAAAAAAAAAATATTTCCTTTGCCATGGATAATTAATTATCACTTGAAGAAAACAGACTTATGCTATAACTTGTATTTGCTAAAGGAACCCTTCAGAAATCACAATATTCTCTTCCATTCAATGATGTTAAGATTTTATCACAGTAAATGAATAAAATATCACATTAATATTGTATTCAAATTTTCCTGATCCTCTTTCAAAGCACCACCACAAAGATGTTTTTTTCTGAGTCCTTATACACACAGCTACACACACACACATCCCTCCTGAAAGCCTATGCATCTTTTAAAACAACACAGTGACTGTCTGCTTTTGTCTACTTAACAAATACACTACTCTTTAGAACTGTCACCTCAAGCTCCCTTGCGGATTTCTTCTGCGCTACCCTTCAATACGAATGTCACACTACCCTCCCTAAGCTTTAGAATGTATCCCTGATCATCCCTCTGATTCCCCAGGAGTCCCATAGGTGTTCCTATCACTTCTGTAAGTTATGGTAGAGGAGGAAGGACCACGGAAGTAACAGACTTAATCTTTTCTGTGCATACATCACTCTTCCATATTCCACAATGTATCATAAGCCAAACAAGAGAACAGCTCAGTATACAGCTCTTAAACCCAGTTGTCTTTTCAACCTTTCATAAACTTTCTCATTACAATTATTCATTCCCTGTGCTGTATATCTGCAGCTCTCTATGGTAACATCTAAAGATGTTACATATAGCAGTGAACTGTAATGATATGTTACTGAGTTTTTCCTTCACTGATCTGTAACTTCTTGAAAGAGATCTCTGTAGTTTTTATTTCACTCCAGTTAACTTCCTGGCACATAAGAGGACACAACATGTTTTGCAAGAAGGAAACTAGAGATCAATAGGACTTAATTTTTATTAAATGTGTTCATTTTTTAAATTTTTTAAATTTTATTTTGTTATGTTAGTCACCATACATTACATCATTAGTTTTTGATGTAGTGATCCACGCTTCATTGTTTTCGTATAACACCCAGTGCTCCATGCAGTACGTGCCCTCCTTAATACCCATCACCGGGCTAACCCATCCCCCCACCCCCCTGTTTATTTAATTTTTAAGCAACTTTCTTAACAGTAATCCAAGCTAATTGGTTTTCTGACATAGGCAGTATAATTTTGAATGGATCATATTCCTTTTCAGTGAAGTATTTTTAAAGAGGACTATAACATGGGTATTTAAACAAAGATAAAAACAGAGTTCTTTTTTTTTTAAGATTTTATTTATTTATTTGACAGAGAGAGAGAGAGATCACAAGTAGGCAGACAGGCAGGCAGAGGGAGAAGCAGGCTCCCTGCTGAGCACAGAGCCCAATGTGGGGCTCGATCCCAGGACCCTGGGATCATGACCTGAGCCGAAGGCAGATGCTTAACCATCTGAGCCACCCAGGCATCCCTAAAAACAGAGTTCTGAAATTATGAGCCCTAGGCCACCAGTGAACATAGTACAAATTTACAGAGTGAACCAGATTTTATCAAAACTTTCCCCTGGTAAATATTGGCTTCATTCCCTCCTGGAAGTTCTGTCCAGTGGCCTGGTATCTTGAACACTGCCTTGACCTGTTTTGAGTTGTTAGTATGACCCTGAAGGATAACCAATACAATATTCATAACTTCCTCTAAGGTACATAGATTTTTATTGGTTTTATATAGCATATATATAGCACACAGGAAAAAATACAATGGCATGATTCAGATGGATTGGTATCTCTCATGGTGACAGAGCCAATAAACTGAGAATATGGTTTAATGTAGACAAATGTAAAATAATAAGTATAGAGACAATGAACCAAAACAAAGAAGCCATAGTAAGTAGTAGCAATGCAATGCAATGATCAGGAAAATGATTTAGGGATTCTTGAGTAATAATGCTAGGAACTCAGAACTATTTGCTAGCTGAGCAAAAAAAGCTGACGCGATACACCGAATAGCTATCAAGTTATGTGGCAGCAGCAATGTGAAAACAGAAGTGTTAACATACCTAAACCTCTACATGTGACTCTGTCAACGTTTCACCACAGGGAAGTAAGTACAACCAATTTCAAGTTGGTTGGTTACAGAGAGCTGTGGTAAATAAATACATTTAAATCCATTATTAGGAAGAGTTTTTTGTCCCTATGGGCTGTAAAAGAGTAAAATTCTTGAGAAAAATAACAGCAATATCTTATTTTTATGTGGCATTTTCTCACAGTGCTTTCACACTAAGCCTCATTGGCTCCTTAACATAAAGCTGTAGGATACACAGGCGATACAGTCTTTCCATTTCATAGACAGTTAAACTGAGACTCAGGAGTCAAAGATAGTGGCAAGGATAAGGTATAACCACAGAGTTTATGAATATCATTCTAGTTTTCTTTTTACCATAAAATCTCTTCTCTATGCATTGCCAAGGGAAAATTTGGAGCCTAGCTTTCAGATTTTTAAGAATCATAGGAAGGTATGCTCCTTCTGTGAAAGAAGACTGATTCATTTTTTTAAAGATTTATTCAATAGAGAGAGAGAGAGGACGAGCAGGGGGAGGGGCAGAGGGAGAAGGAGAGAAAATCCTCAAGCAGAATCCCCACTGAGCGCAGAGCCCTACATGTTGTTCAATCCCAGGACCCTGAGATCATGACCTTAGCCAAAATCAGGAGTTGGTTGCTTAACCCAATGAGCCACCCAGGCACCCCAAGACTGATTTCATTTTTAAAGACACCCTCCCGAGAGGTTTTTAATTCAGTGTACTGACTTACACACTTTGAGTCCAGAGAGTTGAAATTTCCTGACTAAAGAAAGTATAGCAATCTATATATTGCACCATCTCATGTGCTATTTTTCAGTATGATCTTGATGCTATTCTTATTTAGACATGGGTTATCTATCTCAGCTCCTTGAATCTGGGTGGACTTGGGACTTGCTTATAAACCACTAGAATGAGGTCAAAGTGACACTGAGTCTAAGTCACAGAAGGCAATTAAGTTTCTGCCTTGACACCCAGAATATTCCCTCTTGAAGACTTCAACCATCATGAGGCTGCCATGCTGTAAGGAAACACAGACTAGGCCATAAATAAAAACCATACAGAGAAACCTGAGACTACATGAAGAGAAATATTCCTGGGAAGCCCAAAACTGCCCCGACCCTATATGACTGCAAATCCATGAGAGACCAGAGCCAGAACCTTTCAACCAATCTCTTCCTAAGTTCCTTACCCACATGAGAAATAACAAAATGATTTGTTGTTGGCTTAAGCTACTAAGTTTAGGAATGATTTGTTATGCATCAGTTTACTAGTGACTGGATATAAATTTGTCCAAAACCATAGAATGTATAACACCAAGAATGAACCCTAATGCAAACTATAGACTTTAGGTCATTATGGTATGTCAATGTAGGTTCTTCAATTATAACAGACGTACCACTCTGGTGGGGGATGTTTATAATGGGCTATGCATGTGTGGGAGCAGGAGGTATATGAAAGTTCTCTGTACTTTCCCTTAATTTATCTGTGAACCTAAAATTGCTCTAAACAAATAGTATTAATTTTTAAAAAAGGTGGGTTGATGTCAAATCAGTTGACTTTAAACATGTCATATAGCACAAGTGGGTGGTATGACAGTGGTGTTCCCAGCAGCTAATGTGTGGGAAGCAATGAATTTAAAGGACATAATTGGAATTTTATGTCCAATTATTTTTCTGTATAATTGTTTGTAAAGATTAATTTAAAAATAAGATAATGTTTTTATTCATTAAAAAAACATAACCTATGTCAAAAAATTAATGCATTTTAAGAGTGATTGCCTCTTGGGGCACCTGGGTGGCTCAGTCGTTAAGCGTCTGCCTTCAGCTCAAGTCATGATCCCAGGGTCCTGGGATGGAGCCCCGTGTCGGGCTCCCTGCTCAACGGGAAGCCTGCTTCTCCCTCTCCCACTCCCCCTGCTTGTGTTCCCTCTCTCACTGTGTCTGTCTCTGTCAAATAAATAAATAAAATCTTTTTTTAAAAAAAGAGTGATTGCCTCTTGGTAGTGAATCTTTGTTCTTCCTAACTTTCTATTATTATCTACATGGTCCCTAATGGGTATATATTACTATTACAGTGAAAAACTACTATATTAATTTATTTCCCTTTTTAAAACATCGTGTTTATGTAGTTGTATTCAGTTATTAATAACTTAATATTGAACCCACACATACAAAAAAAGAACAGTAACTAAGAACAGAATACAAACATCCTTGAGGGGTGGGTATTTGACTTTTATGGTACTCAACATCTCTTCTTTCCATTAACACTCTGATTTCCTTACCTAATTAGCTGCAGCCTCTTACCCCCAGCCAAGCGGAATACTCCCTCCACGGAATCTTACCCTTGAAGACAGTAATAATAATGGAAGCCCATTATCCCATTACCTCGGCCTGAAAATGGTGGAATCTATTCAGTAAGAAGAAAAGGCACCCTAACCAAATGGTGCCAGGCATGAGGTATTCCTCTCCTTTCTGATTCCTAAGCCTTTGAAGTTGTCTCATGTCCTGTTCCATTCCAGGTCTAGCTCCTTTAGCCTTTCAAATAGTTCTTTAAGTTCTCTTTATCTTTTCAATGATTTCCCTTTAATTTAGTTTAGACCAAGTCACTTTCTGTGATTTACAACCAATGAGCCATGACTGATATATTCAGTCTCATTCAAGGAAGAAAGTCTTTATAGCTGACATCTAATCAACAGCACATATTTAAAGGGTACAAATGGACAAATTTTGGTGTATGTATCTACTTATAAAACTGTCAGTACAAGGAAGGCTATTAAACATAGGAATTACCCCCAAAAGTTTCCTCGTGTCCCTTTGCAATCCTTCCATTCTGCCCTCTATAACCCCTATCTCCAAGCATCACTCATCTGTGTTTTTTCATTAGAGATTAGTTTGAATTTTCTAGAATTTTATATAAATGAAATCATACACTTTGTAGTCTTTTATTTTCCTCTGCCTTCTTTCAGTAAGCCTAAGTATTATTAGATTCACACAAGTTGTGTGTATTCCATTGTATAGGCATACCACAGTGCTATAGATTGAATGTCTGTGTCTCCCCAAAATCCATATGTTAAAAGCCTAATGCCCAAGGTGATGGTATTAGAATATAGGGCCTTTGGGAAGTGATTAGCTCATGAGGGCAGAGCCCTAATGAATAGGATTAATGCTCTTATAAAAGAGGCTTAAGAGAGCTCCCTTTCCACCATGTGAAGAAACAAGAAGTCGGCAACCCATAAGAGGGCCCTCACCTGACCATGCTGACACCCTGATCTTGGACTTTCAGCCTCCAGAATGCTGAGAAGTAAATTTCTCTTGTTTATAAGCCACTCAGTCAGTGATATTGTGATACAGCAGCCTAAAAGGACTAAGACCACAGTTTATCCATTCATCTGTTGATGGATATTTGGGTTGTTTCCAATTTGGGGTAATTTTGTTAAATGCTACCCTGAAAATTCATGTACAAGTCTTTTTGTGTTATATGTGTTCATTTAATTTGAGTAAATACCTAGGAGTGAAATGGCTGGTCATTTTGTACATATATATTAACTTTTTAACATGACACCACAGTGTGTTCCAAAGTGGTTGTACCATTCTGCATTAATATAGGAGTATGTGAGAGTTCCAGTTTTTCTACATCCTTGCCAATGGTAGACTTTTATTTTGGCCATTCTAATGGGTGTGTCATGATATCTCGTACTTCTCAATTTGCATTTCCCTGATTAATGATTTCGAGTATCTTTTCTGTTCCTTATTTGCCAGATTCTTTAGAGCTTCTCTTAAAAAACATTCTTCTGTCTATGATGCTAACACATTTCTGGTGAGCCACCCACAAACTTATCACACTTACCTGACTCCAAGCAATGGACACAACTTAGGCTCAAACTACAACTTTTGTTACGTATCTACATAAAGCAACACATATAACAAGACTAAAAGAAGATATGCCAAGAACAATTATTACCTCTGGGTGTTAGGATTATAATTGAGTCCTCTTTTGTCTGGTTTTAAAAACTTTCCTGCTTTTTCTGAATGTTTATAGTGAATATGTATTATTGCACTCTTCAGAGAAAATAACTAAATGGAGGCAAATGTAGCTATACTCCTTGAATATTCAAAGATCCCAACTGTAGCCATGTTCCTGCTGTTCCTTTTTCTACCATAAAGAAACCAAGTAGAGAATGACCAGGTGGTAGCCAATGCTTACTCATTTCCATGGCCAGTCACCTGTAATGAAGGCTAAACTGGGCAGTCTCCCAGAGAATTGGATCATGGGCGTGGATTCAGTTTTTTTTAACAAATAGAATAGCTAAAATCAGATGACATTCAAATGAGAAGCAGTAACAACAATTCCTCTATGTGAAAAAGTTTCACTTAGGAGTGCCTGGGTGGCTCAGATGGTTGGTTAAGCATCTGACTCTTGATTTCAGCTCAGGTCATGAACTCAGGGTCGTGAGATGGAGCCCTGCTCAGGATCTGTGCTTAGTGTGGAGCCTGATTAAGATTCTCTCTTGCCCACTCCCTCTGCCCCTTCCCTCACTGGCTTGCATGAAAGAAAGAAAGAAAAGAAAGAAAGAGAGAGAAAGATTCATCAAAATTAAAAATTTTAACAAGGAACTCACCTGGAACCTCAGAGATGTGCATGTAATACGTATGCCACATGCATGTCTAAATAGAGAGGTGACATTCTTCTTTACTATAAATATTCCAACAGTTTCTTGGAACCAGCTTTCAGAAGATGCTACCCTTGAATAGCATTTATAATACCTCATGCATGTTTAACTAAATATCAAACAAACGAACTCTCTAATGGAATTTCAAGTAATTATGACCCAAAGTTGCATATGGCTAGGCAGGCATTTGACCCTCTTTGTTTTCAAGTATGGCTTTCAAGTACAAGTTTTCTCCTCTCCACAACCCAGAGAGCCTATGGTTTGGTTCTCATTCCCCAAAAAGGAAATGGAATGCTGAAATTTAAATTGTTACTAATGAGGCTAATGTATCCTAAGATGAATACAAATTTTCCTAAGATAAAATCGTGGCCTACTTTTCTCTTGAATATCACTTAAATTATGAAGGAAAAAAATAGTCATCTGAGAAAAACTGAAAAGTACTTTCATTTATTTAGAATCCAGATGCAAAGGATTGTATTCATTATAACCCTTCCTTCATAACACACACACATGATTGGCCAGTTATATTTAGCTTATCAGTATTTTAGCTATTTCCAATTCTCTAATAAGCAAGCAAACCCACTACCCATTCCTAAAACAGTTTTCAAATGAATTCACACATATGCAAATGTGATCCCAATACTGAAGATTATAGTAAAATAGGGACCAAAGCCAGTGGGTCAAGAACAGCAAATGGTATTACATGATGGTCATAGGTCAAATTTGAAGACTAGATTTTACTGTGTATAGGAAGAGGAAAACAGTAAACCTAGTCCAAGAACACAGGTGTTAGCTAGACCCATAAATGGGTAGTTACAAAAACCACATCAGCAATATGGCTTATATCAGAAGTTCCTTTACACCCCAGCATGTAGTAGTGGTGATACTTGAAGGTAAGATATAAGCATGTGAGTATAAACCAAAAAAGCTGTTACTTTGGAGACCAAGTCTGGATCATCACTGTCGCCTAGGTAGTAACACAGACCAGCAGTTATATTACCCTAAGGGAAACACATACTCAAAGGATGTCACAGGACAATGCTTCATACAACACTGTATGACAGCAAAAAAAAAAAAAAAAGGCAGTAGCAGTAGTGAAGATACAATTTCTCCCTCCCTCTGGCATGTAGAAAAGGATTGAGTCCCTGCCCCTATAAGCCAACTACACCTTAGTTTTTGGATAATTCAGAGATAAAGAACAGTCAAGCAGGAAATATACTGATAGTGTTAAAACCTGTGGGTCTACAGAACTTAGAGAAACTAATGAGGTATAAATCCATGTATACTGAGTATGTTTAAGGAGCCATAGCATTGTAGCAAGCACAGGCAGAAATATAAGGACAATGCAACATAGTACAACTACCACAGCAGAGCCCCAAAGCTCTTGGTAAAACTACTACTTCCCCCTTCCAAGTACAGAGATGAATTAAATTTTACATGCTGGGCACACACAGTGAGATTAAAAGGGGGTGGGAATAGGGAAAAGGAAAAGCAATGGTGGGCATGCAGTGCTCAGAACTCACACCAGACACATGTGGTACTGAGTGCACATCCATGGTGGGTATGATGTTAATAGAAGCTGCTTGCCTTGGTCAAAGCTGTCTATGAAAATAAATAAGGCTGAATTTGCCAGTTGAAGATATCTGTAACTTCTGCTTAAAGGGACAGTGGAAGGCAGATGCTGGCATCCTATAACCAGACTTACTCATTTGTGTATTCTACTTTTAGTTTTTTAAATAGAAATTCTAATATCTGCAAAGTAAAGTGCTGGGTAGATACAGAAATGAATGAGGCATGATAATTGCACTCAAGAGCTTTGAATGTACTAGTTTCTCATTTACCTGAGCCACTAAAAGGAAAATCAAATTAGTGTTTTATTAGAGTGGTATGACAAACATAGCACCAAAGCTGTGAAGAAGCAGAGAGCCCCTATATTCAGAGGTGGGAAATCAGTCAAGAATCCAGAACAAGAACATTTGAACTAAGGCTTGAAGCATGAATCAAAAGAAACAGGGCAAGAGTTGACATGCATAAGAGATCATGGCGTAAGAGAGACCAAAAGGCTGGAAAGAGAGCAAAGTTCTCATACTTTAAAGTGCCTATGAATCAACTGAAGAATACTGTGAAAATGCAGAATGAGATTCAGTTGGGCCTGTGGGTGGGGCCTGAGATCCTGCATTTCGTTTTTTTTAAACATTTATTTTTTTATTTTTAATATTTTTTTAGAGAGACAGAGTGCATGCACACATGGGCAGGGCAGGGGAGGGGCAGAGATAATCTTAAGCAGGCTCCACGCCCAGCGTGGAGACCAACATAGGGCTCAATCTCACAACACTAAGATCACGACCTGAGCAGAAATCAAGAGTAGGTCGTGGGGCGCCTGGGTGGCTCAGTCGTTAAGCGTCTGCCTTCGGCTCAGGTCATGATCCCAGTGTCCTGGGATCGAACCCCGCATGGGGCTCTCTGCTCGGCGGGAGGCCTGCTTCTCCCTCTCCCGCTCCCCCTGCTTGTGTTCCCTCCCTCGCTGTGTCTCTCTCTGTCAAATAAATAAAATCTTTAAAAAAAAAAAAAAAAGAGTAGGTCTCTTAACCAACTGGGCCACCCAGATGCCCCGAGATCCTGCATTTTTAATAAACCCCGAGGGGATTCCAGTGCTATGGGTCTATGGTGCAACACCCTTTCTGCGGTAAGGTATTAGGAAAAACAACAGGGTATTAATATGGTCATACTATAGGGTACAGGGTTGTAGAGTATTTGATGAGGCTAGTAATAGAGATTGAGACTGGATCATGGTTAACTTAGAGTTATCTAAGCAATTTGAAGGTTGTTACTATGAGTCCTGGGGAAGCATTTAAACACTAAGTGGTTTCACTTGGTTCATCATTGTATCTTTCATATTGTTTACAGTAGTATCTTTGTGTAATACATAGCTGAGCCAGCTATTTTTCTTCAAAACATCCTTTGGATTTAAAGAGTGTTAGGTAAAAAGACTCAAATGACTAAGGTAGTTAGCCTGAGTGGGCAAACAAGTGATGCAGCTGCCTAAGATAGGAGAAGATTGAGAGAAAGAAAGCTGGATAGGGTGTAGGGAAGTGGGAGAGAGGAAGGAAGAAAGTAAATTAACCCACATCCTCAAAATTCAGTGCTTCCCAAACATGGCTGCACACTGGAATACAGCTAGGAATTTTTAAAAAGTGTTGATGCTTGCCTATCACCTGCAGAGATTCTGCCGTAATTATTATAGGGAATGGACTGCACATCAAGAGGTCTTACGATTCTTCAGGTGACTCTTATATGCATCCAAGATTGATAACCATTCTCTTAGCTATGTAGCATCCCTTGATTATCAGAATCTAGAAAATCATTCTCTCATTTTCTTAATAACCTGGTATAGGAACCAAACTCAAAAGGACTCTCACTGACAAAAATGCAATAGTTTGAGCCTCAAAAAAATTATACTAAAATGTACTGAAACATATCAAGTACATTCTAAAAAAATCCAAGTATTCATAAAGTTTCTTTCTGAGATGATGGAAATGTTCTAAAATTAGATTGTACTGAGGGTGGCACAACTCTGTAAATATACTAAAAACCATTGAATCATACATTGTTCTTTTTTTTTTTTTTTTAGAGACAGAGAGATAGTGAAAGCGAGCAGGGGGAGAGGCAGAGGGAGAGAATCTTAAGCCGGCTTCACGCCCAGTGCAAAGGCCAACACGGGGCTCCATCTCACAACCCTGATAACATGACCTGAGCCAAAATCAAGACTGGGATGCTTAACTAACTGAGCCACCTAGGTAACCCTGAACTGTATGTTGAAAAGGAGTTAATTTTATGGTTTATTAATTAAATTTCAATAAAGCTGTTAAAACCAATCCAGAAATTCATATGATAGTTTTAAAAAAATTCAACGAGGGGCGCCTGGGTGACTCAGTCTGTTAAGCAGCTGCCTTCGGCTCGGGTCATGATCTCAGGGTTCTGGGATCAAGCCCCGCATCGGGCTCCTTGCTCAGCGGGGAGCCTGCTTCTCCCCTCTCTCTCTGCCTGCCTGCCACTCCCCCTGCTTGTGCTGTCAAATAAATAAAGTCTTAAAAAAATAAAATAAAAGAGATTATGCTAAGTGAAATAAGTCAAGCAGAGAAAGTCAATTATCATATGGTTTCACTTATTTGTGGAACATAAGGAATAACATGGAGGACATTAGGAGAAGGAAGGGAAAAATGGGCGGGGGGAATTGGAGGGAGAGATGAACCATGAGAGACTATGGATTCTGAGAAAGAACTG
>NC_138385.1:89706092-89776591 GCF_054177405.1 Leptonychotes weddellii | reverse complement strand
ATGGGTATTAAGGAGGGCACGTACTGCATGGAGCACTGGGTGTTATACGAAAACAATGGATCGTGGATCACTACATCAAAAACTAATGATGTACTGTATGGTGACTAACATAATAAAATTAAAAATAAATAAATAAAATAAAATAAAATAAAAAATAAAAATAAATAAATAAATACAACGGGTATCTTTGTAGGTGTAAGTGAACCTACTCATTACTCAGAAAGTGACAACTGAAGGGACAGAATCAAGTATTTATCCTGCCTTTCTTTTGAAAAACTATACATCAAAGTAACCAAATAATTGATGAGGAAAAGTTCTCATTTATAAAAGCATTCCAGCTAATTAATTAAAAGCAATGATAAAATCACCATATAACCACTTTCTAACTCCTAATGAAACAATGAATCTAGGCAATGATGATTAATAGCTACTAAAATCTTTAAGTGAATACCTGATTATAAATTTGACAATGGATGGATCTGACTGGTAACCTGAACCCACTGATCAACTCTTACCAAAATATGGAACCTGAATCTGCTCAAGCCTTTTGGTATATGTGTCCCTCTATAAGAAATACAGGGCACAGAGGAACATGATAAATAATAATAGGGGAGGAGGGAAGGAATCAGCAAAATCCAAAATATGGAAAACCCTGTAAGAAAAATGACTTGGTTTCTTCAGCAACTATATTCAAAGAAAAAAAAGGAAATAATGAAAGTCCAAACAATCACACAGACTGGTTTCCAAGGAGCCAGGCCCAGCTGGACAACCAGGAAGATTATCAATGTTAGGGAAAGCCGAAGGCCCAACGTTCAATAGAACATACACCAGTGAACAGGCCCTGAAAGACTACAGCAGGAGCCAGGACCCAGAAACATTTGGGAGGTGAAAAGACCTGGTTTTCTCCCTCCCCACCTGCACTCCTTTTTAACCCTCCACAGTGTTCCAGCAACATGATTATGACCAGTTAGCCACTTAAGGGGAGCATTCTTAAAGTCTTGGATAAACCATGAACTTAATAAAGGTTCAATCAAACAGCCTGAATTTGGCACCCAGCCTCAGGGAGAAACTCATTTAACTTCCTCATCCCTTTTGGAAACTTCTCTGTTTTGTTTCCTCAAGGACCACCACCCTTCCATTATTAATTCTGACTCTCTGTCTCCCTCTAGCCCAGTGGTCCTAACCTTGGTTGCATGTTAGAGTTACCTCGGGAACTTTGAACATTCCTGATGCCCAGGACACACTGAGACATATCAATCATAATTTCTGGGAGTGGGATTCAGAGATGAATAGTTTTTGAAAACTTGGATAATTCCAATATGCAGCCATTATTGAGAACCATTGACTACTGAGCCTTCTCAAATAAAATTCTAGCTAGATTAGTCCACACTAGCCATCCCCACACCCAAATTTCCCATTTCATCCACAACTATCAGGTCCTGTTTTTCCCACTGTCCCTTCTCTGGGAATGACCCCTTAGTTTCTGGATCCAAATCATACATTTCTGAGGCTCTCCTCCTTCATGTTCCATAACACTTAAATACCTACTCCGTTCCTCTGTGTGTCACATTTCTCTTCCTTGTTTTTTTACTGCCTGAAATCACCCTTTGCCTTCTATTTTGCAGGACTCTCTTTCTCACCAAATTCCTAAGTGTCCTTTTCTATAAGCCCTGCCTTAAAGATCACCTGTCTTATTCTACGTACCTACTCTGAATCATCTCATTCTCTCCATTGGCTTCAACTACCTGTATACTAAAAATCCACCAATATATTATCTTCATCTCAAATCCATTTTCATGCTTCAGACCCATGTGGCCAACTCCCTGGCAAACCTCTCCAGCTGCATTTCCTATAGACACTCCATCTCATGGGGCACAAATTAAACTCTCCTTCTACTCAATCTGCTGCTGTGCCAATATGAGCATGGAGTCTGTGCCAGGATGCTTGGGTTTGAAATCCTGAATCAGCCATATAATGAGCTTGGGTGAATGAATTAACCTCCCTGAAACTCCAATTCCTCATCTGTAAAACAGGTACAATAACTTTCTCATAAGATTATTATTAAGGTTAAGTAAATGGGAATCTGTGTACAGGACTTAAGGTAGTGCCTGGCACACAGTAAGCATTCTACTTGCTGCTGCTGTTGTTACTACTATTACTACTATCGGTATTATCATCAGTCTAAATTCCTTAGCTCCACGGAGGTCACCATCACCTAATTAAAGAGAGCAAAAATCTGTCACTATTTTTATCTCATTGCATCTTTTTTTTTTAAAGATTTTATTTATTTATTCATGAGAGACACACACACACAGAGAGAGAGAGAGAGAGGCAGAGGGAGAAGCAGGTTCCCAAGGAGCAGGGAGCCCGATGTGGGACTTGATCCCAGGACCCCGGGATCATGACCTGAGCCGAAGGCAGACGCTTAACCGACTGAGCCACCCAGGCACCCCTTATCTCATTGCATCTTATCACCTGTCAGTTATTATACTCAGTGTTTCTTCAGATACTTTCCTTATTCTTCATACCACCATCACTACTTCAAATCAGGCCAGGCTTGCTGGAGTGAGAGCTGATTGAGCAAATCTCCTAACTCAGCGTTCAGTGACATCACATTGGTAACTTTAAATCGGCTGTGGTGGGAGTATTTATGCCATAGGGATCAGCACACTCTACAAATCTGCAGTCTTTTTTTTTTTTTTTTTTTTGGAGCGCAGTTGTTTAACATTTAACCAGTTGTTAAATACTCAGGCCCTCATGATTTCTCCTGTAAATTTCTGTAAAACATCCTAATTGTCTATTTCTACCACTGTTCTTGAACCACTCTAATCCCTTCTTCCTGATACCAGAAAAAATTTTTTCTAAAATGCAGATCTCATCCCCAGATTAAAGTAATTCAGTGGATCCTCATTTTCCTTCAGTTAAAAGCCTAAATCCTTAGCATGGTATACATGGCCTATCATATGCCATAAGGGTCCCACTCAGATCCTTTTCACACTCAACTTTCTTCTGTACATGCCAACAGCTTGTTACCCCAAGTACCTGTAATTCTCTGCCTGAGGGCTTTTTTTCAGCCTCAGGGGTATGCCTAAAAAGCCAGGGAGTTAACTCTCCTGGGAGCAGCCCTCACCCAATAACAGATGAAAAAAGGTTGAATCTTCTCCCAGCACCCACTCTTCAGGTACGACAACTCAGAAACACACAGTGTCTCTAGTGGATTAAGCCCCAGTTACCCACAGCAGTAACCTACTTTTACTTCCCCCTCCTCTCTCAGCGCATCCTACAATCACCTCCCAAATGAACCAATGGCCCTCAAGTCCTTATCTCAGGGTCTATTCTGAGGGGAACCCAACCTAATACATGGCCATTTATGATCTGCCTTTTCTCCACTTCAACTTTACCATTCCTCTCCTTCAAGCTGAAGCTATACTGAACAATTTCATGCATAGTTTCCCAAAGGTAACATGGTGTCTGACAGTTTGTTCCTTTGCAGATGCTGCTTGCTTTATCAAATAATCAATTTAAATTTCACCTTTCTTCACCCAGAAAATTTTAGCCTGTCCTTCCAAATACAGCTCAATATCCACCTTTCCCCTGATCATTATTGTCCCCACCCCACCCCTGCAAGTAAGAGTCTCTCGTGTGTTCTTCTGTCACCCTGTGCTTACAAAGCTGTTCTTCAAATGATCGTGTGTTCCTTCAGGCTCTTTTCCAGTCATATACCCACCCTCCATCACACACACAACCCTGGTATGACAAATACTAGCAAGGCAATAAAGGTTTGTTGAAGGGATATAGTTTTCAGGATCTATTTTTCCTTACGTTCTCATGACTGGAAAAAAATGTTCAATAAGGACTTTAGCATCTCAGTCGAGAGACCAAAGTATCTGTTCTTGTATTTCCCAATAATTGTTGTATAATTACAAGCATTATCAGAAACTAAGCTATTTGCATAAATATAGCCAAACACCAATTTTTGTTCAGCACTGTTGATACGTTTCACCAAGATCCTTAGCTTTTTAGCCCTGACATTTTCTTATTATCTCTGCATTTCAATGTTACCTTGGAGGCTCTGCAATTAAGCAAATTCTCAGGATTTTAAGCAAATATGCTTGCACCATTTTAAAGTGGCAAAACACCCAGGGGTACTACTTAATCCTCTGATTCTCCCTTTCAAAGGGGTTTCTCAGCTGCAGCTGACAGCTTTGTGACTGCAGAGCCTCCTTGTCCAACAGGGCGGGGCTTTCTGTTATGCTTACCACAGCACTCTGCGTCCTCTGCAGAATGTATTTATTTGCAGCATTTCAGCAGGAAGACCCTGGGAGGATGAGTCATCATCCTTATCCAGAGAGTCGCCCTTGAGGCCACAGTGAGAAAACTTTCTCCCTTTTATTGTGTAGAACAGGCCTCAATCAGAAATCAAGTGTTCTGTTTATAGCAAACTTTCCCACCTAGGCAGGAAATAACACTTCAGAAACGCTGAAAAATAAATCCAAGGGAGTACAATGTAATTTCTTGGACCCAAGTGCATTGAAAGGTAATAAATCCAGTTAAAAACATACTGAGCAACCACTACATGTAAGAACCTACGGTACCAATGCAAGGGAAGGTAGAGGATATAAAACAAAATCCCTGTACCCAGCACCCACCCCTATGCAAATTATTAGTTTAACATTTTAAGGGTACTTAAGGATTTATGCAGAGAGTTTATATCAAATCACTAGTTATAAAACTATAACATTATCGTGCTTACATGTAAGTGGATGAATGTGTGAATGCTGGAATTATCTCCAGATTCTATATTCATAAGTGACTAACAAAATCTCTTTGGAGGCACTTTTCTAGGAACCCCCATTCTTATTCTTACATCTCCTTCCTGGTATCACTATCAGTATCTAGAATACTGAGACAACCAGTGAATTACGGAGGGAAAGAAGACAGGCACAGAAAACCAAGATGGAGCTGAGAGAGAAGCTGGTGGGGATTTAGTTACAGAGTGCCTTCAAGAGTCTTGATCATCAGAGCAAATGAGCATAGCATTCAGGTATCAATGACAGCAGGTGCATAAAGTCCATGAAGGCTTGCTAATCTAAGTAAGTACTAAGGCTTTGAGTAGCCAAATGTGCCAGAATCCAGTCAGCATGAAAAGCTAGGAGAAAGGGATACAGTAAAGGAGCTGGTAGAAAATTTATAGCAGAATGGGGCAGTGGATGTGAACTCAAACTCTGGAGCCAGATCACCTGGTTTCAAATCTTTATTCCAACAACCACTAGTTGTGAGTTACTTAATCTTTCTCTGCCTCAGGTTTCTCATCTATAAACAAGAACAAAACAATCTACTATTTCCTCAAGTCTAACAGCTCCTTGATAAGATGCATCATCTTACAATGATATCCATTCTTTAAAATAAATTCACAAAACAGATAATTCCCAAGATACAAAAACTGTTCCTAATGATCGAAAAAACTAGAGAGCTACCCAGTTCATTTTGTGAATGTCATATTTAAAACTGAGAAAAGCAACACAAAAAGAAAATTAGAGCCCAATCCAACTTAGGAAAATCATCACAGAAATTGTGAAGTACTAGCAAAAGTTTCAGTCATAACTTCAAATCTTATGCAATATAGCTTGCAGCATTTTTGCTAGAATGAATTATGATGTAAGACAAATATTTAAAATATATCACATCAGAAAGTGAAAATGAAAAGTTATATACATCAAAGAGGCATTTAATAAAATTCAGTATCTATTTATGAGCTATTTCTTATTAAGCAAAAATGAGAAGAATGTGACCTCATTTAAATTAAAAGGAAAAACATTAAACTAGTTATCAATGAACACAAAACCATTTCATTCATTCTTAAATAAAACTGCCTCTTTAATTATATTTTTACTTTTGTCAGTGATCTAGAAGTGTTGTCCAATGCAATAAAACAGGAAAAAACTACAATCATATTGTTTAGAAAGACAAAAATTTCCTTATAAAATTCAAGATAATCCTCTGAGAAATTCTTAAAATCAATGAAAATTTAGTGAAGTCACAAAATGCAGGACACAGAAAATATAAAATGTTCTATTTATACAAAAGTAAGAGCTATATGATGAATAACAACAAAATACATAAATACATCAGGTAACCTTTGGTATATGTACTTTGGAGAACCAGAAAAGATTATTTGCAAATATGGAGATACATCCTTTGATCCACCTATAAAGGCTGAATCATGAAAATAAGTCAACTCCTTCAAATTAGTTAGTAAATATAAGTAATTGCAATATAAACTGTATTATTACCAAAATAAAACTCAAATGAAAGACTATCCTAATAAGTAATTTAATAACTAATTTTTTGGTGACAGAATGCTTTCAAAAGCAGAGAACTTGCTCTATGTTAAACGCATTATAAAACTACAATGGGGCACCTGGGTGGCTCTTTCACTTGAGCATCTGACTCCTGGTTTTGGCTCAGGTCGTGATCTCAGGGTCATGGGATTAAGCCCTGGGTTGGGCTCTGCACTCAGCGGGGAGTGTGCTTGGGATGCTCTCTCTCCCTCCCTTCTGCCCCTCCCCCCACTCACACACATTCTAAAATAAAAAAATCTTTAAAACTGCAACTATTGCAACTGTGTGTCCAGCTATTAATAGGCATTCCATAATTTGTTTAAAATACATAGAACATGAATATATCAATATAATGGAAAAATCTGTATTAAAATGAACCCTAAAACATATGAAAATGTAGCAGGTAATAAAAAGGAAACTTACCAGGCAGTGAAAAAGGGATACATATACAAAAGTTAGTGGAAATATATAAATATGTATTTACATATACATAGCGGATATAAAAAAAATAAAGCAAATATAAACAGAAATAAAAGGAGAAATAAAGAGCAATATGATAATTCTTGGAGACTTTAATACCTCACTCTGAACAATGGATAGATCATCCAAACAGAGAATCAATAAGGAAACAGGAGATTTAAGCAGCACTATGGACCAAAAAGCCCTAATAGACATATATAAAACATTCCATCCAACAGCAGGAGTATACACAGTCTTCTCAAGCACACATGGAACATTTTCTAGAACAGATCATATGTTAGGCCACTAATCGAGTCACAACAAATTCAAGAAGATAGAAATTATATCAAGTATCTTTTCCAACCACAATGGTATGAATTAGAAATTAGTAACAGAGGGAAAACTGGAAAATTCACAAACATGTGGAAGTTAACTCAATCTGAGTAATAAGTAGGACCAGGAAGACATGAAAAAGGAAATGAAAAAATATTGTGAGACAAATAAAAATGGAAACACAACATGCCGAAACTTAGGGATACAGTGAAAGCAACATAATTTATACTATAAATGCATATATTAAGAAAAAAATCTCAAATGAAAACCTAGCATTACATGTGAAGAAACTAGAAAAAAACCAACTAAGGCAAAAGTTAACACAAGGAAGAAATAATAAAGATTAGAACAGAAATAAATGAAATAGAGCATAGGCAAACAAAAAAATTAAAATCAAGAGTTGGTTCTTGGAAAAGATAAACAAAATTGAGAAACCTTTAGCTAGACTAATAAAGAAAAAAAGAGAGGACTCAAAAAGATAAACTAAAGAGGTGACATTACAACTGATACCATAGAAATACAAAGGATAATAAGAGACTACTATGAATAATTTTATGCCAACAGACTGAACATCCTAAAAGAAATGTGTAAATTCCTCGAAACACACAACTTAGGGATGCCTGGGTGATTCAGTCGGTTAAGTGTCTGCCTTTGGCTCAGGTCATGATCCCAGCGTCCTGGGATCAAGTCCCACATAGGGTTCCCTGCTCAGTGGGGAGTCTGCTTCTCCCTCTGCCCGCTTCTCCCTCTGCTTGTGCTTGAGCTCTCTCTCGCTCTCTGACAAATAAATAAAATCTTTAAAAAAGAAAGAAACATACAACTTACAAAGAATGAATCATGAAGAAACAGATAATCTGAACAGACCAATAATGAGTAAGGAGAATTAGTAATCCAAAAACTCCCAACAAATACAAGCACAAAACCAAATTGTTTCACAGGTGAATTCTACCAAATATTTAAAGAACTATAATACCAATCATTCTCGAACTCCTCCAAAAAATAAGAGAGGAGGGAACACTTCCAAACTTATTTTATGAGATCTTTATTTATTAAAACACCAATTCTCAAACTCTTCCAAAAATTGAAAAGGAGAGAACACTCCAAAACTCATATTACAAGGCCAGCATTACCCTGATAACAGCCAAGTAAGAACAAAACAAGAAAACTACAGGCCACTATCCTTCATAAATATGGGTGCAAACAATTTCAACAGAATATTATTAAACTGAGTTCAATAGAGGGTAAAAAGGATAATACACCATTATCAAGTGGAATTCATCTTGGGGATACAAGAATAGTTTAACATGTGCAAATCAGTAAGAATGATACATCACATTAATAGCATGAAAGATAAATATCATATAATCATCTCAATAGATGTAGAAAAAGCATTTGACAAAATTCAGCATTCATTCATGATTAAAAACTCTCAACAAAATGGGTTTAGAAGAAACATACCTCAATGTAATAAAGGCATTATTTGACAAGTTCACAGCTAATATCATACCCAGTGGTAAAAGGCTGAAACAATTTGCTAAAATTAAGAACAATACGGGGTGCCCACTGTCACCACCCATATTCAGCATAATATTAGAAGTCCTAGCCAGAGGCATCAGGCAAGAAAAATAATTAAAAGTATCTAAATTAGAAAGGAAGAAGTTAGGGGCGCCTGGGTGGCTCAGTCGTTAAGCGTCTGCCTTCGGCACAGGTCATGGTCCCAGGGTCCTGGGATAGAGCCCCGCATCGGGCTCCCGGCTCAGTGGGAAGCCTGCTTCTCCCTCTCCCTCTCCCACTCCCCCTGCTTGTGTTCCCTCTCTCGCTGTGTCTCTCTCTGTCAAATAAATAAATAAAATCTTTAAAAAAAAAAAAAGAAAGGAAGAAGTTAAAATTTGTTTGCTGATGACATATTTTATATATAGGAAACACTAATGACTTGACAAAAAATTGTTAGAACCAATAAATTCAGTAAAGCTGCAGGATACAAAATCGACATACAAAAATCAATCACATTTCTACACAGTAATAACAAACTGTCTGAAAAAGAAAGAAAATAATCCCACTTACAATAGCATCAATAACAGTATTTAGGAATACTTTAACCAAGAAGTAAAAGATCAGTATACCAAAAATAGCAAGATATTAATGAAAGTAAATGGAAAAATATCCCATGTTGATGCATTGGGAGATTTAATATTGTTAATATGCCCATACTACCCAAAGCCATCCATAGGTTCAACACAATGTCCATCAAGATTCCAATGGCATTTTTTACAGAAATAGAAAAAAAATTCTAAAATTTGCATGGAACGACAAAAGACCTTGAATAGCCTAAGCAATCCTGGGAAAGAAGGCTGGAGGCATCACACTTCCTGATTTTGAATTATACTACAAAGCTATATAAT
Source organism: Leptonychotes weddellii (assembly GCF_054177405.1). Taxonomy (NCBI): domain Eukaryota; kingdom Metazoa; phylum Chordata; class Mammalia; order Carnivora; family Phocidae; genus Leptonychotes; species Leptonychotes weddellii. The sequence continues at coordinate 89,767,056 of NC_138385.1, read as the reverse complement.
GAAAATACTGTGGTACTGGCATAAAAACAGACACAAAGAGCATTAAGAGCTCAGAAATAAAGCCTAATATTTGACAAGGGAGTCCAGAATAGTTCATGGAAAAAGATACTCTCTTCAACAAATTTTACTGTGGAGAGGGGGGCTAAGATGGCAGCTTAGCAGTGATGAGGAGAACAAAAACAAGAGAAATGTAGCTTAAATTAAATCCCCTTACAACCTGCAGCCCACTGCTAAATACCTGAGACATGCAGAGTTGACATTCCTCAAAGAACTCATGGCTGCCATAATGTTGATGTTTTATTAGAAACTAAAAGCAACCTTATCTTGGCAATAGCCAGACCTCCAAGGTCCTGTAGATCCTGCTTTCAGCATATAAAAAATCCTTAGAAACTTACGTTAGCTCTACCCTCACCTCCCTTCACAAACTTAAAAGTATATAATCAGTCATTCCTCACAATCCTAAGTGCAGCTCTTTCTGCCCATTGGTCCTGTCCCCATGCTACAATCAAAATACCTTTTTGTACCATAAAATGTCTCAAGAATTCTTCCTTAACAGTTGGGCTCAACAATCCAGCATCAGTAGGAGGACCTGAGGCTCGACTCTAGATAACTAGGTAACTATCAAATGATTCTGAATAGCCAAGAAATCAACCAGAACTGACAGAACAAACTCCACAGCTAAAGGGAGAGAGGAAGCCACATCAAAGAAGGTAGGAAGTGTGGAGATGTGGTTTGGGGGAGAAATGGACCATAGGTGCTATGGAAGGGAGGGAGTCATGGTGGCAGAGAAAGGAGAAAGCAGAGAATGTGAGAGTGAGACAGAGAGGAGCACACACGAGAACACATAAGGAGAACACTTCCCCAAAGGGGAAGAGAGAAGCTGATTTTCGTGAGTTTTTGCAACCAGTGGGGCTTTAAAGACTGCAGTTTTAAAGGTTGTGGGGCTTAGCTGTGATAGAGCCCTGAAGGCACTACCCTACTCCTAAAGAGAAAGCTGGCAAACAACCTGGGAGCAGATGGTAGCGTGGAGGCAGATCTCTGAGGAATGTCTTGGGCACACAGTGGGGATACTGTTCTCTTTTCTTGGAGCACGTCACTGAGAGGTGGCATTCACAGAAATGCCTCTTCAGGGAAGAAGGAGCTGGCAGGCACCATTTCGCTTCCCCATCCCTCAGCATAAATGCAGAGCCACCTGCGGAAGGCAGCTCAGCCACGACACTGGCTGCCTAACCTGTTTGTACCAAGTCCCACCTCCCTGCACTCTGGCATGACTGCCCTTCTCCATCAAGCCTCTCTCAGATCCAGTGTGGAAAGACCTTCTCCCAGAAGACCAGCACAGACTCTTGCCCACACAATGCCCCTAAAGCCTGGAGTTTTAAAAGTCAGCAGGCTTGACTGGGATAGAGCCTGGAGGGTACCACACTGCTCCTGAGAGAATGTGGGCAGGCAACCTGGAGGCAGACAGTATGGAAACTGTGATCTGAGAAATGCCTGGGGCACACAGTGGGGAGATTATTTGCTCTTCTCGGAGTGCTTCCATGGGAGCACCAAGCACAGAGACCCCGCTCTAGGAACAAAGGAGCTAGCTGGGGCCATTCTGCCTCCCCTGCCCTTCAGCATAAACACAGAGCCACCCACCTGTGGGAAGCAACACAGTGCCATCCCTGGCTGCTTAACCTGCTTACACCAGGTCCCACACCCCTGTGCTCTGCTGGTACTTTCCTTCCCAAATTTCCCTCAGTCTCAGCTCAGTGGGCCCCTTCCCCAGAAGACCAGAGGAAGCCCCTGCCCACACCATGTCTCCTGACCAGAGAGCTCTGCAGGGCTTCAGTTCTAGTGGAAGTAGTATCAGGTCTCATTTAACAAGCAGATAAGAGCACACCTAATTAACTCACCACACTCTCCCTAAGGACCAAACACTACCCACTTCCGGTGAAGAGAACCTCTACAGGTGAATGGCCTGAGGGACAGAGCAGCCATTACACTGCAGCAGAGTGCACACAGCACACACCAGAGACACTCCCTGAAGCACCAGGCCCTGGGCACTATATGACCTCTTCTTCATAAAGCCATTACTCTCAGGAGCAAGAAACATAAAAGGCTTTTCTAACAGAGAAGAAGGCAGAGACTTAGACAAAATGCAAAGACAGAGGAATTCATCCCAAATCAAAGAATAAGATAAGGCCAGAGCCAGAGATCTAAGTGAAATAGATAGAAGTAATACGCCTGATGGAGAATTTAAAGCAAGTCATGAGGATACTCGCTAGGCTTGAGGAAAGTATGCAACATTTCAGGGAGGCAAAAAAAAGTCAGAAATGAAAAATACAATGAGACTGGAAACAGACTGGATGCAATGAACAGAAGGATGGAATAAGCAGAAAAACAAGTAAGTGATATAGAAGATAAAATAATGGAAAATAATGAAGCTGTATAAAATAGAGAAAGAATAATTATAAAACAGGAAAATACACTTACGGAACACAGTGACTCCATCACACACAATAAACTGTGTTGTGGAAACTGGATATTCACATGCAAAAGAATGAAACCGGACCCCTATCTGATAATACTTGCAAAAATAAACTTGAAATGGATTAAAGACTTAAATATAAGATGTGAAACCATAAACTTGAAAAAAAAAGTGGGGGGAAAGCTCTTTGGCATTGGTCTTGGTAATGATTTTTTGGCTATGACACCAAAAGCATAAGCATCAAAAGCAAAAATCAGGTGGGACTACATCAAACTAAAAAGCTTCTGCACAGCAAAAGACATGCTCAACAAAATGAAAAGGCAACTCAAAGAATGGGAGAAAATATTTGCCATCTATCTATCTGATAAGGAATTAATATCCAAATATATAAGGAACTCCTATAACTCAACAGCAAAAAAATTATATAATCTAATTTTTAAAATGGAACAAGGACCTGAATAGACATTTTCCCAAATAAAATATACAAACAGCCAATAGATACACAAAAAGGTACTCATCACTAGTCAACAGTGAAATACCAATCAAAACCACAGTGAAATATATCTGCCTGTTAGAATGGCTGTTAGAGGGGCGCCTGGGTGGCTCAGTCGGTTAAGCATCTGCCTTTGGCTCAGGTCATGATCTCAGGGTCCTGGGATGGAGCCCCGCATCAGGCTCCCTGCTTGGGGCTGGGGGTGTTGCTTATCCCTTTCCCTCTGCCGCTTCTACTTGTGCTCTCTCCTTCTCTCTCCCTCTGTCAAATAAACAAATAAAATCTTAAGAAAAAGAATGGCTATTATAAAAAAGACAAGAGATAACAAGTGCTGGTGAGGATGGGGAGAAAAGGGAACCCTGTGGCACAGTTGGTGGCAACAGAAATTGGTGCAGCCACTATGGACAACAGTATGGAGGTTCCTCAAAAAATGAAACACAGAACTACCATAGGACCCAGCAATTCCACTTCTGGGTATATATCCAAAGGAGATGAAATTCCCTATTGGAAGGGATATTTATACCCCCCATTTATTGCAGCATTTTTTATATAAGCCAAGACATGCAATCTCAATGTCTGTCAATATAGGAACAGGTAACTATACACATATGCATACAGACACACAGAATAATAGTATTATTTTTGCTGATGACAATACTGTGGGATGGAGATACTAAGTAACTGCCAAAAGTCACACAGTGATTAAATAACCAAAGAGCATATAAAGCCGTTAGACTGGGCTCCAAAGTTTGCAGTTTTGTTGTGTCCTGAATGTAGAGAGAGAAGCTGAAGAGAGGGAAGGTGCAATTAAATGTCAAGACTGGTAAGCTTAGTGATCATTTTACTGGTTATTTTCTTCTTTATTCTTTTTTGTATGTCTAAAATTTTTAATTGATGGCTATCTAAAGAATAAGAATGATTTTTAAAAACTCAAGTGTTACCAGCAAGTACTATAGCAACTCATGGTGCAGAGTAAGATTTGACTTGTTTATAATTCTGCACTTATGCATAATTTGTTGCTCATTATCTAAAGAAATATTAGCTGTTCTATGGTTGCTCCTGGGAAAGGGGGAAAATATATTTCCCACTTCATTGTTAAGTTATGCTCCTGATTTTCTCATCAGAATGCTTGACAGATAATAACTGTGGCTATTCATAGACACATGCATTTACTACACTAATACCCAATGTCCTGAATGTAGGACATTTGTGGTGTAAGATGAATGACAAGTTAATGAGTTTTTCTCCTGTTTCACAGGCATTGGGTCCAGTAAACATTATCTTCTTTTGCACAATGCAGAACACACAGTAGGCATAGGATACCTGTATGCTAAAGAAAAGAAATAAAGCCCTCTAAATTTCCACTGGGGATTTCTGCCAGGCTGCGTAATTTTACAGTGCAATAGTGTTTCATTCCACAAATACTTTTGAGCAGAAGCTCTGTGCCATGATTAGAGAACCAACAGTGAAAGCAAGACGAGATCTCTGCCCTCACAAGGCTTATCAGCAATCAAACCCTAGAGAAGGATTCAGTAAGCTATGGCAAGCAGGACACATCCAGCATCCTGCCTGTTTTTTAACATTTCCAAGAGCTAAGAATGATTTTTATGTGGTTAGACTACTGGAAAAAGCATCAAAATAAAAAAAATATTTTATGAAACTTGAAAAACACATGAAATGCAAACTGTGTCCATAAATAAAGTTGTATTGGAGCACAGCCACACCAATTTGTTTACATTTGTCCATGACTCTTTTCACTCTATAAAAAGATCACTCAGTAGTTGTGGCACAGACCATGTGGCCCACAAAGCCTCAAATATCTGGGATCTGGCCCTGTAGAGAAAAGGTAGGACTGTGAACCCTGATTCTATTTTAACTGAGGACCTATGAGGACTGAGTCTTTGTTTACCAAAGTAGTAAATGCGAGGTAACTCTGCTTCTTTGACTTTGTTATGCAATGAATCCAGGGGGATCTTGTTAAAATGCAGATTCATTTGTAATTCTGGCTAAAGCACAGATTCACAGATTCTTCATTTCTAACCAGATCCCAGGTAGGGATTTCTACCATGATTTCATTTAAATTCAAGTTAGTTAACATATAGTATAGTAATAGTTTTGGGAGTAGAATTTAGTGATTCATCACTTACATAACAACACCCAAGGCTCATCACAACAAGTGCCCTCCTTAATGCCCATCACCCATTTAGTGCATCCCCTTACCCACCTCCCATTCACTAACCCTCAGTTTGTTCTCTATAGTCAAGAGTCTCTTATGGTTTGCCTCTGTTTTTATCTTACTTTATTTTTCCTTTCTTTTCCCTATGTTCATCTGTTTTGTTTCTTAAATTCCACATTAGAGTGAAATCATATGGTATTTGTCTTTCTCTGACTTATTTCACTTAGCATCATACCCTCTAGCTCCATCCATGTCATTGCAGATGGCAAGATTTCATTCTTTTTGATGGCTGAGTAATATTCCATTGTGTGTGTGTGTGTGTGTGTGTGTGTGTGTGTATATATATATATATATATATATATATATACGTACATACCACCTCTTCTTTATCCATTCATCTGTCGATGGACATCTGGGCTCTATCCATAGTTTGGCTATTGTGGACATTGCTGCTATAAACATTGGGGTGCATGTGCCCCTTTGAATCAGTATTTTTGTATCCTCTGGGTAAACACCTAGTAATGCAATTGTTGGATTGTAGAGAGAATGTAGTTCTATTTCCAACTTTCTGAGGAACCTCCATGCTTTCCAGAGTGGCTGTACCAGTTTGCATTCCCACCAACACTGTAAGAGGGCTCCTCTTTCTCCACATCCTTGCCAGCATCTGTTGTTTCCTGAGTTGTTTATTTTAGCCATTCTGACAGGCATGAGGTTGGTATCTCATTGTAGTTTTGATTTGTATTTCCCTGATGATGAGTGATGTTGAGCATTTTTTCACACATTTGTTAGCCATTTGTATGTCTTTGGAGAAATGTCTGTTCATGTCCCAGATAGGGATTTCTAGCTAGGTCAAGAGACTGGGTCCCTTAACTCTCATCAAGAATTTTTGTTTTTTAAATCTCTTCAAGAACTTGAGTCAAAGAGAAAAAGATATCAAAGCAGGAAAATAAAAATAGGTTTGAAACCTAGCTTAATGCAATTGGTTATTTTCTGTCATAGGCTTATTGTTGTGGCAAAGATAAATGATAGAGACATTAAAGTTCATTTCTCAATTGTCTTTGGTCACTGCACTTTCTTAGCAGAGCTAAGGTGAATCATCTTCCAAAGAGTAAAAAAGGATTCCAGCTGTTTGCTACTATTAACTATTTGTTAACTGAGTTTTGGGGAAAACTAATATTTGCGCATGAATTCTGTTCTGAGGACAGGAAAAAAGAAACTCATAAAAATACTATTAATTTCTGAAATAACTTCTTTGTATCTTTAATAAGAATGGAATGTTAATAAAGTATCTAGTTTTATGTCCTCTGATTAAACATTATTAATAAAAAGATGAGTAAAGGCTCTCAGAAGATACTGGCCAAAATTCTGAATCTTGATTATTTCCTGTAAACACTGTGATTAAAAAACCAAAACAAAAGCTATATGTTCAATATCAAGCATTGGCAAGGACATTGAGCAACTAGCATTCCCATGCACTGCTGGTGGGTGTATGACTCGGTACCATCATTTTGGAAGAGAGTATCTACCAAAGCTTAACATGGGTATTCCTGATGACTAATTCTGCTCCCAGTATATACTCAACAGAAATGCATGCATACTGTATATCACAGGATTCTACAAGTATATTTATTGCAGCAGTATTCCTAAGAAATCAAAAACTAAAGACAACCCTAAATGTTCATCAATAGTAGAATGGAAAAAAATTGTGGTATATTCATTACAACGGAATATACACAGCAGTGAGAATGAAGAAAACAAAACTGCACTAAAAAATATGAATAAATCTCATCAACTTAATTGGGCAAAACAATCCAGACACAAAAAAAACCAATTCTATAAAGCTGTTAAAAGTCAGGGAGTGGTTATCTGGGTAGGGGGATTAGTGACTGGAAGTAGGGATGATGGGGGCTTCTGGGGTACTGATAATGATTTAGACCTGTCTGAGAAGACCTTTGCTACTTTGGAAAAATGTAATCAATCTAATACATTTTAATAAATTTATCTACACAACCATAAAGCCCTCATGTAGACACTTCCTGACATAGCAAATGAAGTACATCTGTAAGGACTTCTTCACTCCAAACCCACCTTCTAAACTGAGGAGGGCTTGGGGTACTTGGGTGGTGCAAGAGGTGAAGCATTCGACTCTCAGTTTCAGCTCAGGTCGTGATCTTAGGGGTCATGGGATTGAGCACCTCGTCAGCTCCATGCTGAGCGCGGAGTCTGCCTCCCTGCTCTCTCTCCCTCTTCCTTGGCCCCTCCTGCCTCACTGTCACTCCCTCTCTAAAATAAACAAATAAATCTTTAAACTGAGGATGGCTTGGATCAAAAGGGTCACTCTTTTTAACATTAATTTTAGAAGGAGGTATGACCATCACAACTTCAAGATTAGAGAGAACCTCAGGTATTCCCCTATGTTGAGTCTTTTCTGCCCACTGTTATCATCAGGAAGTTAGCAGGGCCTCCCTTTGCAGGTTATTTCAGTTTACACTGAAGTTTAAGAAGAACAGGTCAGCACAAAACTGAGAACATCTCTGATGTACTTCTCTGTATGCACTAGTGTTTACATGAAGAAATCTAAATCACAAACAATGCTTACCTCAAACATGACGGCACAGTCAATGAGACATCATTGGGAACAACCCCTAATCCCAATATTTATGAGATTGCATCTTAATGTCACAATCACCAAAAAAGCTGGAGTTGGCTCTGTCCCATTTGCATCTATAACTTCAGCATCTAATGCAGTGCCAGATACATAGCAAATAGCTAAGAAAAAGTATTTTTGTCATTAGAGAAATTATATTTTTGAAAACCAATGGTTTGGGAAAATGCTCACAACATAAAGTTATGTGAAACAAATCAAGGTATTAATAAACAAATATTTATTTATTTTTTCATATTTAATGGCACCACTATTATTAAAATCCACAAAAGTATATGCAAATACCGAAGGGGAAAAACAAGAAAAATAAATTTAAAATCATGGAAATTACTGGTGGTTTGTTTACTTGTCCTCGTGCATCCGTATTTAGCAACTGTTAATATTTAAATTGTATTATTACTTTTAAAAATAGTTTTAAAAAGATCAAAGTGTAAAAGTTTGAAGGACTCATAGAAACACCAACCACAGAAAAGAATAAAAGGTGAAACACTTCAGAGATCTGATCTATGCACTAACTCAAAGGTGATCATTGAGCCACCATCCTGTGCCCTCCCTCTAACATGGATACAAGCTCTTTTTCTCCTCTATTTGGGCCAATAGTCTGAAGCTAGGTCTCCATCTGGACATCCATTTCTCTTATGTTCCATTCTAGAAGAGCAAGCAAATCAGAGGGACCATCTTCCTCCCATGTTGGAGGCCATGGTCTAGCACTCTGGTGCACTCCCAGGGCACTGTGTTACCTGCTCGCTTACCAGTCTACACAAATATTATTTTTGTCTCTTCACTTTATATTTTGGAAGCTCAATTTACCATGTGAGGAAAAGTGGTCAAGCCTCAGAATGACTCTAGTTTGGGGCCTTTCCTGAATCCACATAATATGCCTCCTTCTTACCTCCCAGAGCAATAGGGCTCTGCTTAGATCTTCTCTGCCCCAAGTTTTCTTCTCTTCTGTAACCAACTTCTGAGCACTTGCTCCTTGGGTTCTATGTCTCACCCAACTGTTAACCAACACAGCCAATCTCTACCAAATGGCTCTGATACATGATATGAAGATGCTAGAATTATTCCACATTAAATAAATTCTCCCTCTCCTCAATACCACAGATTAAAGGATGATTAAGAGATGCTTCATACCCTCAGAAAGGATATGTTGTCCAGTGAAAAACAACTGACTGGGGTGGGCTTAGGGCAGGCCTTGGAGAAGCAAAAAAAGTGTGAAAAGGAGAGCTGAGAAGCCACCAAAGAGAACATTTGTAGTTTTACAGTCCGAGAGGCCCTGCAGCATGACAACTCCAAGACTGTGAGACCTTAGGAGAAGCCTGTGAGGTCACTGACACACTTGCTTCACTCAAAAGGGTTTAATGGATTTCCTCACAAACATGTAGCCAGCCATCACAAAAATATCTATATACTTTCTATGTCTTGCATCTTCCATGACAACTGTATCCCAAGACTTTTGGATCTTCACAGACAGGTTCAAGTCTATAAAAGAAAATTGCTTGTTGCTGGGAATATTATATGGTTGCCAACCTATCATTCGTGGAGTAACTTTGTTTTAAAAAAGGAGAAAAAAACCCTAAATACCATTGTACTGCAACCATCATTTTATAAAAGACATAACCTCAGAGAAAAGGACATTCATTTAAATTGTCAAAGTGGGGACTGTAGAGGTATTGGCGAACCACTGGCCCTCCGTATTCTGCCCCAGTTTATCAATGAATTGTTATGCATATGAGTTCTACCTGAATACCAAGACCTGGGTATACTGCTTCTACCTCTAAGGGCACATCTTAATATCCAGTAGGAAATTATATTGACTATTCATGTCTGTTTCTAATCAGTGGCTTGATTTGGGTTCCTCAAAAGCAAGGATATGCTTGGATATGAATATAAATAGTTTATCTGGGAGGTGAACCCAGAAAGCACTGGTAGATGAGTGAGGAGATAAAGCAAGGAAGGGAAAGAAGCAATACAGTGTGCACTGTGGGCAACTGGGCTCAAGAAAGAACTACCTGAGACTTCTAGGCAATACCTCCAATATGTATCCATCAACTCTTTATCTATCACTGGTAGACAGCTCCCAGAAGCATTAAGTCCCTAGCAATACTGTTCTGCTCTTAACACTGGTTGAGCCTACTTCTGTAACTAGAGAAAGTTCTCAAGCAGAGAGATCCAGGGACCAATAGCAGCTTCCATACCAGTTTATTAAGGGTTCTCAAGCATACAGGTTAATTACCTTCACATTGAGACCATTTCTTTATTTAATGCTAGAATTAAAGCAATATAGGAGAGAATTTGTAGGTCTCAAACTAAGAGGATTTCCTGTATTCTCTGGAGTTTCCAAAAGGCATTCTGGACACTTTGTGATCTCTTTTTAAGTAAGGGATGGACATATCCAGGAGAAAACAAGATTAAGAACTAAGGAGGCTTCTAGAACACAGAAGGTGATAGGACTGACTTACATAGGCTTTTGCCTTTTCAGGCAGTTAGATAACAGGGGAAAAAATAGTACATGAGAGATTTAGGGACTATCAGAATGAGTTTGTAAAAAAAAAAAAAAAAGAAAAAAAAAAGCCAAGGTAAATTTATTTCACCTTCCCAATAAGCTAAAATTAGTCACCACTGAATAAGTCACAAAGGCTACTGGAACCCCTTTCCAGAAGCTTGCAAGATATGATGTGTAAGTCTTTGGTATTTGTGTTTTATTTTAACTTTGGATTCTGATTTGCTTATAACATGGCTTTACCCATGTCGTCTTTTCATACAGTCATCTCTAACTATACATAGAGCCGTATTAAAACATAAGGACAAGAAGGTGAAGATGTAGTTATTCTCTCACTCCAAAGATATTTACTGAACCTCTAGGATGTCTGTCACAGAATACAGGTTCAGCATTCAAAGATCAAGAAGATGTTTTCCTGTCCTCAAGGACTTCACAGTGAAATAGTCATAAAAACTGGATACAACATAGAAGGAAGAACTAGAATACCCACTGTTGCCAAATCAAACCAAAGGTGTGGGAACCAGAAATCTAACTTAGGCATAGGAAGAGGCTTACAAGCCTCAGTGTCCAAGGAAAGAGCTTGGGTAAAGTTAGATAACAACAAACATTGATGAGAGTGTAGAAGGAGCCTCCAACTTGGCAAGAAATTAGGCCCTTGTCTTCACTAGTCTTCATTAATGTTTTTCTCCTGTGAATCACTCCCCTCACCAGGTCCCAAACAGACTCCACAGGCGTCAAGAACATCAGTCCCACCATTTGGTCCTGAAGTTAGTCCCACTAGGGACTCGATAGCAGGCAAGCATGACCTGAGTCCTAGGTACCCAGTATCTTGCCCTCACCCTTGCTATGTTTGTTCATCTTCCAGGACTAACTTTGTACCTCAGTACCATTAATGGTATTGAGCAACCTCAGCCCACTTGACCAGAACCTGAATTCATTTCCAGCAATCTAAGGATACCCTTCTTTCCTAGACAGATCATCTTGCCACACATCTCCCTCTGTGTGCCCCACAATGTCTGTCAAAGTTCCTGGATCCTATCTTGATTAATCACCTTATCCTGCACTTTGATGACTTTGAATACCAAACACTGCCTGTGTACCCTGCTCCTATGCCCCATCTAACACCGTGGACATATTGGGATATCAGCATCGGCAAGAATAAGAATGATATCAACTGACATTTACTTATGCCCATTAAATTCCAGGTAGTGGATCACACACTATCTCATTTAAACCTCAACCTATGAGGGAAGTACTCTTACTATCCTCATTTTGCATAAGAGGAAATAAAGCTTAAAGGACTTAAAATGGCAGCTCATAACAGGAATAACCAAGTTTGGGATCCAGTCCTGCTGAAGCCCCTCATCATACTCTAAGCTGTTAAGCTCCACTATGTTGAGTTCTATCCAGGCACTGTGGGGAGGGATGATGTTAACTTCCTTGGGGATATGCCCCTTAGGAACTACAAGCTCCCCAGGCCCAGGCCCACAAGGTCCCTGCTTTCTCTTTCCTTCCTCAAATCCATGTACTAATACAGCCCCAAGAAGCCTCACAGCAGAACTCCACTGATGTATGACATTGGACTTAATTGCTAGGTTATTTCTTCCCAACTAGAGAGTAAGTGCGCTCAGGATGTTAAAATATGGGGGCCTACTAGTATGGAAGAAATTAATGCAGTTGACTACAGGAAGGGCAAAGGAGGTGGCGGCTGCAGAAGTGTCTCCATAAAGGGATAAATAAATCTCTACAAGAAAGAAAAAAAAAACCTTTCTCATGAATTTGACTAGAGAACACACACTCACTTATTTGAAGTTATAATAACCAGAAGTGCTAAGTTTTCTATCTTCTGATAGTTCTTCTATTATTAGTAATTTTAAACAAACATCCAATATTGACACTGGGTATATTTTGAATTTAGAATTTAGGTCACAGTGTATCTTTGAGCAGCATAAATCATTGGCAAGAACAAGGGCAAAGCTCACAGTTCATGTTGTTACCATTTCTGCCACTTCCTCCCCGGTTACCTTCTAGCAGAAGTGGCAGAGAAAAGATGGAATCTATAAAGTTTTGGCAGTTATTGGCAGACAAATGCCATGTCATTATCTTGAAATTTTAGCTGCTGATCCACAGCATTATAAATCTAAGACAGGCCTCTCTGGACTAGCTGGCTGCATGGCCTTGAAGTGGGATTAATGGGATTTTCCGAATGCTATACAATCTCCTCCATCCCAAATGTCCCATCTCAGTTTCCCATCTCTGGTTTTACCAACAAATAAGATTTGGCACCACTGTCCATTAAAAAGAATAATGTACAAACAGAAACTCCATCTAAAGTTTGAGTGAAAAACATGGGTACTTCCCAGGATCATGATCTGAATCATCAGACCAGAATTTTCTCTAGGCTTTCTTGCCACAGATCTTTCATCTTATTCTTAAATCGTAACCTTTCTTTTTGAAAAATAAGTAGCATGCATCGACTAAAATCCCAATACTGATACTTCAAACTCTAAATACAACCAACTATCAAAGATAATTTATACAATTACTCTCGATTATTCAGTGTGGGGATGATGAAATTATAGTGTATGCAATAATCTGATTCTATTCTGCTAATACTTTCCTATTCCCTGTGTCTTCCAGTCCTCTGTAGGTGCCTCTAAAAAGATGAGAGCAACTCATCCTTCCCAGGACAACAGGGGAAAACAGTAACACACAAAGTAAGCCATCATTAGATTCAGGGGGCTAAGGAGAGTTATAGGGAATGAAACAAGCATTTGAACATGAGAGCGCGATGACTTTGCTTTGTGATACATATGTATCCTCTGCCCACCCTTCTCACCCCCACCCCCTACACAAACACACACTCAGAAAACATCTGTCTGAACAGATTTTAGAGCAAAATCCTACTTCCCTAGAGGGAAATGCAGAGAACAAAGCTATTCTCTCTGTTCTTACCTAGCTGCCCTGACAACACTTAGAGAGATTATAGAGCAAACCTCAAGCCTGTTACTACAGATGTTTCAACTTATAATTTAATGACACAAACAAAATCTCATTACTGTGCTTTCCTTTTCATTACTAATCGTCCTTAGCACCAAGCAAGTTAAAAGCATTAAAAGGAGTCCTACCACCCTTCCATTCTTGCAACTGTTAACACCAACAGTGAATGTCTAACATTTTACTTTTTCAAATCCTTTTAAAATGACTTCTCTATTATTTCCCCTTCACATATTATTGACACATGACATGTGTAAATACACAGATATATATTCATCCATTCCCATCCCCTTAAACACAAACATACACACACTCTCAAATACATGTACACTCACACCTACCCTCTTCCCTCCCCCCTACACAAATACAGTGTACTTGGAGGCAAGGTAGGAAGTGTCAGAGAAGCAGCAATTCATCTGATAGAATCTAATCTTTTCAAGATTTGGATTCCCAAGAGTGGCAGGAAAAAATGTGATTTAATAAGTAAAGGAGGGTTTAGAACTAAGGAAATACTACTGTAAAAATTAGAAAGCTATGTGCATATGTTTTACTTGAGGCCCCACCAAAAGCAGAATCTGAGCTAAGGATCTGAAGTGAGGTAGGATATGTGGGAAGAAAACAGAGATGAGTGGGGAAGGGAAGGTATCCAATAAAGAGCATGTGAATGAGCAGGTTTACCCTGTAAGAAACTGGAGCTTGAGCCCTCGGAAAAACTGGGGACTCAGTACAGGATGGGCAACTCAAAATTCTAACCCTTAACCGCAGAGTGAAGGAGTTAGGGTATTTATACACCAACTTCCTTCAGTCACTGATTGAGGGCTGGGGATGGAGAGTAAGTAATTCCATGACACTTTTTTTTTTTTTCACCGACTGAGCCACCCAGGCATCCCCCATGACACTTTTTTAATGACCTGCAACAAGTGAGCAATAAGACCCTGGAGGCCAGAGAGACCACTCAGACCAAGAGATGTGATTGCTGGCAAGATACACAAAATGGCGAGGGACACGAATGCCATCGGCTAGAGAAAAAGTTTGCTCCTGTGTGTATTTTTGTATGTTTTAGTGTGTGTGCTTTAGTATGTAGCTATGTGAGGAAAAAGGCTTCCGTAAATGTGGCACAAGACACACTGTACCACAGAAAAAAGAGTTGGCCAACAGTGACAGTTTTCTGACTCTAAATATCTTACATGTTTCAAAATTTATCTACATAAAAAGCAGGGTGAAACAATGTCAGAGCAACTGGCAACACCCAGCAGTTCTATGGAGAGGAAGAAACTTCCAGAGAATAGTATAAAAAGTTTGCGCTGGACAATACTCGGAGGAAACAGCTCACTGGCTGCTCCAGAAATAGGCATGTGGCTCAATAAAAGAGAGACCATTCAGTTAGACATGGAAGAACAAAGGGCTGTGGCAGATTGCAAAGACGGCCCCAAATCTTCCCTTCCCAACACTACACACTTGCAATCCAGGTATCTTCGTAATTTCACCCATCAAGGGGTGGAATCTAGATCTCCATCACTAGAACCTGGGCTGGTTCTTGGAGTCTTTGGCCAGAAGCTTACAGGATGAAGAGCAGTACCAAACCCAGTTCCCTTTCCACTTGTCCCCCATCTCCAAACTGCCAGCAAACTGCCAGACATGGCACACAGATGACCAAGGCCCAAAAGATGCTGAGCCTGATCCAGCCCAGCGTGACTGCCTGGCAGATGGTGGTTGTTCTAAATCACTAAGATTTGGGATGGGGTTTTCATGTAGCAAAGGGTTATCATCTCAAGACCCTAACAGACGTTCAAGATCAACATGCAATTCACGCTTTACAAATATTTATTGATTGCTTACCATGGCTTGCCATTGTTCTGGGTTTAAGGGATACATACATGATTTCCAAAGGAGTCAAAGCATCTACTTTCATGGAGCTTACATTCAGATGTGAAGAAATATGTAAGCAAATAATAAACAGAGAACATGCCAGATAGTAGCAGTGCTAAAGGAATATAAAGGGGGTGAGGGAGATAGCAAGTGAGAGAGGTTGGGGACATTGTCTGTTTTAGATAAGAATTGGGAACACCTCCCTGTGCGCCCGGCATTTGCTCTGGCTTCTAGCTACCTTCCCACTTCACCCCTACCTCTCTCCCTGTAGCTCCCTTCACTTTAGTCACAAAGGCCTCCTATTGTAACCGGCCAGGTACACTGTTATCTCAGGGCGTTTGCACTCACTATTATCTCTACTTTGTTCATGGAGGTATCTTTAAGAACTTTGTGAGTGGAAGCAACAGTGAGTGGAGCTGCTATTTCCGGAAATGGGAAAACTAGGAGTCATGCTAAACGTGGTTCCCATTGTTCTTTCCTCCAGACTCCAAGCTAAAAGAATCTGGCAAGCATGAGGAATGATTCCACAGAGAGGCTCAACACTGAAGGGAAGATGGAGTAGCATCCACCTGGACCCACAGGGAATCATGATGCCATGAAATGATTCTATTTCCTAATGTGAACGTATGGATGCTTTCAGTGTATCACTCACTTCTCAAAATAAAGGAATCTTGAGCCAGGAATAGATTCTCTTGATCAAAGGAATCTGATATGCAATACATCTGGGGTCTATTTAAACAAAAAGAATTCTCCCTTCTCCAGGAAAGACAGGCTGGACTGTGGCCTAATTTCATCAGGATATGCATTCCAATTAGTCAAAGAAACTCCATAAAGAGAGATCATTGCTGAGGTAAGCATAGGAGGAAAAAAAAAATCTCTGCTACCCTTTTTGCTAGATGCTCCTTCACATTTTCATAATTGTTTTACACTATGTTACAGAGATCCAATTATTAAACAGTATTCATCACATAATGGGCTTAAATATTTTTCACTCAACTATGAGTCTCAATGAAACCAAAACTTGGAAAATATTAAATCCCCAAGAGGTATACACTGTCACGTACAAACTTATTTCCAGAGCAACACATTTTTTGGTTCCTTTAAAATATTTTGGCCATTAAATTTTGATTACCTCCTGTGCAATACGGTTAAAAATTATTGGGCCATTACAGCACCAAGTAGGAACGTTCAATGAATAGTATATACAGTTTCATGTTCAAAACACTGATGGCTCCTTCATGGCCCATAATATCTAGAGACCACCACAGCAGGGTAGTTGGAAGAAGGCTCATCAAGTTGATGTAATATGACCCTTCAACAGCCAGGCTTTTCTCAAACTGTTTGTTAGATGCTTTCTTTTAGGATGGAGATGGCAAACACATGGTGTCATTGTGCTGCCTCCCTTTGCCAACATGTGAGAGACACCACAAATCAATCAGAATCCTAATAATTAATCCTTCCCCGTTAGACTCTGTAGGCAGCCATGACCAAGTGACCAATGTGGCCACCCGGATGAAATCAGCAGATCTCTGTTTTGGTAGTGTGATCCAGTATCTGCATACAGTTCCCACCAGGCAACTTAGACTCACTTCTAACCCAAATGTGCTCCGTTCATAAAGTCCAAGTAATAGGTACATATGATCCTCAGATATTTCATCCACTTAGGAAAACGTGAACTAAGAACTGCAAAGGTCTTGAGCAATGTACTCAGCTTCAGAGTTAGCTCATCAACTCTAAAATGTCCAACAGGCCACAGCCCCACAATTTATAGGGGAAAAGTTCTCCTCGGACCAAGAGCGTAACTTGCACTAGCACGAGCCTAAGCACATAGTCAACATAATGTTTTTTAGTGAGTGAGTCACTGATATGAACAATTCATCCTGAAATTTCAGGGACAAAGCATGTTGCCTCTCCATAAAGCAAGTGAGCAAGAGTTAACCTCACCCTACGCTGGGGTATATAATGTAGCTAAAAAATGCTGAAATCTTCTTAATTTTACTTGTGTCCCTCTCTAAAATAGAAAGGAAAATCTAATTTGCTGCCCTGCTCCTTGAATGAGATGCACTTGGATTTGCATCCTCTCCTAATCCTTAGCAGTCTTGACCTCGGGACTTCAAGCAGCCAGTCATGATGCTTTATAAAGGAGCTCTACTCACCCAGAATACCTCAGAAATCTACTCTGCTTTAGTTCCCATTGCTACCTATTAGCCAGTGTTGTCAAGAAGCAGGCAAATATGCGGAGAAAATTATACCCTTCTGGACACCTTTCTCCCCCTATTTCTGCCCACAAGTTTTTATTTGCTGCACCATGTTATCAAATAAAAAAAATGTTTATTATCTGTCCACCCTTCTGTAGTTTCCATTTTTCTCCCATGGACATGGTTGAAACCAGTAATTCTTAACCTTTTCAGGCAATCTGACCAGTCCAGCCAACCAATTGATGGTGTGTAACCTTTTGTTTTTCATTTCAGGAATGACACTTCCCATGGCAGACCTAACTTGCAATTATGACACCAGCCCAGCTATCCCTGCTTCCCTTGGAAATTTCATCGCCCACTTCTGACACCGTTTATGCTCTTAACAATTCCAGCGAGAATCTTGTGTGGTTCCTGAAAAAAAATGCCCCCAGCTTCAGCAGAACACAGAAACACAAGGTGAAGAGGGATTCCCTAATACCTAAAGAATTACAGGCTTTTGCTTCTCCTCCGCTTTGCCTGCAACCACACCTATTGCTGATACAATGTAGTATGATATGTAGCAGATCAAAAATAAATGTAGTTTAGATACCGTTCTGGAGGGGGCAATTATCACTTGGTATAATCATCCAAGGCATCAGAACTTAACTTCAGCTGCCACTGGTGTCAGAAGTACCCTTCTTTTCATTTATATTGAGATTAGCAAGGGATAATTTAAGAAATGCCTGATGCCACTCTTCTGATCTCAGTTGGAGCAGGGATCCACTGGGATAGGCATGTACTTCTTTACCTCTTCTTCCAGGTCAGAGGGTACAGTCCAGACAGCTGCCATCTGACGAGGGTCAGTCAGGCAATAAAGCCAGAAGTGATAATCAATAATGAGTGGTCAGAAAAATCATGATGCAGAGCCAACTAGAATGGAGGAAGCCGGTGTATATTAAGAAGAGCTATAATTACAGCATAGGAAACACACAGATCTAGATTTATTCCACACAGTCTGGGATTGAAAGTAATTTTTCTGCATTTGTAGGTTCACTTTTCAAGGGATAAACTAGATGTGTTGAAAAGCAAAGGACGGGGTCAACAATAATGGACTGTGCAATTAACAGTGTCTGATTTATAAAAACAACTGATGCAATCAAACATAGACATACTCCTAATAAATAATACACATAGGAAATATGGGATCAACTTTAATTGCTCCTCAAAAAGGAAAGGTGAAAACCTCAGCCAGTGCTATGTTACTCGTCCTCTTGTCTTACTGCTGGGGTCTATGATTCATTACTCTACTTGTATGTCCTTTGCTTATCTATGTAGCATTTGGAATGGCCTCACTGTTGTAACAGGAATAATTAAACAACTCTACAAAACTCCCAGTCTGTCATCAGTGGTCTCACATTCTCTAGCTCTTGCCGTTCCCAATTAGCTCCAACTCCGTTCTGTGCTCTAAGCAGGGACTCTCTTCCAATGTATCACCTGTAAACAACCTCATGGTTATCTCAGAATGGTTGCTCTCTCTGAAGAGTAGTGTGTGAAATGGAGTTCCCACTCTGGCTGCCTTTAAATTCTGAAAAAAAGGTAGAACATGTTCTAGCATGTGTGTTATTCTAAAGAACTGCCCAGAAGAAATCATTGCCCTTAATTTTCCTGTCACAAAATCTAACATTTGCTCCGGCTGCGCTGAAATTGGCCCTGTACTTATTTCCTACCAGATCATGTGCAGGCCAGAGTAGTATGAATTTAACTTCACTGGGTGGGGGGGAGATAAAGGCAGAAAAATTCTGCCCTTGCATTCTTTCTCCTTTCCAGGAACAGAGAATTCTGGAGCCCTTAACTTCATCTTCTCAGTCACTCAATTCAAGCCTCGGGAGCACCCACCATGGGATTTCTCTGTGGATCGCTTTATGGATAGTGGGAAGGGAGAATGATGGAGAAAATGGGAAGGTTCTCCTGAGTCATTTCTCATCTCAGTGGACAGACAGGCCCAGCGAACCCAAAGAGCTTGTCCCCAAAGAGCACAAAAGCATTCTGGGTTAATTGTTCATTCTCTCTCAGCTCCTACCTGCTCTGCTCTTCCCTGCCTGGTTTGTGAGGTGGGGGCTGGGACTCCGCAGTGCACATTTCTGCTTTGCTGGATGGAGCCCTATTAGCTCTAGAGGGGACTGCAGGGCTAGAGGAAGGAGGGGGAGACTTGCTCCTTCCAGTCTGCTTCCTGTGAGGTTTCCTCCAACACTTCTCCACTGCAGTGGCAGCGCCGTCCCGTGACAGCAGCTGAATGCGGTTTGCAGATTTTTCAACCCTTGTACAAGCAGCTTCATTACTCTCTCCTCAGAAACATCACAACGCACCATCCTCAGAGGTCCGGGTTTAACTCCAGGGACACCCTCCTCTGAACTGCTAAGTTTTAAGAATACCTGCTAATAGAATTCCAGTCTCTTCTTTTTGTTTCCCTAGCCCCGGAAGTGGATGCTGTCTCCTGTAGCTTCTCCTTCTCTGATTGCTTAGTGTTTTCTTTTTTCCCTGTTTAGTATCTTAGTTAACAGTGTTATACCTTGTTAACAATTCTTCATACCTAGGTGCATATTTTTTCTGTTAAAACCACTTAAGAGGTTTCTGCCTCCTCACTGGACCATGACTGATACACGATCCCAAGAGTAACCAGCTTTTACAGTTCAACAGGTTTTTTTGGAAACCTTCTCAACAATCAGACTGCTACAAAAGTCCACTGAGCATGCATGCAGGTGAATTTCCCTTTTTCTCACAAAACAACATCCTCAGTAATCTTTGAGTGAGTAGGCAAGGTCATGAGATTTAAAATAGGTATGGTAACTTATAGCATCCAGGCATGTACCAAAACTCAAAATTATGTGTATGAATCTGGGACTTCATGCCAGCCAGTCCCTACTTGATACCCCTGGGCCCCACAGTGGACCGAAAAGCCTTACAACCTGCCTTCCACGAGAACATGCCTGATGGTGGTAGTAGGAGCCTCCTGGAGCTGCAGCTGTCCCCTGGCCCCCACTGGTGTACCCATTCCCTAATTCCTGGGCTTCAACTCCAGCACTGAGTTTGCTCCACCTTGGCTTGGGGTACCAAATCCCTTGCCAGATTCCTTTTCTGAAGAGTTGGAGCCTGGTCTTTCCACTTGCTCAGGCTCTGCCTCAATCTCAATCAACTCCTCTGGAAAGAAAATGACAACCCAGAGATCCCACTACTAAGACCCCACCCACTGCCTGATTCTTCTGGATACAATGGCAGTCCAACTCTTAACAGAAATGTACTGAAGCCTAAGACACTGATTCTACAGTGGGGTCAATCCTCCTGGTGCCCTCAGGCCTCTGCTTATGACCCTGCCCTTCCTGGCTCAAAACAAGAGGCCCTGCAAGCCTGCCAACTAGAAACACACAGTTTATGCCAATACACTCCACTGCTCAGTTCCCCTGTAAACCAAAGACTCATATTTGGGGCCACCGGGATTTTCATGTGTGGCCATGGAAAAATCAACCATTTTACAAGCTATGTTGTTTAAGATGGTCGCCGGGGGCTATGCTTTTGACTCTCTGGCAAGTTTTTAACAGAATGGACTAGGGCTAGGAAGGCTCTAGGCATAAGCCAACACTGAATGAAGGAGACACTGCCCCCAGGAACAGACCCAGTCCCAAGCACAACCTTGGTGTTAAGTGAGAATCAATACTCACCTCATCCAAAAGATGTACCCTCTTCCTCACCCTGCACTTCTCAGCTCCAACACACAGCCAATGATATGATCATCTCTGCTTCCTTCCTTGGTCCCCAGAAGACCTTGAGGAAAGGGCTCGGAATGAACTCCAAGATCTGCCTCAAATTTCTCTTTTTTTCCCTCATCATTTGATCTACCATGCCATCTATTTTGTGCATTTGGGGAGGGGGGAACAGTTTGCTTACCTGTCTATAGCTGCTTTCTCACTAAAAGAGCAGAGTTGAGTAGTCACAACAGAGACTGTGTACCCACAGAGCCAAACATTATCACTATCTACCCCTGACAGAAAAAGCTTGCCATCTCATATTTACAGTCACATTAACTATGTGTTAACTAACTTGATTGTGATAATCATTTCATAATATATACATGTATCAAATCATCACATTGTATACCTTAAATATGTACAGTTTAGTCAATTATACTTCAATAAAGCTGGGGGGGGGCAGAAAAAGGAATTAGCCTAGTTCACTAAAGCTCTATCGCTATCTATTTTAGGATCATGGTGAGGGACTTATAAAGCCAAAGGCCTGGCAATAGCTGACCACATCTAAAGCCCTGAAAATTACTTATTATTACTTCCTAGCAATCACAGATTGCACTGCCCATACACTGTTGGAGTACCATTAAGTATTCTGACATGTTATTTCATATGCTCTTCCTAATCCTAACATGTTAATTATTCTCTTTTTACAGATGGGGATATATACTCAGAGAGCTTAACTAACTTGAACAAGTTTCAACAGCTATAAGCAGGATACATATCTTAAGATAAACCATTATACAGGTCCTCTCAAATCTTAATGTGCACGGGATTCTTCTGGTGGACCTCATGAAAACGCAGATTCTGATTCAGGAGGACTGCTATGGAGCCCAAGATTCTGCTCCTTAAACAAGTTCACAGGTGATACTGTTGGTTTGCAGACCATACTGAGTAGCAAGGCATTCTATCACGATGCACCATGATGAACTGCTAGAATTGAAAACATCCCCTCTTTCCTGCGAGATATGCACTTGAAGTGCATTGTTTCATTTTACCCTTACAATCACCGTAGGAGATAAATATCATTTAACCCCACTCTATAACAGAGGAAACTGAGGCACCGAGCTGTTAAGTAACTTACCCAAGGTCATACAAATAGTAAGCAGAAGATGGGAAACTCAAATTTCCACCTATATGATACAGTCTCTGCTCACTATCACCACACGCTATGCCATCTTACTGCGCGGGACTCCTTATATAACAATGATGGTCGCTGATGCCATCTGTGAGTGCGTGTAAGCCCACAGTTCTGAGACATTTCTACCTGGACACACCGAAGGTGGCTCCGCCACAAAGCCTGATCACAACACTAATTTTATTAGCAACCTTGACCCACTTTCCAATGGGGTTAGAATCAGCTTTGCTGTCACTGACATAGTATCAAATGTACCACATGGGCTCTGCCTCACGTAAGCCCCACCCCATGCTGAAACAGGCTCCACAACAAGCATTCACCCTGTTTCCTTCTGCCCAACACTCCCACATTCCAGTGACAACAAAATCCCACCCTGAACCATAGCCTGCTTGTGTACTGCCCTGACACCTCACTAATTATTTGTTCCTGAAAGTTGGATAATCCCAAAAGCTCTCTGACTAGCAAGTTGCCTGGAACCACAGTAGCCTCTTATACCAGACATCTTGTACTGCCCGCTGTGTGAATTACAGCTCTGTATAGGGTCAGAACACCTTTATCCACCATGTAACTGGACGTGGTCTGAGATAAACATGCTTTTTGGACATTGCATATTAGAAAGGCCGGCTGTCTTTTGGGGTCATCCCCAATAGGCAAGCAAGCAAGTTTCCCTCACCACCACCCTTCTTTCCCTCAGCTGCTTCCTCTCCCCACTGGCCCGCCCTTGAGGACCCCAGCCTGTGTGACCTGGAACATGCAAACCTCAAAAATTTCCAGGTTTTAGCTCATGGCTGCCGGCCACGAAATCTGTGTCATTGCAAGGAAAGAATATTCAGATCAAAGTCAGACAGTCTAGAAAATACCACTTGGATGTTCTCCCTGAATGATTTTTAAATAGCCACACACATTAATTAATTTTCTGCCATACTTCACTGGGGTTGCAATCTTTTTCAGCAAATTGAGACAGAGACTCCATAATGAGAACAAAACTATATCAAATACCATTTCAGCAAAAATTGAAAAATCAAAAGTGATAATATTTCTGAAGTAATGGCCATGTTGAAAAGAGTAAATGGCATCAAATGCATCTTTTTTCCTGTCAAGTGCTATAATAAGACTGACAGAAAAACAACATGCCAAATTAATCCACCTTTAAAGGCTGTTGCCTTTTCTTCCATCAGTTTTCTACTCCTATCATTTAGGAATATCAATAAACTCCCAAAGAGAAGATTCGGCAGTTGTTAACATTATCATTTGTATTTCTCTTCCCCTACAATGATTTTTACTGAAGATTTAAGTCACCTGCTGTCTCCCTCAGTAGTAATGTGCACTGCAAAGAATTGAGTATAAGCCCTTGTCCCAAATCCTTACTCTGAATGGCTTTATCAAATACAAGCAGTTCCGAAACCCCTGAGAAAGGCAATAAAAACTTCTGTCATACCGGATTGCCTTTTTCATCCCAGATTATCACAACTGAATATGTTTATTGGAAATGGTTTCCTTTTCTTGCCTTCCCCATCTTTCCCCAGCCTATTGTTAATCACCCTTGTGTATAGCCAGGAAATCTGTTTGAGTTTGCTATGTGGAGTTCGGGAGTTAGCTGTGTGACCTTGGAAAACAGCTTATTATTTGTGCCTCAGTTTTCTCATTTGTCAACTGTATTGCTTTTAGAGGGGAAAATTAGAGCATGCACTTAATTCACATATAGGAAAGGGGGCAAAGTTCTCAGAAACCTAAGATTCACATAGGTCCATATATTACTTAACAATTTATTGAGATATAGTTCACATACCATGCAATTCATGCATTTAGAGTTAATAATTCAATGTTTTTTTTTATATTTACAGTTTTGAAATAGTCATCATGAAGTAATTTCATCACCCAAAACCAAACTCTGTAACAGTCACTACCCATTACCCCTCTCGCCTTACTTCCAAGTCCACCTCATCTCCCACATCCGTCCTCAGCCCTAGGAAACCCTCATCTAGTTTCTCTCTCTCTATTTGCCTACTCTAGACATTGCATATAAATAAGGTAAGTGGTCTTTTGTGACTGGCTTCTTTCACCTCACATGTTTTCAAGGATCATCTATACCAGCATTCACCAATATCACCTTCCTTTTTATTGAACAGTATTCCACTGTATGTATACAACACGCTTTGTTTATCAATTCCTCAGGTGATGGACATCTGGGTTATTTTTGGCTCTTTACTATAAATAATACTGCTATTTACATCTATGTACAAGTTTTTGTGTGAACATGTTTGTACTTCTCTTGGGTAGATACCAAAGAGTGGAATTGCTGGGTCATTCAGTAGCTTTATTTACTTATTTATTTTTATGGTAACTTTCTATTTGACATTTTGAAAAACTGCCAAAATGTTTTCCAAAATGTTTTCCAAAACGAATGCACTTTTTTATATTTCTACTACTGTATGAGTGTTCACATTTCTTCTTCAAATCCTCACCACCTTATTTTTGTCTTTTTTATTACAGCTGTTATAGCTGGTATGAAGCTGTATCTCACTGTGAATTTGATTACCATTACCCTTATGACTAATAATTTTGAGCATGTTTTCATGTGCATATTTCCTGTGGGTTAGCTGAAAATTTCTTAGAATTCCCTTTTAATTTACCTGTACTGCTTTTGAGTGTACATATTTGTATGGCTTTTTAGTGGTTCCTCCAGGTATTGCATTATATATCTGTAACTTATCAGAGTCTATGGTACTATTATTTTACAGTATGGTCAAGTATAGAAACCATTTCTCTTTTTATGTCCCTTTACTGTTCCCAATTGTAATATACTTGTTTTAACTATCTCCTCTAATACATTTAAAATGATATCATACATTATCAAAATGTCAAATATCATTTATAAAATTCAAGAAGCGGCTACTCTATTGTATTTAACCCATATTTTTGCTTATTGTTTCCTATCCTTCTTTTATCATTCCCTTTTCATGTAGAGAATGTGCGTCAGCCATTATTTTACGTTAGGTCTGCTGGCAATAAATTCTCTTAGCTTTCCTTCATTTGAAAATATCTTCATTTGAAGATAAGATCAATTAACTTCATTTCTGAAGTTATTTCCTCTACATATAGAATTATGGGTTGATTGTTCTTGTCTCTCAGCATGTGAAAAAATATTATGCCACCTCTTTTTGGCCTCCATGGTTTTTCATGACAAATCTCCTATCATTTGAACAGGTGTTCCCTCTATAGGCAATGTGTCATTTCTCTCTATTTGCTTTCAAGAGTTTTTCATTGTCTTTAGATTATATAAATTTGATTATGCTTTGCCTTGGCATGGATTTCCTTGGCTTTAGTGTGTTTGGGGTTTACTAATATTCTTGAATTTGTAGGTTTATGAGTTTCGGGAAATCAGGAAATTTTCAGTCCTTATTCTGTTGAGTATCTGTTCATACCCATGTTCTTTCTCATCTTCTGCAATTCCAAGGAATATTAGAGCTTTTATTATTGTCCACAGGCCTCTGAGGCCCTGTTATTTTTTTTAGTCTTTTTTTCCTCCCTGTTGTTAAAATTGGGTATTCCCAATGTTCTATCTTTAAGTTCACTACTTCATTCCTCTTTCATTTCCATTCTTTTATTAAGCCCATGAAGGGAGTTTATTTTGATTACTGAATTTTTCAGTCCTAAAATTTCTATTTGGTTCTTCTTTGTATCTTCTATTTTTTGCTAAATCGTTTCTCATTTGTTTCAAGTCTGTTGATAAGTACTCACTGAAGCTTTTTAAAAAATGATGGTTGACTTTAAATCTTTTTCAGATAATTCCATTGCCCATTTCTACTCATTGTTGGTATCTATTCATATGTTCTTCCTCATTCATCCTCATTCATCCTAATTCTTGATATGATGGGTGATTTTTAATTCTGTCTAGGACATTTTGTGCACTATGAGAATTTCAGTATTATTTAAATCTCCAATTTTGCAAGCCTCCACTGATACCATACTGGTATGGGAAGCTGGGCCCTAACTTCTTACTGCCAGGCAGATGTGTGAGTCCAGGCTCCCCATTAGAACTTCACATATGCTGTGAAAAAAGTAAGATATGCCACATTATTGCTAGGTGAGGGTAGAACTCCAGGCTCCCCACATAGTTTCTACTGACATAATGGTGGGGAGGGTGTGGGTGTGAAGAGGGCATCTCATTACCTCTGCACAGTGCTGAAAATACAGTCTTGGAGACTTGGTCTGCTTGGACATCACTGCAGCAGAGAGAGGTAGGAGTGTTTCGCTACCAATGGATGTGGATGGAAGTCTAGGCTCCACACTAGGCCTTTGTTGTTGGGGGCAGGGGAAGTGCACTGTGTTGTTGTTTTCTGCAATAAGCAAGCAGGGAAGTTATTATCAGAAAAATTTCTTTCTTAATAGTCTCCTCCTTTCTTGGTCCTTCGGCTTAAAAAAATAGGTTTTTCTTTGGACTTTTTTTTTTGGTTGTGCCTGTGGGTGTTTGCTTCTCCAGCACCCAATCTAGGATATAAGGGAGGCAAAACAAAAAAACAAGGGAACTTAGCATTTTTGTCATTCCTTAAGTTCCAAAATCCTTAGCTGGTCTGCCTTCTTCTCTCCAGATTTCAGAGTCTTCTTGTTTTATATATATAAAATAAATAAGCAGAAGGAATAGGGAGAAATGTGCCTACATCATCTTGTCCAGAATCAGAAGTCTCCCCCTCTTACTGTTTTTTTTTAATGTGGCCACTAGAAAATATAAAATTGCATGTGTGACTCACATCATGTCCCCATTGGACAAAGCTGCTGTAGATGTTAGATTTCTCACTTGCAAATATGAAGGTTAGAAGAGATGCTCTTCCAAGCAGTCCTTCCCACCTCTAAATTCCCATGATTCTAAGGATTGTTGTTTGGCTTCGGTATAAAATACGAATAATGTAAAACACTGTTTTTCTTTCTACTTACCTACATCATAGCTATCAGAAATGAAATGGTCCTAGAAAGCCCTTCAAATGCCTCAAAATAGAGCCAAGGGATAATTGAAACTTATTATTTTTAAAGCTCATGCCAATATGTTAAAATTTCCATAGGAAGTAGTTGGTAAGCAAGAATTTCTCCAATAGTGTTTATTTCAGGTGCTAATCAGCTTACAGTTTTTCTTTTTTTTTTTTTTTTTTACTGTTTGTGCTGAAAGGACATTTAATTACATCAATAGCCTCACTTCTTCATATACCTAAATAATGCATTCCCCCCACTCTGTGGAGAATAAACTAAATTTGATAGAGAAAGGTTTAACAGGCAGCTAAAAATAGCACTGTAGTCTCCTTGAAAGAACTCCCAGTACTCCCTATTCCTCCTTTTATAAAGACTTTCCTTTTCTGAAACTGCTAATGAATGGTTCTTGTCTCCTTGTGATTCTCTCCCTCATCCTACCCTTCCATGTATTTTGAAAGACTATTACAATTCATTTCCTTCCAATATTCATGGTAAGTTATCTTACTGAAATCCACTGGATCTTTAACAGAACAATCTCAGTAACTGCCTATGAAATCTTAGTTTCCTAGAAGCCTTGTTTAAAAATTAAGACAGTGCCTTTCAGCTTTTGGTACAAGATGTAAAGTTCTCTCCCCAGCACTGCAGGGTTCCCCAGTGGTCCAGTTGTCTCTCTTCCCAATTGCTTCCCTAGAAATATGTGTTTCTCTGTCGTGCCACAAAAAAGACCTTCTTGAAAGTCACTGCTAATTTCCTTCTCCCACCTTCAGTAGTTTATTTACTCCGTGTCCTCCATGAAGTATTTTACATTATTTAGCAGGTCTTCTCAACCTGTTCCCTTGCCTTATTTCCTACTATAATGCTCTCTTCTTATTCTCTTGAATTTTTCTTATTTCTTCACTTGGTTCCCTGTCCTCCCCTTCTCATTATCTAATCATATGGCTTCTCTGATTCCTGAAGATATTCTCAAACCTGTTTTCCATTACTCTCTATTTTGTGGGAAGAATATTCATTCAACTCTACTTTCTATGCTGATTATTCTATTTTTCTTCCTGTCTTCTTACCTGAACTAAAGTCCCAAATCTCCAGTCCTACTTCACATTTCTACTTCCATTTCCCCAAACCACCACAAATTGGACATGTCTGAAACCAAACTCCTCTTCTTGCCCTATAAATGACTTCCCCTCCAACTTCCCTGCCAAACAGTTCCACAGTTCTTTGCTCCGAGGAGTCCCCAACTTGTCAGTTTGAGTAACCTTTGACTAAACGCTCCTTTCATTCCATCTCTACAATCAGGCACTAAATCAAGCATATTTTCCCCTACAGATGGGAGTGTAGTGGAGGGAGAAAGGTCTTGAAGCTAATCAGACCTGTGTCTAAATCTGTCTAAGTTATTTACCATACCTTTGCATGAACTTGGATATACTACGTGACAACTAGGAGTTTCAATGTTTTCACATGGAAAAGGAGGAAAACACCTATTACAGAGTTGCTGTGATGATTAAATGAAACAATGCATTTTACATATTTGGCATATACTAGGACTAAAAATATTAGTTTGCTACTTGGTTCCCTGCTCATTTTAGCTGTTCCTTTCTTGAATTAGCACTGCCACACTCTGTTCAAGTCTCTCAGTTCAATATACTTAAAATATCACAAACACAGCCCCCATTCTTCACTTCATTGCATCCTGCTTTCCCCATACAGCCCTGCTTCCCTAATTAATACTGACAGTGTCAAGAGAACTCCTTCATTCTAGATTCATTCCCTACCCCCCCATTTTTTTACCATAGTAATTTGAAACATCTTTGATTGTCTTTTCAGTTCCTGAAAGTTCCCTTTTCCCTTCCCCTGACCCAAACTATTTTTCTCCATTTCCCCTCTGTCTTTAACCTAAATCTTCTGTCCTAGTCATCCAGCCTGCCCTTATCACCTCCCCAAAGCCACATTGATTTCTTCCCCTAAAACTTTAATATCCTCCTATCTGTAATTTCACACCTCCTAGTAACAGAACAGACCTACATCCCTTAGAGAGCTTTGCCTCAAATCTCCAGCCTCCCAGACCTTTTGGTCTGCCATTGTGTTTAATACCTAATAGCATTCTCAATCGTGTTTATTTGCTAATGTGCTAGATGAGTACCGGCAATTTCTTGGGTTTCACATACAAGTAACATTTCAAAATCAAATCTGGCTATTGGCATTAGTTTTACCTATTTTTTTTTTGACATAGTAGGGATCTTTAAAAATCATTTGTGATCCTCATTTCACTTTCTAAAGGATATTTTACCAATTCATGAACAAATTTTTATTACCCTCATTTTCATTTTGATGTGGACAGAGGAAACTCTAACAGAAAAAATCTTGGATAGACATTTGGGAACTTCCCTAATTGTCTCTACATACCTACTGTTTCTGTAACACAGTTTATTGAGACTTCCTACTCTGAACCAAGGAACGTAACTGTGTGTGTCTCTGTGTATTTAAGTATTACTGTGTCATTCCACAGTTAGCAGAGCCAAGGCATAAGAAGCTTAGAAATAGCTCAAGGACCCACAGCTAATAAGTGACAGAAACTGAGAGCAGAACCCAGTTATTTAGCCTCTTGTGTTCTTGACCACTACCCCATACCACTGCCACTTCTTTAGACTCTACATTACATAGTTTTGTGCACAAAATATACCAATGTGTACAGTGATGATGGAAACCTTTGCCATAATATATTGCACCTGCAGAATAGAATAACGGCCAGATGCTTAGCATCCAAATAGACCATTTCTACAGGTATTTATAAACTATAAAGTGCTGTACAGACGTAAATCAACTATAGTTATTATAATTATTAGTGCTAACTGGAATCCCCAAGTCTAGGTTGCTTTAGATTATCAAAATTGTTTCTAAGGAAGTTCCACCTACAAGAATGCTTTAGGATATCAACATTAACTTATCTACAGGAAAATTTTGTGGAAATTACAGTGGTTTAAAATTACCTCAATTCACTGCCTATAATATTTCACTCTTTTATTGTTGTCTATCAAATATTAGGGACCACCCGAAGCAAAATGGTGAAAAAATGCCTTAAGCACACTCCTCTCTTTCATTACCTTTCTTCAGATATACTTTATCAGAAACTCCAACCCTTCCTTTTTGGCCTCCCCCTGTTCTAGAAGAACCTCTTAGCCAGCTGCTCCACTAGAATGCATCTAGTGCATTGACAACTTTATACTTTTATGTTGTGTTTTTTTTTTTTTTTTTTTAGAGCAGATTATTAAGGTACCAAACCAAAACCCACATGGTAAATATCTAATGGGAACATTTCAGAAAGGAGATAAGCCTGTTCCAGAGATTTCTGAAACAAAGACTATCATACTGGTGGCCCTTAATTTAGGTGACAATCAGTTTCTCCAATGGTGGGGAGTGACCCTGAAGGCACAATCTCCCTCAGTACCTATAATACCTGCACAAGTCTTCAGTCCCAATAATTCACTACAATAAGTACCGCCACAAAGTGCATTGCTTTTGTACACAGCTACCTTTCTCCCCACTTTATGACTTTATTTCAGTTCATTATCATGGCTCCTTCTATTCTCCTGTATTGCCCACATGGAACAATAGGAGCAAAAACAAGTCACTTTACAGTAGAGCACTGAGAGCCGCAGTCTATGAGCTAAGAAATGGTTCTCAATTTATACTTTCAAGGATTTGCTGAGAACTCCTAGTCAAGTCCTTAAGGATATCAGGGCCTCAACTTCATTCTCTCTTTAATGAAGAAGAAAAACAAAATGACCCTGACATATCAAACACCTCTAGAATTGTGTGGTTCTGTAATACATACTATTATTCAATGTAAAGATGAAAACATACACAGGGAAATACTGTATACTCTTAAGTTAAAGCCACATTTAACTAAGCAAATTTCCCTTTTTAATAGTTAATGAACTGAAAGATATTGGGAAAGCTTTAAAACTCCTAGTATAATTCATAAAAAAAAGTGTGGGGGACTTGTAATGTGTTTCGTCAGAATAAGTCTTGTTGAACAACCAAATGAAAAAAATTCATTCGATGATCAATATTCATCCAGAGCAGTGTTTTCCAAATTGTATCACAAAGAACATTAGTTTCTACGAAGCGTTAGAACTGAATTTAAACAGGAGGTGAGCCTCTGAGGGTCAGCTAGACTTAATGAATTGTTTCCAAAAAATAGAGTAACCATAATTATTTATTATTACTATAATGGAAAGGGAGAAATAATTGTACAGTGCGGAAACCCTGGGTAAAACTACTTAATCACGTGACCAAGGTTACCACTGCCAGCGAGGGGTCACATTACAGCGTTGCTTTCAATTTTGCGTCACAAGTGCCTGCCTACCTCACGCTAGTACTGAGTCCTGTGATTGGTCAGCCCATTGAAGCCCCTGCCACTATGTCACATTATAATTCCCTTCCTAACAGCTGCGCAGCTACCCACTGGCACCACAGCCCGCTGGTCAAGCGCCTGAAGAGAGAGGCCTCAGACTACGTCTTCTCCCCACTCTAGGTAGGCAAAAGGCCAACACCAGTCTTACCTTCCTCAACAATGGCCTGGGCCCCAGAGCAGAAAAGGGCAGAGCCTAATTCAAGAGATTTCAGGGCCAGCTGGGATGGCAGGGGCGGCAGCGGCGGCGGCAGGGGCGGCGGTGGCGGCGGAAGGAGCGGAAGCAGCAGCGGCTGGAGCGGCCCCTCCGGCTACATGGAGTTCAGAGCCTCAGGCCCCAGAGAACCACCTCTCTGCTTTAAATTAAAGAACAACATGGTTGGTGTGGTGATTGGTCGTGGTGGATGGAGGATAAAAGACATCCAGGCTACGACAAACACCAAAATACAGATCATAAAAGGTGATTCTGAAGCAGAAGTAAAAATTTTTGGCACCAAGGCCATGAGAGCAAAGGCCAAAGCAGCTATAGATGCTCTTGTTAAAAAACAAGAACGAGGCCACCATTCAGAGTCCCGTGTCGATAGTGCCGCACCTCAGGCTTCTGCTGGAAGAGAGTTTCGCCCAAGTAACACTGGTGGTAGACAAGTTCAGCCACTGATAGACTGGGATCAAATTAGGGCAGAAGTTGTAGAGTGGGAAAAAAGAAAATGGGCAGATTTACCACCAATTAAGAAGAACTTCTATGTAGAATCTGAAGCAACTAGCTCAATGACTCGAGTTCAAGTAGACATGTGGAGAAAAAAAAATTTTGACATAATGTGTGATGACTTGAAAGGGGGCGAAAAGCGCCCCATCCCCAATCCCACTCGTCAATTTGAGGACGCTTTCCATCCTTATCCTGAACTTATGAAAAGCATTAAAAGAGCAGGCTTTCAAAGGCCAACGCCCATTCAGTCACAGGCATGGCCAGTTATTCTACAAGGAATAGATCTTATAGGAGTTGCCCAAACTGGAACAGGCAAAACTTTGTCCTATTTAATGCCTGGGTTTATTCATCTCAATAATCAACCAATACCGAGAGAGGAAAGGAATGGACCTGGCATGCTAGTCCTTACACCCACTAGAGAATTAGCTCTTCAGGTGGAAGCTGAATGTTCTAAGTATTCATATAAAGGTCTTAAAAGTATTTGTATATATGGTGGCGGAAGTAGAGAACGACAAATACAAGACATTGCCAAAGGCATAGATATCATTATTGCAACTCCTGGACGACTGAATGATCTGCAAATGAATAACTTTGTTAACTTACGAAGCATAACCTACTTAGTCTTAGATGAAGCAGATAAAATGCTAGACCTGGGGTTTGAACACCAGATAATGAAGATTTTATTAGATGTGCGCCCAGACCGCCAGACTGTTATGACAAGTGCAACTTGGCCAGATACCATCCGTCGACTTGCTCAGTCTTATCTGAAAGAGCCTATGATTGTTTATGTTGGTACTTTGGATCTAGTTGCTGTGAATACGGTGGAGCAAAATATAATCATTACCACAGAAGAAGAAAAACGATCTCTTATCCAAGAATTCCTACAGAGCCTGTCACCCCAAGACAAAGTCATCGTGTTTGTCAGCAGAAAACTTGTTGTTGATGACTTATCAAGTGATCTGAGCATCCAAGGCATACCAGTGCAATCATTGCATGGCGACAGAGAACAACATGATCGTGAGCGAGCATTGGAGGAGTTTAGAAGTGGAAAAGTGAAAATACTGATTGCTACTGATTTAGCATCCAGAGGTCTTGATGTTAACGATGTCACACATGTATATAATTACGACTTACCACGCAATATTGAAGAATATGTACACAGAGTGGGGCGTACTGGAAGAGCAGGGAAAACTGGTGTATCAGTTACCCTCATGACTCAAAATAATTGGAAGATCGCCACTGAATTGGTTAAAATTCTGAAACGAGCAAATCAGAGTGTCCCTGAAGATCTTATAACAATGGCTGAGCATTACAAATTGCATAAACCAAAAAAGGACACAGGAAAAATATCAAAATCTCAAGGAAAACCCAGGGAGCTTTATTGATATCTACATTGAAAAGTTGTACAAGGCTACTGGAAGATTGAAGATATGTTAAAGATATGTAGTCTTCAAGATACATAAAGAAGTATTGGGAACATTTGCAGTTTAAAGACGTTTAACCAATTCTTAAATACTAAGCTTTCAATATCGTGTATGTTCCTTAATAAAGTCAAAAATGTTTGAAAAATGAGAGAGTGAGAGACTATTTGGAAAATTAAATGTTATGTTTTGGTTTTTTTTTTTTTTAGAGAGAGAATGCATGAGTGTGGGATAGGAGAGCCGGGGGGGCCGGGTGGGGACAAAGGGAAAGGGGGAGGCGGAGGGGGAGAGGAAGGGAAAAGGGAGAGAATCCCCAGCAGGTTCCACACCCAGTGTCGGAGCACTATGTAAGGCTCAGTCTCACAACCCTGAGATCATGACTGGAGCCAAAATCAAGGGTTGGACGCTTAACAGACTGAGCCACCCAGGCACCCCTTATGCGTTGATTAAAGTCCAGTTTCTTTTATAGCCTGCCATGTCGATCTATGTCTCCTCTAAATGACTGGTTGCAGACAACAATAGTGCTTTTCTTGCTTTAAAAAGTCAAACTGAATTGAAACATAATTTTCATCAAGCTTATCCTAGTCAAAATATTCTATTTTCCCCTAGCAGTTAGTGCCACAACAATCCCTAAAAATATCTCCACTGTCATTCTCTAATTCAAAAAAAATTCATTAGAAAATAAATGCTCAACCTTCTAGAAGATTCCACAATTCTGTTTTTTTCATATAGAGGTGATTAATTGAGCACGGTGTCTCATTGGGAATCAGATCCTCATACAAACCTTATCTATCACTTATCACTGGTTAAAACTACTGGGGAGGTCACTTACCTTCTGTAGGCGTGCTCACTTTCTTCACTAGGAAACTGGGATGGTTAAATGATTTTGGAGTCCCCTTCACCACTAAATTCTATATTACAACCAAAACTGCATAACCCAGGCTTTATTAACACTTTTTAAAAAAAATTTTTGGTTTTTTTTAATACTTTATTTTCTAATCTAGGAAGAAAATCACATCCTCATGTAACAAATTGAACAATGAAACCCTTTTTAATGACCAGAATAGTGCTCTCTGCATTTTTATTGATTTTTGAAATGTGACTCACAGGTTGTCTTTATTTTTCTTTTGTCATATTTTATTTTTCAATTTGTGTGGAAAAGGCCAAAACTTCATATACACGTAATGAGAAAAATTAATGTGAAAGTAAAATATATCTTACATACTGGGAAAAACATTAAAAACTTGACCAAATGACACTTTTGCCAGAGGAACCAATTTTAGTTGAACTCCTAAATTCTAATTCTATCTTGTATGTTTTATTTAGAGGCAATCTGAATCTTCTCACACTGCAAGAAGTCCTCCCAATAATGCTAAACTTTAAAATTTAATGTTTATGAAAATATAAGAATTAGTCAAGCCTTACAATCTCGGGCATATTGAAAAAATTAATGCACCCATCTTCTTTCCCAGCATCCGCAGCAGTGACCACAACAAGTCAGTCAAATTAAGTGAAATAAAGAAATACTCTCTAGGTATAGGTGTTTGGGGTTAAAGTCTGGCTTACAGGCTCTTAATATAGGCCTCAATATCTCTTGATAAAATTCACAACAATGGTTAGCATTTTTGAGTGGCTAATATATAAAAAGGTGCTTTATCTTATAATCTATAATCTTTATAAAAAACCCACTCAGAAGGAAATCTTACCCCTATTTTTCAGAGAATGAAACAAGGTCAGAGGAACTAACTTGCCTAAGGTTACTAAATCTGGTTAAAGAGGAGTTAAGTCATACTTTAACCCAGATGTGCCTGATTCCAGTATTTACATTCTTTTCATTTTAATACAGTTAATATGTGCAAGACAATATGCTTATCTTCAGGTTGCCCATATGTTCAGATTTAGTGAAGCAGAGGTATGTGCAGATTTATCTAAAGCAAAAGCAGTCTATAGCAGAACCTGTGACAGAAGCTCAAAGGGCCCACTCCCGTTCACTTGGAGAAGAAATGATGAATGTTTAGCAAGGTGGAGTTTATGTTATTTGCCAGAATTCCTCTTAGGGGCAACACTTTATTTGTTAGAATTTTTTTGGCACAAAACTTTATTAGTGCTGAGATGGACAATTCCTGAAAGAACATACACAAAACAACAAAAACCAGTTGCATAGTAACGAAGAAAGGACTTCAGAGGAGAAAAGGGTTGATTGTATTAACTTATTTGAGAGAGGGAGCAAGCGCGGAGTGGGAGGGGTAGGGGCAAAGGGAGAGGGAGAAGCATATTCCCCACAGAGCAGGGAGCCCAACATGGGGCTCAATCCTAGGACCCTGGGATCAAGACCTGAGCGGAAGGCAGACGCTTAACCAACTGAGCCAGGTGCCCCAAGAAAGGAGGATTTATAAATGAGATCTTACAGGTTGTGCAGAATAAAACCCCCACAACTTTCCTATTGTCAGTATGATCTGCATTGGTGGTTCTCCATCAGGGCCAATTTGACAATGTCTACAGACAGATTTGGTCATCACAGCTCAGGGGAGGGGTATTTGCATCTCCTGGGTTGAGCCCAGTGATGCTGCTAAACATCCCACCATGCACAGGATGGCCTCCCAAAACAAAGAATCATGTAGCCCAAATGTCAGTAGTGCCATAGTTGAGAAACCTTGCAAAAGATTAAGCAAAACACCACTTCTCAAACTCAACTGCAGAAAAACCAAGAAGGGAGTTCAGCCAGGAAAACAAAGGATATTTTTTTCTTGTGCACTGTTCAACATAAAACCCCCCACCAACATTCCTGTGTTTGGTATCACCTATATCAGTGATTCTCAGAGTTGACTTGCCCCCAGGGGACATTTGGCAATGTCTGGAGACATTTTGGGTTGTTCCTCCTAGGCGGCAAGACTGTTATTGGCATCTAGTGGGTACAAGTCAGGGATAAACATTCTATAATGCACAGGGCAGCACCAAAACAATGGATTTTTCAGCCCAAAATGTCTATGGTATTGATGTCAAGAAACTGTGGTTTACACTGACTGACAAAAGTTCTGAGTGAATTGGGTTTTTTTGTTTTATTTTGTTTTAGAAACTCAAGGAAATACTGATTTCTGCATCCAAACTAGAACAGAGTGAAGGCAGATCACTGAGCATGCACTGACACAGGAGACAGTATGAGGCTTCAGCTAACCTCAGTTATTCCCGTACAATCCTTAGTATGGTGATTCACATTCAGTAGGTACTCAACAAATATTACATCCCTTCTGCCCTGCTTCTCCCATCACCCATTATAAAATACTTATTCACCACAATCCTGGGTGCTGTTACTCACACCATTGGGTACTGGTTCCCCCATTTGGCAAACCCTTTCTCCTTCCTCTTTGCCAGGTCAAATGAGACTCATCATTCTGTGTCCAGTCCAAGTGCTACATCTTCCCCAAGATTCTACCTGCTCTCCTCCATTTCAAAACTTCTATAGTTCTTGTTATCTACCAATAATGTTGACATTTGTACTAGTTTGCATCCCTGCTGAGACAATTTTGAAAAAATCAAATTAAGAGAAATTACACAAATATTTAAATAGACTATAAAAAACTAACAGTTACAATAGTTTTATCCTGTATGATTGACAAATCATGAGAGAACTGTCCAGAACTAAATCTGCATAAGAAGCTAGTATAGTATACAATAAAGGTGGAATCTTTAAGTAAAGTCTATTCCAAAACAAATTTTTAAAAAATTCAAAAATACATAACACACATACATACCAGGACAACTGATCAACAATCAAAATCCTACTCTGAAAAAAAATCCCTACTAGCTTCTTGCTTTTTATTAAAAAAAAAATAAAAGAACTTGAAGCTCACTCATACAGGAAAATAATTTCTGATATTAAAGTAGAAAAAAATTAAACATAAAAGCAACCACAGAAACTTAAAGGTAAATATTAATAGGTTTAAAAATGTAAAAATGAAATGTCAAAAATACCCTACATGGCAAAGGAAACAATAATTTAAAATATATAAAACAGTCACAGCTATTGACATTTAATATACAGAGATTTTTACCAAGAAAAAATAAAGGGTGAAGCCCAAAATAGATATATGGGCAGAAATGTAAAAGGCAGTTCACCAAACAGACAAACAAGTAAGCAGTAAACATGAAAAACTGCTTAACTTCTTTCTAATCAAATTAAAGAAAGTTAAACCAATGACCTAATTTTATTCTCTAGAAAATTGGGCTGGGATTTTAAAAATAAGACTGGAAATACCTAATACTAATAAGGATACAGGGAAATAAACATTGATAAATTATAATTTGGTAAAATTATATTCCTTGGAGGGGTAGTTGGCATTATGTATAAAATCAGTTCATGTTTAATACAGTCTGACCCAGTAATAACCAGATCCAGACATTTACCTTAAAGACATAATCATATACCCATACTAAGACGTATATACAAAGCTATTTATCACAGGGTTGCTTAGAAGAACTAAATTTTAGAAAACAACCCTGAAAGTCCAATGACAGGATACTAGTTAAATAAACTGCAGCATACCTATTCCTGATTTGCTCTAGGAGAAATGATGTTCTTAAAGAATATTTAAGAGTAAAAGGGGAAGTTTATAAATGCATCTATTTTTAGAAATTCACATTGGCCCATAGTATCTAGATAGAAAAAAGCAGATAGGATAGACACACATTAATGTCAGTCATAATTTGCTATATTATGAAATTACAGGTGGTTTTAATATTTTTCTAAAGTTTCTACACTTTTATTATAATAAAAATGATATTGTAATTTTTAAATAACTGCTTCAAAAGTAACTTAATGAATAATTAAATGACTAAAGAAATTAATCAAGAGGCGTTGTAGTTGAAAGTATTCAAAATACAAGCATCTCTTCTGTTTCCCCATTAAAACGCAAATATCATTGATGGGAAACCTCTCTTTCCCACCACTACATCTTGAGCGCTGAAAACAATGCCTATGGAACACAGTAGAAGCACAGTAAATATCTGAATAAATTCGTAAAGAAAAAACTGAAAGTAAGTACATTATTTTATTTTCATTGAGACAAAGTAAGCTTTTCTATTTCTGTTTCTTTTTTTTTTTGTCTGGTAACATCTATTGGCCTATACCTCATCTTCTGTTTAATAATAAGAATAATGTTAAATGTTGTCACCACAAAACAAAACAAAAACAAAGAAACACAGGGCAACTTTAGCAAGTGCTGGATATGTTTATTTCCTTGATTGTGGTGATGGTATCATGAGTGCTTACACATGCCCAGAGTCATCAGACTGCACACATGAAATTTGTGTAATTCTTTGTATATAAATAATACCTCAGTAAAGCTAATTTAAAAAAAAAAAAAAGAACTGGGGATGGCTCCCAACTTATTTGGAACAGAGACCTGTTGTCCTTTTCCATGTGACCAATGGGAACTCTAGTTCTGTTTCGTTTCAATAATTACATGGATTTCACAGTCAGGGTTTTCTAACTCTTACACATCAAAATGAAGTAAAAAAATGATCAGATAACATTTGTTTAAAAAATGACACTGCAGTACTTATCAAAAGGATTCCAGTTTTCCTTAAAAATATTATAGCCATATGCAAATACACTCATGTTTGTTTGTCAGTGCTTAGAGACAGATTTGTCATGATACATGAGAATATTAATAATTGTCATCTCTGCAAAGTTAGGTTGGGGAAAGCAATTATGTAGCTCTCTTACTCATGTAATAAAAACTACTTTCTGTATGAATACCAAACACAGTATATATGTCATCAAGACTAAGTCTAAGACTCAAGCATTTGAGGTTCTTTTTTAATCAAGCATACAGCAGAATCTCAAAGTAATCTACTTCTGTGCAGAAATAAAATTTGGGGGTTCTTATGGTTTTACTTGCAAAATTTGGAATTGTTTTCATTTTATTTTTTAATTTTTTTTAAATATTTATTTATTTGTCAGAGAGAGAGAGAGCGCGCGCAAACGCACAAGCAGGGGGAGCAACAGGCTTCCCGTCGAGCAGGGAGCCCAATGCGGGCCTCGATCCCAGGACCCTGGGATCATGACCTGAGCCAAAGGCAGCTGCTTAACCAAATGAGCCACCCAGGCACCCCCGAAATGTTTTCATTTTAGGAAGAAGCATAAATTGTGTGAGAACACAAAAAGAGAAAGACAAAGATTATGAATTCTGTCCATGTGAAGAAATAGCTTTCTGATGCCACAAAATAAATGAGCAGGAGGAAGAGGAGGCACCCACAGAAAGGGGCATTTTCACCTCATTTTACAGATGCTCTGAGAGGTCATACAACTTCCCCACAGTAGGTGAATAGTCGAGCTGACTAGCTCTGGGCTTAAAATTATAAATTCTGTAAAGAAGCAGTGTAGATTGTACAGAAACACAGGAGCGATGAGAAAGACATTAAGGGAAGCATATGGATACCTCACTTCGTACCAAAAAGGTATGTATTTTCAGGTATTTTCACAGTTGGTATTTTCACACTTGGCAATGTTTTTTCTACTCTTCTCTCCTAGGCACGGGAATTTATTCAGATATTTATTGTGCTTCTACTATGTTCCACAGGCATTGTTTTCAGTGCTTAAGGTGCAGTGGTGGAAAAGAAAGAGGTTTGCCATCAATGATATTTGCATTTTAATGAGGGAACTAGAAGAGATGCTTGTATTTTTTTTTTTAATTTTATTTATTTATTTGAGAGAGAGAGTGAGAGAGAGAAAGAGCACAGGAAGGGGGAGCAGGAGAGGGAGAAGCAGACTCCCTGCCGAGCAGGGAGCCCGATGCAGGACTCGATCCTGGGACTCCAGGATCATGACCCGAGCCGAAGGCAGTCGCTTAACCAACTGAGCCACCCAGGCGCCCGAGATGCTTGTATTTTGAATATTTTCAACTACAATGCCTCTTGATTAATTTCTTTAGTCATTTATTATTCATTAAGTTCTCTAGGCCTGGGGAGAAGAGTAGGAAAGTGTGCCTGTAGTTTTCTAGCACTGGAGAAACGTGGATAGTAAATTCAAAGTTTAAAATGATAGAACTACAAATATTGATTAATGCAATCAGACTTTTCAGAAGTCCTTTTAAAAGATCAGTCTCAACAATATGGTGAGAGATCTGTTCACTTAGACATTTAGTAAACTGTGGACCACAGCAATAACAAGAGGTAAAAGGAATGTGCTCCTACTATGTTCCACAGGTACATAAAAATATATATTTAAGACGTATATATGAAAGACTGCAATAAAGCCTTCCTATTCATGGCTGGGGGGAGGGATGGGAATGCAAAATAAGCAAAATAACCTGCCAGTGTAACAAGTCATAAATTCAGTAATCAATTTATAACCTCTATTGTCTGAATTTGTGGGAATAAAATTATGAAGTGCCACCTTAGCAATATTGAGGGTGGCAGACACTGGTGGGTTACCCACTGAACAGTCACCCCCACTACCTCCCTCCTATTTGCTGGCATAACCCACTCCCCATGATTCGGTTCAAAAAGCCAGAAAAAAAAAAAAAAAACACAGCCTATTCCCCCTTGCAGCTACAGCATAGGCATGAGACTCAAACCTGCCCTATGGGACTGACAGGAAAATGGGCTTGGCCATTTTAAAGAAAGGTCTTCCTTCCTTAAGAACAGAGGCATGCAGGGATAAGCTCTCCTTTCTGCTTTTGTACCTAATTGTGTGAAGACATGAGGTTTTAACAGTCATTTTAGAAAGTGACAAAGTAAATCTGAAGACCACCAATATGTTAGGCATGACAGAACATAGATGTGGAGAGCACCCAGATCCTGGATGGCATCACTGGGCTGGGGAATTAGAGCCGGTGTGGCAGCCATGGAGGGGTGGCCCTCAGATCTCTGTTCAAGAAAGAGTTTACTGGTCAGTGGCAAGGAGCGCAGGGAGCTGACAGCTCCCAGCCTCAAACAATCCATGGCAGCAACTGAGCTGAGGTCAAGCTCTTCAGGAAGGGCTAGCCAGTCACTGAGCACAGTGCAACACCGGGACTCAGTCATTTCTGCACAACATGGGACTGCTCTATGGACTCTGTTTTAGTAGAGCTCCCTGTTAGGCTGCTTCTGGGCTTCTCAGAGCCTCAGTATAGTCTTATGCTCTTGCTCCCAAATTCTTCTTCCCTTCCCCTTCCTTCACAGGTATCAGATAAGAGCTGTGGGCACAAGGATGTCTCTGACGACTCCTGATCCTTTTCTCCTCTGTACCTTTCATAGGTGCTATCAGCCAATAAACACTGGACC
The DNA here is from genome assembly GCF_054177405.1 of Leptonychotes weddellii. Classification (NCBI taxonomy): domain Eukaryota; kingdom Metazoa; phylum Chordata; class Mammalia; order Carnivora; family Phocidae; genus Leptonychotes; species Leptonychotes weddellii. The sequence goes on along the minus strand of NC_138385.1, from coordinate 89,725,006 downwards.
CAGCAAATACACCCAAGAATCCCCTACCTCTGAACTTCACATTATATGAAATAAATGTCTCTATTATTTAAGTCATTATTAATTATATTACCAGCAGTCCAAATCATCTTAACTGATAAACAGGGAAAATGGTCATATAGTACTTTGTGTTGAGGCAGTGAATTATCCATTATTTCAAAGAGGCTCCAATGAGGGATACTTTACTAGGATGAGAATTGACTATAATAAGCAACTTAAACCCCCTCCTCTGGATGTTTATTTAATGGGGACGTTACAAACACAGGATTCTATAGGAAACTGATATAATGTTATAAAAAATTGGAAGCACATCAAACAAGCCCGGGTTTTGAACAGTCAGGAGCAATTAGAGAAAGAAGTGAGAAACCAGAAGAGTAGAAAACTTGAGCAGCAGTCATGAAAAGACCCAATATCAAGGTCATCTGAACCAACAGCTTTAACAGCATTCATACTTGGCTGCACCCGGAGTACATCACTGGCTCTGACAGATTTGAAATGTAGCTGACCAGAGAATTCCTTGTAATCAACAACATAGAGGGGCTCAGGGTGAATAATTCTACCTAATGGAGATACATAGTCAAAAGCAATAGGAATCTTCTCTTGGACACAAGAAATCACAATTTTTTTTTTCACACAGTAGGGGAAAAAAGAGAGAGGAACTGATGGGCCATCTTTGTTTTTCCACCTGAGCTTGAAAATCCAATTTAAAAAAAGCCAAGAGCAAGTATTTTCTAACAGAATATTGAGAAAGTCAGCAAAACATTTCTCTCCCTCTCCCTTCCCTTCCTATAACCCAAGTGCCCTTCCCTTTATAAAAAAAAAAGGGTAATTCAGGATTTCTTGGTGTATTGATTGGAAAAAATCTATAATTTAGTGGCAAGATGGAAGAACTGGTCCTCTCTCTTTACGCTGACTCATCCATTTCACTTCCCAAATTCACTGTCATTCAAGTCCATATAACTACCATAGTCTTTGACACCTCCTCGCCTAGCACACAAACAATAATAAAAGCCTGTTACTGCTTACCACCACATGTAAATGTCACCCTTTTGGTCCCTTCTCTGACTGCAAACTTCTGTTTTCTACAAGACCTTCTAACAGGGCAAAACGCCTGCAATAATGTTTACCCAGCTTAAATAAAGTCCAACCAATCATCCAAAGCTTGCAATTTGTGGTGAACTTTCAGCAATAAGTGTACTGATGTGTTTTGGGGTCCTAATTAAAATTTCAATTGGAACCCATTTCTCATATTCAGCAAAATCCCTTTGAAGCCTGAACTAATTGCTTTTTAGGATTGTGTTCTGTGAGGACCCATATGCTGTTTTACAAGAGTGTTTTAATTTTCTCTGGAATCAATAAATGTGGCCTTGTCATATGTCTATTTCTGTTTTCATTCTGGGTGTAGGCCTTTCCTATGACACACACCCTTGTTCATCACAGTGCCTTCCCATGAAGTGCCATGTAACAATCCATTTCAACTTGACTCTCTCATGGATGAGAATGTAAAAGGATGTCTTCGACTTCTGGGAAAGAGTCCCTTCCTTATGCGCCCCTTAACTTCTATAGTACATACTTAACGTGTGTGTGTGGCCAGTTTTGCTGAGAACACACAGCCTGGCACCAGACTACCACATCCTCAAGACCCCACTCTGTCATTTAGAACTCTGAACATGATACATAATATGCAGAGTAAACTGAATTTACTGTTCCCATAGATGAGGGACAAAGATTCATTCACATGACATCTGTTCATAACAGCATTCTAGATTGAGCTAGGCTCCAGGTTTCTCTCTCCATAGAAGAAGATCTGACTGGTCCAATTTAGATCAGATGTTCACTTATGGCCCAGTCAAAAGTTGTGGGTGGGAGGACTGGTGGTAATAATGTCCTCTAACAAAAACGTAGCGGCTAGGACCCCATCCCTGTATTAGAGAGGAGGCAAACTTCAGAGAAAAGGGACCTTAACGACTACAGCATTAAATTGTTTTTCTTATAAAGAAAGCTTCTATGTATCTAGCATTTTACAGATCCAGCTAGCAGCTCCAGTTGTCATGCAGAGACCACCAAAGTTCTTTTTAGGCATTTCTTTAAAATATGAGCATTTCATAGTACATAGAGAATCAACTCATTGGCATATCCATTGTTATTTATCACTTATTTTACCGAACCCATTTTGCAAACTTTGATAAGATCATCTGATAGCAGTATCTACTTCTAATGCATTTTAATAACCATTTTCCAAGGACAGTACTCACACTAATATTTATATAACTTCCCAAGCCTATTCTTTGCAAAATCTGAAACTGTTCAATTAATAAACATTCATGTCTAAAATAAGACAATTCCTATCACTTGAATTTTTCTGCCCCCGAACACTTTTACATGAAACTTAGTTTCATTATCATATTATCATACTTAGATATTAACATGTTAGCACTAAAAATAACTGTTCAGTGTTACACTTGTGATTTAGGTAAGACAAAGTATTTCTTGGCACTATCTACTTTTCATATCATCCTAAACCACAAAGGAATTGATTTAGGGTAACTCTCAAATACAACATAGATTTTTTTTAATCACAGATCTAATTCATTATCATATCTCATTCATTTATTATTGATGTGTTATCTCAATGTATCAGTTTGCTATGCTGAAATTTAAGTAATCCACATAGGAAACTGAATAAATATTAATCACATTGGCTGCTTCTGGAAATATCTTAGAGTACAACATTGGATGTGCCAGAAAAAATAAATCTTAAGATTGTACATAGTATCCCTTGAGGTCAAAGAACCTTGAAAAGAAAGAAAAACTATGTGGTTAAATGTGGACTGAACTATTGAGGGAATGATGTTTCAAAGGCAAAATTGGTGGGTTCAGAGGAATGGTTTCATGGATTTTTCTTGCCAAGTATTTTGCTATCATGTAGACAGCTCCTTTATGTTTTTGAGATATTCAGTCATACCAGATAATATGGCAGGACTAGGATGAAAGGGTTTTTTTCCCTACTTTTACTGAGGTTTAACTGGCATACAACATTGTGTAATTTTAAGGTGGACAACATGATGACCTGATACACTTATATGTTGCAAAATGATCAGCACCATAAGATAGCTCACACTTCCATCGTATCAAATAATTACCATTTCTTTTTGTGGTGAGAACATGTAAGATTCACTTTCTTAATAACTTTCAAATATATAATGCATTATTAACTGTAATTACCATACTGTACACTAGATCCTCAAAATTTATCTTTTAACTGTGAAGTTGTACCCTTTGACCAACATCTCCTCATTTCTCCCACCCTGAAGGGTTTATATACATCCTCTCAATCCCTACTCTAAAGCCCAGAGGCCCCTGACTCCACTACGATTTTGTGTAAAGCAAAGAAGAAATGGCCCAGGCCACTGGTTTTACATGCTTTAACTGCCAGTGCAAATGATCTCTCTGACTGACATCTGGGCCTGTTGTTTATTCAGAAACCTTCATGTGTAGGTTTTCATGGCAAACGATGGTGTGTCCTGAGCCTGCAGCCATGAGTTGGTGGAGAAATCCCAGACCAAAATAAAACACTTGTGCTCCTGTGGAAAATCTACTGGACTGTTTCCTCATGATCCAGCCAACACTGGCACATGGTGGGTGCTTACAAGCTCAACAGATGAAGCCCAGAGAGGCTTGAAGTGAATTGCCCAAATCTACTGTGCTAGCACAGTGAGGAAATGTGCATGTACAGACAAAGCCCTGTGTTCATAGTGATGACAAAACTTCTCAAATATGAATCTCGGACAAGTACACACAGCCCAATCTAGCACCTGTGCCCTACTTAATCTCGGGAGTGTGCATAGAAAACATTCATTATTCTGCCAGCAATCCCACCCTTTGACCATTGTACTCCTTGAGCATCACATCATGTGGCCTAAGAAAGATCAGGGGCCTCCGGGGTTATGATCACTAAACAAGTAACCATCATGACATTGGAGTCTAACCATGCTGCTGACAGTATTGGTAAGAGAAAGCTCCATCTGTGAGGTAGGGCTAGGGTCTCTCTTCTGGAGCTTAGGTAATGAAAAACTCGGTGGCTTCAAGAGGAAACAGGTGTGGGTTGAATACAACAAGCTCCACCACGTTACATTCCTTTTTTAAAAGTAATGAAACATACGTGCAAATTAAAAAAAAAAAAAGACATCTACAACTAAATTTAACAAATGTTAATATTTTGCCATACTAATTTTCTTAGCAAATGAAAGATTATACAGAAGGCTAAACTTCTCCTACCTTAACCTATCTCCCTTCCTTGCACTCCAGGGATACGGTCTTGCAGTTGGAGCATATCATTCCCATGTGTATTTTATATGCTTACTACTTGTACATGTGCCCATAAAAAATATATAGTATTATTTCAAGTGCTTTATTCTACAGAAGTGGTATCATGCCATATGAATTCTTTTGAATTTTCTCATTATGTAGTGAAATTCAACAAAGCCAATTTATGTAGATATGGTTCATTCATTTAAATTGCTGAATAGCATGCCATTCTATGATTACGTGAAAAGTTATTTTCAGGGTTTTTTTTTTTTGTATCATGAAAAATGCTGCAATGAATATTCTTACACATGTCTCTGTACATGTGTGTAGGAGTTTAAGGTATATACAGGACTGATATTCAAAAGAAATATACCAATAGGACCATGCCAGTCATTTGCAATATGTTCATTCTGATTGGTTGCTACCCATGATAACAGTTATTAAATATTCTGAGGATCACCCTGGATACAAATCTAGAGGAGCAATCACTGGGTCATCAAGTATGTGCAGTTTCACCATTACTAGGTATTACCTAGTAAGTCTTCAAGGTGGTTAAACCAATTTATACACCCACCAGTAGTTTAATATGTGCATTCCTCTTTCCCCACAATTGATTTTGTTAGACTTTCTAACTTTCGTTGGTCGAATGAGTGTGAAATGTATTTTGTTTTAATTTGCAGTTTCCTGATTACTTGTCAGGTGAAACATCATCTTTTATTGGCCATTTAGAACTCTTGTAAATTGCCTGTTCATAGCCCTTACTCCATTTTCCTTGGGGCCCCCCTATCGCTTGCTAGTTGGTTTGTGTTCTCTGTTGATTCTGCATATTAATCCTTTGTCCATTATAAGGGTTGCTAGTGTCTTCTTGCCATCTTTGCCTTATGTTTCATTTTCTTTATGGTGTCACTTACTCTATAGAATAACATTTTGTGTGTGTACTCTATGTGTTTGGATAAACAATTAAACTCTTGAAGTCTCCACTCCATTTATTCATTTATAAAATGAGGACAATAATGCCTTCTTCACAAGATTGCTGTGAATAAAAATAATGAGGTAATAATTGTACGGGGTAATACTCAAGAAAGAGTAGTTGTCTTCCTGTGGCCCCACCTTCAAACAGAAGGGGAAACAAGAGCCCACTACGATGCAAATATTCTTCATTGAACTATGTGATGTGTCAAAAAAGAAATCATTTGAATACTTAAACAGAACGATGAGTTGACTGAGTTACGTAACTCACTCAATAAATATTTACTGAACCCTTTCTATGTGCCAGTCATAGAATTAAAATGAGATGCAAAACAAACCACAGCTTTTCTAGTGGGGAGAGATAGAAACAAGCAAAACAAGCATTATTTACTACTGTGTCAGGATAAATAAAACGAAGTTTAAGGGGATTACAAAAATAGAGGGCACACCTTGCACTTTGTGGCCACAGAGATCCCATCACATAAGCAATTGGAGCAGAAACCTAGAAGAATTGAGGAAGAGAGCCAAATTGAAGGAAGTATGTGCAAAGACCCTGAGGCTCTGGCACACAGTCAGTCAAGCAGAACAAGGGCAGTGTGAGGGAAGGAAATAGAGCAAGAGTGATAGAAGAAGTGACCAGTGACTGGGCAATGACCTTGGAGGTCACAATAAGGATTCTGAATCTTGTTCTAAGTGGGAGGGAAAGCCCGTGGAGGGTTCTGAGCAGAGGAATGACATGTTATAACTTATGTTTTAAAAGGATCCACCTAACTACAGGCTGAAGAAAGGGCTATTGGAGTGCAGGAGAAGTCAGGAGACAGTAAGAGGATGTCTTTGTTGCACAGAAGCTTTACAAAGCTATTCCTGATAATCTCTCAGGACTTGAAAATAAGCTACTCTGAAATGAAATCTCCAATGCAGCAAATGGTGTGATTTCTATTAACTGCTATTGTACAATCCACATTTAACCCGGAACCCAGCAGAACATAAGAAAGAGTGACAAAAACAAATGATGGAAAAACACTGCCAAACTTGTTTACCTCTCATCTGCCCTGGCCAGTTTGTGTATTTTTCTTTGGCTTCTTCGGCTCAAAGAAATCAAGGCCTATTTAGGACAGCTACTATCTTTGGATTAAACTGTGTCAAGGGGCTTGGGTAAAAGCTGTAGTTTCCCCATGATTATTTTTTCAGCATTATTACTTGGTGACATGGAGAGGTCATATCTAACTTTCCCTCTCAAGATATGCTGGGAATCTGATAATAAATTTTTCCAATACTGTCTCACTCTCCAAGGTGTTCTAATTGATTTTTCTCCCTGTTGTTTAGAATCCAAGGCTATTTAATTAATGGGATTCTTTTACACAAATAGAAAAACTCAGCATGACCAATGTCAGAGTGGTCAACAGCTCAGAGCTCCCCTGCCTCCCAGCTGTAACACCTTATTAGGTCTGGTTCCTTCAGCCTGCCTGCCAACCCACAGTTGCTTAATATTATGTGCTTCAAAAAGTTTCTGCTTTTGCATTGAAAGAACCAGTTTTATTTGTTAAGAAATTATTCCTAGAGCAGAACTCCCCAAACTTTGATGTGGAAATGAAGAACCTAGAAATCTTGTTAAAATGCAGATTTGAATTTAGGAGATCTGGGGCAGGGCCCAGGACAGTTCATTTCCCAGGTGATGTTGATACTTTATTAACAAGGATCTATAGGGAAGGCAACCACAGCTTCACTTGTTATTCAAATATATATGTATATATTTTTGTATATATCTTCTTATATATATAAGATATATGCAAAATATATGTCTAAATAGTTGGGAGTATATTTAGAACAGTTACTACTTGTGGATAAATAAGTGTCAAATGGCTTGTGTAGAAAGTAGTGCAACTTTTTTTTTTAAGAGCATCAGTATTTGGTGTCATGAAAGGGTCAAGTCTAAACTTTCAAGCTGAAAATTTGAAAACATATTTAAGTATGGTAATGCATACTAATAATTTACCACCTTGCATTAATAACCTAAAAAGCTACTTCCCCTACCAATAAGATCTTTTTCAAAAAAGGGGAATTAATATTCATCGTTGGTGGAATTCCTTCAAGGTCAAAAGCTTGCAGTGCTCAATGTGTAAAACCCTCTGCTCTGGTTCTCAAACTATACTCCCAGAACCAGCAGCACCAGAATCACCTGGAAACTTTTTAAGATTCCAAATTTCAGACTCCACCCCAAACCTACTGGGGATCAGAAATGCTGTTCATAGGGCCCAGCTACCTCTATTGGAACAAACCCTGCAAATGACTTTGAATTTTGAGAACTACTGCCCTACAGGACTAGTTGCATTATTTCCATTTCTACATAAATAACATTCATATGAGTTTCTTAAATGCATAGAACCCATAAGAAAAAAAAAATACAACCCCCATAAACTTCATCTTAATAGTATCTACGCATACAAATGAATTAGTAAATACAAACCTGGCATAAGAGGGAAAATTAGTACAAGTTTGCCCACAATGTATAATATTCTTTCCTTCTTTATTAATGCAACTAGTAGCTATTCATTGCATGAAGGAGGAAACCCAAAAATTAACACAGACATTAACATTTTAAATTTTAGGCAATTTATAGCAAGCAGTAAGCTCTCTGGAGGCCAGCTTGATATTGCTTTGAGGGCCACTTCTCAATTTCTTACACAAAGAATATCTAGGCATTGTTCTTTTCTCATCTCCAAGTTTATTCCTCCTGGGTAGAAGCCATTTGAACCATCCCTTCTATATAATTGACTATTTATATGCAGCTATTACTGGCGAATTTTACCCTCTTGAGGGCCACTAACCATGCCTGGGCCTGATTCTAGGATACTTTTATGATGAAATGTCACGAGGAGATGAGAATCTAACTATGGAACATCTTCAGGCTGGTTTTTCTTAAGGCTTCTCTGAAAAAAATGTTATCAGGTATCACACATGGGTCCACTTCAGTCCTGGGTCCTACAAAAAAAGTACTCCTCAGAAGTAATTGCTAGATTCTAATAAATTTCCAAGTGAGAGGGCTCCCTTTAGTGCTGGCAGTGGCCCTGGAAAGAGCTAGAAATAGTTTCATGTCATCATTTAGGATTAGAATCTGTAACATTTCAACATAAAATGCACTTCATAAATCACAAATATCTCTGTACTGCATTCTCATCTGGACTTTTGGAAAAGTTCTTTTTGCTCACTTTTATATCGTATGTTTTCAATGTTTAACCAATATGTACTTATTTAAAAATATTTTTAATCTCTTGAGAATTGATTTAAGTAAACTAACAAAAGGAATAAATCTAACAGCTTCTATGAGAACATAATATTAATGAACAATTCAAGGAAAATTATTAATAAACTTTTGATGGTTAATTTTGTGTGTTTGTCAACTTGGCTGGGCCACAGTGCCCAAATATTTGGTCAAACAATGTTCTGCTTATTTCTGTGGTTTTTTTAATCAGATTGACATTTAAATTGATGGACTCTGAAAAAATAAAAAGGTGAGTGGGCCTCATCCACTAAGTGAGGGGCTTAAGAGAACAAAGACCCAATCACCCTCAAGCAAGAAGGAATTCTGCCAGCCCAATTCCTTTGGACTCAACTGCAACTCTTTCCTGGGTTTCCAGCGTACTGGCCTATCCCATCAGATTTTAGATTTGCCAAGCCCCTACAGTTCCGTGAGCCAGTATCTTGAAATCAGTCAATCCATCTCTCTATGTACAAAATCAATGTTGTACATATACGTACATAAACGATATTAGCAGGAAATTATATGTACAACACTGTCTTTCCTTTTGTCATTTAGTGAAAATCCACCTGACACACTGATTATCTCTATCTGAAAGAACTCTCAAGGAGAAAACTTTCCCTGTCAAGCAGCCACCAGGGTATGCTTATTTACTGATACAGGGGCAATACTCCACCCATGGAGAAATTCTTCCTGGGAAAAGAAATAGGCATTTAAAAATAAGATACGCTCTTATCTGTCTGGCATAGACTCAGCATGGGACAGTCTGAAGAGAGGAAGATGAATGCACTAAATAGATCTGTAAGGATTTCCCCTCCCCTCCAGTGTGGTATTACTTAATTTTTGTCATCTAGTACCCCTGCTGCAAAGAATAAGGTCCCTCTCCTTCCTTGGCAATGAAACACATGCCCATAAGTTCATTCAAGACTTTGTTCCAGCTACGGAAGACGGAAAAGTATAACTTTATCTTCCTGACACATGTTGTTTTAGTGCTTAGTGAAATAAATGGTTTCTATATTGCACATCATTATTCATATACTAAACTTTTTTGGGAAACATCTGAAAAAGATTTGCAATTTGGGTCATCTCTTAACATTCTGATTTTTCTTCAGTTATGTTTAGGGATTTCCATGTATTAAAAAATCATAAATATTCAGGATTAAGTCTGCAAGGAGAGCAGAGAAAAAAAAAAACCCTAATATTCTGTCCCTGAAAAGTTCAAATGAGAGAACCAGTGTGCTGTTTTCACCCCAGGTAGCAATTTCAAGAGATGAGTATCAATTTAAAATTAACTGTCCTTCAACCATACTTCAATAATAAAAATTTAAGAATTAACTGTCCCCCAAACTAGTCAAATATCCCCTTTCTTAGAAACATTCAGGCTTTTGTTTATTTATTTTTTGTTTTTAAATATTTTATTTATTTGACAGAGAGAGAGAGCACAAGCAGGGGGAGCGGCAGAGGGAGAAGCAGGCTCCCCGTTAAGCAAGGACCCCCCCCAGTGTGGGGCTCGATCCCAGGACCCTGAGATCATTACCCAAGCTGAAGGCAGACGCTTGACCGACTGAGCCACCCAGGCAACCCCAGGCTTTTGTTTATAACTGAAAATACATTGGCTTTAATTTTGTGTTCCTCAAACTTCCAATAGAATACCTTGGTAATTATGTACAGTCTCAGGTCAGATTTCTAATAAAATTTCAAGTGCTGTCCAGGACTGTACAATGGAAGAGCGAATTGAGGAATCAGCAAAGAGTTCAGAAACTAGAATGGCAGTAATGGAAACAGGGATGCAAAATAAGATTTTCCACAGTGAAAAACTAACAATTTAACAACTAACTTCAGTTCCTAAAAATTATAATGACCAACTAAGGAATAATGACGCCATTTGCAATATGAACCAAGCTCAACTAACAGAGCAAAATTGCACAGAAATCAAGGTAGACACAAAAATAATTTACTCCATGAAAAATTAAAAGCATTAACATACACCATAAAAGATGATCAAAGTTTTTCTAGTGATTTGTTGACCCCATTCATCCAGCAAATTTGCCCTCCCTACCTGCCCCTCCCTACACATCTCCTCCCTCCCTATTGCTTAGTCTGCTCCTGTCATACCAGCCTTCCTGCTCTGCCCTCCAGACATACTTCCACTTCAGACTTTGGCGCTTGCCATTCCCTCTGCCTGAAAACCTCTTCCTGCAAGGAGACACTTGGGTCATTTCTTCTCCTTCCTCAGACCTTTACTCTAAAACCACTCACTCAGAGAAGCCTTACCTGGCCACCCTACCTTTCAGTAGCTTTTATCACCCTTCCCTGAAATCATTTACCTGCCTTAGGTAAGTGACTCACTCTCTCTCTTTTTCCAGCTTTGAGGAAACAAGTTGCCTTGTTGGAGATGCCCACATGGTAAAGAACAGAGGATAGCCTCCAAGCAAAAACTACAAAGGAGAAGAGGCCCTTTGTCTGGGAGCCCATAAAGAACAGAATCCTGCTAATCACCACAAGAACTTGGAAGTGGATCATTTCCTAGTCAAGACTTCAGATAACAACAAGCCCGGCCTACACCTCGATTACAGCCTCTGACAGACCAATTACAGAGAAGCCACATAACCTGTATCCAGATTCTTGACTCATACAAAATTGTGAGATAATAAATGTACACTGTTCTAAGTTACTACATTTTGGGATAATTTGGTATACAACAACAGATAACCAATACATATACAAAAAATTCCTGATGGAATTTTGACTGGGGTTGTGGTAAGTATATAGATCAATATGGGGAAAATTGCAATTGCTGTTATATTGAATCTTCTAATCTATGAACACAGTGTCTCTCTCCAGTTATTTAGGTCTTTGATTTCCCTACTCAGCATTTTGTAGTTTTCAGCATACGTTTCCTTTACATGTTTCATTAGATTTATGCTTATGCATTTCATTCTCTGCAACTATTAAATTTTTTTTCTGTTACAGTTTCCCATTGTTCAACAGTAGTACAAAGAACTATAATTGATTTTTGTGTTTTTACCTAGTATCCTGTGACCTCAAACCCATTTACTAGTTCCAGGAAGTTTTTGTAGATACTGGGATATTCTCTATGAACAATCATGTTGTTTGGGAACTACCCAGAACTTCCAGTGCAGTGTTGAACAGCAGAGGAGATGGACATCTTTGCCTTATTTCTGATCTTAGGGGGAAAGTGCTCAACCTTTCATCAGTAAGTAATGTTATCTCTGGATGTTTTGCAGCTGCCCTTTACCAGGACATTCCCCTCTATTTCTAATTTGCTAGGGAGTTTTCTCATGATGGATGTTGAATTTTGTCAGTTGATATAATCATATTTTTTTTAAATTTAGATTGTTAATATGGTGGAATTCATTGATTTTCAAATATTAAAGCAGCTTTGCACACTTGAAATGCACCCCCACTTGACTGTCCTGTATTGTTCTTTTTTTATATGTTGGTGGATTTTTTTGCTAATATTTTGTTGTGGAGTTTTAGGTCTTTGGTCATGATGGATAATGGTCGGCAGTTTTATTTTTTTGTGTTTTCTTTGTATGGTTTTGATATCAGGGATTGCTGGTCTCACAAAATGGGTTTAGAAATGTTCCCTCCTCTTCGATTTTCTGGAGAACATTATGTAGAATTCGTGTTATTTCTTCCTTAAATGTTTGGTAGAGTTTGCCAGTGGAACCATCTTGGTATGTATATTTCCTTTTTTGAAGAATTTAACTATAACTTCAATCTCTTTAATAGTTATGGGATTATTGAAGTAATCTATTTTTTCTTCAGCAAATGTTGATAGTTTGTGAGTTTGAGAATTCTCTATTTCATTTAAATTATTGAAATGTCTGGAGAACTGTTCATAGTATACCTATCTTTTTGTTTGTCAGCTTTACTGAGGTATCATTGACAAATAAAATTCTAAGATATATAAAGTACACAACGTAATAATTTGATATATATAATATACATTTGAAAGGATTCCCATAATCAAGTTAACACATCCATCACTTCATGTATTTGATTTTTTTTTTTTTTTTTGGTGGGAACATTTAAGTTCCGTTCTCTTAGAAAATTTCAATTATACAAAACAGTGTTGCCAACTATAGTCACCATGTTATTCATTAGATACTCAGAACTTACTCATCTTATAACTGGAAGTTTGTACCCTTTTACTGACCTCACCCTGTTTTCCCCAGCCCCTAGGAACGACGTTTTACTGTTTCAGTGAGTTTCAACTTTTTTTTTTTTTAAGATTCTGTATCTAAAGGCTATTATGCTGTATTTGTCTTTTTCTGTCTGACTTATTTCACTTAGCATAATGATCTAATTTTCTTTAGATATATACCCAGAAGTGAGATTGCTGGATCATACGATGGTCTTAACTTTAACTTATTCAGGAACCTCCATACTGTTTTCCATAGTGAATGCACCAATTTACATTACCACCAAAAGTACTCAAGGGTTCCTTTTTTTTCCCACATCCTTACCAGCATCTGTTGTCTCGTCTTTTTGATAATAGTCATACTAACAAGTGAAGACAATGTCTCACGATGGTTTTGATTTGCATTTCAGATGGAGATTAGTGATGTTGAACACGTTTTCTTGTACCTGTTGTCCATTTGTATGTCTTCTTTAGAAAAATATCTATTCAGGTCAGGATGCCTGGGTGGCTCAGTCCGTTGTCTGCCTTCAGCTCAGGTCATGATCCTAGGGTCCTGGGATGGAGTCCCACATCAGGCTCCGCATCATGCTCCTTGCTCAGCAGGGATCTTCATTCTCCCTCTACCTGTCTCCCCGCTGCATGTACTCTCGTACTCTCTGGCATGCTCTCTCTCTGGCAAATAAATTAAAAAAAATTTTTTTTAAAAAAGACCTATTCAGGTCTTTTGCCAGTTTTTTAAATTGGGTTACTTTGTTTTTTGCTATTGAGTTGTAGTTCAATTGATATTTTGGATATTGACACTTCATCAAATATACAATTTACAAATATTCCATAGGTAGCCTTTTCATTTTGTTGTTGATTTGCTCTGCTGTACAAAAGATCTTTAGTGTGATATGGTCCCAATACCTTATTTTTGCTTTGATTGCTTATACTCTGGGTGCCAAATTTTTAAAAAATCCTTACTAAGAGCAATGTCTAGGAGCTTACCCACTGTTTTCTACTAAGAACTTTATAGTTTTAGGTCTTTTATTCTTTAATCCGTTTTGAGTTGATTTTTGTGTATGGTGTAAAATAGGGGTCCAGTTTGATTCTTTTGCATATGGGTACCCAGTTTTCCCAACACCATTTATTGAACACCCTATCTTTTCTCCCACTGTGTATATTCTTGGCTCTTTTGTTCTAAATTAATTGGCTATATAAGCATGGGTTTATTTCTTGGCTTCCAATTCTGTTCCACTGATCTATGTCTGTTTTTAGGCCAATAACATTCATTTTTGATTACTATAGCTTTGTAATATAGTTTGAAATCAGAATGGCTGGTATCTCCAGCTTTGTTCTTCTTTGTCAAGATTGCTTTGGCTATTCAAAGTCTTTTGTGGTTCCACTCAAATCTGAAGATTATTTTTTCTATCCCTGTGAAAAAAGTCATTGGGATGTTAATAGGAATTGCATTTGAATCTCTGATTCCTTTGGGTAATACAGAAATTTTAACAATGTTAATTCTTCTAATCTATGCCCATGGAATATCTTTCTATTTATTTATTTCTTCTTCAGTCTCCTTCATCATTGTCTTCTAGTTTTCAGTGTACAACTCTTTTGTTCACATCCCTGGTTAAATTTATACCTATTTTATTCTTTTTGATGCTGTTGTAAATGGGACTGGTAGTTTCTCCTTTTGGTAATTCATTGTTGGTGTATAAAAATGCAACTGATTTTTTTATATTGATTTTGTATCATGTATCCTGAAACTTTACTGAATTAGTTTATAAGTTCTAATAGTCTTTTGGTAGAATCTTTAGGGGGTTTTATAAATAATACCATTTATCTCCAAATACAGACAATTTAACAACTTCTTTTCTAAATTGGATGGCTTTAATTCATTTTCTTGCCTAATTTCCCCGGCTAGGACTTCTACCAAACATAAGTAGTAACAGTGGGTGCCACAGTCTTGTTCCTTATCTTAGAGGAAAAGCTTTCTGCTTTTCACTGTTAAGTATGATGTTAACTGTGGTTTGTCATATATGACCTATATTATGATGAAATATGTTTCCTCTATATCCATTTTGTTTAGAGTTTTTTATTATGAGATGATGTTAAACTTTGTTAAATGCTTTTTCTGCATCTATAGGGATGAATGCAGGATTTTTATCTTATGCTAATACAGTGTATCACACTTACCGATTTGCTGATGTTGAACTATCCTTGCATACCCAGAATAAATCCCACTTGATCATGTGTATATTAGCCTTTAATGTATGTGGAGTCTATAATTAGAACTTCTTTTCCATTTCTGGTATTGGTAATATGTGTCTTTTACTCTTAGTAAGCCTTAGTGCAGTTTAACAATTTTATTGATTTTTTTTTTACAGTATCACTTATTTGATTTTCTCTATTGTTTTTAATTTTATTGATTCTTCCTCTTAGCTTTATTATTTCCTTCCTTCTCAGTGCTTTGGGTTTATTTTGCTCTTCTTCATCCAGTTTCATAAGATTGAAGTCTTTAGGTCACTGATTTCAGATCTTTCCTCTTTTATAAGTACTTAAATGCTGTAAATTTCCACCAAAGCACTGCTTCAGCTGCACTGCAAAAATAAGATAGGTTGTATTATCAATCCAAGTATCTTCTAACTTCTCTAGAGACTTCCTTTTGACATGCAGATTACTTAGAAATGCATTGTTTTAATACCAAATGATCAAAGATTTTCCTGTTATTTATTTCTAATTAAATTCTTTAATTGCCATAGAACATACTAACATACTTTTTATGGTTTCAATTCTTTTAAATTTGTTAAGTTTTGTTTTATATGCACCATGGTACAGTCTATCTTGGTGAATGTTTCATGTGCATTTGAGGAGAATGTGTATTTAGCTGTTAGTAGGTAGAATATTCTATAAATGTTAATATCCAGTTTATTGATGATACTGCACATTCTTCTATATTTTTTTCTGATTTTCTGTTTATCAGTTCTATCAGTTACTGAGAGAAGAGTATTAAGGTCCCCAAATACAAATGTGGTTCGTTTTTCGCTTTTCCCTCTCTTTTTCATTACTCTGTTCTCTCTTTTCTGCCTTCTTTTAGGTTATTTGAACATTTCTGGTATTCCATTTAAATTCTTCATCTACCTTTTTTTTAATTTATCTTCTTGTGTTTCTTTTTTGGAATGCTTGCTCTATGAAGTATATATACTGAACTTGTTATTGTATACATAGAATCAATGTTTTATCACTTCAAGTGGTGTAAAAAAAAATCTTTCCACCATATACGTCCCTTTACCCATTCCCTTTAGGTTGTAATTGTCTTATGTATAACACTGTCATTAAAAACCCATCAGACAATATTATAATTTTTTCTTCTGACCTAACATTTTAAATAGCTTAACAGGAAAACATTAATCTATTATATTAAGCTAGATATTTACCATTTAGGTTTCTTTTTATTATTATTTTATTATTCCTTCTGGTATCATCTCCCTCCTTTCTGATCATCTTCCCTTAGAAATTCTTTCACAGCAGGTCGGCTGGCAGCAAATTCTCTTAGTTTCCCTTTATCTGAAATTGTCTTTATTTCACCTTTATTGCTAAAGAATTATTTTTGCTAGATAAAGAATTCTGGATTGAACAGTTGTTTTATCACTTAAAAAATGTTTTAATTCCTTCTTTCATCACTGTCTCTGATGAGAAATCAGCTCTCAGTTGAATCATTGTTCCCCATTAAACTATGTGATGTTTTTCTCTGGTTGTTTTCATGATTCCGTTTTTGACCTTAGGTTTTCAGCAGTTTGATTATGATGTGTCTGGGTTTGGATTTCTTTGCCTTTATGTGTTTTGAGTTTGCTGAACTTCTTGAATCTGTAGTAGGTTCATGTCTTTTACAAATCTATGAAGTTTCTGGCCATTATTTCCTCAAATATTTTTCTGTAAGTCACTCTTCTTTTTCTGGGTTCAAATAACACAAAGACTTTTTTTGTTATTATCTCACAGGTCCCCTGGCTCTGTTCATTTTATCTTTTTGGGGGGGCGTAATTTTTATTAATCTACCTACAAATTCATGGATTCTGTCCTCTTTCAGCTTCATGCTGCTATTAAACCCTTCCAGTTATTTTATATTTCAATTCCAAAATTTCCTTTCAATTCTTCTTCATATTTTCTATTTCTTTACTGATATCTTCTGTCTTTCCAATTTTTAAAGGGTATTCATCTCTACTTACTGAAGCAATAAAAACTTAAAAAACTAAAAAAACTTTTAAAAAAGTTTTTATTATAGAGCAAAGGTGATCAATACTGAATTAAGATAGAGAATAAAAAATGTCATGGTACTTTGCATTTGTGAAAGAGGCTATATATTTGGTGGTTAACATGCTTGACCACAAATCGGAATATTTGGGTTCTAGTATAAAATCTGCAATTTACTTTTGTCATTTACTTCCTAGGCCATTTTTTTTTATTTTGAAATTGAAACTAAGCTAATATATTTGATTAGGAAATTCATTACTTCATAAATAATAGTGTCAATTTAAAGTATAGAACTCATGTTTCTCAGTTTCCATGTCTTCAGTTTTATTTAGTTATATAAGGTTCATAAATCCTGATTTAAGGACATATGCTTTGTAATAATCAAAGTTATAAAAGCTATTAAACTGAAAAGTGATGGTTTATAAATGCCAAAGCATTCATTACTACACAAGTAATCATATACATATGATTGCATATATATGGTTGTACATATATGTGTATTTGTTACAGGAATAAGGAAAAATGAGATTCATTTGTAAAATAAGTGTTTTATGATAAATGTTTTAAAACATGCTCCAGAAATCCTATGATGCATCTCTGATGTTCACGGGCTTGGTTCTATGGCTGCTGATGCTAAATGTTTTACTGCATTCTTTGTAGGATTCTGCACACCAGTAGTTTTGTACATGCATTAGCACACCCACAAGGTGAGAAACAAAAATGGTTGCATATGGTTGCCCAACACACAGGTGACTCACATCCAAGCCCATCATGCCTCTTCTGGTTAATTCTGTCTTTGTCCCCCTTCTACAATGGTAATCTAAGTATTGAAAAGCTTTTGCTGATCTTCTCTTCCTCGGAACTCTGATGGTACCTTTCCTCCTGAGGAGTTATTCTCAGGGTCTGTTCTGTTTTACTCCATTATCATACAATTTTTGGGCCCAAAACTGAAATCACCAACATTCTTTAGTATAAAATCCTCTCTTACCTAATGTCCATTTTCATCTTGCAATTTTGAGCAAAGAAAGTTAGGGGGAAATTTAGTGTATCTATTTAATACCTTTTTTTTTTTTAGAAGAAGATAACCTTATTTTAAAAAGACAAAATAAGATCCTGTTAAAGAATGAAAAATATCTATATTTCAGAACTCCATTTTACTTAAAAAGTTCCATATGACTGTCAATTTATTTGATCTCTCTTAATATACCCAACACCCTTTCAGCCAGTACTTGTGAAAAATTTTCGGGCATTATGTCATGAATTGCACTTCAGACTCAGTGTGATAAATGGTGATATTGTGGCACTTCTGCTCTCTGTATTTCTCTGTGATATTTACCATGCAGTTTGTCATGACCAGCTTGCATGGGGGGGAGGGCAATAGAATTTGCCTTAGTGCTTCCGTTCGAATAGAGATCCTAGTTCAGATGCTGACACAGTGTGCCTGTTGCAGAATTTATCCTGTTTGTTGATTTTCCTCTTCTGTTTTTTTTTATTTTATTATGTTATGTTAATCAGCATACATTACATCATTAGTTTTTTTTTTATTCTTATGTTAATCCCCATACATTACATCATTAATTCTAGATGAAGTGTTCCATGATTCATTGTTTGTGCATAACACCCAGTGCTCCATGCAGAACGTGCCCTCCTCAATACCCACCACCAGGCCAACCCATCCTCCCACCCCCCTCCCCTCTAGAACCCTCAATTTGTTTTTCAGAGTCCATCGTCTCTCATGGTTCGTCCACCCCTCCGATTTCCCCCGCTTCATTCTTCCCCTCCCGCTACCTTCTTCTTCTTTTTTTTTTTTCTTAACATATATTGCATTATTTGTTTCAGAGATACAGATCTGAGATTCAACAGTCTTGCACAATTCACAGCACTTAACAGAGCACATACCCTCCCCAGTGTCTATCACCCAGTCACCCCATCCCTCCCACCCCACCCCCCACTCCAACA
>NC_138385.1:89652342-89705592 GCF_054177405.1 Leptonychotes weddellii | reverse complement strand
CACCATAGCACATACCTTCCCCAGTGTCTATCACCCAGCCACCCCATCCCTCCCACCCAATACTAAGAGTCAAGAATACCTATGATACTATCTTCATTTTGAAATTAAAAGTGTCTTTTATAATATTTATTATGAAAAAGAATTTATAAAAAATATATATTTATAAATATATAAAGACAAATTATAAATTTATTATGAAAAATAAATTTATAAAATTACTATAATAAAGTTTCCAATACAGAAAATAGAAATATTATAGAGAAAGAAATAAAAGCCACCTATTACCTATCACCTGGAGATAAAAACCTTTATGTGCATAATTCATCTTTTTCTATGCCTATATAATACTTTATTTATATAAACTAGTCATAATATAGTAGGGACATTTAAGATCTATTTTTTAATTTAATATAGCATTAACAACTTTCCATGTAATAAATATTTATCCACAAAAAGTATTTATCTACAATCTTGTTATCAATATATGACTACAATTCCAGTGAATAGGTATATTTTTATTTGTTAAGCTGACAGAAAGCATTTTGTGGTTTTTAAGTTTTCAGTATTACCAATTTTTAGCACATTTTTCTACTATTCCATTCAGTTGCATTCCATAAAGTAAAACATATTAAAGTCTATGTGTATTTTTCAGACTTAATGACAATGCTTTGTCATTAAGTAAATGAATCAAGGAAAATTAAGGATATTGTTTTTAGAGTAACAGCTTTTTTTTTCTGAAACATATCTTCCATCACTTAAAAAAATTAAGCAATAGTATAAAAACAATTAACCTAAAAATGTCATCAACCAGACATCTAGTGTTATTTTACAAGTATCTCCCTGTGCACATATACAGATACAAAGAAAGATAAACAGGGGTGCCTGGGTGGCTCAGTTGTTAAGCATCTGCCTTCGGCTCAGGTCATGAGGGTCCTGGGATCAAGCCCCGCATCAGGCTCCCTGCTCCGCGGGAAGCCTGCTTCTCCCTCTCCCACTCCCCCTGCTTTTGTTCCCTCTCTCACTGTGTCTCTCTCTCTGTGAAATAAATAAATAAAATCTTTTAAAAAAACAAAGAGAGATGAACAACAGGTAGATGATAGATCGACTGATAGGTATAGACAGATAAATAGCCAAAATAACTTTAACAGTGGATTCATATAACATACAAGCTACTGTTTTTGAAATACTAAATTTAATTCCAGTAAAATATAACAGAACAAAGGTGAAACTCAAGGAAATGCTGAGTATAATTATAATTGTTCCTTAGTCATAAAAATACTTGCTTCTGAAAGACTTATCTAAGCCAGTGGCTCTCAAATAGGAGAAATACTGTAGCCTAGGGGACACTTGGCAGTATCTGATGACATTTTTGGATGTTACAACTGGGTGCTACTGGCATCTAGTGGGTAGAGGCCAAGGATGCTGCTGAACATCCTACAATGTACATGACGGCCCCTACAACAAAGATTCATCTAGCCCAAAATGGGAGCGGTGCTATATTTAAGAATATTAAAGAACAAATTTTTAGAAAATATTTAAAGATTCAAGTAATTACTTTTTTAATGCACCTGCTTTGAGTTTAGATGTGACCAGACACAATGGAAAGTAAAGTGGTCATCCCACTTAAACTTCTTTATCACCAATGCCCATAAACATTCCATCTGTAGCCACAACTCCTTAAATTTTTAATCTAGTAATTTGATATTATTGCTGAGAGTTTTTGTTTTGACTTTTAAGACTTCCTGGAGTTCTTTCTAGTCTAGGAGTGTCTGCTGTGGCTTTTTGTTTTAATAACTACTTGGCTCTGTGTAATATTCTTGGGTCCCACCTTCTTCTCCAGTGGAACTTGTAGCAATCTCACTGTTGTCTCATGGCATTAAATGTTACTATGAAGGATTCTGAGAAGGCCCTAATTTTTTTTATATTGCGAATCAATTTTTCTTTCTGAATATGTGAATAATTGTGATTCTTTAAGAATGAGATCTTATTGTTAAGTATAATAAGTTAACCAGAATATGTCTCAGTGTCGCTGACTCCAAGTAATTTTTCCTGCTCTGAGGTATGCTCCTTGAAGTTTTAGTCTCTTTTCCTCTACCGTATGTCTGAAAATTTTTGTTTGCCAGCTTTTATACTAAAATCTCACTTTAGGGGTGCCTGGGTGGCTCAGTCGTTAAGCATCTGCCTTCGGCTCGGTTCATGAGGGTCCTGGGATCAAGCCCCGCATCAGGCTCCCTGCTCAGCGGGAAGCCTGCTTCTGCCTCTCCCACTCCCCCTGCTTGTGTTCCCTCTCTCGTGTGTCTCTGTCAAACAAATAAATAAAACCTATAAAAAATTAAAAAATAAAATCTCATTTTAAGCTTTCTCATTTGTAATCTCATAACGTGTTATCTTAGTTCTCAATTTGCTTACTATACAATCTTCTTTTACATCTTATTCTCTTTTATCTTCTTGACCTGTTTTTCTACTTTTACTTAATATTCTTTGTAAATTATTCCTCAGCATAAACAATTTTACAATACTTTCTTCTATATCTTAGTTTTAATTTTTTTCAAGACTGAGTTCTTTTGGTTTGGTTTTTACTACGTTCACTCCTTTCCTTTCATTTACTGATTTTTGTTTTCTGTTTTTGTTGCACTATATTGTTTTTGTTGTTTGTTTTTTGTTTTTTTAAAGATTTTATTTATTTGACAGAGAGAGACACAGCGAGAGAGGGAACACAAGCAGGGGGAGTGGGAGAGGGAGAAGCAGGCTTCCCGCAGAGTGGGGAGCCCAATGCGGGGCTCGATCCTGGGACCCTGGGATCATGACCTGAGCCGAAGGCAGACGCTTAATGACTGAGCCACCCAGGCGCCCCTCAAATAAATAAATCATTAAAAAAATTTTTTTAAGATTTTATTTATTTATTTATTTGACAGAGAGAGAGACAGCGAGAGAGGGAACACAAGCAAGGGGAGCAGGAGGGGGAGAAGCAGACTCCTTGCCGAGCAGGGAGCCCGATGCGGGGCTCAATCCCAGGACCCCGGGACCATGACCTGAGCCGAAGGCAGACGCTAAACGACTGAGCCACCCAGGCGCCCCTGTTGTACTATATTGTAATAGCTATTTCACTTCCTTTCATCTCTCTCATACTTAATGTACTGCACACTTAACTTTTAGTTCAGATACATGTTTGAGCAAATTCCCCTTGACAGCATTCACACCTTATTTAAGATTTTTTCCTGCTCCTCTAAGCTTCAGTTTGAGTGCTTTCAATCCTTGCTCCAGTTTTTGGAAATGTAGAAGGAATCACCACTTGGTTTGAATGGTATGAAACACTTGTCAGGAAATTCGAGCTCCTCCCCTTCTGTAATGCTGTACCACGGCCCAGTTCATTCTGACTGTTTTCCGAACTTTGCTTTCCTTGGAAAATAAGACTTGCAGTCTTCTTGCCCCTGAATTTAAGTGCATATGGTCACAAAGGTTTTTTCTGGATTTTTTCCAGTGTTTTTTTCATCCCTTTATTATGTTTTACCTCAAATTGAGTGGTATTAAAAAAGACTTGCCAGGATTTTACTGACTCCTCCTTTGCTAAGTGTATTTTCTGCTGCACTAGAACACAGAATTGTTTTTCTGTCACTTTCATGTTGATAGCATAAACTTCTCTGATTTTCAATTGTCTGATTTCTGCTTATTTTTAGCCTTTGACAAACTACTTTTTCTGTTTGGCTAATTAGGCTTCCGAAGAGGACTTCTCTGTGATCTTGCTCCCTTTAGCCATCGTTTCACAATCTTCTATGTGTATCATTAGTTCATTTAGTTTTTATTACTCCAAGCTTTCATCTTTTTTGTGTAGAATACTTACGTATTACAACCAAACGCACTGCCTAATTTATAATTTCTGTGTAATACTTAGGGACTATTTAGAGGTAAATGACATATTTTAAAGTAAATAACTATTAAGAGCTCAGTGAGGAGCAATATGAGCGTGTACACTTACTATAAACCTCCTAGGTATGAAAGTCCAAGCATAAATACATGGAAAGTTTCATATTTTATATTTAAACTATGGCTTTATCACCTACAAAGTTTAATGGCTTCAGATTTGTCTTGTGACAATGCCAGTCTTGACACACTGAGAGAGGCAAAGAAAATGGCTTCATAGGCAAGATTTCCAAATTTTGGGCCACCATTCTGAATAGACAGATGAAGGTCTATCTCAATTCTGCAAATGCTGGATACTCCTTCATCACCCTCTAGCTCCACCTTGAAGGAACATGCTCAAAGCTAAGTAAATTATTTATATCAAGAGTCTAGTGAGATTCATCACATATTAATTAACTCATTTAATACCTTCAAACCCAGAAGGCAAGTTACCTCAACCCCTGAGGAAAGCACTTCCGGTTTATTTTTTAGAATGAGTATAAACTTGGACATAGAAAACACTTACCAAGTGGCATTCATGTTGGAAAATGTTTAGCCTGATGCATAGGATAAGATGCAGGGAGTTGCCTTTCCAAAGGTACCTAAACTTGTGAGTTCATCCAGCCTTCATCAAGGTTCCAGATTCCAGACTCTCTTGAACTTTAGAAATGATGTTATTACCCATTCTTTTTAAGTTTTTATTTAAATTCCAGTTACTTAACATACAGTGTAATATTAGTTTCATATGTAGAATTTAGTGATTTATCACTTATATACAATACCCAGTGTTCATCATAAAAAGTGCCCTCCTTAATGCCCATCACCTATTCCACCCATCCCCCACCCACCTCCCCTCCAGCAACCCTCAGTTTGTTCTCTATAGTTAAGAGTTTCTTTTATGGTTTGCCTCTCTTTCCACCCCTGCCATGTTCATCTGATTTGCTTCTTAAATTCCACATATGCGTGAAATCATATGGTATCTGTCTTTCTCTGACTGACTTATTTTGCTTAACATTATACTCTCTAGCTCCATCCACGTCACCGCAAATGGCAAGATTTCATTCTTTCTAGCTCTATCCGTATCATTGCAAATGGCAAGATCTTATTCTTTTTGATGGCTAATATTCCACTGTGTAGATACACCACTTCTTCTTTATCCATTCATTAGTCAATGCACATTTGGGCTCTTTCCATAATTTGACTATTGTTGATAATGCTGCCGTAAACATCAGGGTGCATGTGTCCCTTCAAATCAGTATTTTTGTAACCTTTGGGTAAATACCTAGTAGTACAATTGTTGGATCGTGGGGTAGTTCTATTTTGAACTTTCTGAGGAACCTCCATATTGTTTTCCAGAGTGGCTGCACCAGTTTGCATTCCCACCAACAGTACAAGAGGGTTCCCCTTTCTCCTCAATCTCGCCAACATTGTTTCCTGTATTGTTCATTTTAGCCATTCTGACAGCGGTGAGATAATATCTCATTGTAGTTTTGATTTGTATTTCACTGATGATGAGTCAGGTTGAGCATCTTTCCATGTATTGGCCATGTGTATGTCTTCTCAGGAAAAATGTGAAGGGTATGAGTAGGTAACAGTGATATACTGGTAAATGTTTAATAACTGCCTCTGTTAGGATGGGGTGCTGATTTCTAACTTACAGAGTAGTATAAATAGTCCCACCATAGCTAATTTCAAGATACCATCATGATGTGACTGGACACAGTGCTAAGAATAGATGTGCCACAATCAGCTCTCTCAAGGTGGTGGGAAACAGCTCCCACACACCAATGGCAGATAATTTTAAATATAATATTGCAATAACTTCAAGAATAGTTTAAATATATACAAGATTACCCATCTCCTGCCAACACTGCCAAGCAATTCTTTTATGTTCTAAAGGAGGCAACGTTGTTGGAAGCTAAAGTAAACAAAGGGAAACTCTTCTCTATATTCAAGTCACTACAGAATGATTCCTTCTATCCAAAGACTACAAATATTTAAAACCCAAATAATAGCAGCTCTGCCCTTTAGAATTCCTTTTTCACAAACTACTTCAGGTACTAGTATGAATGGTGTTATCAAAATGTGAACTATTATAACTCTTAACTTCTAGAATTACAGTTATTAATGAGGATTATACGAATACCTTTTATAAGTTAAGGCAAAGCCCACATACAATTAAACCTGAATCACTGTAAGAATAAATAAGTTACTACTCCAAGGTTATTTCATACACTCTTCAATGACAACTGTAGCTGTGCCACTATTTAAAGTGTAGCTGTGAAATTAATATAATGTATTATTAAAAAATGCTATGTGCAGCTCTTGGAGATCAACAAATCTGAGTGGGTGGTAGAGAAAAAGAGAAAGCAATAGCAGAGCACAGTCTAAAAGAATAAACTTCAGCTATTTTGATTTACTTGTAAAGTATCTGTAAAGTCTCCTTAACTAGACACTTTTCCATGTTCAGTATAAACTCCCATCTTCTTTTATTCTTCAAACAAACTTAACTACCATATTTTATGATCAGAATTTTAGGATCTTCTTTTCAGGTCCCAACTGTTTAAACTGAAAAATGTGTCAACCTTGAGATGATAATGTCTAATAGTAAAAATTAACTATACCTCCTAGAAATAACAGGGGAACTTTGGAGGATTTCTGAAAACACAGTGCCTTCACAAGCCTTTAAAGGGCATGGCTCATAGAGAAAATCAAACTGCTTGCAAAGCACCTTGGTTAAGTGGTCAAGGCATCTAGCAATTATGAATGAGCATCTAGCAATTATGAATGACCATTTCAGCTTCCATTTGCTCTAGGCCAGACCCAGTCATGCTGAACACTGAGAGAACAAACGTCTCAATACAACAAACTACTCTGTTTCCTCAAAGTGTCCCACATTACAGAGTGGGAAACTGACTTTACCTAAAAGAAAAGATCTTACTGCAAGTTGGGAGCCCTGGTAATCACCCTCTAGGATAAAGTTTAGCACACAGGGCATTCATTAAGGAGTGCCCTTGTTACCAACACTTGTGGAAACGAGGGAAGGAAGGAGAAGTATGCAGAGAGGTTCAGCTACAACCCATGCCCAATGGCAGCTTCAGCCAAACCCATATTGAGCTCTGCAGCTAGAATGGCCCCAACAAAGTGGTCCTGAGGTAGAGCAAGAGGGCCATGCCTTTTTACTTCCACATCTATCAGTCAAAGAATGTAAGCCACCTCAGGAAGGGCCAAGATATTAGACAAGATGCCATCTGATGACAATCCTTGAAGGGGCTGAAAACTGGGAGGCTCTCTGCTGGTAGTCCTCCTAGCAATTGAGAGAACAAATCTTTCAGTGAAAGGAGATACAGGATGTATATCACAGTGTCTACTGCAGATCTCCAAACTAAATTTCTTCAACACTGGTCTGCCCTACCAGCAGCATTCACTTGCAACACACTCCTATTCAGAGCATCCCTCAGCAGATACAATGGGGAGAGGGACAGGCAAAGAGACACTTCCATGACTCTGAAGACAGAGCTGCCTCTCAACCAAATGAAATCCATGAAGGTCCATTCCCAAGGGAAGAGTCTATTCAACTGCCCTCTCATCTCCTTAAAAGCATAGTGAATTAGATACCCATTCTTATTTGACCTAACCATTGCCCCACTTTAAATACAGATGGCTAGCTTATCTGCCTTATTTGAAGTTGGAGTTTTCACTGGTGCTCTATACTTTAAGTAATACTGAGTTAGCACTTAAAACAGGGCCTACCATGAAGGCTTTGTTTTTTCTTTCTTGCCTGACTCTGAAAATGTCCATACTCCCTGAGTGGTACCATGTTTGTGGCCAGTCATCATTTAGGCTTAATGATACTCATTTATCCCACTACTGTACTGGGATTGGAGAGCACAGGCAAGACACAACATGAAGCTATTGGATAAAAGGAATAAACGTATGGAATGGAGAAAGGATGAACATAAGAACACAGTAGGCCAAAGCAAACTGTTGCAGAAGACTTCTGCTTTCCATATTTTGCTTATATTTGGCCCTTTGTGTATTGCTTTCCTGGCAGTCCTGAGAGTAATGCCTTAAGATATTTTCACCTAATACTTTGTGGGAAATAGAGAATGTGCTCACTGATTCTTAACATAGTAAGACAACAACC
The DNA here is from genome assembly GCF_054177405.1 of Leptonychotes weddellii. NCBI lineage: Eukaryota > Metazoa > Chordata > Mammalia > Carnivora > Phocidae > Leptonychotes > Leptonychotes weddellii. The sequence continues at coordinate 89,697,545 of NC_138385.1, read as the reverse complement.
TAATAAAATCTCAACACAACCTTGCAGATCTGTAAGTACAAATATAGTTTAAAAAATAAAACATAGTTCTATGCTAAAATAATTTTTTCTTTTTTTTTTTTTTAAAGATTTTATTTATTTATTTGATAGAGAGAGCGAGAGAGTACAAGCAGGGGGAACAGTAGAGGGAGAGGGAGAAGCAGGCTCCCCGCCAAGTAGGGAGCCGGATGTGGGGCTCGATCCCAGGACCCTGGGATCATGACCTGAGCCGAAGGCAGACGCTTAACCATCTGAGCCACCCAGGCGCCCCACTAAAATAATTTTTTAAAGAAGGTCATATTGATAGAAAAAAATCAATTGTGAAGATATCCACATATTTCTGTATGCTATTGTCTTCACCTGAAAGATTCTCCTTGCTTCATACCTTGAGACATGTCTACCCCTTGAGGTCTAAGTTTAAACCCTACTTTGTGATGTCTTCCCAAAATCACTCCAATCCCTTTTCCTACCCAACTACATGATGCGCAGTATCTCTGTGAAATATTTGACCTTCATCATTATTTTTGGTTCTATTTCTATTGAATATTCATATCATATTTTATCAGATTGAATCCTTGTATGCACACTGTTAGCCAGCTTTGAGTATCCCCATTTGACATATTAGAGAACAGAGACCCAGAGAGGTGAATTAGCACTGCAGGTAAAATGGGAGAAGGTATTAAACACAGTTCAGATACACTATAATGTCTGTTTTCTTGCTGTTATGCTGTCTATGTTGTGTGTGCTTCTCATTTCCCTCAGGTAGACCATACACTTTGTGAGAGAAGTAATTGTGTATAATAACAGTTTTCTTTTACTTCTCTATATCTACTCACATCTTGAATAACAAAGAGCCTATGACATCATGCATGTGGTTGAGAAAGACAAGGAAAAGAACATATAAGATAGAGAAGTCAATGAGTAGATTCCTACAAGTATTCCAGATTATTCCTGATGAATTAAAAACCTTACAGAAGAATACATAGTTCATAAAAAGATTAAAAACAAATTTGCATCAGTCTTTCTCTGTTTCCATGTGTTGGTACCAATTTGTGACTTAGTTAAGACTGGCTTTCTTGGGGCGCCTGGGTGGCTCAGTCGTTAAACATCTGCCTTCAGCTCAGGTCATGATCCCAGAGTCCCGGGATCAAGCCCCACGTCGGGCTCTCTGCTGAGTGGGAAGCCTGCTTCTCCCTCTCCCACTCCCCCTACTTGTGTTCCCTCTCTCTCTCTCTGTCAAATAAATAAATAAAATCTTTTTAAAAAAAAAAAGACTTTGGCTTTCTCACACAGTAATACAGAAAGCAAGTGATTGGAAAAATCAGTTGAGTGGGGGTTATCAATGGCATGAAGAAGCTTAAAGCAGATACATGTCTGCTTGCCTTTTATTAAAATAAATTGAAATGATTTATCTTCAAATGATAACAATACAAATGCAAACACTTGGCAGTTCCCTTGAATACATAATGAAGAATTACCCTCACACCCACATTTATATCCTGTAGTGTGCATAGCACTGAGAGGAGGCCAGGAAAGTGACAACTCCTTAATTAGTTAGTGCTCAGTGACAAATTGGGGAAACTTGCTCTGGAATCTGTAGGGAGGGAGGAGATGGTAGATTGGTTTAAAAGTCTTTCTCCTCTATTACATGTTTCACAAAGCATGCATTTTTATTTCATTGTTAAAGATGTACAAACCCAAAGAAGTAAGACTCACTAAATACCATGCTAAAAACCAAATGAAGTCTCTTGCTTCATTTAGCACCCAAATCAACACTACTTTACCTATCAAGACACCTGAAACCTCCTTTTACCAACTTTTCTTGAGATAAGACAAAAGCAATTAGAACCAACTACCAAATTTTATTCATCACTGCCCCTGATAGGCAAGCTGTATGGAAAAAAATATTTTATGTAATTTTTTCTTAAAATATTACCCTGCAAGCAGTTGTACCCTTCTTCTAGAGTTATGACTCAAGTTATTTATTGAATTACATCAAAATGCCATACAGAATTTAGTAATGATAGCTGTATGCAATAATTACATGCTACATTGCCTCCATTGGAAACCATGGTAACCGATCAGTTACTGTTTCAGTCTGCCACCATAGCTGAGAGTGACATAGAGGAGAAATAAGGTACTCTAGCCATCACTGCATACATTCAATCTTGAGATAACTGTGGAGGAGCTATTTATTCGTAATTAAGCTAATATAATGTTTTAATTATAGTCATAATTTCCCCTGGGATTGATTTATGCAACCAATTATGAAAGGGGGGAAGGAATAAGAGAGGGGAAATGAACACGGCAGGGGTGGGAGTAGGCAGAAGGAGAAAAGTAGTAATGCAGGCTTTTTTGAAAAGCAACTTTTCTTTTACAGGTAGAACTATAACGATAAGGACCAAACATATTTTCTTAGAAACCTTTAAAATGATAGTTAACCAGGGTCTTAACTTTTAGAGTGGATAAGACTTGGAGAACACCACCTCCAATCTCTCCCTTGTGATTCTGCTCTGAATCTTCTCTGATGAATCATCTAGCCTCCACTGGCTATGTGACAGAATGTGACAGGGAGCTCACTATTTATTTCATCACTGGATGTTGACATTGGTAGAAAGGTCCTCCAAACCCCATGAATCAAAATCTACCTTTGGACATCTGGCCCTCTCAACCTCAGAATGCCCAGTTTGGGACTAACCTAAACCATGCCAGGCTTGCTCCTTCCTCATTTGCATTTACTCTTACTCAACTTTTGCATTAAGCTTCCTTCCATCTGTAATGCTCTTCTACTAGCTCTTCACATGGCAGCCTCCATTTTGTCATTCAGGATTTAGCTCAAATGTCATCTCCTCAGAGAGGCCTTCCTTGACCACTTGATCCCTCAAACTAAACTAGCTTCCTCCAAGTCTTTATTACTTGGAGAACACCGACCATTTTCTGAAATATTGGCATATGTTTATTTAAGTGCATATCACCTACACAAATAGTGAACTGTTTACTAAATAACCAGTGGGTTGTTACCTCCTTTAGAACAGCCAACTTGTCTTTCTTGCTCACAATAGTTATCATAATGCCAAGCTCCTTACCCAACCCTATGTGTAGTCTTTGCCCCCCAAAAAATAAAGGTAAAATATATCTGCCTTTGGTCTTTTTCTACTTTTATTTAATGATATGTATGGTTCAATAACATGTACACAATAGGTGTGCAATAAATATTTGATGAGAAAAAAAGAATGGAAAAGACAAACCAATGACATTTTAAGTCCTTTTTCCTAAGAACACCCTGCAAAATACTTGGAGAAAAAAAAAAAGACTATCCTGCCTTGAGACTCTTCTCAAATACATTCATGATTTCTTTCATTCTTCTTCTGAGGAATTGTTTTTAACATCTCCCATCACTTAACTGTCTTTTGGACCTGCCAGTTTATTAAGACTCCATCTTAAAATCTGGCACCCAGAAATGAGTAAGAATTTTCAGGTGTTATCTAACCTGTGCAGGTATCATTACTGACAGGATAGAAAAATAATACTACCCCCTGAGGCTTGCTCCCACCATGGTCAACAAGCCAACCTCCCAAAATGTTGAGTAATATCCTGTCTCTATAATGGTAACCTGAGGCAAGTGTGATACAATGCAGTGCTCCTTAAGTTTTACCATGCAGACCTTCCCCCTCAGGATCTAGTTAAAAATGCAAATTCTGATTCAATAAGTCTGGGGTAGAAGCCTGAGATTCTACATTTCTAACAAGGTACCGATTGATGGGCCATACATTGAATAACAAAGCTATACTGAAATGTTGAACCTGCAAAGAGAAAGCTAAATTTGAACTGCAGTTCTAACATTTAATAGCAGCATACAGATGGACAAACTCATTAGTTTTCTTACCCATAAAGTAAGGATAAGTATAACTGTTTTGGCGAGATACTGTAAGAATTGAATAAGATAATGAATGTAGTTGGCACATAGTGGGGATATAACAAATATTTTTTCAATGTATGGACTTCTGTCAATAGAAAAAGGAGGCTCAAATTGTGTTTATACGCAGAAAAAATAAGCTTCCCCCCATAAAAACACCTTCTAAGCCAAATTTTCTCTCATCCAGCATTTGTACAGTTGATATTCTTTGAACCTAAATACAGGACTTAACATTTATAACCATTAAATTTCATCTTGTTAGCTTTGGCCAGAGTTCCAGCCTGTCAAGATTGCTTTGAATTAAGATTCAGTTACTCAGCGTATTAGCTATTGCTCCAAGCTTTATGTCATCTGCAAATTTGATAAGTATGCCTTCTATGTCATTATACATATCATTAAAATGTTGAGTAGGACAAGACCAAGGGCAAAGATATTATACATCTTATTTGTTTTGAAGTAAGGACTATACATGGGGTGGGATAAGAAGCTCAAATTGTTTGACAAATCATAAATCCATTTAACTGAATATCATCCAGCATGCATTTCTCCACCGTTTTCTCTATATGGATTCCATAAAATAGTTTTATAAAATATTTTAATTAAATCAAAATACATTGTCTATGAAGTTTTCTCTCATCTTTCCATCTACAATTTTAAAAATGTGAAACAGGGGCGCCTGGGTGGCTCAGTTGGTTAAGCAACTGCCTTCGGCTCAGGTCATGATCCTGGAGTCCCGGGATCGAGTCCCGCATCAGGCTCCCTGCTCGGCGGGGAGCCTGCTTCTCCCTCTGACCCTCCCCCCTCTCATGTGCTCTCTGTCTCTGTCTCAAGTAAATAAATGGAATCTTTAAAAAAAATAAAATAAAATAAAAAAAAATAAAAATGTGAAACAAAATTAGTCTGACATGACTTATTATTAGTGAACCTATGCTATTTTCTACTAATCATGGTTTTCTTCACTAAATGTGCAACCACAATGCATTTACAACTGGTTTTATAATTTCAACAGACAAAAGTTACTGTTTACTAGCAACATACGTAATCTCTAACTGCAGACATTTTTTTCCCAAAATTCTCCAGAATATTTTATGTGTTTTATCATGTACAAACACATTTTCCTGTATCCTTGTAAGATGGATCCTGTATCTACCTAGTTCTGAAGACAGATTGATTCAAAGCAGCTAGGTATGCCTTATTCCTTATGTAGCTGTTGGGTTACTTCCTTCTTCATCATTTTCATTCTATTTGCTATGCTTTTAGCACCATTCTCCTCAAAATAAAAATACCTAATAATTAAGTAATTCTAATTCTTGCTTCTTCTATAATCCATCTTTCTTTCAGGAATGCTTTAAAAAATTTTTACTGAGGTATAGTTAACAGTCTTATAATATTAGTGTCAGGTGTACAATATAATGATTCAACAATTCTATACATTACTCCATGCTCATCACAATAAGTGCACTCTTAATCCCCTTTATCTATTTCACCCACCTCCCCTCCGGCAACCACCTATTTTTTCTCTATATTTAGGAGTCTATTTTTGTTTGTCTTTTTTTTTTTTTTCATTTGTCTTCTTTCTTGAATTGCACACATGAGTGGAATCATATGGTATTTGTCTTTCTCCGACTTATTTCACTTAGCATTATACCCTCTAGGCCCATCCATGATGTTGCAAATTACAAGATTTCATTCTTTGCATTTATAGAAATGGAATGTCTATGGATTTATCCATATCTTTATATGGATAAAGAAGACGTGATATATATATGGAGAGAGATGATGATAGAGAGAGAGAGAGAGATAATGTTTATATATATAATGAAATATTGCTTTGGGAATGCTTTTTAAACACCTAGACTGATGAGAGATCTTCCTTTGCAATCATCATAGTTTTTGTAGATGGTTGCTCCTCCAGCAGTACATTATAGATCCCTGTCCCTTTTCAGTTATCTTTCAACTCTGCTTTAAAATCACTGGCAGTGAGATAAAATCTTTCTTTCCTAGGGCACCTGGGTGACTCAGTCAGTTAAGCATCTGCCTCTTGATTTTGGCTCAAGTCATGATCTCAGGGTCATGAGATTGAGCCCTGAGTCAGCTCTGTGCTGAGCATGGAGCCTGCTTAAGATTCTCTCTCTCCCTCTGCAGTTCCCAGGTGCTACTCACATTCAATCTCAAATAAATAAAAATAAAATCTTTCTTTTCCTATCTGAAAACACTTTTGGAATAAATAATGATCGTTTTATAAGAAATAACAAGTGTTGGTGAGGATGTAGAGAAAAGGTAGCTCCCATGGACTGCTGGTAGGAATGTAAACTGATATAGCCCCTGGGAAAATAGTATGGAGGGTCCCCAGAAAATTAAAAACAGAACTACCAAATGATCTAGCTATTCCACGTCTGGGTATTTACCCAAATAAAACAAAAATACTAATTTGAAAAGATATATGCACCCCTATGTTCACTGCAGCACTATTTGCAATAGCCAAGATATGGCAGCAACCCACATATCTATCAATAGATGAATGGATAAAGAAAATATAGTATACACATATACAAAATGGAATATTAGTGAAAAAAGAGGAAAACAAATACCATATGATTTAGCTTATATATGGAATCTAAAAAACAGACAAAAAAATAGAAACAAACTCACAAATACAGAGAACTAACTAGTAGTTCTTAGAGGGGAAGGGAATGAGGGGATGGATGAAATAGGTGAAGGAGATTAAGAAGTACAAACTTCCAGCTATAAAATATATAAGTCACAGGGATAAAATGTACAGCATAAGGAATATATTCAATAATATGTAATAACATTGTATGGTGACAGATGGTAGCTATACTTATCTTGGTGAGCACCAAGTAATGTACAGAATTGTTGAATCACTATGTTGTATACCTGAAACTAAACATTGTATGTTGACTATACTTCAGTAATAAAATTAAGAAATTTAAAAAATTATGTTTTTAAAAGTCTTTCTTATTTTGATATTGTAAAACATCCTACCTTTACCATTCACATTCATATATAATTCACATATAACATCAGTTAAAACAAACGGAAATCTTAATTTGAGTTGCCCTGATATGCCACCAAATAAACCAGACTCAAACATGTGTGCATGCACACACACACAAACACACACACACACACACACCCTGGCTCTATCAGATTCCTTGGTTCTCCACCAGTCTTGTCACCATTCCTTCATAAGCCTCCTTTTAATAGCCTACCTATTAAACATAAATGCTCTAGGTGACCCTGGACTCCCCTAAAACCAGGGATAGAGATTCTAAAGGGAGTAGAGTCAGGTCTACTTTCAAGTGCCTGTGACTTACAGATTACAAACATGATATATGGCGGCCTCAAAGGAGAACCAAGGAAACTGACATAGTTAGATGCAGGTATGTGCATGCATAGACGTGTCTGAGTTGGTTCCATCAGCTTTGTTTTGATGTAGAGTAACAAATAAAGATTCCTATCTATTTCAAGTAAGTCATCTAAAAGAAACAACATGATGGTACACAGATATGAATAAGGAAGATGTCGTTTTACAATGTGGGCTTAGAGAGGAATAGTGACTCACCAAAAGTCACTTAACTAGTAAGAGATGGAACACAGACGCCACCTCAGCTTATGAGACTCCAGAACTCATTTCGATACAAGACACAAGCACTGGCAATGGAAATGTAAAGAACTGCAGAAGGGTGAAGGAGTATGGGAGTTTAGGGTGATGTAGAGAATCAGATGGAAAATGCACTTTATTCTTTTCAAAGTATTTACCTTGTTTATAATATCCCTTCCCTTCTTAAAAAAAAAAAAACTCCAAGTTGTCCTGGGTGCTAAATTTTCCTTTGAACCTGTAGAGGCCAGATGTTTCAAGTAGTTTGGAAAGGACTCAAACAAATGAGTTTGGATGATACATAGCCAACAGCCATGTAGACAAGAGAAATTTCAATCATATCATAGAAGTGTCCCAGGAAAACACCCAGATGCTGTTTTTGTCACTGCCCTCTACTTGATACCAATGATACCAACCTCTCCACACATGCCTCCTAAGAACCAAGTTATTTCTCCACCATGCATATCAAAAGAACTGCTGGGCCATGCCATATGGTGCTTGCTTCGGACTTCCTAATGTCCAGTGTGCATATACTCCTTGAGAGAATGCTGGATCACATGAGAAATGCCAGTTTCAAAGGGATCTTTAATACTCCCATCTTTGGGCACAGGAAGGCAACTAGAAGCAGACTGGGGTTGTATTGGTGGTATTGAGCAACCAGGTCTGTTGTGTGGTACATAGCAGACAACTTTCTTCTTTTTAAAAACAAGATTCTTCTGGGCGCCTGGGTGGCTCAGTTGGTTAAGCGACTGCCTTCGGCTCAGGTCATGATCCTGGAGTCCCTGGATCGAGTCCCGCATCGGGCTCCCTGCTCGGCAGGGAGTCTGCTTCTCCCTCTGACCCTCCCAACCCTCCCCCCTCTCATGTGCTCTCTCAGTCTCTCTCTCTCAAATAAATAAATAAAATCTTTTAAAAAAATAAAAAATAAAAACAAGATTCTGTATGAGAGAGGGAGAGGGCATGCACACAAGCAGGGGGAGGGGCAGAAGAAGAGAGAGAAGCAGGCTCCCCGCTGAGCAGGGGGCCCAATGTGGGGCTCGGGGCTTGATCCCAGGACCCTGGGATCATGACCTGAGCCAAAGGCAAACGCTTAACTCACTGAGTCACCCAGGTACCCCAGCAGACAACTGTCTATGTCCCCCTTATCCTTTCTAAGAAATTTGCTTCACATCTCAGGCAAACTAATGGGATTGCTCCTGCATGCACTCCCTAAGGAGAGACGTGATCAAAATTGGTGCCATCTCAAGGTGTTTTCTAATAGTGTTACAAAGCAATGAAAGTTCAGTGTACACATCATCAGCCTTGTATTTTTCCTACAGCATATTTCAACAGCAATTAAAGGTTTGAGGGTTTTTTTGGTTGTGTTTTCATGTTTATAAAAACGCTGGTGGTTTTGAAAAGACAGATGAATAGGCTCTCTAAGTATGCAGGGAAAGTAAGACAAAACTTTCAATTCCATAAAGCACTGCACAAACTTACCTTTATTGCCAGCACAATCTGCCGCTGGCTTTAAAAACAATAACTGCATCTTTTCATTTCTCTCTCTTAAAAAATTATTTGCCCCTGTTCTCAAAGAGACAAATTTTCATTTTTCTCCATGCTTTCAAGAATTTATAAATCTCAGAAGTCAATTACTAGAAGAAAAAGGATATCCCTGAGAGTAAACATGAAGTATAAGATCTGGGAGATAAATGAGCAGAAGGAAACTCAAGGGTATTTTAAAGTTATTACTGATTCCTTCTCCAGAGTGGAAACCAAAGGTTTGTAATTCCTAAATTAAGGCCTTGAGATTACACTAAAACACTACATTCTTATGTCTGTACAACTGAATAAGCCATGAGTGGCTGAATCTTCAAATTACCACTATAAAGGAGTTTTGTGCTTTCCGGGTCTTACCTGCCTCTACTTGGGCCCTAAGATATCTTGGTGAATGACATCATCCTAAAATATATTTTTTTAAATGAGACATATAGGATTTTAGGGCCAAAATACCTGTTTTGTATATGCACCTATTCTGTAGCCCCCAAGTTCATGGGTACCTCTGGGTAGAGAACATCTGCTTGTCCTTTCAAGATACACAGAGCTAGTCATCTCTCGTACGAGAATTCTTAGGTCTACCCATTGCCCAGTGCTTAAAAGATACACAGTTAAACCACTATAGGAGTTAGGGCACTAAATAAGAAGTTACTATACATCTGCATATTAGGCAAGTCATTTTCCCCCAAATTACTTCTCCCTTATATTAGATTCCTTATAAATTTGTCATGCTACATATTGTCTTATCAATTAGTTTGGAGAACAAATTACTATTCCAACATTAGCCTAAATCACTGGGTTTCCAGCTTTAGTGTACATCAAAATCACCTGGAGGGCTTGTCAAAGCCCAGATTGCTGAGCCTCCCCCCTAGTTTCTGTTTAGGTCTAGGGTAGAGCCCATGCATTTGAATTTCTAACAAATACACAGTTGATGTTGTTGCTGCTGGTCTGTGGACCTTATTTTGAGAACCACTACTCTAACCAGGCTACTTTTAGATCAGTGGTTCTCAACTCTGGTTGCACATTAGAATCATCGGGACACATTTCAAAAACTAGAATTCTGAGGCTCCATCCCAGATAAATTAGATTATAATATTGCAGAAGGGACCACCAGGGTGTACTACTCATAGTTCTTAATATTTTTCTGGTAATTCTAGGGTGAAGCCAGGGTTGAAAACACGGGTTTTAAATGCCAATCAATTTCAGCTAACATAATGAGTTTTTTAAAGAGGTGAATACATTTGACCTTGATTCAGTAATTATTCCTGGGGCATGTGACCTTACATTTGCAAATGATGACACATGATTAATTTGTGGAAATCACTAATATATGCCTAAAGGAAAGAAAAGAAAAGAAAGAAGTAAAACTGCTCTTATCACGTAGGAATGAATGGGTTTTTTTGCAGTGTGGATTAAAGTTTCTACTAGCAGTATCACAGGAAGTGGAATATTCTGAACAATATTAGTGGAAGAGAAAAGGGTATCTTCTGGAAGACCATGTAAGAGTAACAGAAGTAGTGACTTTCGTGATCATGCAGACAATGATGTTGAAGGTGTAGAGACTGAATAAAAATGTTCAAAAACTGTGAGACCAGAACAAAGCAATTTTAAAATAATAACTGGTATCTTACATAATGTAATTTTAAACATGCATGTGTAACTCCACTGATACATTTGGTATTTTCAATAGACATTTGACCAATCTATATCCCTATAGTTCATGTATACAAGTTAGGCACCATTTTTTATTTTGCCTACTAACTAATTTGGATACTATGTCATATTCTGGCATACACAGAATTTTTGACTGAGAGACTCAGTGATGTATTTCTGAGGGAGGTGGCATTTGAGTTGGCCTTCATACAATAACTAGGTATTCATCAAGAAATTCAACATCAGAGAGGCCTTTTAAGCAGAGGAAACCACAGGAGTGAAGGAATGGTAGTAAGAAAACAAAAGGTGAGTTGTGAGGATGCGAAGCTGAAAAAGTAATACATTGCACTATATTACGGAATCTTTGACATCAGTAGAAGGAAATTTTACTTTAATTCACACTAAATGGTAAGTATTGGAAATCTATTCATTATTCCTCACCCCTCTTCAGCCTCTACTTCTTCAAAGGGATCTTGAAACTTGCAAAGATGATTCCAAATGGTGCTTAATACCTGCATTGCTAGTCCTCACTAGCAAAATTATGCAATTCTATAGCCACAGATTGCCATGGGCACTTAGAGATTCCGAAGAAAATTATTTGTCACGTGAACTTAGTATTTCATTTATCTACTGGTGTATAGCAAGCCTCCCAACATTTAGTGGCTTACAAAAACCATTTATTATCTTCCATAGTTCTGTAAACAGACCAGGCATTTCTTCTAGTTCACGTGACGTTGGCTGAGATACAGGGATATCTGGAAAGTTCAAAATGGCTACACTCACATGGCTGGCTGCCAAATGGTTGCTCAGCCAAGGGTTTCAGCTGAAGGATTTAGTTCTCCTCTGGATAGGACTCACCACATAACTACTTGAGCTTTTTCACAACATGGGATATGTGGGTTCTAAAAGGTCCATTCCAAAAAGGCAAATGAGGAAGCTGCAGATCTCCTAAGGTTCATCCTTGGATGTTACACAGTTATCACTCAAGCGGTATTCCATTCCTAACTGGTCATGGGGACAGACAGAACTCAAAGTGAGGGAAAATAGACTCTACCTTTTGATGGGGGCATGGCAGATTACAGTACAAAAGAGTGTATGAGATGGGAGATACCGTTGAGACCATCTTTGAAAACACCATCTATCACACCTATACACGAGTCTATTCACTAAGCCACACAGACAGACTTCAAGACTCAGCAGTCAACCTGATTGAAAACTTGTGCAAAATGATGTAACATTTATAAGTTGTCTTAAAGACTAATGGGAAAATAAAAATTAGCTCAGACTGAGTAAGTTCATCAGGATGAGATATGAGACACAGACAGAACCAGCTGCAAAGTTAACTGCTAAACAGTAGGTACTGGACCATAATAAATTCCAGGTAGTAAGGTGGGTCTGAGTTTTAACTTAACTGTGGTATGTATACTTTTCCAAAACACCTGTTTTCCTCAATTTGATTATGGTAGCAATGGTGATAGCAGCAGAAGGAGCAATTGCAGAATACAACAAAAAAATCATAATCACCATTTATTGAATTCTTCCTCTATATTGACCACTGGAAGCCATCATTTAATTCTCATCAACATTTAATTCTCATAGCCACCCTATGAGAAAAGTACTACCATCTCAATTTTACAGAAGAGAAAATAAAAGCATGAAGAGGTTATACACTTTGCCCAAAAGACATAGCAGGTCAGTCTCATCAGACTAAAATGAGGGCATTGACTGGGCTATGTTCCTTTCTGAAGGATCTTCTTCTTAGGTCATCATGGGTCTTGGCAGAATTCAGTTCCTTAAAAGCAGATCCCTGTATCTCAGAATTAGCAATGGCTCATTGAGTCTTTCTCCTGCTGCCAGAAGATTCTATGGACTCATGAGATCAGATTGGGACCACCTGGATAAACCAGGATAATCTTCTTATCCCAAAACCCTTAGCCTTAATCCTATTCTCAAAGTCCCTTCTGCCATATAAGGTAACATATTCATGGGTTCTAGAGATTAGGACCTGGACATCTTTGAGGGACCACAAATACCATCAAAGAATTTTATATTAAATCTGATGGATTTGATTTTTGCCACTGGACTGTATTTCTAGTAAACTAATACATGATATAAATTATGTTTTAATATGTGTGATAATCCATTCCTATTGAACAGAACAAATTACACTTTCCTCAGCTTTGCCCAAACCTGTGAACTTAAACCTGATGATTCCTGAGCTAGCCCTAAATAATGCTGGAGTGTTTCAAAATCTCTTACCTAACATCAAAAAAAATTAAAAGCAAGTGATTTTTCTCATAAGCTGGACATATCTGGGAGGAACTTTCTATTTTCTTTTTTTTTTTTTAAAGATTTTTATTTATTTGACAGAGAGAGACACAGCGAACGAGGGAACACAAGCAGAGGGAGTGGGAGAGAGAGAAGCAGGCTTCCCGCCGAGCAGGGAGCCTGATGTGGGGCTCGATTCCAGGACCCTGGGATCATGACCTGAGCCGAAGGCAGACGCTTAACGACTGAGCCACCCAGGCGCCCCAGAACTTTCTATTTTCAACACATACTTTGTACTGGTTTCCGCCTAAAAAAATAGGATTCCTGTATGTCATTAACATGACTCTTTTTCCCCTGACCTTGCCATGTTAGCCCAGGCCACTTGACTTAGCTCTAAGCCCTGGTTTTCTGATTTGTCTCTCAATCCCCTTGCATTGATCAGACTGTTGGCTGAAAGGTGACATCCTCTCTGACTGGTGCGAACTCCTCCAACTGTGCTTGTGTTCCTGGCAGTGGTCAGGTCCCCCTCCAACTGAGATGGACAATACCCAACCATAACCCAGGCTCTCAGCTCCAGGAGGGCCACTTACTCAAGACACCTGGTGCTATGCCTAACCACTTAGTGATGACAAACAGGACCTAAATTGGTCCAAATTCCCAAATTTCACAGTACTGTGACTCGGTCTGCTCCTGAAACCCAAGTCCATGCTTACTCTTGATCTCCCTTAAAGGCTCCACCATTCATCCATGCTCAAGTTAAAAACCTGAGAGTAATTTTCAATTCCATTATGCCTTTATCTCCCACTTTCAATCACCATAGTGTGCTGGTTACCCTAAGATAATGGGTAAAGAAGGAGTACTGGATTTGGCAGGGGAAATAAGAGCTTCTGTTTTAGAGGAAAAGCCCAACTTTCAATACCAGCCTTTCAGAAATGCTCACCAATGAAGCTGCCCCGGGCCAGGGGAGAAGTTTCTTTATAACATCTGGAATTAATAGAGACTTCTACTGAGATTTGAGAGCTCTAGTTCTAGAAGAAAGAATATTAACCTTGGAGTCTTAAATATCTGGTTTCCTATCCAGGGTCTGCTACTTACTTTGACAAATGTTTCAACTAAGAAATGCAAATAGCACCTACCTCATGTGGTTATTGTGAAAATTAAATGAGATAATGAGTATGAAGGTACTTTATAAACTGCAGATGTCAGCTGTTATCTTTATGATTATCCTACTAATGCCCCACTATCTCCATTGCAGCAAATATTACAACTGCTCAGGGCATGGAGGGGAATATTTTAATGCTAATCATTCAGACTCATTCATGGGACCATTTACTTTTGTTTTACTATGTTAGCAGACATCATTTCATTCTAATCTTGTCTATCAAGTTACATTTTGGACAATGTTCAGTCTAATCGAACCTGCCAATATTAGGCTTGGCTCTACTTAAAGATTCATTCAACTACCTTCTCCGAGAGCACAAGCCAACATTTGTGCATATTTGTATCATAAATCATACACTAACAAGATGCCAACGGCCGTCACCTCTTTTATTAATCAGTCTCCAATTCCCAGGAATGAATTAGCCCCTTCTTTCTCTATTTTCCATCATGTGTTGCCAATACTATTATAGCATTTACAATATGGCATTGTACTGCTGTCTTTGACCTTCTTCTCTATGAGATTGCAAGCAACTTTAGAATGGAGATTTAGTCTGTATTCTCATTTGCGGTACACAGTAGATAACTAATACATGTTTATTGAAGCAAAGGAAGAAGTATATGACAGCCAGGCTATAGAGGACATTGCCCCTTATAGAGCTACATTACTCTAGCATACTTTAGGTGTTCAGAGATTTCAAATAAAGGAGAAACAAAGTAGCGAAAAACTACTCTTTCCAAAAATTTCCAATTAATCTTTCTATAGCATGTTTAAAAGGTGTTATTTGTTGTTTGTAAGTGCAGTGTAAATTAGATTAATTCTTCCAAACACTTCACATTAGAGATATGTGGAAGAAGCAGTTCCATTATCTCAGCCCCTAAATGTAATGTTGTGTGCCTTCTGGAGAAGGGGACAGCCTGGGCTTTATTCAGAGAAGAAATTCAGTATTACAAATAGAACATGGATGTGTTGATGTAAGGGAAGATCAGACAGGGAGAAGTCTTTCCCATTTAGAAAGTTGCTCCTACCAGTATTTTAATTACATATTTTCAAAATTATAACATCATCTACAATGTTATAATATGTTCTTAGTTCATCTTAATATTTTAGTTAAAAATAAGCCATGTAACCCCAGGATAAAATACAAAAAAAAAAAAAAAATTCTGTGCTGCAGGTTGCTGTTTTTGAAAGCACTGTTACCAGTGGAAAGTAAGATCCTCCTGAGCCAGATGTGAGTGCATCTTCAGGTTTCCAATGACCACCAAATTATACTTTATTCTCATACTTCTCAAATTTTAATATGTACACAAATGCCCTAAGGGTCTTGTTCAAATGCAGATTCTGATTTAGAAGGTCTGGGATAAATCTTGAGAGTCTGCAATTCTAACAATTTCCCAGGTGATGTCCAAGCTACTGATCTGCTGACCAAATCTTGAGTAACAAGGTTCTAGTAGACACTATGAATTTAAAAATTCACCATCATTGAAATTTCCAAGGTAAACTGCCACTGTATTTCCCCTATGCCAGTAAGTATGAAGATTTTCCCTATTAACATCTTTTACTTAAGAGAATAACTGCTTTAATAAACAGCCTTGAAACAGACTGAATCTTTTAGTTAGCATGAATTTAATCACTATATGAATTGTGGCTCATGCAATGATTAAGAAATGATAATGTCTTTGGCAGATAAGTTTAAGCTAAAATTTCCCTTTAAAATTCCTTTCTCTATGATCCAATTCACATGTGGCTTCTGAGATACCTTACTAAAGGTACAGTCTGGTAGTGATGCACTGTAGAGCCCGAGTCTTAACCCAGAATCAAAACTGAAATGCCCATAATGCATAGGAATAAAACAGATGGTGATCTCATGGGAAAATCTCCTAGTAATGAGATAGCTCTTGGGATAATTTGACTGACCAGAAGAGCCAATCCAGATAGCCCTTAATCAGAAATGACAAATTGAAGAGCCTTAAAAGTAAAAGAGGATGTGTTTTTCCAGTGCTTGCCATATTAGATTTTAGCCATGCCCTACAGTTATAAAACTACATCCTCATCAATCCATGGAAACAAAATCACTTAATTTGGCTAAGGATTCAAGAGTATAATTTTTAAACCAAAATGGTAAAACTACACTCATTAGACAGTATAAATTCTTCCATGGGAGTATTCAAAATCTGTCAGCCCTCACACTCAATTTGAAAAACTTCCCACTGTCACTAATCCTCTTTGTTCTCAGTTTCATGTCTGCCTTAATCAGTTGACATACTGTATAAAGTTGTGCATAAACTAAATTTCAATTACAGAAATCTTATTTTAATTCCAAGTAAGTTACTGTTTTCTGTGAGGAATTCTATGTCAAGAATTAAATCATCCCCAAATACCTTCTAACATATATTTTGCAAGTTCCATACACATATGTCTCATTATTTTAATGCAGAATATATCTGTACTTTCACTTTACACATGACCCAAATATCTATTTTAATTTGACAAAGGAAAACTAACATCCATGGTATGGGAAGGTACCTGGGGCTACCAAGAGAAGGAAGTGGTTACCAAAAGCAGGACTGGAAGGGCAGGGAGAAGACATCAACCACCAGCAAGAAAAGCATTTGTACAGAAGGGCCATCCTGTTCCCTGTAATACAGGTGTAGAGTCACTTCCCTCCCACTGGCCAAACCCAATCCCAGTTGGTAATTTCCAAACAGGTCAGACTCCTAAAAGAGCAGGGTAGAGAAGTTGGAGATGGAACTTACAGGGCCCTAAAGGAATACTAGGCATAGTGGAAAGTAAGGGAGCATACAGCAAATCAGGGAATTAAAGGAAAATTCACTTACTGAATGTTGAGACCACTAATCTCTCTGCCATCAGCTCCAGAATTTCAGCAGCCAAGCTTTGATGCTCCAAGAAAGAGACTGGATGGTTCATCTCTGGAGAATAAACATAAAATGAAAGGCTAGATTAAAAATTTAGAAGATAAAATGAAGAAAAATTTCCAAAATGTAAAGCAAAAGACAGAAATGAAAAATGAAAGAAAAAGGGAAGTAAAGGATCAAGCCTTAAGTTCCAACCTTCAATATGACTAATAGTAATAGAGTTCCAGAAAGAGAGATGAGAAAACATGGAGAGAAAGCCAGCAAAAAAAATACAGAATTTTCCAGATGCATTTCCAGATTGAAAGGACTCACTAACTACCCAGAATAATACATTAAAGCAGGCCCTCACCAAAGAAGCACTGCCATGGAATTTAACAACACTGGGACAAAGTGAATATACTACAAACTTTGGGAGGGTGGGGAAGGGAAAGCAGGTTACATACAAAGGATCAGAAACTGGACTGTTGGGGTACCTGGGTGGCTCAGTCAGTTAAGCATTTGACTCTTGATTTCTGCTCAGGTCATCATCTCAGGGTTGTGAGACTGAGCCCTTCATGAAGCTCCACACGCAGCAGGAGTCTGCTTGATATTCTTTCTCTTCCTCTCCCTCCACCCCTCCCCCCCTCAAATAAATAAATCTTTAGAAAAAAGATATCAGACAGTTTCTGACTTTTTAACAACACAAAAAGCTAGAAGGCAATGGAGCAACACCTCCAAACTTTTTTGGGAACATTATATCCAAGCTCTAATTCTATACTCAGCCGAACTATCAAATAAAACCTTTTTCAGGTATGCAACATCTCCAAATGTTATCTCCTGGCTCCCCTTTCTTATTTAGCTACCAAAACATGTGTTGTACCAAAATGAAGGGTGTAAACCAGAAAAGAGGAGGAAATACAATGCAGAAAACCTGGATCTCGGGAACACAGGTATCCTGGAATGACAGACATGTACCACTCATGGAAAGTAGTCCAATTTGGAACTGAACTAAATAGCCGATATATTTCAATGCACTAAGGCAAGATTTAGATAATTTGGGAAAGGAGCTGAACTACTGACAAGTGCACAAAAAATGAACTAATTAAAATACAAGGTAATTATTAGCTTCAGGGGAAAATACATTGCAAGAAATGGAAAAAAAGACTCACAATATATTATGCAGTTCAGTTACGGATAGTGTTTACATAGTTCAACGTAAACAATGAAAGCTGCATCAACTTACACTATGATATAACTGTAATAGGAGAACAGACAGCAAATCTGAATGTGTATGGATGGAGAGAAATGGAAACTAAATCTTCATTTTCCTTTCTGGGATGTCAACCAATAATATTCAAATCTGGGAAATTAACAAGCAGAAATAAAAATATGTTATTTAGAGAAATGCAGATAAATGCCCAAAGGTAACAGCTGAAAGATGATTGTGTTTTTCTGTAATTTGTATAGAATATGTGGAAATAGATTTCTTTCTGCATTAAAGACTTTAGTGAAAATTTTTAAATGAATTTGAATTATAAAAGTAATTTCAAAATTTAAAGGTTAAATGCTCCTAAAAATGTGTTTCTTTCATTTTGAGGTATGATACCTCACAAATTGCAGCATGCAATTTTTATCTTTCTTTTCATGATTATTTTTAAATTTGTTTACCTGCAATGTTTGTTATAGTTTCATAAACATGATTACATGTTACAGAAAATGATTCTGCCTGTTACTTTGTTTAATAAAACATGAGTGAAGAACCTAGATGCATCTTTGAGAATTTCTGCACTTATTATCATATTGATTAATCTCTGTACCAAGGTTATATTATCAAGATTGAAACTACTTTTTTAAGACTGAAACTACTTATAAAAAAAGGTATCACTCCAAAGACTTCCAGGGAAGATGGCAGAGTAGGAGAACCCTAAGCTCACCTCATCCCACTGATATAACCAGGTAACACCCACATCAGTGTAGATAGCCCAGAAAATGCCATGAAGACTGGCAGAATAGACTCCCCATAACTAAATGTAGAGAAGAGGTACATCGAAGAGGGTAGGAAGGCCAGTGATGTGGTGGGGAGCTAAATGGACCCATGAGACTGTGGGAGGGAGGGATGGTGCAGGTGCAAAGAGGGGAAAGGATGAGACCACATGCCAGGCACCCCAGACACAGGGGACCCACAGGGGAAGATGAATTCCCATAACATCTGGCTTTGAAAATCAAAGTGGAGCTAAACAACTAGAACTTTAAATATCAGCTGGCTGGGCTTTGAGAGAGCCTGGAGAGCAGAATCACAGCCCTTAAAGAGACAGCACAACAAACAGCCCTGCTGAGATACAGCACAGAAACAGCAGTTTGAAAAATGCCTGGGTGGAAGGGAGGCTTATTTATTAATCTCAGAGTATGTGCTGGAGGTTCAGGGATGTTTGGGGGGACTTCTCAATGAACAAAAGAGCTGGCAGGCAACACTTCCCACACCCACCTCTCAGCCTAAATACATAGACACCTGTGGGAACCAGTAGCAGGAACCTTCTTCACCTCACTTGCTAACAGTGAATGTCCCACCCCCCACATTACCTTGCAAATACACCCCCTCCAACATCCCTTTGGCCAGAGCCCATCCAAAGCACTGCCACAAGCCTGGCACTGGGCAAGCAGCCATGACAGGGGTCAGCACCACTCCAAAGAGACTCCTGCCCCAAGGAGAGGGGAAGAAAACCACACAACCCAGTCCAGCTGTGGCACCAGCAGCAGTCTTGGGGCAGATATCTGGTCTCACTGCAGGCCTCAATAACCAATGAAAGTTTCTCAGGGGACAACACAGAAGCACCCTACAGTTTGGTGCTACTGCATTTCTGGCAAATGCCTGGTCTGACTCAACTCAAGCTAAAGGCAGCCCCACACTGGTCCAGTAACAACACAGGGACCAAACTCTGCCCATCACAGGTAAAGAGAGCCATTGCAGACAACTGGACTGAAGGAAAAAGTGGCTCAGTCACGACAGTAAGAAACACACAACACACAAAGGAGACACCTCTGAAACACCAGGCTCTGGTGAATAGGAGACACTTCACTGCAGGGCACTACAGGACCACTCCTTCTTAAGGGCACTACTTTCAAGAGCAGGAAGCCTAGGTCATTTTCCTAAAACACAGAAACACACCCAGAGAGTTAAACAAAATGGGGAGACAGAGGAGTATGTTCCAAATATAAGTATAGGACAAAATCACAGCAAGAGAGCTAAACAAAATGGAGATAAATAATACGCTTCATAGATAATTTAAAGGAATGGTCATAAAGATAATCATTGGACTTGAGGAGTGAAAGACCTCAGTGAGACCCTCAATATAAAGACCGAAAACGTAAGAACCAGAGATAAATAACTCAATATCTGAAATTTAAAATACACTAGATGGAATGAATAGTAGACCTGAAGAAGCAGAAGAAAGAATTGGTGACCTAGAGGACAGAGTAATGGAAAGCAATCAAGCTAAAAAGAGGAAAGAAAAAAAAAAAACAATAAAAAATGAAGAGACTTAGGGAACACAGCAACACCATCAAGCTTCACAACATTCATATTATAGGGATCCCAGAAGGAAAAGATAAAGAGAAGAAGCAGAAAATGTATTTGAAGAAATAATAGCTGAAAATTCCTGAATCTGAGGAAGGAAACAGAAATCCAGATCCAGGAGGCACAAAGAGTCCCCAACAAAATCAACCCAAGGAGGTCCACACCAAGAAACACAGTAATTAAAATGGCAAGAAGTAGTGACCAAGAATTTTAAAAGCAGCCAAAGAAAAAAAAATAGTTATATAAATGGGAAACCCCATAAGACCATTGGCTAAGTTTCCAACAAAAACATTCCAGGTCAAAAATATATGAGTGTCATGATAAAATCAGAGTGAAAAAAAAAAAAACCCCATAACCAAGAATACCTTATCCAGCAAGGCTATCATTAAGAAGAGAAGGAGAGAGAAGAGTTTCCCAGATGAACAAGAGTTAAAGGAATTCAACACCACTAAACCAGCCCTACCAGAAATATTAAAGGGGACTCTGTGTGAAAAGGAAAGACCCTTGGCAGAAGTAAAAAAAAAAAAAAAAAAAAAAAAGAGGTAGGAAGCACAAAAGCGATAAAATTAAGTATAAAAATCAGCCAGTGGATCCACAAAATAAAAGGACATACGGTATGACATCATAAACATAAAACACAGGGGGAGAAAAGTTAAAAAATGCATTTAAACTAAAGTTTCCATCAAGTTAACATAGACTGCTGTATGCAGAAGATGTTATATAGAAAGTGAAAGGTAATCTGAAATCAAAAACTGGCAATAAATATTCACAAAATAAAGAGAAAGAAATCCAAGTACATTACTAAAGCCAACAAAGTATGATAGAAGAGAGCAAGAAAGAAAACAGAGAACTACAAAAACAACCAAAAAATAACAAAAAGGCAATAAGTACATACCAACCAATAATTACTTTGAATGTAAATGAACTAAATGCTCCAATTAAAGGACATACAGTAAAAGAATGGATAAAAAAGCATGACCATCCATACACTGCCTACAAGAGATTCATTTCAGATCTAAAAAAGACACCAGCAGATTGAAAATGAGGGGATGAAGAAACAACTATCATGAAAATGGAAGTGAAAAGAAAGCTGTGGTAGCAATATTTATATCAGACAAAACAGACGTTAAAACAAAAACTGTAGTAAGAGACAAAGAAGGACACTATATAATAATAGTAGGGGACTTTAACACCACACTTACAACAATGGAGATGTCCTTCAAACAGAAAATCAAAAATGAAACAGTGGCTTTGGATGACCTATTGAACCAGCTGTATCTAACAGATATATTCAGAACATTTCATCCTAAAACAGCATAACACATTCTTTTCAAGTGCACATGGAACATTCTCCAGAAAAGATAACATATTAGCCTATAGAACAAATCTCAGCAAATTCAAAAATATCGAAGTTATACATCTTTTCCAACCACAACACTATGAAACTAGAAATCAACTGCAAGAAAAAAATTGGAAAGAGCTCAAATACATGAAGGTTAAATAACATGCTAGTAATCAATGAATGGGTCAGCTAAGAAAGAGAGGAAATAAAAAAATACATGGATATCTAATAAACCAGCTCTGAAAATCCTAAAAAAAAAAAAAAAAAAAAATACATGGAGACTAATGAAAATACAATGGCCCATAATCTTTGGAACACAGCAAAAGTGATTCTAAGAGGGAAGTTTATAGCAATACAGACCTACCTCAAGAAGGGGAAAAAAAAAAAAAAAAACCTCAAATATACAACCTAATCTTACACCTGAAGAACTTTTAGAAAAAGAACAAACAAAACCCAAAACAAGTAGAAAGAAGGAAATAATATGGATTAGAGAATAAATAAAACAGAAACTAAAAAAACAATAGAAAAGATCAATGAAATCAGGAGCAGGTTCTTTTGGAAATAAATCAACAAAATTGATAAACCTTTAGCCAGACTCATCAAAAAAAAAAAAAAAGATATAGAGAGAGCAAACAAAATCAGAAATGAAAGAGCAGAAATAACAACACCACAGAAATATGAAGAAATATGAGAGTATTATCAAAAGTTACATGCCAACAAATAGGACAACCTAGAAGAAATAGATAATATACTAGAAACATATAACCTTCCAAAACTGAAACAGTGAGAGATAGAAAATTTCAATAGACTGATTACCAACAGTGAAATTGAATCAGTAATCAAAAAATACCCAACAAACAAAAGTCCAGGACCAGATGGTGTCACAGGTGAATTCTACCAAATATTTAAAGAAGAGTTAATACCTATCCTTCTCAAACTATTCCAAAAATTAGAAGAGTAAAGAAAACTTCCACATTTGTTCTATGAGGCTAGCATTACCCTGATACCAAAACCAAATAAAGATACCATAAAAAAAGAGAACTACAACCCAATGTCCCTGATGAACACAGATGCAAAAATCCTCAACAAAATATTAGCTAACTGATTCCAACAACATATTTAAAAAATCATTCACCACAATCAGGTGGGATTTATTCCTGGGATGCAAGACTGGTGCAATATTTGCAAATCAATCAACATGATACATCACCTCAACAAGAGAAATGATAAACACCATATGATCCATTTGATATGCAGAAAAGCATTTGATAAACTACATGTATTCATGATAAAAAAATGTCAACAAAGTAGGTTTAGAGGGAACACACCTCAACATAATAAAGGCCACATATGAAAAACCCACTGCAAACATCATACTCAATGGGGAAACACTGAGAGCTTTTCCCCTAGGGTTAGGAACAAGACAAGGATGTCCACTCTCACCACCTCTACTCAACATAGTACTGGAAGTCCTAGCCACAGCAATCAGACAACAAAAAGAAATAAAAGGCATCCAAATGAGCAAGGAAGAAGTAAAACTTTTATTATTTTCAGATGACATGATACTACAGAAAACCCAAAAGATTCCACAAAAAAACTACCAGAGCTGATAAATGAATTCAGTAAAGTTGCAGGACACAAAATCAATGTACAGAAATCTGTTGCATGAGTATACATCAATAATGAAGCAGCAGAAAGGGAAATAAGAAAACAATCCCATTTACAATTGCACCAAAAAGAATAAAACACCTAAGAATAAACTTAACATAATAGATGAAAGACCTGCACTCAACAACTATAGAACAATGATGAAAGAAATTGAGAACAACACAATTAGAAAGATACTTCACGTTCATGGATTGGAAGAACAAATATTGTTAAAATGTCAATACTACCAAAGCAATGTACAGCTTTACTGTAATCCCTATGAAAATTCCAACAGCATTTTTCAAAGAACTAGAACAAATAATATTAAAATTTGTGTGGAACCACAAAAGACCCTGAATAGCCAAAAGGATCTTGAGAAAGAACAAAACTAGAGGTATCACAATCCCAAATTTCAAGATATACAACAAAGCTGTAGCAATCAAAACAGTATGGTACTAGCACAAAAATAGACACATAGATCAGTGGAACAGAATACAGCCCAGAAATAAACCCACATATATATGGTCAATTAATCTTCCACAAAAGATGGGGCACCTGGGTGGCTCAGTCATTAAGCATCTGCCTTCGGTTCAGGTCATGGTCCCAGGGTCCTGTGATCGAGCCCTGCATCAGGCTCCCTGCTCAGTGGGAAACCTGCTTCTCTCTCCCCCCGGCTTGTGTTCCCTTTCTAGCTGTCTCTCTCTGTGTCAAATAAGTAAATAAATAAATCTTTAAAAAAAAAACTTCCACAAAAGAGGCAAGAATATGCAATGGGAAAAAGTCTCTTCAACAAATGGTGTTGGGAAAACTGGACAGCTACATGCAAAAGAATGAAACTGGACCACCTTTTCATACCATCCAAAAAAATTAACTCAAAATGGATTAAAGACCTAAATGTGAGACCTGAAACCATAAAATCCTAGAAGAGAGCACAGGCAATAATTTCTCTGACACTGACTATGGCAACTTCCTTCTAGATATTTCTCCTGAGGTAAGGGAAACAAAAGCAAAAATAAACTATTGGGACTATATCAAAATAAAAAGCTTCTGTACAGCAAAGGAAATAATCAACAAAATTAAAAAACAACCTATGGAATGGGAGCAGATATTTGCAAATGACATATCTGATAAAGGGTTAGTATCCAGAATACATAAATAATTATAAAACCCAACACCAGAAAAACCAAATATTCCGATTAAAAATGGGCAGAGGGCATGAAGAGACATTTTTCCAAAGACAAACAGTTGACCAACAGACAGATGAAAAGATGCTCAACATCACTCATCATCAGGAAAATGCAAATCAAAACCACAGTGAAATACCTCACACCTGGCAGTATGGCTAAAATCAACACAAGAAGTAACAAATGTTGGTGAGGATGTGGAGAAAAAGGAACCCTCTTGCACTGCTGGTGGTAATGCAAACTGGTGCAGCCACTCTGGAAAACCATATGGACATTACTCAAAAACTTAAAAATAGAACTTCCTTATGATCCAGTAACTGCACTATGGGTATTTACCCAAAAAATACAGAAGCACTAATTCAAAGAGATACACGTACCCCTATGTTTATAACAGCATTATTTAGAATAGATAAATTATGAAAGCAACCCAAGTGCCCATTAATAGATGAATGGATAAAGAAGTGGGGAGTGTGTGTGTATGTGTGTGTGACAGAGTATTACTCAGCCACGAAAAAGAATGCAATCTTGCCATTTTCAAAAACATGAATGGATCTAGAAGGTATTACCACTAAGTGAAATAAGTCAGAGCAAGAAAGATACATAGTATTTTACTCATATGTGGAATTTAAAAAAAAAAGAGTAAAGAAAAACCAAAAAACTGACTCTTAACTATAGAGAACATACTGATGGTTACCAAAGGGAAGGTGGATGGGGTGGTGGGTGAAATAGGTAAAGGGGATTAATACTTATCACGATGAGCCCTGAGTAATGTATAGAATTGTTGAATCACTATTATACCCTTGAAACTAACACTGTTGTTTACTGGAATTAAAAAAAGAAAAAGAAAGTAAATGTAATTAAGTGTTCAAAAATAGACAAGTAAGTAGAAATAAAAAACAGCTATTATCCATATTGGAGTAGTGGAACTTTGAAATACCTGGAACTCTTTGGTATATAATAGATGAAAATTATAAATCTTATTTTCTAAGACTAATGTACTTTATCAAGACTTTAATGACCACATTCTAATAATGACATTTTTCCATGACAATATGAAGAGTGTACTTTAGAATACTAAATTAAATTCTGTTGCTTCAACATGCCAACACTATAGCACATCAGCAATATAATTTTTCTCCTCCACTTTGTATAATGCCTCCTAAAATTTGTGATAGGAAAAATTTACCTTACCCATTTGAACATTCTCCTAACTAGGAAAAAAGAGGTGGATAATTGCTGCATATTGTTTTTAATGAGTGGATGTAAAATGAGAAGTATGCTGAGAAATATAAAGATTTACCTATAATTCATTTGCACAGTAATTTGAAAAGAACCTTGTCCCATGACTACTTAGAATATGCAAAGTGAATAGGAGAACCAAAGTGGTAAAGCACCATTATAAATTAGTATTTTTCCAATGAAAAATAGTAATATCAGGCTTTTTGATGCATTTAATCTTGAAAACAAGCTTGCAAAATAAGCACAATTACTACAATACCTATTTCATAATGTAACAAACATGGCAAAGTGCAGAAATCTGCCCCACTCAGAAGTTAGAGATGTAGAATGTGAACCGAAGTATCTTTGAGCAGTCTATCCTTTTAGACACTATCCTAAAATGTTTCATATTTAACTTGTACCTAATGATGAGAGTCAAAGGTACTTTTTTGTGTTGGAAATTTAACATCAGTTGAACTTGTCCTTCATTTATTTTCAATTTCAATGAATTATTTCCAAGCTTTCTAGTCCAAGCCAATCTGGTTTTCTTAAAAAACAAACAAACAAAAAAACTGAGATGGAATCAGGAATCAAAAATCTCCCAACAAAGAAAAGTCCAGGCCCATATGACTTGACTGGTGAATTCTACCAAATATTTAAAGATGAATTAATAACAATCCTTAAGCCAAGATGTCCTTCAACAGATCAATGGATAAAGAAGATGGGGTTCATATATACAATGGAATATTACTCAGCCATCAAAAAGGATGAATACCCACCATTTGCATCAACCTGGATGGAACTGGAGGGGATTATGCTAAGTGAAATAAGGCAAGCAGAGGAAGACAATTATATGGTTTCACTCATATGTGGAACATAAGGAACAGCTCAGAGGACCACAGGGGAAGGGAGGGAAAACTGAATGGGAAGAAATCAGAGAGGGAGACAACCGTGAGAGACTCTGAACTCTGAGAACCAAACTGAGGGTTACAGAAGGGAGATGGTTTGGGAGATGGGGTAATGGGGTGATGGGTATTAAGGAGGGCACATGTGGTGATGAGCACTGGGTGTTATACGCAACTAATGAATCACTGAACACTACATCAAAAACTAATGATATACTATATGCTGACTAATTGAACATAATAAAAAAATGAGAAAAAAATCCTTAAATTCTTTCAAAAATTGAAGAGAAACCTTCCAAACTTATTTTATGAGGCCAGCATTATAATGTCACCAGAGCCAGATGAGGACACTACAAGGAAAGAAAATTATAAGCCAATATCCCTGATGAACATATACGTAAAATCCTCAACAAAATACTAGAAATCTGAATTTAACAGTACAGTAAATGATCACCCACATCAAGTGAGATTTATCTCTGATATCTGAGGATGGTTTAACACATGCAAATCAATCAATGTAATATACCCCATTAACAAAATGAAGGATAAAAATCATACGACATGTCAAAAGATGCAGAAAAAGTATATGACAAAATTCAACATCCTTTCATGATAAAAACTCTCAAGTTAGGTAAAGAAATAAGGCAGTTAAACATAATAAAGGCCAGACAAGAAAAATCCACAACTAACATCACACTCAATGCTAAAAAACCAAAAGCTTTTCCTCTAAGATGAAAAACAAGACAAGGGCCCACTCTTGACACTTCTAATTCCACATAGTACTGGAAGTCCTAGTCAGGGCAATCAGGCAATAATAACAATAGGCATCCAAATCAGAAAGGCCGTAGTAAAATTGTCTATTTGCTGATGACGTGATTACAGAGAAAACTCCAAAGATTCTAGCTAAATTCTGTTAGAACTAATAAACTTAGTAATGTTGTAAGATACAACATTAACAAACAACAATCCATTGTGTTTCTATACACTTATAATTAACTATCCAAAAAAGACACTAAGAAAAAAATCCCATTTACAATAGCATCAAAAATAATAAAATACTTAGGAATAAATTTAACCAAGTAGGAAGAAGATCTGTACACTAAAAACTATAAGGGTGCCTAGGTGGCTCAGTTGGTTAAGCGACTGCCTTCAGATCAGGTCATGATCCTGGAGTCCCAGTATCGAGTCCCATATCGGGCTCCCCACTCAGTGGGGAGTCTGCTTCTCCCTCTGACCCTCTCCCCTCTCATGCTCTCTCTCACTCTCTCTCTCAAATAAATAAATAAAATATTTTTAAAAAACTATAAAACAGTGATATAAGAAAACAAGAAAGACACAAAATACATCCTGGGTTCATGAATTGAAAAAAATATTGTTAAAATGTTCATTCTACCCAAAGTGATTCAATGCAATTCTTATCAAAATTCCAATGGCATTTTTCACAGGACTAGAAGAAACAATCTTAAAATTTGTATGGAATCACAAAATACCCCAAAAAACAAAGTGATCTTGAGAAAGAACAAACCTTTCTCACTTGTAAAGAGATACCATAAACTCCATGGAGACAGAGACTCTAAACATCATGGCATTATAATACATATATATGCATTATATATGGTATATATTTAAGTTCCTGATGATCTGTAATCTGATCTGTATTCCGAAGTCTTCATAACTGAAAGTGAAGAAATGGAAAAAGATATTCCATGCAAATGGAAGCAAAAAAAAAAAAAAGCCAAGGTAACAATACTTACATCAGACAAAACTAACTTTCAAACAAAGGCTATAGCAAGATGCAAAGAAGGACATTACATAATTTAAAAAGGACCAACACAACAAGAAGATATAACAATTGTAAATATCTATGTACCCATCATAGGAGCACTAAAATACATAAAGCAAATATTGACAGACATAAAGGGGGAAACTGACAATAATATAGTAATAGTTGGAAACTTTAACACCCCATTCACATCAATGACTAGATCATCTACACAGAAAACCATTAAGGAAATAGTGACTTTCAGTGATACATTGGACCAGATGGACTTATCAGATATACACATAACATTCTATCCAAAAATAGAAGGTACACATTCAAGTGTACATAGAACATTCTCCAGGATAGATCACATGTGAGGCCACAGAACAAGTCTCTTCAATTTCTTTCATAAGTGTTCTATAGTTTTCAGAGTACAGATCATTTACCTCGGGCTAGGTTTATTCCTAGGTATGTTTCAGTTTTGGTGCTATTGTAAATGGGATCAATTCTTTGATTTCTCTTTCTTCTGCCTCATTGTTAGTGTATAGAAATGCAACTGACTTCTGTGCATTGATTTTTATATCCTGCAACTTTGCTGAATTCCTGTATGAAAGAAATTGAAGAAGACACAAAGAAATGGAAAAACATTCCATGCTCATGGATTGGAAGAACAAATATTGTTAAAATGTCTATGCTACCTAGAGTAATCTACATATTCAATGCAATCCCTATCAAAATACCATCAACATTTTTCACAGACCTGGAACAAACAATCCTAAAATTTGTATGGAACCACAAAAGACCCCGAATAGCCAGAGGAATGTTGAAAAAGAAAACCAAAGCTGGTGGCATCACAAGGCCAGACTTAAAGCTCTATTACAAAGCTGTAATCATCAAGATAGTATGGTTTTGGCATAAAAACAGACACATACATCAGTGGAACAGAACAGAGAACCCAAAAATGGACCCTCAACTCTATGGTCAACTAATCTTCGACAAAGCAGGAAAGAATATCCCACGGAAAAAAGTCTCTTCAACAAATGGTGCTGGGAAAATTGGACAGTCACATGTATAAGAATGAAACTGGACTACTTTCTTTCATCATACACAAAGATAAATTCAAAATGTATGGAGGACCTCAGCGTGAGACAGGAATCCATCAAAATCCTAGAGAAGAACACAGCAACCTCTGTGACCTCAACCACATCAACTTCTTGCTAGATTGGTCTTCAAAGGCAATGGAAACAGAAGCAAAAACGAACTATTGAGACCTCATCAACATAAAAAGATTTGCAAAGCAAAGGAAACAGTCAACAAAACTAAAAGGAAGCTAGAGAATGGGAGAAGATATTTGCAAATGATTTATCAGATAAAGGACTAGTATCCAAAATCCATAAAGAACTTCTCAAACTCACCACCCCCCCCAAAAAAAACAAATAACCCAGTCAAGAAATGGGCAGAAGACATCAGCAGACATTTCTCCAAAGAAGACATCCAAATGGCCAACAGACACATGAAAAAATGCTCAACATCACTGGGCATCAGGGAAATACAAATTAAAACCATGATGAGATACTACCTCACACCATTCAGAATGGCTAAAATTAACAAGTCAGGAAATGACATGTATTGGCAAGGGTGCAGAGAAAAGGGAAACCTCTTACCCTGTTGGTGTAATGCAAACCAGTGCAGCCACTCTTGAAGACAGTAGGGAAGTTCCTCAAAAAGTTAAAAATAGAGCTACGCTATGACCCAGCAATTGCACTCTTAGGTATTTATTCAAAGGATACAAACATAGTGATTCAAAGGGGCACATGCACCCCAATGTGTATAGCAGCAATGTCCACAACAGCCAAAATATGGAAAGAGCCCAGATGTCCATTGACAGATGAATAAAGATGATGTGGTGTATATACACAATGGAATATTACTCAGCCATCAAAAAGAATGTAAGCTTGCCCTTTTTTTAATTATACTTTTTTATTATGTTATGTTAGTCACCATACAGTACCATCATTAGTTTTTGATGTAGTATTCCATGATTCATTGTTTACATCTAACACTCAGTGCTCTATGCAATACGTGCCCTCCTTAATACCTATCACCATGCTCACCCATCCCCTGCCCCTCTTTAAAACCCTCAGTTTGATTCCCGGAGTCCATAGTACCTCCTGGTTCATCTCCCCCTGATTCTCCCCCTTCACTTTTCTCTTCCTTCTCCTAATGTCCTCCATGCTACTCCTTCTATTCCACAAATAAGTGAAACTATATAATAATTGTCTTTCTCTTGTTTGACTTATTTCACTTAGGATAAATCTTGCCATTTGCAAGGATGTGGATGGGACTAGAGGGTATTATGCTAAGTGAAGTCAGTCAGAGAAAGACAATTATCATGATTTCACTCATATGTGGAATTTAAGAAACAAAACTGATGAACATAGGAGAAGGAAAGGAAAAATAACATGAAAACAGAGAGGGAGACAAACCCTAAGACTCTTAACTATAGGAAACAAATTGAGGGTTGCTGGAGGGGCAGTGCGTAGGGGATTGGGGTAACTGGGTGATGGGCATTAAGAAGGGCACTTGATGTAATGAGTACTGGGTGTTATATGCAAATGATGAATCACTAAATTACCTCTGAAACTAATAAAAAAAACAAGTCAATAAACTTAAGAAGACTGAAATCATATCAAGCATCTTTTCTGACCACAACAATATGACAATAGACATCCATTTTTTAAAGAACTGGAAACAAAACACAAACACATGGAAGCTAAATAACATTCTTTTAAAAAGCCAATGGGTCAACAAAGAAATCAAAGAAGAAATCAAAACATACATAGAGACAAATGAAAACGGAAACACAACACTCCACAATCATTTTGAAAATGCAAAGAAAGCTGCTCTAGAAGGAATGTTTATAGCTATAAAGGCCTATCTCAAAAAACAAGAAAAATCTCAAATAAACAATCAAAACTTAAACCTAAATGAACTAGAAAAAGAAGAACAAAGCCCCAAATTAGCGGAAGAAAGAAAATAATAAATATCAGAGCAGACAATACCAAATATCCCCCAAATAATCCAATTTAAAAATGGGCAGAGGACCTGAATAGACGTTTTTCCAAAGAAGAAATACAGATAATGAACAAACCCATGAAAAGATGTTCAACATTACTAATCAGGAAAAGGTAAATCAAAACCACAATGAGATATCATCTCACACCTGCCAAAATGACTAGGGTCCAAAAGACAAAAAATGTTAAGTGTTGGCAAGAATGTGGAGAAAAGCTAACACTTGTGCTCTGTTGGTGGTAATATAAATTGGTATAGCCACTCTAGAAAGCAGTATAGAGGTTCCTTAAAAAATTAAAAATAAAATACTATACAATCCAGTAATTCCACTATTGGGTATTTGTCCAAAGAAAACAGAAACATTAATTCGAAAAGATATACGCACTCTGATGTTCATTGCAGCATTATTTACAAGAGCCAAGATATGGAAGCAACCCAAGTGTCCATCAATAGATGAATGGATAAAAAATACATAGTATATATACAATGGAATATTACTCAGTCACAAAAAAGAATGAAAACTTGCTATTTGAGACACCATAGATGGACCTAAAGGGTATTATGCTAAGTGAAAGAATTCACACAGAGCAAGACAAATACCATATGATTTCACTGATGTGTGGAATCTAAAAAACAAACAAATGAGCAAACATACAAATAAATAGAAACAGACTTATAAATACAGAGAACTGGTGGTTGCCAGAGAGGAGAGGGATGCAGGGATGGGTGAAATAGGTAAAGAGGACTAATAAGTGTAAACTTCCAGTTATAAAATAAGTTACAGAGATTAGAAATACAGCATGGAGAATATAGTTCATAATATTGTAATAATGTTGTATGGTGACTACCCTTACTGTGGTGAGCACTGAATAATGGTTAGAATTGTCAAATCACTATGTCGTACACCTGAAACAAATGTAACACTGTATGTCAACTATAATAAGTTTTGTCTTTATAATTGGCTTTAAAAAGATATTACATATTATAAAAAGTATGATTACTTTGAGTCCATCTATAATTATCTCACTCTGATGTAATCATATCCCTAAGAAACAAATTTCTACTCAAACTCTGACTCTAGAGCATGAGTTGTTCTTTACAAAACTCATTGGCAAGATTATCTAAATGACAGAGAAAACTGTTCAATGAACATCATAGTTTTTATTTCATTTTAGTTCCCTGTCTTTAAAAAATAAGTTAGGCATATAGATTGCCAACTGTTCAAAAGATGTTGTTTCCTTCCTTTATATAATGTACAACCTTTTCATTATATTCTTAACATTTTAATCACTCACGTGCTCCAAACAGTTTGAATAAGATGTAGCAGTGTCTATAAAATTTCTAAGACGTATACCTCAGGCATACTTGAAAAAGAGCACACTTTTGATGCTTCACACTAATAATAATTCATACTTGGGAGGCCTCTTTTCAATCTTTTCTATCAGAAAGCTAGAAAAACCTCTGCAGATAGGATGCGTAAATTTCCCAAGCCTGTGGGCCCTGTTTCTGAAAGAAGTGGGCTAGGTCTGCTCCCTCCCCACACATGACATTTTTTATAACTCACATCAACAAATGGCCCCTCAAGCAAAAACTCGCTGTTCTTTAGTGATGCTGTGACGCTGCCTAAGAGTTGCCACACTGTGTGCCCAAGGGAGGAGAATTGCCTGGCTTAAGTTATTCCTAGTTTTTGATCATCTACTAAATAAGAGAAACAGATTTGCTAAATAAACTATCACTATAGGAAATCTATTTTTTAATGTGGAAAAAAAGCATAATGTTGTTGGCCACTTCAAAATGAATGTTCATTGGGCCAAAATTCATACATGGAGCATTTCTTAAACAACTCCTCCACGCCTAATGGCTTTTCCAAAAGTCTATGTTTTCATCTGGGAATTTTCTGTATTATCTTTGCAATTTTCATGTAAATGTAAAACTCTAAAATAAAAAGATTATAAAATCTATTTTTAGGGCACCTGGGTGGCTCAGTTGGTTGAGTGACTGCCTTCGGCTCAGGTCATGATCCCGGAGTCCCAGGATCGAGTCCCGCATCGGGCTCCCTGCTCGGCGGGGAGTCTGCTTCTCCCTCTGACCCTCCCCCCTCTCGTGTGCTCTCTCTCATTCTCTCTCTCTCTCAAATAAATAAAATCTTTAAAAAAATCTATTTTTAAAAAATTCCATGTTTTCTGTTATCTTAATTCTATAGTTCAAAACTTACCACAAAAGCCTGACAGATACTATACCACCTATGGAAATACAGCTGCTCTGGCTGAAGACATTGATAACCTCCTAGGTGCAGAAACTGTCTTGTCATTTTCAGTCTTATCTTGCTTGAATCCTCTCTCTAGCATTTGAATTACTAAGTCATTTATTTCATTCATTCAAAAAAATTATTGTGCACGTACTTTATGACTGGCAGTGGGAATACAATAATTTTTTTTTTTTTTTAAGTCTTTAAGCGGGGCACCTGGGTGGCTCAGTTGATTAAGTGTCTGCCTTCGGCTCAGGTCATGATCCCAGGGTCCTGGGATCGAGCCCCGTGTCAGGCTCCATGCTTAGCAGGGAGCCTGCTTCTCCCTCTCTCCCCTGATCACACTCTATATCTCTCGCCATCTCTCTCCCTCTCTCAAATAAATAAAATCTTAAAAATAAAAAAGGCTTTAAGCTCAAGGGAGTTTGGAATCTAGTGACAAAAAAAAAAAAAAAAAACAGCTACCAGATAATTATAATGCAAAGTGGTAATGTCACAAAACAGTAAGAAAAAATTCCAATAATGGGGGGCTCTGGTCCCAGACTTTGGGGGTTAGGAAAGACTCCTATAGGAGGTGTCATTTAAATGGTGTCTGGAAGAATTAGTCAAGTCATCCAGGAAAGGTATTTGGGGAAAGAAAGTAGTATGTACATGAGCCTAGGAGCAAGAAAGAATAGAGAGTTGGAGTAACTTCAGTAGCTCAGAATGGCTAGAGCATAGAGTATCAGGAGCAAAGCAGTAAGAGAAGTTGGAGGTATGAGCACATCTGCCATGCTAGGGAGTTTGGAATTCATTCAGAGAGAGAGGAATGGAAAGTCCTGAAGAGCCTTCAGCAGAGTGACATATGATCAGTGTGGCCAACTTGTGCAGAAATAATTAAAGGGGTTAAAATAGGAGCAAAGGGAAAAGTTTGGAAGCATTTGTTGGTGACTTCAACTTAGCGTGGCGGCAGTAAAGAATAAAGACAAGAGGATGACACATTGAATAGCTATTTAGGATGTAGAAGCCATAGTTTTTAGTGGTTTGTTGGATATGAGCAGTAATAGAGAGGGAGAAGTTAAGAATGACCCTCAAGTTTCTTCATAGAAACCTTTATGTTCAAGCTGAGTTAGCCAAATGGTAGCTGGGTATATGTCTGTAGCTTGGAAGAAAGAATTGAGTTGCGAGGTAGGACTACTCTAAGTTTCATTTTACCTCCCTGGCTGCTACTTTTCTGAGATTATTTTATTTGACATACAGCTATATACCATCTTTCCCATGCCTCCACCCTGAGACACTGTCCCTTTCACTGCACACACTCTTTCCTGGTGACTGCATTTATGTACTCACCTTTACTACCACCTGTGCCTTTGGATTTTTCAAAGAAGCAATATATTTGGGAGGTGATCCTGGGAAACATCAGTAGAGGAGGAAAAAAGTGAGACAAGGAAAGGAAAATAGCCAATAAAGAGTGAATTTACAAGCCTATCACTACTGGGGGTAACTGGATCCAAAGCCCCCCGGGGAACTCTGGAAACTATGAAGAAGGCATGCCTCAGAGATACCCAACTTTAGAGGTGAGGGAGCTTAGGTAGTTACAGGCCAATTCTCATCAGTCATTGGTCAAGGGCTCCTGGTCTGACTACTGTACCTTACTAGGAACATGGATGGATAGAATTGGCTCTAGACACTAAAAAAATCCTTAGCCATAAAAATACAAGTAGAAGTTTACTGTGCAATGTCAAGGCCTAGGACACATGGACAGGACACTTACAGAATCTGCTACAACATGTGCAACAATTCCCAAATCTGTAACTTACACCAAAAGACAACAGTGAAAAGTTGAGTTGCACTGTGAAGCCATCAACTGACATTTAAAATCAGCTATTGATCAAAGGGACCCAGAGAAGAAAATAGTCAAAGTCTGGTATGAAACAAATAGAAAACCAGAGAAGATGAAAACAAAAGTTAAGCATCAGAACTCAGTAGATGACTAGAACCTTCCACTCAGAGTTAAATCTGAGGACCAATAGCATCAGCATCTCTTGAGAAAATGTTAGAAATGCAGACCAAATGAGTTAGAATCCACAGTATCAAGATCCCCAGTAATTACAGACATGTGTTAAAATTTGACAAATGCTTTCCTCTCCTCTTGAAAGAGGGCTTGGATCACCAAAATGAAGGCTTTTTAAATGCACTCCTAGGTTATATTTGGTGGGCATCCATACTCTATTGCCTACATTCCTTAATCCTTTTAAATAGTGCCTAGATCTACTAAACAGTCTACACAGTCTAAAATCCTGAGTCTTGGACGCCTGGGTGGCTCAGATGGTTAAGAGTCTGCCTTCGGCTCAGGTCATGATCCCAGGGTCCTGGGATCGAGTCCCGCATCGGGCTCCCTGCTCCTTGGGAGCCTGCTTCTCCCTCTGCCTCTCTCTCTCTGTCTCTCATGAATAAATAAATAAAATCTTTAAAAAAAAATAAAAATAAATAAATAAACAAATAAATAAATAAAATCCTGAGTCTTACCTCTCTTTTATCCTCCATTGACTATTTTTATGACCTCTGCCAATACCAAAGGTCAAGTCTGTATCCTTTTCAAAATATTGTTTTAAAGATTTTATTTTATTTATTTATTTGAGAGAGAGAGAGAGCACAAGAGGGGGTATGGTCAGAGGGAGAAGCAGACTCCCTGCCAAGCAGGGAGCCCGATGCAGGACTCGATCCTGGGACTCAGGGATCATGACCTCAGCCAAAGGCAGTCGCTTAACCAACTGAGCCCTCCTTTTCAAAATATTATTGCAATACCATTTTCATTGGTCTTATTGCTTTCTGGGTCTTCCTGTTCCAATTTATCCCTCAAAATGGCATAGAGTAATTGTCAAAGCCCAAATTACCATACCATTCCCCCAATTAATACAGTGATTGACCATCAACTTCAGGACAAAATCCTAATGCCTTAGTCTGTTACCATGAAATTCTCTATGATCTGCTACCCACTTACCTCCTTGCAAATATACTGGCCTAATATAGTTACTTTAATACAAGCACTAAATTTAGTGCTTAACTTTTTGTCAATCAAGGCATGAAGGACATGAAGGTTACACAATCTTTACCTTTAAAAGTTCGGTACTTGTAAAATTTCCCTTTCATCCCTGGATTTAATAGAGGTGTTCCATAAAAGGCCCCCTCCCTCCAAGTATGATGACTCATGGGTTATTTCCAGGCTCTATCCTATAACCTACTTTAAGCATTGTACTCTGCTGTTGAATACCCAAAGTGTTATGTTCAAGACTTTTCCTGGATTTCCAAATACCCTTTTCCTGGGACACAGACAACAATTGCCTTTTTCCTTATGTTCTCACCGAGGTCATAAATCTGTCCTGTTGCCTACCACACAAAACCTCAGCTAGGGAAACCTCATCCTAGACAGGAGTCATGAGAATCTTTTCCAAATATGAGGGCAAGTTAGGCAACCATCATTTTATTCTAGGTATTATAAAGGGATAAACATATTACTGCTATTCATTTTGAATGACTTTTTTTTACCAGGGCCATAATATAAAGGGAATAAAACAACATTATGAACAATGTTTTTTTAACATTATCAACAATGTCTTTAAGAGTATTTTGCAATAATAAATATGTTCATACTTTAATTTTATGAATGATAAATATTAAGGATACGATACATTTGCAACCTCAAACAAAACCAACTGGGCTTGGAATTAGAAGGCTTGGTTTGCATTCCAGATTGCATTTGTTGCCAGGAGGAATCAATGCAAGTCAGTCTATTTAAGTCAGTTTCCTCACATGCAAATGTAGATAATAATACTTAGTCTAAATGTTGGTATGAGAATTGAATTAGCCATCAGATGTGAAAGCATCCAGAACAGTGTCCAACAACAATAAGCACAAAGTAAGTATTAGTGTCCTCTTTGTGTTCTTCCAACATAAAATATCCATCAGCTAGGATATTTTGCTGGGATAAAAGTTAACTCCCATGATAAACTCACCATTTAGCAAAACTAACAAAGACAAAAAGCACAGGACTCTGCAATTTCTGGAACTAGCTATGTGGATAATGTGAAATTGCTCCAGCACTAACACCTAGAAATGCTCATCAAAAATGAAACATTTCTAGAAATTAACAACAAAACATCTTAAAAAGAAATAAAGAAAAAAATCCCTTTCAAAATACCATCAAAATTCGGAATAAATTTAACAAAGAAGGTAAAAGATCTGTACAAGGAAAACTACAAGGCTCTGATAAAGAAACTGAAGAAGACACAAAGATAAGATATCCTGGGTCCATGGATTGGAATAATATTGTTAGAGTGTTGACACTACCCAAAGCCATCTGTAGTTCAGTGCAATGCCCATCAAAATTCCAACGATATTTTTTTTACAAAAACAGAAAAAAATAATCCTGAAATTTGTATGGCACCACAAAAGACCCCAAATAGCCAGCACAATGCTGAGGAAAAAGCTGGAGCCATCACAACTCCTGATTTCAAACTATACTACAAAGATACAGTGATCAGAACAGTATGGTATTGGCATGAAAAGGGACACACAGGCCAATGGAACAGAATGGAGAGCCCAGAAAGAAACCCTCACATAGTCAACTAATATTTGATAAGGGAGCAAAGAGTAACAATGGGGAAATGATAGTCTCTTCAATAAATGGTTGTGGGAAAACTGGGTAACCACATACAGAAGAATGAGATTAGACCCCATCTTCTATCATTTACAAAAATTAACGTGAAATGGAATCAAGACCTACACATATGACTTGGGACCATAAAACTCCTAAAAGAAAACATGGGGGGATGCGCCTTCCTATCAATCTTGGCAGTGATTTTTTTTTATGTCACCAAAAGCACAAGCAATAAAATCAAAAGTCAATGAGTTGAACATCAAACTAAAAAGCTTCTGCAAATCAAAAGAAACAATCAACAAAATGAAAAGGCAACCTATGGAATGGGAGAAAATATTTGCAAATCATAACTAATATAGGATTAATATCAAAACAGTTAAGGAACTCACAATACCAAAATATTCCAATTTAAAAATGAGAAAAACTGAAAAGAAATCTTTTTCAAATAAGATATAACTGATTAACATAGTACATGAAAAGATACTCAACATCACTAATCATCAGGGAAATGCAAATCAAAACCACAATGAGAAATCACTCTACACATGTTAGAATGGCTATCATCAAAAACAGGTAACAAGTGTTGGCAAGCATATGGAAAAAAGCACCACTGGTGGGAATGAAAATTGGTACAGCTTGTATGAAAAACAGCATGGAGGTTCCTCCTAGAATTATATAGGACTACCATATGATCCAGCAATCTCACTCCTGGGTATATATCCACCGAAAATGAAAAAAGGATTTCAAAGATTTATCTCCACTTCCACATTCTTCATAGTGTTATTCACAATAGCCAAGACATGGAAATAATCTAAGTTTCTATCAACAGATAAAATGGAAAAAAAAAGAAAATGTGGCATATGTTTACAGTGGGATGCTATTCAGCTATGAAAAAGAAGGAAATCTTGCTATCTTGCTATCTGCAACCCTG
Organism: Leptonychotes weddellii; assembly: GCF_054177405.1. Taxonomy (NCBI): domain Eukaryota; kingdom Metazoa; phylum Chordata; class Mammalia; order Carnivora; family Phocidae; genus Leptonychotes; species Leptonychotes weddellii. The sequence goes on along the minus strand of NC_138385.1, from coordinate 89,657,996 downwards.
GATGGACCCTGAGGGCATTAAGCTAAGTGAAAAATGTCAGACAGGAAAAACAAATATATCACCTTTGTGGAATCTAAAAAACCTGAACTCAGAGAAACAGAGAATAGAACAATGCCTAGCAGGGGTTGGGGGTTGGGGGCTGTGGGCAATGGGAGATGCTGAACAAAGTGTACAAACTTCCAGGGATGCCTGGGTGGCTCAGTCAGTTGAGCATCTGCCTTCAGCTCAGGTCATGATCCCAAAGTCCTGTGATCAAGTCTCGCATCAGGCTCCTTGCTCAGCCGGGAGCCTGCTTTTCCCTCTGCCTGCCGCTCCCCCTGCTTGTGCTCTCTCTCCCTCTCTCCATGACAAATAAATGAATAAAATCTTTTTTTAAAAAAGTGTACAAACTTCCAGTTATAAGATAAGTTCTAATGATCTAATGTATAGCAAAGTGATTATAATTAACAACACTATCATATAAAATTTCCTAGAGTAGTTCTTCAATGTTACTACCACAAAAAAAATAGTAATTATGTGACATGAGGGATGTGTTAGCTAATGCTTCAGTGGTAATCATTTTGCAATATTAAGTTTACCAAGTCAGCACACTATACACCTTAAACTTCTGCACTGTTATATGTCAATTATATGACAATGAAATTGAAAAAACTAAAATGACATAGCCAGTGCATGAGAAAAAAAAATAAGAAAATTTTATATGCCAGAATTGTAGAAGGATTCCAAAGTCAAAGTACTACACTAGCTAAAATGGCAGCCACCCCAGGAACTTGTTGATATTGGGAAATAAAGTAGATACTGTCTTTTTTATTTTAATATAATTTATTAAGATGTAATTTCCATATAATAAAAATGTATATATTTTGAGGTACACTTCAATACATTTTGGGAAATGTACAGACCATGTAGCCACTATCACTCCCCTCCCCTTTCCCAGCCGAGACAACCACCAACCAAATGGCTTTATTTCCTAAAACTTAACTTTGACTTTTATAGATTATATAAATGGAGTCATACAGTATGTACTCTTTTGTGTTTGGCTTCTTTCACTTGGCATGTGTTTTATTTTTTTCAAGTTTTTATTTTAATTCCAGTTAACATATAATGTTCTATTAGTTTCAGGTGTACCATACAGTGATTCAACACTTCCATACATCACCCAGTGCTCATCATGACAAGGGCATTCCTTAATCCCCATCACCTGGTCCCCCCAACCCCCACCCACCTCCCCTCTGGTAACTATCAGATTGTTCTCTTTAATTAAGAGTCTGTCTCTATTTTTTGTCTCTATTTTTTTCTCTTTGCTTGTTTTGCTTCTTAAATTCCACATATGAGTGAAATCACATGTTACTTGTCTTTCTTTGACTTATCGTGCTTAGCATTATACTCTCTAGGTCCATCCATGTCACTGCAAATGGCAAGATTTCATTCTACTTATGGCTGAATAATATTCCATTGTATATATACACACCACATTTTATCCATTCTTCAATTGATGGACACTAGAGCTGCTTCCGTATCTTAGCTATTGTAAATAATGCTGCTATAAACACAGGAGTGCATGTATCCCTTTGAATTAGTGTTCTTATATTCTTTGGGTAAATACCCAGTAGTGTGATTGCTGGATCCTAAGGTAGTTCTATTTTTAACTTTTTGAGAAACCTCTAAACGGTTTTCCACAGTGGCTACCCGTTTGCTTTACCACCAAAAGTGCACTTCCAAATTCATTCTAAGAGGCCAGCATTACCCTGATACCAAAACTAGATAAAGACACCACTAAAAAAAAGAACAAAAGGCCAATATCCTGGATGAAAAGAGATGCAAAATTCTCAACAAAATACTAGCAAACCAAATCTGACAACACATTAAAAAAATCATTCACCATGAACAAGTGAGATTTATTCCTGGGGTGCAAGAGTGGCTCAGTATTTACAAATCAATCAATGTGATTCATCACATCAATAAGAGAAAGGATAAGAACATATAATCATTTCAAAATGTGGAAAAAGCATTTAACAATGTACAAAATCCATTCAGGATAAAAACCCTCAGCAAAATAGGTTTAGTGGGAACATACCTCAACATAACAAAGGCCATATGTCAAAAACCCACAGCTAACATCATCCTTAATGGGGAACAACCAAGAGATTTTCCCCTAAGGTCAGGAACAAGGCAAGGATGTCCACTCACCACTTTTATTCAACATCGTACTAAAAGTCCCAGCCATAGCAATCAGACAACAAAAATAAATAAAAGGCATCCAAATCAGCAAGGAAGAAGTAAAACTTTCACTATCTGCAGATGACATGATACTGTATATAGAAAACCTGAAAGACTCCACCAAAAAACTACTAGAAACTGATAAATTCAGTGAAGTTGCAGGATACAAAAATCAATATACAGAAGTCTGTTGCATTTTTTTTTTCTAGAGAGGGAGAGAGAGAGAATCTTAAGCAGGCTCCATGCCCAGCGCAGAGCCCAATGCAGGGCTCAATCTCACAACCCTGAGATCATGACCTGAGCTGAACTCAAGAGTTGGATGCTTAACTGACTTGAGCCAGTCAGGAGCCCCATGTTGCATTTCTATACACCAACAATGAAGCAGCAGAAAGAGAAATTAAGCCAACAATCCTATTTACAATTGAATGCAAAATACCAAGATACCTAGGAATAAACCTAACCAAAGAGGTGAAAGACCTGTACTCTAAAAATATAAAATACTGGTGAAAGAAATTGAAGACTACACAAAGAAATGGAAAGACATTTCATGATCATGGTTTGGAAGAACAAATATTGTTCAAATGACTATATTACCCAAAGTATTCTACACATTTAATGCAACCCCTATCAAAATCCCAACATAATTTTTCAAAGGTCCTACAATGTTTTAGATTCATTAATCAAGAACCATCAGTAGTTAACTTTTTCTTGTAATATCCCATTCAATAAATATGTAATACTTGGTTATCCATTTACCAGGTGACAGACCTCTGGGTTGTTTCCAGTTTTTAGCAATTGTGTGTAAATATGTTTGAAGCCTCATAAAGTCTTTGTGGAAATATGCTTTCTTCTTTCTTGTGAAAATATCAAAGAACAGAATAGCTGGGTCATATGGTTAAGTGTATATTTACCATTTTAAGAACTGCTGTATTATTTCCTAAAGGTGCTATATACCATTTCACATTTTACCAGCAATAGGTGAGACCTCCAGTTTTTCCACATAATTATTAATGCTTGGTATCGTTAGCCTCTTGAATTTTACCCATTTTAGTAGGTGTGGCCTTAAATTGCACCTCCCTGATGAATACTGATTTGAGCATATTTTTGCCCAAATTTTTGAGCCACTTGTACCTCTCCTTTGGGCAAGTATCTGTTCAAATACACGTGACTCATGAACAACACAGATTATTAACAGCATGGTTCCACCTATATGCAGACTTTTTTGTACATTACTGTAAATGTATTTGCTTGTCCTTATGATTTTCTTAATATTTTCTCTTCTCTTACTTTAAGATTGTACGATATAATACATATAGCATACAAAAATACGTGTTAGTTGGAAAGGCTTCCAGTCAACAGTAGGCTATTAGTGGTTAAGTTTTCAGGGATCAAAAAGTTATACATGGATCTTTTACTGCAGTGGGGAGGGGGGTCAGTGCCCCTAACCCCTGTGTTGTTCAACGGTCCAATGTATTTTGTCTATTTTTTTACATTGGGTTGGTTAGCTTTTATTATTGATTTTAAGAAATTTTTCAAATATTCTTGATATGGAATTTCAGTTTTAATCCATGAATAAGAAAATAAATTAAGGCTTAGATGGGTACAAAGCAGGAATTTGGTGTTGAAATCTTTTTTTTTTTTTTTTTTTATAAAACCAGAACCCTCAAAAAAATGGTTGCATACCCAGGGAAGGATTCAATCCACCATCTCAGGAAAATGGCAAGAAAAACTGCCTCAGCATTTTGACTCTAAATCTAAAAAAAAAAAAAAAAAGGTCTCATGAAAAAACTGAGATTTCAAGATGGTGTCACACCATAGATTTAGATTTTTTTTTTTAAGATTTTATTTATTTATTTATTTGACAGAGAGACACAGCAAGAGAGGGAACACAAGCAGGGGGCATGGGAAAGGGAGAAGGAGGCTTCCCGCCGAGCAGGGAACCCGATGCCAGGCTCGATCCCAGGACCCTGGAATCATGACCCGAGACAAAGGCAGATGCTTAACGACTGAGCCACCCAGGAATCCCATGGATTTAGATTCTAAACGTGCTCTCCCTACTGATGCTGGATTTTCTAAACAGAGATATTAACATAAAAATTAGTCCTGATCTGGTAATACCTCTGGACTGACTAGCAGATGGAAGCAGAAAACCACTGTACATATATTTCAATAGCCCAGAAATATTAATTCCCTTTGAAAAAAATTCCAAACATGTCGAGAAAATTTAAACGACATGATTCATCATAAACAATTTCATAGGAGAAAAATAAGCAGGAAATACGGTATGAAAAAAAAACGAATAAGCCATAATATCTTTGAATTAAGCGAAAAATGCTTTTAAAGGATTAAAATATATATTAGACACTAAGAACAATATTTTATGAAAAAATGGCAGATTTAAAAATAAACTTGAGTATAACTTTTATGAGAAATATGGCTTTGAGCCCTTTGATCTGTGTGACTGAGAGGTGAGTTTAAATGGTCTTTAAAATCCCATTTATTGCTGTCATTCTTTGGTTCTATAATCAGAGTGACTGCCATTTTCAGATTCTGCCAATCACACCAGGTGGATGGAGGAGCTCTATATATGCTCTGTCCTTGTTTGCTGTCCCAGGAGGTCATAGACAGGACACAAAAGAGATATGACCAGCAACACTAAGTTGAGCCTTTTAAAATATCTAATCATTTACGTATGAGAAGGTGTAAATGAGAGACACAATGATGATGAATAACAAGAATCCTCAAAAACACAGAGTAATAACAACCTTCTAATCTTAACTTTTGAGCCAACACTTGAATTCTTCCCTAACAACCTGGCAAGTAGGCATTAGCATCTGCTGGTTCAGTTCAGTGACAGGAATTTTACTATCTCCAGCAGCTTATAATTCCATTTGTAACTACCAGAATAGGGTCCTTATACTGAGACAAAATCAGCTTCCTTATTATCTCTCAAAACATTTTGCAGTTCTGCTATTTGAAGTTATTCAGATCAACCTTAACCTTGCTGCAATACACCATATGGAAAACAGTCATGCCCATTTGACATCTGAATGAAATGCATCCATTTCCTTTTACTAGTCACTAAGCAACATGCCTTGAGTTCTGTGACCACTCTGATTACACGTTTTTAACTATGATCCATTTTAGGATTGTTTTTCTTAAAAGTGACAACCAGAAATAAACACAATTTTCTATTGGTAGTCAACCAATAGAAAAGAAGAAATGAGTATTTCAAGATATATAAAGTGAAAATGTTAGAAAGAAGAGGAAATGTTAAAAATAAAGCACCACCATATTGCAAGAATTCAATATACCTCTCTAATAAATTGGCAAATCAAATAAGAAAAAAAAATAAGAACCATGACCATAAATACTATAAATAATGAGATTCACTTTAAGTATCAGTGTCAAAAATTTTATACGCTAGGGGGCGG
>NC_138385.1:89634641-89651842 GCF_054177405.1 Leptonychotes weddellii | reverse complement strand
CAGAATAGATCACATTCTAAGTCACAAATCAGGTCTCAACCAGTACCAAAAGATTGGGATCATTCCCTGCCTATTTTTGAACCACAGTGCTTTGAAACTAGAACTCAATCGCAAGAGGAAAGTTGGAAAGAACTCAAATATATGGAGGCTAAAGAGCATCCTACTAAAGAATGAATGGGTCAACCACGAAATTAAAGAAGAATTTAAAAAAAATAATGGAAACAAATGAAAATGAAAACACAACTGTTCAAAATCTTTGGGATACAGCAAAGGCAGTCCTAAGAGGAAAGTATATAGCAATACAAGCCTTTCTCAAGAAACAAGAAAGGTCTCAAATACACAACCTAACCCTACACCTAAAGGAGCTGGAGAAAGAACAGCAAATAAAGCCTAAACCCAGCGGAAGAAGAGAAATAATAAAGATCAGAGCAGAAATCAGTAAAATAGAAACCAAAAGAAGAGTAGAACAGATCAACGAAACTAGGAGCTGGTTCTCTGAAAGAATGAATAAAATTGATAAACCCCTGGCCAGACTTATCAAAAAGAAAAGAGAAATGACCCAAATAAATAAAATCATGAATGAAAGAGGAGAGATCACAACCAACACCAAAGAAATACAATTATAAGAACATATTATGAGCCACTATATGCCAACAAATTAGGTAATCTGGAAGAAAATGGATGCATTCATAGAGACATATAAACTACCAAAACTGAACCAGGAAGAAACAGAAAACCTGAACAGACCAATAACCACTAAGGAAATTGAAGCAGTCATCAAAAATCTCCCAACAAACAAGAGCCCAGGGCCACATGGCTTCCCGGGGGAATTCTACCAAACATTTAAAGAATTCTTCTGAAACCGATCCAAAAAATAGAAATGGAAGGAAAACTTCCAAACTCATTTTATGAGGCCAGCATTACCTTGATCCCAAACCAGACAAAAACCCCATCAAAAAGGAGATTTTCAAACCAATATCCCTGATGAACATGGATGCAAAAATTCTCCCCAAAATACTAACCAATAGGATCCAACAGTACATTAAAAGGATTATTCACCATGGTCAAGTCGGATTTATTCCTGGGCTGCAAGGTTGGTTCAACATCCGCAAATCAATCAATGTGATACAATACATTAATAAAAGAAAGAACAAAAACCCTATGCTCCTTTCAATAGATGCAGAATAAGCACTTGACAAAGTACAGCATCCTTTCTTGATTAAAACTCTTCACAGTGTAGGGATAGAGGGTACATACCTCAATATCATAAAAGCCATCTATGAAAAACCCACAGCAAATATCATTCTCAATGGGGAAAAACTGAGAGCTTTTCCCCTGAGGTCAGAAATACGGCAGGGATGACCACTATCACCACTGCTATTCAACATAGTACTAGAAGTCCTAACCTCAGCAATCAGACAACAAAAAGAAATAAAAGGCATCCAAATCATCAAAGAAGTCAAACTCTCACTCTTTGCAGATATGATACTTTATGTGGAAAACCCAAAAAAGTCCACCCCAAAACTACTAGAACTCATACAGGATTTCAGTAAAGTAGCAAGTGTAAAATCAATGCACAGAAATCAGTGGCATTTCTAGACACCAACAAGACAGAAGAAAGAGAAATTAAGGAGTCGATCCCATTTACAATTGTACCCCAAACCATAAGATACCCAGGAATAAATCTAACCAAAGAAGCAAAGAATCTGTACTCAGAAAACTATAGAATACTCATGAAAGAAATTGAGGAATACACAAAGAAATGGAAAAACGTTCCATGCTCATGGATTGGGAGAACACATATTGTGAAAATGTCAATGCTCCCTAGAGCAATCTACACATTTAATGCAATCCCTATCAAAATACCATCAACTTTTGTCAAAGAAATGGAACAAACAATCCTAAAATATGTATGGAACCAGAAAAGACTCCGAATAGCCAGAGGAATGTTGAAAAAGAAAACCAAAGCTGGTGACATCACAATTCCGGATTTCAAGCTCTATTACAAAGCTGTAATCATCAAGACAGTACGGTCCTGGCGCAAAAACAGACACACAGATCAATGGAACAGAATAGAAAACCCAGAAATGGACCCTCAACTCTATGGTGAACTAATTTTCAACAAAACAGGAAAGAATAGCCAATGGAAAAAAGACTGTCTCTTTGACAAATGGTGTTGGGAAAATTGGACTGCCATATGCAGAAGAATGAAACTGGACCATTTCCTTACACCATACACAAAAATAAACTCAAAATGGATGAAAGACCTAATATGAGACAGGAATCCATCAAAATCCTAGAGGAGAACACAGGCAGCAACCTCTATGACTTGGGCCGCAGCAGCTTCTTGCTAGTCACGTCTCCAAAGGCAAGGGAAAAAAGGGAAAAATGAACTATTAGGACTTCAAGATAAAAAGCTTTTGCACAGCAAAGGAAACGTCAACAAAACCAAAAGACAACCAACAGAATGGGAGAAGATATTTGCAAATGACATATCAGATAAAAGGGCTAGTATCCAAAATCTATAAAGAACTTATCAAACTCAACACCCAAACAATAATCCAATCAAGAAATGGGCAGAAGACATGAACAGACATTTCTGCAAAGAAGACATCCAAATGGCCAACAGACACATGAAAAAGTGCTCAACATCACTTAGCATCAGGGAAACACAAATCAAAACCTCAATGAGATACCACCACACACCAGTCAGAATGGCTAAAATGAACAAGTCAGGAAACGACAGATGTTGGGAGGATGCGGAGAAAGGGGAACTCTCTTACACTGCTGGTGGGAATGCAAGCTGGTGCAGCCACTCTGGAAAACAGTATGGAGGTTCCTCAAAAAATTGAAAATAGAGCTACCCTACAACCCAGTAATTGCACTACTGGGTGTTTACCCCAAAGATACAAATATAGGGATCCAAAGGGGTACGTGCACCCCAATGTTTATAGCAGTAATGTCCACCATAGCCAAACTATGGAAAATTCCAAAATGTCCATCAACAGATGAATGGATAAAGTGGTATATATATACAATGGAATATTATGCAGTCATCAAAAAATCAAAAACTTGCCATTTGCAATGATGTGGATAGAATTAGAGGATATTATGGTAAGCAAAGTAAGTCAATCAGAGAAAGACAATTATCATATGGTCTCACTGGTATGACGAATTTTAGAAACAAGACAGAGGATCATAGGGGAAGGGAGAGAAAAATGAAACAAGATGAAACCAGAGAGGGAGACAAACCATAAGAGACTCTTAATCTCAGAAAACAAACTGAGGGTTGTTGGAGTGTTGGGGGTTGGGAGAGATGGGGTTTCTGGGTGATGGACATTGGGGAGAGTATGTGCTATGGTGAGCACTGTGAATTGCATAAGACTGATGAATCACAGACCTGTACCCCTGAAACAAATAATACATTATATGTTAATAAAAACATATTAAAAAATGTGAAAAAAATGAATAAGTCAATTCAAGAATTCAGAAAAATCATGGAAATATAGACCAAAGAAGGAATTTTTTTTTTTAATTAGAAAGCAAAATAAAATCACAAGGACGAGAACTGATAAAGAAAACCAAGAGCTAATGCTTTTAAAGAACCAATAAAATTGCCAGCTTCTGGGAAATCTTACAGAGAAAAGAGAAACTGCAAATATGCAACATGTGAAGTCAGACATATGATTTAACCACAAGAAAGGAGGTTTTCAATATTATATGAATACTACATTTATTCTAATCAATTTAAAAACCTTCATGAAATGGGTGATTTTTCAAGTACAATTTCAAACTGGTAAAACTGACCAAGGAAAGTTAAAAATTTTAAGTTAAATAATATTCATGGGAGAAGAGTTGGGATCCATATATCCTATGAGAGAATGGGAGGATGGAAGCATGGAAGCAAAACCTTCCATCAACTAATAGCAAAGTCAACCCATCAGAGGATTTTAAAGTAATTCACCATGACCAAAATTGGTTTACTTCAGAAATGCAAAATTGGTTTAACTTTTGGATGTATCTTAATTTATGGTCAGCCTGATAAAAGCTGACGGGGCATCTGATAAAATTCAACAAGCACTCCTGATTTTAAAATAAAATCTTGTACATTAGGAATTGGAGAGTACTTGCTTAACATTAAAAACTTATCTCTCAAAACCAACAGCCACCCCCATCATTATGTTAAATGGTAAAAAATTAGCAGCATCATCACTGGAAACAAAATAAGACTAAACTAGACCATAAGCACTATGACAATAGAAGCCATGTTGGTTTTGCCCAGCACTGTATCCCTAGTGCCTAGTAACAGTGCCTGATACTCTTAGTTGCTGCTGGCATTCAAGCTCTTCTGAATGCTGATGATTCATAACCTTCTCATGATGATTCAACCTTTTCATTTTGCTTTTTAACATTTGTAAAACACAACTATTGGCCTTTGCCCTTTATCTCTGCTTCTCCTCAAGTCTCCCCCTGCTCACTCATTGGTGCCACCATCTAACCAGTTACTTACACCAAAGATCTATGCACCTTCCATACAGGCATCCTAACTTGCAACCTATTAATTGTAACTAGCCATCTATCAGCAAGTCCCATTGACATTAATGCCAAAATGTACGCTGAGTCTGACCACTTTTTCTATGAGCACTGCTTACAACCTGGTTCAAATGACCAACTCTTCTGATTTGGATAATTACAAACCCTTCACATTAGTCTCCCTGTTTCCACTCTCAATCCTCTATTGTCCATTCCATCCAGCAGCCAGAGCATTCTTAAAGACCAAATTGTACCTTTCCCGTGCTTAAAATTTTCTAGTGGCTTCCCTTTGTAGTTAAAAGAGCACTAAGTACCTCTACTCTAACGCTTTGACCCCAAAGTCTGCCTTTTTCACACCCACCAACCACACTCTGGGTACACTAACCTTCCTGTCCCTTCAACATGACATACTTGTTCTATCTCATTCCAGCAATGCTCTTTTGCCAGATATTCATATGATTGCCTCTTCCTCTTATAAACTTTATCTCAAATGTCACCTCCTCTGAAAGGTCTTTTCCAGGTATAAAATAGCACCTTCAGCCCACACCCTCTGTTGCATTACTCAATTCTGTTGTCTTCATAACCTTATCACTTATTAATATATAAAACTTTATTTATTGTTTTCTTTTCTATTGACTGTCTCCCTCTGCTAGAATGTAAGTTCCTCTTAAGGTAATGCATGTGTAAATGTAAAGATTTTTTGTGTTTTAATCAGTGAATTTCCCTCACGGCCTATGCATTTATTCTTTGAAATGACCTCTAAAGTCATTTGGTCAATATGAAAAATATTGTTGGAATTTTTACTGGCATTGCATTAACCTTATAGACTAGAATATAGTAGGCACTTAATACATATTTTGAATAAATGAATGACAGAATTTATGAAAAATTCAGGGCTAACAATTCCCATTTTTATTCAACATTGTCTCATAAGTTCTAGAAAATGGCATATGATAAGTAAAAGCACCAAGAGATTTAAATACTGCAAACAGACAAAACAGTAATTAGTTGCAAATGATATTATCTTTCTAGATATTCCAAAAGAATCATCTAAAAACAATTAAAACTAACAAGAGATTCAGTAAGGTGGGAAGTTACAAGTTATTAAAAATAATCTCTCCCGTATACCAGAAATAACCAGTTAAAAAATATGGTGATTATAATATTATATTCTACCTAGGAATAAAATATATACAACACTTAGGAAGAGACATAACAAAAACAAGTAAGAAAGGAATGATAACACTTCACTTAGGAATACAAATGTATACTGAATAAACAGCAAGTTACACCATGTTTCTCTATAGGAATGTTCATAGTTTCAAAATCGCACTTTTCCCCAAATGAACTTGTAAGGTCAACTACAATAAAAATTTCAACAGACTATGCTTACATTGACTATACAACTTTAAAGATCAGTTCAGGAGCGCCGCGGAGGCTCAGTCGGTTACGTGTCTAACTTTTGATTTCAGCTCAGGTCATGATCTCAGGATCATGAGATCGAGCCCCCCAGTGGGTTCCATGCTGAGTGTGGAGCCTGCTTAAGATTCTCTCTCTCTCCCCCCCATCCTTCTCTCTCTGACCCTCCCTCTACCCTGCTCTCGTGTGTTCTCTATCAGTTCAGAGAATAAATGTACACTAAACGTCAAGAATTTCTTAATAGGGAAGGATAAGGATGGACTTAGCCTGTTAATTATTATAACATAAATCCCCATTAAACATCCAGCCATTGCTGGATTATACACAAGGACCAAGGAAACAGAAGGCTCAGAAACAACAAAACATATAATATTTTATATATGATAAAGGTGGCATTTCATATTTTGTGGGAAGAATAAATAATAAGTGATGTTAGGAAAACTGATTCATGATTTAAAAAAAAATCTCTCATCTCACTTCTATCAAATTAAATCTTAAAATATTAAAAAATATAAACAGTATGTTAAAAGAGCTAATTTTGTTTCATATTACATATTTTTAATTACATATTTTTAAAAATACAAAAATGTACCTCTTCTGACTCCAATTCTATCTCTTACACTTTTATCTTCATTGTCCATTTTTTCCCTCTGTGTGCTTCAGTCTATCTTCTCCTGAGCCATCCAACAATTCAACACCACTCCTTATTTTATTTGTAATACATGTTTTTATTTTTTATTTCTAATAATTGCAGACAGTAAGAGTCTAGTGAAAAGAAGAACAAGGACGAGTCGTGGAGGAGACAAGAGAGTCTTAGAGGATGAAACCCTCAGTAATGTAGATGGGGCACAAGAGATGTTCATTGACACCAAGAAGTCCAAAGCATTTTGCGGTCCTTGGTGAAGGGCCATATTGGATATCATCAGAGGCTTTACCAAAGGCTCTGCTGAAATCCAGAAGTACTTCATTCATGGTGTTACACTGATCTAATAATTGATCTAGTTTTTACATGAATGTTTTGTTCATTCTGAGGAGTGTGTGTTTAGAACTACTTGTTAATTATGGAATTTAGACTAGTCTCTAAGCAATAAGGAAAATCTCCAGGAAGAAAAGAATATCAGCAATTAGTTTTCCTTTAAGCCAGCACTGACGAAAACTGTGCCATTTTTATACTCTGCTCATTTGGGAAACAGACAAAGGAGGGATATTTAAAAGTTCACTAATTAAAGGGCAAACAGCCTATATTCCTCTCTTTAAATCCACAGAACTCAAGTTTTTAAGTCACTACCACTTAAATATCAGCAGATAAAAGAATAAGAAATTGGCAGCCAAAGACTCAAAAGAAGAAACCACAGATCTTATATTAATCCAGGGACACGTGCCAATGTTTTTGAACACATGAGAAAATGCCTCAAGGCAGACCCGGTGGGAGTAAATTATTTTTGAGAAATAGACTTCAATATAAGTTGCAAGGAGGTGGCCATTTACTGCCAAAGGGTCAGATCAAAGTAATACGGAATGTTTCCACATGTGTTTTAATGATTCAGTAGTCAAGGTAAAGGCGAATGCTGTTCTCAGAAATTGCTCCTGGGGATGTTACATATTTAATTTAGTCCAGCTGAAAAAGGTTACAGGATGTAGTCCTCAATTTGAATGACTGCGCACTCTTAAAATGCTGTTTTTGTTCAATGTGAGGAACAGTTTTGATTGCAAATTTTTCTGTTAAAACATTTTCCTCTCTGAAAACAAACTATCAATTGCTTGCAATCTGAAGGAGCTGACTGGGAGAAGGGCAGGCTGCTGCTGCTTCCTGGGATAAGGGCAACCAACCAGCAAGGCTCCATGAGCTGGGCCTCTGCCCCCCGCCACCCCACTGAGTGAAGGGGAGTCTTAATACCAGCCCAGTGATTCCTCAAGTAATACCCATATGTGTGTTTTCTTTTAAGAGCTGCCGCTCTATTTTCTGGCTGAAAGACCACCATAAAGCCTGTGACTAATAGCTATTATGTAAGTCAATGTGCCTGTAGTTATTTGTACATTAGATGGGAACTTTAATCCGTGTAAATGATAACTCGAACACCCCTACTTTAAATTAGGTTAACAAAATATAATACCATATATGGAAGAGACTGCCACGGTTAACGGTGAAAAGCCAATTACCTGCTAAATGCCCTATGTTTACTGCAGTTCAAATTTCTGACTCCTACCTACACAAAGCTGCTTTGAAACAGCTAGAACAAATATGAAATTTCCTTTAAGCAGTATGTTTTCTAAGTTAAAAGGTTTGAAGTTTGAAAAGAAAATGAGTCAGCATCTAGATTTTTAAAAAATATACCAAATTTGTCTGAAGTCTCTTTTAAAGTATAGTGTATTTTAATGAGGGAAAAAGTCTACTTTGTGTGAAATTTTACAAAAACTACATTATTATAAAGGCAGCTTATTGCAAACAAGAATTACATGACCTCCAGTTCTTATTCTATATGATAACCTTAAGTTTTCTGAACTTTTTCTTACCTTCACTTCTAATTTGTCTAGTTAATTCTTAAGAATTTCTAATTTGCTTCCTTAGAGAATGAATATGAGATGCGAGATCATCTATAGAAGTTACAAATACTGACAGGTATGAAACTTTCTGATTATCACAGGTCAGTGACATTAAACGGGTTAAATAAATCCTGTTTATAGGCACCAGTGGTTGAAGAAGCTAGGTAATTTTGGACCCCTTTCCTGAAATGCAGGACTTAACTACTTCAAAAACATTATCCCCTTCACTCATGAGCACCAATGGTTTGATTCAGGAGAAGGAAAGAAATGGACCCAGGATCCTTAGCAACAAGTTATTATTTGGTTCCTAGTTTGTGGTCTGTAATAGTTCTTTAACAGGGTATAAATATGCTTACTGTGAGGGTGATGGCCCCCTTGTGCTCGCTTTTACGTTCACATTATCAGCGAAGAGCAGGGAATGCTCATACTGCTCTTTTCCAACAACCAACCAAGTAACATCCAACATAAAACCGTCGATTCACAGAGGAACAAACCTGAGACATTAAGACAGCCATTTTTTTTAAGTTTTTTTTTTTTTTTTACTGGTAGCACAAAAGGTGGTGGCCTCATCTGGAAAACAGAGTAAAGCCCATGTCGGTTTACTAAAAACTCTCAGCAAACCACTCTCCCCCCAAAAAAAATTATTTCTCATTTAGGATGAAAGTCAGCAGCTGCCATTAAGACTGGCAGCCTAATTTAGAGTCTTACATCACTTATCTTAGAGATGTATTAGCAAAGCCCATGAAAAAATTGCAAGTGTTGGGGCGCCTGAGTGGCTCAGTCGTTAAGCGTCTGCCTTCGGCTCAGGTCATGATCCCAGGGTCCTGGGATCGAGCCCCGCATCAGGCTCCCTGCTCAGCAGAGAGCCTGCTTCCCCCTCTCCCTCAGCCTGCCGCTCTGTCTACTTGTGCTCTCTATCTCTCTGTCAAATAAATAAATAAAATCTTTAAAAAAAAAAAGAAATTGCAAGTGCTAAAATAACTATCAACAAGCCATTCTGATTTAGACATTGCAAATACACACAGTCTTGAAGTCATCATACCACTGACCTACTACATAAGTGATTCCCAGACAGTGGGCATACTCCCTGCCCCCACAACCAACCCCACATTCCCATGTGCACCCACCCCCCCAGAGGCCATCTTAAATATTCTTTCTGGTTTCTAGAGCCTTATCCCTTCCACAACACACTAATGAAACCCAGGTATCTATGCCCATGGTGGTTAGGTAGTCATGTTCTTACCCTAGCCCTGTTTGGTTAATTTCAACCAATTCTGGACAGTTTTACTGATAGGATTCAGAATCACAACTGTAGCCATACAAAGCCTGCTTACTGACCTAATACATACTCATCTGAGAGATCAACAGAAAGGAGGATATAAATTTGATAAAAAATCTATATATTGGCAGCAATCCAGGCATCATTTAATCTATGACTCACCACAGGCTGGAGTTACATTATTTTAGCATGGTTGCTTTCCTAGAGACATAAATACCTTACAAATCATGAAGACTGTGATATGCCTGTGAGTGCTATTTGCAATTAAATCGAATTTAAAAATTTTAATGATTTAATAAAGCACATAATTTTACCAATAAATGCCATTTTAATTGGATATAAATGCTTTTTTCATGTGTAGTCCTAATCTTAGTGTAACTGCAACATCACAATTTATGTTCCATGTTCTAGCTTTAGGTTTCTTAAAATCGTGTTTATAAACAGAATCATAGTATAAAGACAGGGACTCATGAAAAACATTAAAAAAAAAACATAGCTGAAAAGAAAAGAACTGCTTAGATTGAGATTATTTCCACATTTTTGACCATTAAAATGCAGTACAGAGAGTTTAATTCTAAAATAATATGCAATGTTGGACTAGAGAAATATCATTTAAATAACATATACAATATTTAATAAGAATAAAATACTATGAGTTTTTAGTCACAATGATACTATTAAATGTGTAGATTATATTGGAAAAATAAAATTACACCAATTAAAAATTTCACCTGTATTATTTGATACTAAATTTTATAAAACTGTGTGTTTATCAGTTGGCATTCAAAATTCTAAGGTATTTATATAGAGTAGTATGTCAAAGCTGGGCTGCATTACCTGGATACACACACACCCCACTTGAATTTAAATTTTTCATTGTTGTTGATCATATTTGAATTACACCTTGGAATAATTCAAATATGTAACTTTCTCAATACTCAAAAAATTTTCTCTCTTCAAGAAGAGCTTTAGGTTATCTGAATTTATCAAGAAAACAAACCATCTTCCTGCTTAGTGAACTCATAGTGAGTATTCTATTTAGTATGCCTGTGTGGTACTCAAACTCTGGGTATATAATTGAAGATACTGTCTCAAGACACCTCCCTCCCAAAAAGAAATGCATTGCAGAGATAATCCTATGTTTAGTGAATGAGAAACTAACATTCAACATTTGGTTGAGAGACCCAAGAGACGTATTCTTCCCAAAACATCTTCATTTGCCTCCCATGCTCCCCTGTATCAACCGTAATTCACTCATCATCTGATAAATATTTACTGTGTATCTAAAATGGAAGCAAATGGAAATAGTGGTAGTTGTTAGCTCTAGTAATTAAGGGGATTATAATGTAATGCCCTTGTAATGGCCTTGTAAAAAAAAAAGGAAGTAAAACCTTATGAAGAGTCTTTATGAAGAGCAAGATGGAAAGGAGACTCAGAAATCCATACTCTTGGAAGAACTACACCTTCAGTGAAAGGATCTGCAAGAAAAAGTCTGCCCACCAGTACAGAAGATTAAGGAGGATGTTCCTCCTGCAAATCTCCTGAAGTGTTTAAGTTCAAGTCTTCACAGCCCACACAAGCTAGAAATCTTCAAAGTGAGAAATCAACAGTAAACATTGGTCCTAGGATGGTGATATCCCAGGACTCCCAGCAAAAGCAAAGGCAAACTATTAAAACTATTTTGGAGGAATGCTTCCATGACCCATCACAGGACCGTCATGGGGGACATGAGGAGACCAACTCCACTCATCATCAGTTTACAATCCAAAATTATAAAACACAGCAGCAAACAATCACCACAGGTGAGAGTTAGCAAGAATACAGAACAGAAAAATTAAAACTGAAGAATTTTTAAATTAACATTAAAAATTGAGAAAATGGAAAAAATAAGGCACAAGGCAATATAGAGATAGAATGGACAATATTAGAGATTAAAAGACACGCAAATTATAATTAAAAGGTCCAACACATATCCAATAAAAGTGATTCCAAGGGAGAGGTGAGTTAATTGACTGCCTCCCACCCCTCATACTCCCTCTGCCTTCTTCCAGGGCTGCCTCTCCACCAGGCTCAAGGATTCTCCTACCAACACTTTGAAGGAGCAATGCTGTAGTCCTGTGGGTTGGCAGAGGGGCAGTGAAGTTCCCCAAGAGATGCTGGAGAGTTATAATTAGTTTCACTAGTTCTTCATCCCCTAGCAGTGCTATGAAGCTACCATATTTCTGTACAAAGGCCAAGCCTGACCCATCACTGCCGATTCGTGTCTCAGGGGGAAATGGGATAAGCAGCAGTCTTCTCTAGGCAAGGGAGGAGAGAGACAACAAGTCTACCTCAAAGCTTTCTCTCCAAACTGTCATTCCACTACTGCACCTGCTGACCCTGGCTCCAGCTTACCGCCACCTAACCAACAGCCTTCAGTCTCACCAGGGGTTGCCCGTGGATTTTATGTTAGTTACTCCAATCCATGCTCGCTCCCTTTTCTGTGGTTTCTAGAGGACTGAACTTGGCGGGGGGAGCCACCGGTTCTCCTTCATGAAGTTTGAAAACCTCAAACTTGCTATCTTTTCTTTCGTATTATTTTATTTTCTGATTGCTGCAGTATATTTACATGTACTTGTCACCCTGCTAAATGGCTTTATTTCCTAGGTATGTCTGTAGGTTCTTTTATGCTCTATGTAGAAATCGAATCATCTGAGAATGGTGATTGTGCTTGTCCAGTTGCCATCCTTCTATTTTCTTTTGCTTCTGCTGCCTGAAATGGAATGCCCAAGACCCCTGCTACCTCAAATGCAAGTGGACAGTCTTGTACGGACTACACATCATGACTAAGCAAGCCCTGGATATTTTGTGTTTGTTTGTTTTTTTTTTTTAAAGATTTGATTTATTTATTTGACAGAGAGATACACAGCGAGAGAGGGAACAAAGTGGGGGCAGCGGGAGAGGGAGAATGTGGGGCTCGATCCCAGGACCCTGGGATCATGACCCGAGCCGAAGGCAGATGCTTAACAACTGAGCCACCCAGGCGCCCTGCCCTGGATATTTTGTAGCACCCTTTATCGGGTTAGGAAATTCCCTTTGACACTTACTTTGCTCAGAGATTTTTATCATGAACTGAATTTTATTAAATCTACTTGCTGCATGTACCGAGATGATTGTGTTTTTTTATCTCTTATGTGTTAATGTGGTGAAATACATTATTAGACGTTTCTAATGTTGAAACAACCTGGTGTTCCTAAAATAACCCAACTTAGTCATGACATACTATGAGTATTATGCATTGTTGGCTTCATTTGCTAATAACTTGCTTATGGTTTTCACATCCATACTCATGAATGAGGCTGCCCTGCAACTCTCCCCTTACATAGTCCTTATTTAGTACAGGGAGCCTGGTTAATGTGACTGCATTAAATGAGTCGGCGAATTGGGGGGGAATTTGTGAAGATTAGATTTATCAGTTCCTGCAGTGTATGGAAATCATCTGGTCCTTGTGGGGTTTTTTGTTGTTTTTTTTTTTTTTTTTGCAGGGAGACTTTTTACATTTAATGATTCAACTTTTTTAAGTGGTTATAGGATCACTGTGTTTCTTGACCCACTTATGGTAATATTTTTCTAGCAATGTGTCCATTTCAACTAAGTTTTTGAACTTGCTGGCATTTGCAGTTTTAGATCTCAGATTTATTGCTTATTTGTACCCTCTTCTCTTCCTTCATCAATCTTGCCAGAGGTTTTGTAAATTTTATTATTCTTTTCAAAGGGACAATAAATGGCTTTTGGCCACTGTCTCTTTCTATTTAATTTCATTTTTATATTTATTTTCTTCATTCTTTGAGTTTAGTATGTTCTTCCAGTAACATCTTAAGTTAGAGGATTAAATAATTTATTTCACTTTGTCTCATTTAAGGTTGTAAGTGTCCCTCTCACTGTTTTAGGGGCATGACACAAATTTTGATATATTTAGTATTATTTTATGTCCATTATTTCTTTTTGATGCACAAGCAATTTGAGGTGTTTTTAATATAAAAATTTGTTTTGCAACTTAATTACACTTTGATAGGAGAATGTGGTCTATGAGGTATCAATTCATGATATTTGGTGATACATTTTTAATAGTCTAAGAGGAGGCCAATGCACATATGGTTTTGGAGAAAGCAACATACATTCTTCAGTCTGGAGTAGACTGTTTTTGCTTAATTGATAAACTAGTAAAAGAATGTTATTTGCTGACACATTGTTGTGTGTATTTGACGCTAGGCTATTAGCAGCATACAAATAAAAATAAGCTCTATTTTCCTGTTGAGCTTACCCTTCTATTACTATGTCGTGAACCTCCTCCTATTTAGTAATACTTTTTACCTTAAAATTCTAGTTTGGCCCATATTCATAAAGCTATAGGTTTCCTTGCGGTTGGATGGTCTGTGTTTTTCTATTCCTTTTATTTTCAAGATTAGGTGTTTCAGGGTTGCATTTGTTTGTTTTGGTTTTGGCTTTTCAGTTAGATAGGATTCTCATAACATAATCTAGCTGGATCCTTTTTTAATTTCAATCTTACTCTGAGTTTTAACTGGAAAGGTTAGTCCATTTTACATAAAATGTGATACACACAAAGACACATTTGGATTTCACAATTTTATATTGCCCTTAACTATTTTTCCTGCTTTCCTAATTCCTCCCCACCCCCTTTTACACTTTTTCTGAAAAATTGATTATGGTGGGGGGCGTTTTCTTCAATTATTTTTTTCCTTCTACTTTTTCAAAAAACAGAGTCTCTGTCTATTCATTCAGTGGTCTTTCTGAAATATAGAGCAAACATATGAAATCTTCAAAATCTAATCTTTTTAAAAATACTTTCCAGCTTTACTGAGATATTAACAAAAATTGTTTATGTTTCTGGTATACAATGTGATGATTTTATATACATACACACTGTGAAATAATTACTACAATCCCTTTATGTTCCCTCTGTACACTACAAAGACTCTAAATGCTCCAACTCCAACCACACTCCTCCAAACTGTTGTTACTATTGTCCAATGTTATAATTCTACTTGGACTTTGATTCCACTAACCAGACATTATTATAGTTCCATACCATATTGTTCCATATGTTGCTTTTTACTCTGAGTGAAATGCAAAGCCAGAGTGGATTTTTGAAAGGGGCATGACCCCAGGAGGTATGGTTCTAGCTACCATCATCTCTCACCTGGATTACTTTGGTAGTCTCTAACATGACTCTCTGCTTCTACCCTTGACTCCTCTAGTCTATTCTCAATAGAGTAGCCCACAAAATTTTTTGAAAACAGGTCAGATCATTCATTCCCTTGATCAAAACTTGTAATCGCTTCCATTTCAGACTAAGAGACAAAATGCTTGCCACGCCCTACAAAACCCCATTTGATCTGGGCCCCTCTTACCTCTGTCTTAAACTTCTCTGCACTCATTGCACTCCAGTCACACGTACCTCCTTCCTGTTCCTTGAGTGTGCTGAGGGCATGCCCTTATGTCCTGTGTCATACGTCTTCGCTCTGCCTAGATTGCCCATCTCCCAGGTAACTGCATGGCTAACACTCTCTATCAAGGTTTTGCTCAAAAGTCATTATCTCAAGAAGGCCTGACAACCTTATTTAAATTGTAACCCTTCTTCCCCCAGCAATCCCACTACTCCTTACCCTGTTCAAACTTTAATTCTTTCCATAGCATTTATCACCTCCTTACATAGTCTCTAACTAATGAATTTATTATTCTTTAGTGTCTGTCTCCCTCCACTAAAATGCCCACTCCACAACGACAGGGATATTGGTTTTGTTCCCTGATATCTCAAGTGCCTAGAAATCCTGGCATGCAATAGGCATTCAATAAATATGTGCTAAATGAATATGAACAATTTCATGGCAACAAACTGAAAAGAAATGATGTGTAAAACATCCTGATCATTCCATTATATACAAACCATTTGCCTTGTCTCTCTTTACACTTCTCACGGGCTGAAACAAGAACCTAGGGCTGGCAAGACCCTTCTCTCTATGCAAATAAGAGCAGCACTCTAGGAAATGGTAGCACAGAACGATGCCTAGAACGTTCATCTGTCTACAAAGGTGCTAGTATTTGCTTTATGGTTTCCATGGGGGTCATTCTCAGGGTGATAAATGGAGTGCTGATTCTTTTCCATTTGCCCCTCTAAGTCCACTCTCTGTCCTTCTTCCCACCACTTTGTGTCCCAGGAAGCTGACCTTTGTGCAGTGTATCAACCAGGCCACCTTGGTCTCTGGCTTCCTGCTAAGTTTGGCCAGTGGGAAGCACTAGCAGGAGAGCAAAGAAGAGAGAGTTTGGCATGATTTCTCCCCAACTTTCTGCCTACTTGGCTGCAGGGCAATAGTGGCTAAATTCATCTACCCATGACCACAGACCCTGCCGGGGGGGCCCACAGGCAAAGTCACACTTTTCACATGGTTCTAACAACTTCCCTGCCTTTGCCCTTCAGGTGTACTGCTGGCAAAGGGCTCCTTGCGGTAACCAGCACTGAGTACTTAACCATCTCCTATTGTTTCCCTGAAACCTGCCCACCCCCTCTATAAACAGTCACTTCATTTCAAACACACCCATACCCACCATCTGCCCAAACTCTTCAGATACTCTTTGGGACTTGTCACTTGTTCCCCACTGAGATCCTGAATGATATAGTGGCAAACAGCACCAAAAGCACTCTTTCCACTCTCATATTCCCCTAAAAATAGAGATTGTTCGTCATGCACCCTATTTCCCTCCCTGACCACCCAAAAATTCTTTTAAAAGTAACTGTGTAGAGGAGGAGCAAGATGGCAGAGGAGTAGGAGACCTAAATTTCGTCTGGTCCCAGGAATTCGGCTAGATACAGATCAAACCATTCTGAACACCTACGAACTCAACAGGAGATCAAAGAAAAGAAGAGCAACAACTCTCTGAACAGAAAAGCGACCACTTTCTGGAAGGTAGGACGTGCGGAGAAGTGAATCCGAGGCGATATTCGGGAGGATAGACGGCGGGGGAGGGGGCCCCCGTCGGCCGCTTCTGGAAAATGATAGAGCTGCGGAGCACAAAATCGGAACTTTTAGAAGTCAGCTCTGCTGAGGGACGTCCCTCCAGTGGCTAAGCTGGGGGTGGAACCCTCGCGGGACAGTGTGCTCTCAGGACCCTCGGGGTCACAGAAAGACCGGGGGTGCCTGAGTGCGGCAGAGCTCCCAGGTATTGGAGCAGGGAAGACGGCTGCAGAGACAGACGAGGCGCGGGCTCTCAGCTCGGGGTTGCCATAAACCGTGATCCGCGGCACAGTCGGGCCACTGCTCCTCCAGCAGGGACCCAACAAGCGGCAGATCCGGGGAGACTCACCTTCCTCCCCGGGGAGGAGCGGCATGGGAGCGCACTGCAGGGATCTGCTGGGTTTGGAGACTCC
>NC_138385.1:89607834-89634141 GCF_054177405.1 Leptonychotes weddellii | reverse complement strand
ATGCTCCCTAGAGCAATCTACACATTTAATGCAATCCCTATCAAAATACCATCAACTTTTGTCAAAGAAATGGAACAAACAATCCTAAAATATGTATGGAACCAGAAAAGACTCCGAATAGCCAGAGGAATGTTGAAAAAGAAAACCAAAGCTGGTGGCATCACAATGCCGGACTTCCAGCTCTATTACAAAGCTGTCATCATCAAGACAGTATGGTAGTGGTACAAAAACAGACACATAGATCAATGGAACTGAATAGAGAGCCCAGAAATGGACCCTCAACTCTATGGTCAATTCATCTTCGACAAAGCAGGAAAGAATGTCCAATGGAAAAAAGACAGTCTCTTTAACAAATGGTGCTGAGAAAATTGGACAGCCACAAGCAGAGCAATGAAACTGGACCATTTTCTTGCACCACACACAAAAATAGACTCAAAATTGATAAAAGACTTAAATGTGAGACAGAAATCCATCAAAATCCTAGAGGAGAACACAGGCAGCAACCTCTTCGACTCGACCTCAGCCACAGCAACTTCTTCCTGGACACATCACCAAAGGCAAGGGAAGCTAGGGCAATAATTAACTATTGGGACTTTATCAAGATAAAAACCTTTTGCACAGCAAAGGAAACAGTCAACAAAACCAAAAGGTAGCTGACAGAATGGGAGAAGATATTTGCAAATGACATATCAGATAAAGGGCTAGTATCCAAAATCTATAAAGAACATATCAAACTCAACACCCAAAGGACGAGTGATCCAATCAAGAAATGGGCAGAAGACATGAACAGACATTTCTGCAAAGAAGACATCCAAATGGCCAACAGACACATGAAAAAGTGTTCAACATCACTCGGCATCAAGGAAATACAAATCAAAACCTCAATGAGATACCACCTCATACCAGTCAGAATGCCTAAAATTAACAAGTCAAGAAACGACAGATGATGGTGAGGTTGCAGAGAAAGGGGAACCTTCCTACACTGCTGGTGGGAATGCAAGCTGGTGCAGCCACTCTGGAAAACAGTATGGAGGTTCCTCAAAAAGTTGAAAACAGAGCTACCCTAAACACAGTAATTGCACTACTGGGTATTTACCCCAAAGATGCGAATGTAGGGATCCAAAGGGGTAGGTGCACGCCAATGTTTATAGAAGTAATGTCCACAATAGGCAAACTATGGAAAGAGCCAAGATGTCCATTGACAGATGAATGGATAAAGAAGCTATGGTATATATATATAATGGAATATTATGCAGCCATCATAAAAACGTAATCTTGCCATTTGCAACGACATGGATGGAACTAGAGGGTTTTATGCTAAACGAAATAAGTCAATCAGAGAAAGACAATTATCATATGGTCTCACTGATATGAGGAATTTGAGAAACAAGACAGAGGATCATAGGGGAAGGGAGGGAATAATGAAACAAGATGAAACCTGAGAGGGAGACAAATCACAAGAGACTCTTAATCTCAGGAAAGAAACTGAGGGTTGCTGGAGTAGTGTGGGGTGGGAGGGATGGGGTGGCTGGGTGATGGACATTGGGGAGGGTATGTGCTATGTTGAGCGCTCCGAATTGCATAAGACTGATGAATCACAGACCTGTACCCCTGAAACAAATAATACATTATATGTTAAAAAAAATAAAAAAGAATATAGTAGGAAGAGAAATATGAAGGGGGGAAATCGGAGGGGGAGACAAATCATGAGAGACTATGGACTCTGAAAAACAAACTGAGGGTTTTAGAGGGGTGGGGCATGGGGGGATGGGTTAGCCCAGTGATGGGTATTAAGGAGGGCACATATTGCATGGAGCACTGGGTGTTATATGCAAACAATGAATCATGGAACACTACATCAAAAACTAATGATGTAATGTATGGTGACTAACATAATAAAATAAAGTTAAAAAAAAGTAACTCTGTAAAATAGTTTTTAAAAAATAACTTTGTATTTTCTACTAAGGGGAATCTTTTTTGAGAGTGGAGGTTGAAGGGAGTGGACACTTATTCAGGAGTTGAGTAGTCATTTTTTTTTTCAGTTATCTTTCCCACTTGAAGGGGAGATTGTAGCTCTAATTGGAGCAGGAACAGAATATTTTTAAGGCCTGTCTTTTTTCCCATCTTTCATTATTTCTATGCCAAGGGGCCCAGATTGTAAATCAAGTCTTGACCCTCCTCCACTTCTTTATAAAGAATTTTAACAATAGTTCATCTAAATCTTTTCTCTGCTGAAATACTGCATGCACCTGAGGCTATCAGAAAGGCATACGGAGAAAATATTGGTTAAACATTCAACTCTGGCAGTAGGAAAAATGGGGCATTTTCTAAGTAAGATCTCAAGATTACTCTACTTGATAGCTTATGTTATCTATCACATGCATGAAACTTACAATCCCCTAGAATAATAGAGTTTAGATTAGAAATATAGAGGCAACTGGTTCAGTATTTCTTTTTCCTAATGAAGAATTTTTCCTCTAAGATCCAGAAAAGATAACCAGGCAGTCACTGCTTAGGCATTTCTAGTGTGTCAGGGAACCTCATATGAGCTTTTAAATATTCTATTAACAGTGCATTTATTATTTAAAAATTGTTTGCATCAAAATCTTCTCAACTAAAACATCCAGCAGCTGTAGTCAGTGACCCTCTTAGGAGGCAAAAGGTGTGTATCTAAGCAATTTTTCTCTCCTTCATGTGTTTACTCATTTCATTTCCAGGCCTGAACACAGCACCTGGCACATAATAGGCTATCAAAGTTACTGAAGAATTTCAATGAATAAAACATTTCAAGACACCTACAGTATAATCAATATCTCTCCAGGTCTTCAGGACAACTATGCCCAATTCTCTTAATCTTCAATTGATGGTTTCTAAACACATTATAATTGATGGCATTCATTTGGACAAATTCAATTTGTACATCACCATCTAAAAATGTGATAATCAGGATTGAACAAATAGCTCCAGAAATAGGTCGGTAAGACAATGGCAAAATGGGTCTGTTTTTCTTTTTTTTAAGGAATTCTTTTTGTGTTAATGGAATTTAAGTGTGTGTTAGTATGCCTGACAACCTCACCACCATCTCACATAGAACTTGCACTTAATTAAAATAAGATTTTTAATCTATTCATTCACTAACTTATTACCCAGACTGTTGTAGACAGTGGGGGTATAGAATAAAGCAGACAAGCCAAAGACCTGCCATTATGAATGTACAAGTTTTTTGAAGGGTTGATACTATTTTAAAAGAAAAATATTAATGGAGAAAAGGGGACAATGAACAAGTACATAAATATAATGATCAGTAATAAGCACTATCAAAATATTATAATGATCAGTAATAAGCACTATCAAGAAATAAAGTAAGGTAAAGACTTAAAAAAGGATGAGAAATGGGGTGCCTGGCTGGCTCAGTCAGTAGAGCATGTAACTCTTGATCTCAGGACTGTGAGTTCAAGCCCCACGTTGGGCGCAGCGTTTACTTCAAAAATAAAAGAGGGGTGGGAATGAGAAAGAGGGTAGGATAAATCAAGGTGTCAGGGAAGACCTCTCTTAGGAGATGGTATGTGAACATGTGACATATACAAAGTAACAAGGCATGCAAAAATCTGAGAAAGAGCTTCATAGGCAACAAAACTGTTAAGATGAAAAACTGGAATATTTTAAAAAGAAGAGGCCACTGTAGCCAGCAAAGAAAGGCTTAGGGGAAGAATGGTAGGAGATGAGTGGTACAAAATGAGCAACAAGATCCTGTAAGGTTTTACATACCACTATTACCAATTTCAATTTTATCCCATTTATTATGGAAAACCACTGTAGGGTTTTGCCCAGAATGATGTGATTTCTGATTTACATTTAGAATTTCTCCAGCTAGTCCTTGGAAAGGAGACAAGAGTGGGAAAAGGAAGACTTTTACAATAGACCAGTGAGAAAGGATGAGCATTTTGATAGGGTGTTAACCCAAGTACACAGGTTTTTCATTTATCTCAATTAGAGTTTTAATGCTTTATTTATTTTTTTAGAGAAAGAGAGCATGCACATACAAGAGTGGAGGGGGGAGGGGCAGAGGGAGAGAGAGTATTTTAAGCAGGCTCCAAGCTCAGCGTGGAGCCCCAAATGGGGCTCAGTCTCACGACCCTGAGATCATGACCTGAGTCAAAATCAAGAGTCAGATGCTTAACCAACTGAGCCACCCAGATGCCCCACAAATAGAGTTTTAATTAAACTTATTTTAAAATGGTTACAGATTCCAAGTTGCAAAGATAGTAAAGAGAGATCTCATATACCCTAAACCCAGTTTCCCCAATTAACACCTCACATTCACAGGGTACTTTTGTTACAACTAATGAAACAATATTGATAGGTAAGTATTAATTAAGGTTCATATTTTATTCAAATTTCTTTAGTTTTTCCTTACTCTCCTTTTTTCTGTTCCATAATTCCATCCAGGAGAGTAATTTACATTTAGTTGTCATGTCTCCTTAGGCTCCTCTAGACTGTAACAGTTTCGCCGAATTTCCCTGCCTTTTTTTTTTTTTTTTTTTTTATCATTTTGATAGTCTTCAAGAATACTATTCAGGTCTTTTGTATGATTCCCTCAATTGAAAATCTGATGTTTTACTTATCTGATGTTCTACTCATGATTAAGCTTGAGTAATGAGTTTTTGGGAGGAGGACCACAGAGGTAAAGTGCTATTCTCATCCTTGGGTATCAAGAGTACATGTTTTCAATATGACTTATCGCTAGGGATATTAACCTTGATTAGCTGGCTGAGGTAGTGTTTGTCAGGATCCTCCACTATAAAGTTGACCTTTTCCCCACTATCCATACAGTCTTCTGTGGCAAGTAGTCATAATGTACAAACCACACTTAAGGGGTGGAGATTTAAACTCCATCTCCTTGACAGGGCAAAATATTCACAAAAATTTGGAATTCTTATGCATAAAATTTGTCTCTCCTCCTTCACTTACTCGCTCAACCACTTATTTCTATCAGTTTGGACTCATGGATATTTATTTTATACTTTGGGTTATAATCCAACATTGTTTTTTTTATTTTATTGCTCAAACTGTTTCAGCTTTGTCCACTGGGAGCTCTTTCAGGTGGCCCCTATGTCCTTTTGACATATCCTCCATCACTGTTGCTGCTGCTGTTGTTTTCACTTGTTTGTGCTTTTTGGGAGGTATTTTTCTAGCAGTCCTTTACTTTCTGGTACTATAAGATACTCCAGGCTCATTTTTATATTCCATGCCCCAGCCTTAAATCAGCCACTTCCCCAAAAATGTTATTTTAAACAACCAAGAGTTGGGCACCGCACATGCTTATTTCTATCAGGGTATTAAAGCTTCTATGCCAGCTCAGCTAATAAAAAAGTCAACTATTAGGGCACCTGGGTGGCTCAGTCGTTAAGCGTCTGCCTTCGGCTCAGGTCATGATCCCAGGGTCCTGGGATCGAGCCCCGCATCGGGCTTCCCGCTCAGCGGGAGGCCTGCTTCTCCCTCTCCCACTCCCCCTGCTTGTGTTCCCTCTCTCGCTGTCTCTCTCTCTGTCAAATAAATAAATAAAAATCTTAAAAAAAAAGTCAACTATTTTGTGTGCATAATAACCTGTGTATGTACACATATCTATAGATATTTCAAATGCATCTCTCTGTATCCATATTAATCTAAAAGTGAGTTCACAATGATGTCTCCAAATCTGATCCATTACCATGTAGATCATTCCAGTTTTCACCACTTGTATGTCAGTAACCTTTGCACTTCAGTAAAAAAAAAATCAGTTGACTGTACACATTATTTTCATTCTGACCCATCATTCCATCTGGTCAAAATAGTTTTAGGTCTTTGTTTTGTCAGCCACTGTATCTTTTATCCCAGAATCAACAAGAGTTTAATCAGTATATTGTCCAACAAACACTTGACAAGCATGTTGAACAGTTGAGTTATGTGAACAGAGCCCTGAAGCATTCCACCAGAAAGTTCCTTCAGGTAAACGCTGATTCAAGAATTGAGGCTTTCACCCACTTACATTCTGGATAGATCATCCATACAGAAAATCAGGAAACATTGGCTTTAAATGACACGTTAGACCAGAGGGACTTAATAGATACATGCAGAACATTTCACCCCCACACTGCAGAATACACATTCTTTTCAAGTACACATGGAACATTTTCCACAACAGATGGCATGGTAAGCCACAAAACAAGTCTCAATAAATTAAGGAAGACTGAAATCATATCAAGCAACTTTTCTGACCACAATAGTATGAAACTTAAATTATAAGATGAAAACTAAAAAAAAGTCCAACAGGTGAGACTAAGCAACATGCTACTGAACAACGAATGGCTCAGCGATAAAAGAGGAAATCAAAAAATACCTTGAGATAAATGAAAATGGAAACACAACTTTCCAAAATCTTTGGGATGCAGCAACAGCATTTCAAAGAGGGAAGTTCAGAGCAAAACAGGCCTATCTCAAGGAACAAGAAAAATCCCCAATAAACAATCTAATTTTATACACCTAAAATAACTAGAAAAAGAAGGCGGCGGGGGGGGGGGGGGGAGTCTGAAGATGGTAGAAGGAATAAAATACTAAAGATCAGAATGGAAATAAATAAAATAGAGACCAAAAAATATAAAAGATCAATGAAACTAAAAACTGGTTCTCTCTGAAAAGATAAAAAATCAATAAACCTCTAACAAGACATATCAAGTAAAAAGGAGAGAGGGCCCAAATAAAATCGTAAGTGAAAAAGAAGTTACAACTGACATCACAGAAATACAAAGGATCATAGAATACCACCAGGAATAACAGTTGCCAACAAACTGCAACACCTGCAAGAAACGGATAAATTCCTAGAAACACACAAACTTACAAGACTGAATCTCAAAGAAATGGATAATCTGAATAGACATTACAAGCAATGAGACTGAACTAGTAATTAAAAAAAACTCTCAGAAAACCAGAAGCCCAGTACCAGGTGAATTCACAGGTGAATTCTAATCAACATTTAAAGAAGAATACCCATCCTTCTCAAATTATTCCAAAAAAAAAAAAAAAGAATTGAAAAGAAGAAACACTTCCAAAATCCTTTTACGAGGCCAGTGTTACCCTGATACCAAAACCAGATAAAGACACTACAAAAAAAGAGAACTACAGGCCATTATCTCTGATGAACATAGATGCAAAAGTCCTCAACAAAATATTAGCAAACTGAATTCAACAATCCATTAAAAGGATCATACATCATGACCAACTGGGATTTATTCCAGGATTGCAAGGATGGTCAACATCCACAAATCAATCAACATGACATACCACATTAACAAAATGAAGGATGAAGATCGTATGATCACTTCAATAGATGCAGAAAACACACTTGACAAAATTCAAAATCTATTTATGATTAAAAAAGAAAACCTTCAACAAAGTGGGTATAAAAGGAACATACCTCAACACAATCAAGACCATATAGAACAAGCCCACATCTAACATCATACTCAATGATAAAAAGCTGAAAGCTTTTCTTCTTCTATTATCAGGAATAAGACAAGGATGCACACTCTCACTACTTTTATTTAACATAGTATTGGCAGTCCTATCCACAGTAATTAGTCAAGTAAAATAAATAAAGTAATTCAAATTGGAACAGAAGAAGTAAAACAGTCACTATTTGCAAAGGATGTGTTACTATCTATAGAAAACCCTAAAAACACCACCAAGAAACTATTGGAATAAATGAATTCAGTAAAGTCACAGGATAAAAAATACACAGAAATCAGCTGTGTTTCTATACACCAATAACAAGCTGTCAGAAAGAAAAATTAAGAAAATAATCCCATTTATGACTGCATCAAAAGAATAAAATACCAGGAATACATTTAACCAGAAGTAAAAGACCTGTGCTCTGTAAACTCCAAGACACTGATGAAAAAAAAAATTGAAGACAATGCAAATAAATGGAAAGATAAACCACACTCATGGATTGCAAGAATATTGCTAAAATGTTCATCCTACCCAAAGCCATCTGCAGATGCAATGCAGTCCCCATCAAAATACCAATGGCATTCTTCACTAAACTAGAACAGAGTATACTAAAATTTGTATGGAACTGCCAACGACCCTGAATAGCCAAAGCAATCTTGACAGAGAAGAACAAGCTAAAGGTACCTTGGTCCCTGATTTTAAACTATACTACAAAGCTATAATAATCACAACAGTATGATCCTGACACAAAAACAGACACACAGTCAATGGAATAGAGAGCCCAGAAATAAATCCACGCATATATGGTCAATTAACGTATGACAAAGGAAGCAACAACACTCAATGGTAAGACAGTCTCTTCAGTAAATGGTGCTGACAAAACTGGACAGCTATATGCCAAAGAATGAAACTGGATCACTATCTTACACTATACACAAAAATAAATTCAAAATGAATTAAAGACTTAAATGTAAAACTGAAACCATAAAACTCCTAGGAGAAAACACAGGCAGTAAGCTCTTTCACACTGATCTTGGAAATAGTTTTTTGGACAAGCCCCCTCATTCAAGTACAACAAAAGCTACAACAAACAAATGAGATTACATCAGACTAACAAGATTTTGCATAGCAAAGAAAACCATCAACAAAACAAAAAGGCAACCTACTGAATGGGAGAAGATACTTGCATATCATACATTCAGTAAGGGGTTAATATCCAAAATATATAAAGAACTTATACAACTTACTATCAAAAACAATCAAAGATTAAGAGTAGACTTGAATAGAAATTTTTCCCAAGAAAACATACAGATGGCCAATAGGCACATGGGATGATGCTCAACATAACTAATCATGAGGGAAATACACATCAAAACCACAATGAGATATCACCTCACACCTGTCAGATTGGCTATTATCAAAAAGAGAAAAAATACCAAGTGTCTGTGAAGATATGGAGAAAAGGGAACCCTTGTGCACTGATGGTGGGACTGTAAATTGGTGTCATTACTGAAAATAGTATGGAGGTTCCTCAAAAATTAAAAATAGAAATACCACATGATACAGCAATTACAATCTACACCCTCCCAAAAGAATCCCACACTCATTTGAACAAATATATATACCCCTTTTATTCACTGCAGCATTATTTACAATAGCCAAGATATGAAAGCAACCCAACTGTCCATCAATAGATAAATGAATAATGAAGATATGAGGTGTGTGTGTATGTATATATATAATAGAATATTACTCAGCCACAAAAAAATGAAATCTTGCCATTGTTTACAGTATGAATGGACCTAGAGGTATTACATTAAATAAAACAATTAGAAAGACAAATACCTTATGATTTTACTTATATGTGGAATCCAAAAAACACCACAAATAAACAAAACAAAACAGAAACTGACTCAAAGATACAGGAAACAAGCTACTGGCTACCAGAGAGGGGAAGGGTTGGGGGGGCAGGCAAAATAGGTGAATGAGATTAAGAGGTTCGAGCTTCCAGTTACAAACTAAGTAAGTCATGGGGATGTAACGTACAGCATAGGGAATATATGTAACATACAGCATAGGGAATATAGTCAGCAGTATTTTAACAACTTTGCATAGTAACAGATGGTAACTTGCCTTATCATGGGAATCATTTCACAACATATAAAAATACCAAATCAATATGATGTTACATATTATTCAATTATAATTGAATAAAAAATTAAAACATCCAGCCCCTCTAAAAAAAGGCATTTAGACTTTTATTTGGCTTTTCCACTATTTTCCATAATTCTTTAAAATATGCAAACAGTAATGGTATACATGCATATGCAGATTTTGACAGTTTCCCAGAGGTAATTCATCTGGACAAAGTTGAATTCATTTGGAATCAGGAAACACTCTTCAATTATCTTCTCTTGTATCTGAGGTTTCAGTTGCCCTCAATGGAGTTTATGTTACCCTAATTTGCAATGATATGTAGCTCTTTTTTCTTCATATCATGGATTATCATTACATCATCTTCCCAAAGTCCTTCTTTGTTTCATGTTGCATAGAAGATAACTAAAAGTATTTTGGAGACAAATAGATCAATGGAACAGAATAAAGAGTCTGCAAAAAACCCACATAAATATAATCAACTGATCTTTGATAAAAGAGGCAATACAATGGAGCAAAGATAGTCTCTTCATCAAATGATGGTGGAACAACTGGATATCCACATGCAAAAACATCAATCTAGACCAGACCTTACAATCTTCACAAAAATTCAAAATGTGTCATAGACTTAAATATAAAATGTGAAACTCTAAAATTCCTCAAAGATGAGAGAAAGAAACCTGGATTACGTTGAGTACGGCCAAAAGTTTTTATATATAACACGAAAGGCACAACCAATGAAAGAAATAACTGATAAGCACAGACTTCATTAATATTAAAAACTTGTGCTCTGTGAAAAACAATATTTAGAGAAGGAGAAAACAAGCCACAGACTGGGAGAACATATTTTCCAAAGACACATCTTATAAAAGACTCTAAGGGAAACACAAAATAAAATAACAAAGAGATACCACTACAGACCTATTAGAATGGCCAAAATCTGGAACATCCCCACCACCAAGTGCTGGCAAGTATGTGGAACAATAGGAACTGTCCTACATTGCTGGTGGGAAAGCAAAATGGTACAGCCAATCTGGAAGACAGTTCTTACAAACCTAAACATATTCTTATACAACCCAACAACAGAGCTCTTTGGTATTTATCCAAAGGAGCTGAAAATTTATGTCCACATAGAAACCTGCACCCAAATGTTTATAGCAGCTTTATTCATAATTGCCAAAACTTTGAAGCAATCAAGATGTCTTTTAGTAGGTGAATGGATAAAGTGTGGTACATCCAGACAATGGAATATTATTCAGTGCTAAAAATAAATGAGCCATCAAGTTATTAAAAGACATGAAGGAATCTTAAATGCATATTTAGTAATTGCAAGAAGCCATCTGAGAAGGCTATATACTGCATGATTCCAACTATATAAAAGGCAAAACTATAAAAAAATGTCAGTGGGTGGTGGGGAAAGAGATGAATAAGCAGAACACAAAGGTTTTTGAGGGCAGTGAAAACACTCTGTATACTAGAATGATGGATACATGTCACTTTATGTTTGCCAAAGTCCACTGAATATTCAACATCAAGAGTGAGCTGTTAGGTAAACTATGGACTCAAGATAATTATGATGTGTCAATGTAGGTTCATCCTTGGTAAAAACATGTATCACCCTGCTGATTAGGAAGTCAATAATGGCAGAGGATAGTCATGTGTGGGGACAGGGTATTTATTGGAAATCACTGTGTCT
The DNA here is from genome assembly GCF_054177405.1 of Leptonychotes weddellii. Classification (NCBI taxonomy): domain Eukaryota; kingdom Metazoa; phylum Chordata; class Mammalia; order Carnivora; family Phocidae; genus Leptonychotes; species Leptonychotes weddellii. The sequence goes on along the minus strand of NC_138385.1, from coordinate 89,622,803 downwards.
TCCTCTCAATTTTCTGTAAATATAAAACTGCTCTAAAAATAAAGTATTTTTAAAAAACATTTTGGTACTTGCATATCTGGATTGTATTTTCACTGATGCAATCCTTTTAAGAGTAAATCACTCTTATGAATTTGTCCTTGGGTTCTGTATTCTTTCTTTTACCTTTTAGAGAATGTCCTTTTAAATCTGAGCTCATTAGACTAAAGAGGGACATGAGACCATTAAATGCACTCTACCATTTCTCAACTGGATCTTTTGGATATAAAAATATCACTGGGACAATTGGTGAAACTTGAATGGGATCTCAGGATTAGATGGTAGTAACCTCTCAGTGCTAATAGTGTTAATGTCATCATTTTGATGGTTGTATAGGAGATACATTGAATGTCCTAGTTTTTAGGAAATACACATTTAAGTGTTTAGGAAGTATGAAGCATGACACTGGCAATGTACTCCCAGTGGGTTCCAGAGAGAAGGTTCTATGCACTAAACTCACAAAATCTCTGAAAGTTTGGGATTGTTTCAGAATGAAAATGTATTAATGAACACAATTTTTTACAGTGTACTCAGATAAAATTTAAGGGTATCCACATTAGCTTCTGAAAATGTCCCCCTTTTCCTCCCTGAAGGAATTATTCACAATCATGAAATTGGAAAATCATTTTTCAGTGTTTCCCAACCCCTCTTGTCAATATTCTCCAAGTTTCTTTATGAGTTACATGTGTTTTTTCTTTGCTTTTTGGAAATCACCTTTCCTTGTCTAACCATGCTGATAAGTTTCTAGATACCATGTTCAAACCAGTTCCCTCAAATTCCCCATTCTCTACATATCAGCAACCATCTCTTGGCCATTAGTTAAAAACAAATCCAGCTTGGCAGCTCCCCCTTATCTTACCAACCTACAGGAAAGGTAATTATCAGGAGAGGTAGTAAAATAATTTTCAGATATTCTGTGCTTTGACTTTCTCCTTTTATCCTTTTTACTGTGTTTTACTCCCTTCTAACTGGGGCTTTCCATATAGATATGTGCCAACCTAAAAGAATGGACCCAACATATCAAAATTCCTACAGATCATGTGATTTAGGAAGTCTAAAATCAGAGATTTGCTTGAATCAGAGAAGGTGATTAAGTAGCCTGTCCGCTAGGTCTTCCAACCAAAGGGCTTAGGATATTTTTGAGCAGGGGATTTTCTAAAACTTCTTGCTTACTCTAAGTAAATATTCTCAGTAAGGAAAATGGTTAGGGTCACTGCATCCCCTTCTTTCTTGGCCCCAGGTTCTGAAAAAATAGCCACTTTTTTCCAGGCATTTTGGAAGAAGAAATGAAGCCATGCCTAGTCTTAAGTGTTCTCCCTCTTCATATATACATATGTAGGCATATATATGTGTGGGTGTGTTTACATGTATATATACATTTATTCATATTCTTTCCACATACCATTTCTTCCTAGTTATGTTTTCATCGGAGTTTAGGAACCTAAGTGGGGAACTTGCAATCAGTTTATCTAAAATTTTAATGTTGTGTTTTGTTAAAAAATACTTCAACTCCCGTGTGCCTTCTACACTGACTTTATGTCAAAGAAGAATCATTTCGATCTTAGTACTGAGAAGGCAAAACAAATTCCAAACACTAAAAGCAAAAATGCAAAGAGAGGCTTTGACACCAGGCATTACACAATGATCCTGGTTTCATAAAACTTTGTGTCGAACATAGGAATTACATGGTCATTCTTCTAGAACGTGAAATTCCATTATATCAGGCCTCCATGTAATGATTGTTCTACAATAATAATGTGAGGTATTAATCAAATTGGAAAGCCCTGGCCAATGGCCTATAAAGCAATTTCCCCCTCATTTAACATCCTCCAACTTTAAAATGCATTTGTATTTACTTTAGGGCCTTTTAAAAAACCTACTGGTGGTTGCTTTTTTGCTTAACGTATGCTGCGTTGATTTTTTTTTCCATATACGTGGTGCACAGAACTAAGCAGCCATGTTTACAAGACTAAGAAAATATAAACTGATAATAGTCAATTAAAAAAACTTACCACAATATACTAAGATTTACAAGGGTCTCGGAAGCCAATGAGATCATTCAAAGATAGTGAGGCAGTAAGCTAAAAGCAACCACTGTATAAAAGAGGCTCTGACTGACTACTGATTAACTGAGAATGACCCTTTTGATCCAAACTGGGGAGAACTGCTTCTCAGGACTACTGTTATGAAATAGGGAGATCTTGTTCCATCTTTCAACCAAGGTCTGTTTCCTGGAAGCTTGACTTTAAAAATAGTTCGGATTGCCTCTTGTGCTACTTTCCCGCAGGTGACAAACTTTAACCTTTGTCATGCAATCATGAGAGAGCAATCTGCTTGATTGAAAACTCCAGATCTAAATTTAGGTTTTCTTGGTAAAACCTCTAGTGTCTATGATTTATCCTGGGCTTGAATTAGAAAACTGTGTCTCTACGTCTAAAAGGAACTGTTAGCTGATCATTTATTTCTTCTTCCTAGACATCCAACTAGACTATATTTTCCTAGCTCTCCTTACAGGCAGGCAGGTGCAGCCATCATATAATTTTTATCCAATAAAATGTGACAAGAGACACATGCCGCTTCCAAGCTTGGCCCATCAAAAGCATCCCACACATGATGCTCCAAGTCCTGTCCCCTTCCCTATGTGGTCTTGGAAGCTAAGAACAGAAGACGATGGAACCCCAAGATGGAAGGATTGCAGGTATCCAAATCATCACAGTTCAACTGCCTGCTAATGAGCAAGACTACTGTGAATGAGAAATACATTTTGACTGTGTTAAGGGGCTGAGAGTTGGAGGTTTCTCTTCCAGCAGCAGGCATCACCTTAATACATCGCACTTGTAATCATTATTCGCAGGGGATCAAAGGCAGAGGAGAGGCATCTCCCATTACAGAGTTGTCAGAGTCACAGTCTTCCCAAGAATGAAACTGCCGGAGACTCACATTATTGGGCAATGCCAGAGCAACAGAAAGCTTTTCTTGGGCTGGCATCCAAGGAGTAAAGGGAATTCTGCACCAAGGAAGGAGACTCACTGTGGGTCATTTGTCCTCCACATCAGACAATGCAGCAGGTCCATGCTTGCGGGAGAGAATAAATGCTGTGCTAACTTCCTGAAACGAGTATGGACGGGTAACAGATTCACTGGAAAGCAAATACATATTCCTTACGATATTTTCATTACTTCCTTTCACATGGTATAAAACTCATTCATTCCACAAAATATTCATTAAGCAATTAGGAACTAGGAAATACTTCATCAGAAGTGACACGTAAACCATTGCCTCCAGCTGTTCAGCCAATTTACTGAAAAAAGATGAGTGCTACAAAATTCTTGGGAGTGAACCCTAGGCAAAAACTAAATTTTACAAAGCAGATCGTATTGTTGATATTCTGACTTAAAGGCAGACTGTGTCAAATAATATTTCTGTTTTCGAATGAGAAAATATATTGACTGTATTCTTGATCCCCACACAATACCAAACAGATGCAATATGGAAATAAAGTAGCTCATTTCTGGTAGAAATAGATATCTGGGCCCAACATGACTTCAATAATCAGTGCATATTAGTATTCGTCAGTTAAGTATTCAGCGTAGGAAATACCAACACGAATCGGAGAGAATCCTGGCCCTCTCTGACAGGGGCAACAAAACAGCAAGAGCCTCAGGCATACAGGAAGCTTCAGGAGGAGATGTAATCCGACCTGGGCTTCGAACTCTGAGTCTAGGTAGACAGAGCAAAGTGAGGACAGTATTTCAAAGGGACAAGGAAGGCCCATGAGATAAAATCGATGGAAGAACGAGAAGAGCACATCTCCACAGAAAATGGGATTGTCCCCATGTATGTACAAGGGCATCCAATTAGAGACAGTACATACTTGCTCCCTCCTCTGTGTATCCTCTACCCTTGGTTCTTGCCTCCGCAAACACTTCCTGTTGTACTACGCTGACATCATCCGTTGTTGCCCACCACTTAACTGTGAGCAACTCAATGGCAGGGACCACCTCCTCGTTCATACTTAGAGTTATCCCCAGTATTTTGCTCAGTGCCTAGACAAAGAAAAGACCCAACAAATGTTCCTTGATGGGAAGGTACAGATAGATGGATAACAAATATTTGCAGCCAGCCACAGGCATTTCCCTCCCTCGAGTCAGAGTAGTACAAGGCACCAAGTAAACACAAAACACAAAATATTCTTCAGCATCTTCTAACCCTGCCACTGAGACGGCTACACTGTTAGAACACTGCGAACTTCAGAGAGCTCCAATTCCATTAGAGAGCCAGACCTACATGCCTTTTAAGCCACAGTAAGTATTCCCAAGTTCTCTGAGGTTCCTCTCTATATACAGATACAGCTACACATACACACACTCGCATTAGAAGCAGATGAGCATCATTAAGCAAAACGTAATTACATCCATTAGGGCTCTCTTGTTTTAATGACACTATTATTTTGAAAATCTAACTTCTGAGAACTATGTACCTAATGTGGGTACAAATTTCATATTATATGATCTACAGATAATAGGCCCAATTCAACAATAGGCTACTAAATAAATCATATTATTTTAGTAATCAGTGTGTTTGTTATCAAAATTTTTCAGACTTGCTCCAGCCAAATTATCTTTGACACATGGTACTTCAGACATGGAAATGATCACCAAGATGATTGTGGAGAATCCATTAGGGCTCTGAAGTAGTTATCATGGTACCAAAAATGTTCAAAAAAAAAAAAAAAGGTAAATTCTGCCATTTGCTTCAGATCCGAAAATTTTAGAGACATTTTAAACTGGGTTTTTTTTGGCCCTGGCTACATTGTGGGGAGGGGGAGAGAAATGCTCACTTTAACTGTTTAATCAAAGGAATATTCAGATTTCTTCCTAATCTGAAGCAAAGGAAAAAAGACTTAAGTTTCACCACTGGAACACAGCATTTTGCAACACCGTTAAAGTTTTCAGATTTGTTTCTGTATTAGAGTTTCTAAATTGAATAGTTGGCCTCTAGAGAAATACAGGAAAATTTAAGTACTGCTTTTCTCCAAATTAAAAAAATATATATTTAAATTGCTTCATGGATACATTAAAAGAAATAGCCTTGTTCCCCTCGAGCTATCTGGTAAAAATCCATTTTTATAAACTCAATTGACTTAACAGAAAAAACGTCTTATGATCATTACATTTTATTCCTACAATTTCTAAGTTACTTCTTAGGATATACATATAAATTACTCTTACTAGTTTTAACTGATGTTTATGTAATTTTTGATGTTTTTTGTTTGTATGATTAATCAACACATTTCCATGGATCAACATTATCTATATGTTTGTCATTTCAATGTTTGTGCATCATTCTTTGTGTTAATGTACCCCAGATTTTGTTGTTCCCAAACCAGTATTTTCTATGGAGATGTGCTCTCCTCATATGTCATAATCTCATATATTATCAATAGCTCTTTGTGATAAGGCAAAAATACCCTGTTCTGCAAATGAAGAAACCGAAATAATTCAGAAAGATTACCTCAAAAGCCCAAAGTTATACCATCAACATATGACAGAGTGGTAGGATTCTTGTCCTGATTCACTATCTTTCCATTACCCCACCCTGATAAACATAATGATTTGAGTATTCTTCAAGAAGCTTTATTCCATGCTGTTCTTCAGTGGTTTTCTTTCTAACTCAGTAACAGACAGTTGTTTTATCTATTTAGAATACATTGTGAAGTTTGGATATGTTTGTTAAATCTGATGGGGACCATTCACCATCATTACAATTTTTTTTAATGTTTAATAGTATTATTAGCCATGTAGCTATTACTATGTATTAACATTATTAGCCATGTAGTACTCTCCTGTAGTTAAGATGTACCACCTTATTTGTACATCTTTCTTCATTCTCCCATAATTTCTTATATTCAATAATAAATTCCATGTGTCCTGAATTATATTAATGCCAGATCATTTTGAAGTTACTGCGAAAGGATCCTTTATTCATTGCATTTCAGGCTGTCTTTCATTAATATATGAATGTGGTAAGTACTGTGAATTCATTTTATGGCCTGCAACTTTCTTTGACCAGTTTACTCCTCACAATTCCTTTGTTTAATACCCTAGGACAGTCTTAGCAGACAACAGGCTTCTTTTAAAAAGTGAGTTGTTATCCCTCCTATACACGTACCTTTCATTTTTCTTTTCTTTAAAAGGAGCCAAAGCCAGCATTTCTAACATTCTAATACTCTAATTAACTCATGGGTTCTTTCAAGTGGCAACCCCGCAATTTCCTCTTCAAGCAGTAAGTCCCTTGTTTTCTATGTTGTTAGTTTTAAATATGAACTGTGCATTTCTTTAAGTTCAAATTAATATTAATAATGAGTTCTTGGCATCTACTGAAATACAGGTGACACCTGAACAATGAGGGGTTGGGGCATTGACCCCCCTGGTCCAAAATCTGCATATAAGTTTTGACTCCCTAAAAAAACTTTACTACTAATCACATACTATTGACTAGAAGTCTTACTGATAATAGGTGATTAACACATACTTCATGTTATATGTATTACTGTATTCTTACAATAATGCAAGCTAAAGAAAATGTTAAGAAGATCATGGAGATACATTTATGGTACTATGCCGTGTTAATTTAAAAAAAAAAATCTGTAAGTAGACCTGTGCAGTTCAAACCCATATTTAACAGTCAACTGAAATGGGACTTTTTTTTTTTTTTTACCTTTTAGTACGTCATAAAGTAGGACTATCCACCACAGGAATTCCTGGCTTCGTTTATGCACTCATTCAACAAATATTTGTTCAGTTCTGTTGTCAACACTGGTAGAGATGCCCTGATGAACCCAGTAAGTGAAGTCCTTGTTCTTATCAAGCTGAATTCTCACTGGGATGGTACCTTCTTCATCCAAATGTAAGACTATACTAATGTACTAACAAATATTCTGTATGCTAACATTATGTTGAAGACTTTTGGATGGTAAGGAAGAGTAGGATTGACAGCAGGTCTATAACTTGATTCCTTCCTCCTTTGGGGATACCTGAATCCATTTCAATCTCAACCAGACCTCTGTATAAGTATACTGACGCAAGTTACCAGCTAGAACATAAACTAAACTCTTCCAGGACTTATCTAAGGAGTCCTTTTCCCAGGATATACCTGCTCTGTTTGTATTGTTTATTGTAAATAACTCTGCAGTTTATGGATAAATGAGCTAATTGGAGAAAGGAAGTGTGTTATCTAGGCCTTCTGGCAATAGGGCTAGTGAGGTCTGGAAATGAGAGACCTCCATACTAAGTGGATTTCCTGGGCTAACTTTTACCACTCATAGTTAGTCCTTCTTAGTCCTACCATGAATACATGCTGACATGGAGAAGGGATTAGGAAGCTGCAGTTGGTGAATGTGAGCATCTCAGATATCCATGTGATGTTTGCTGAGGCCCCTTTCACGTATCCTTTGCTAATCACTGGCAAAGTGCAGCGCCGAGTACGATTTCTACCTTTTATGAATCTGACTGACAAGTTAGCCCTGTGTGTAGTCAGGAATAAAACATGTCATCCTGGGTCTTTCCCAAACGCTTCCCACGGATCTAGCCCCATCTGGCTCCTAACCCAGACAACAGTAACCAATTTCAGTTCAACACACACCTAAGTGTCCGGGCACATGTCAGGCACTGACTTGGCACTGAAAACAAAGGCAAACCAACGATGTTTCCATCCTTCGTTCAATTATGGTCCACTGAGTCAGGAGACTCAGGCCCTTGAAAGCTGCAGAATGAAACTGGTCCTGCTGACACGAGTCTGGGATGAGGCGTTCCTAAGATGAATGCCTGTGGCCCACGCACTTCTCCAACGGCAGCTTTCTTTGGAACTCAATCCCACCACCACTACCATCTTCACCATTCACGGAACAGAGATTCTGGCCTGATTCCTGTTTCTGGAATCGCTTCCTAAATGCAACAAGAGCCTTACCCAGAACTGGAGATATTTTAAAGGCCTCACAGAAGCTTTCAAGGCCAACCTGTAGCCCCAGGGCCTGCCCTGGAGTTCTCTGACAGGAACTACTTCTGCGGGCATTCTCTGGCTGGAGGAGCCTGCTGGGAGTGCTCCCGTGGCAGCCCTGAAATGTGGCATGATTAACAGCACCTATCAACCTCAACCAATGAGAGCTGAGAGTCCCTGCATAACTACTCCAGCTTTCCTCAGCCCTCAGGGGGACCAACAATTCCAAAGCATGTTTCCCCCGGCTGGTCTTTCAGCGTACCCCACCCCACAGTCCGAGCCCAAATGATCACAAGCTTCCATTTTATTCACTGCCCTCCATTTCCTAGGTCTCTCACCATAACTCTTAGGCTTGCCTCACATGCAAACTGCTTACATGTGTAGCCTTGTCTGAGGGTCTGCTCTGGAAGAATCCAAGCTAAGACAATGGGAATTTTGGCCATTTTGTTAGCTGTGACAATCATTTCTCTCCAGGGTGAAACCCCCAGGCCCCTTTGCCAACAGCCAGATTTGCTCAAGTCAGGACGAAGAGACTAGCTGTAACATCCCATGTTGTCCTCAGGAGACTGGCTAAATGCGATATTCAGATCAGATTTGTGTTCCACAGCTTCTTCATGCACTATATATTAGACTCACAATTAACTGATGTCAAAACCATTTCTAAAGCCAGATTATAAGCAGAAAGAGTTACGAGTCCCTAGAAAAAGGCAAGGCGGGGCCCCTGGGTGGCTCAGTCGGTTAAGCGGCTGCCCTCGGCTCAGGTCATGATCCCAGAGTCCTGGGATCGAGCCCCGCATCGGGCTCCCTGCTCAGCGGGAAGCCTGCTTCTCCCTCTCCCACTCCCCCTACTTGTGTTCCCTCTCTCGCTGTCTCTCTCTGTCAAATAAATAAGTAAAATCTTTAAAAAAAAAAAAGAAAAGAAAAAGGCAAGGCATAGCTTTCTTGACATAAGAAAAAAAGGTATTCATAGGCCCCCATCTTGCTATCAATGCCTGCCAAGCACAACTTGCCCAAAGCACATTTCTTGCAGAACTTCCTGGGATATGTTGAAAATGCAAAAGAATAGACATCAGAGAATGATGATTTCAAGGGAACAAAAGAATCTAAGAACAAACAGCCACCATCAGGCCAGGAGAAAGCTTAACCATATCAAGGACGATAAATCAGTAGTATAACTCCTAGTGCTGGTTCAAAAGTAGAATGACCTTCTACACCTTCTTGAGTTATCTTTGCAGGATTTAAACCCCTTTGGGCACTCAAATACTGGACCAACTAAAGCCAGAGAATTGATGATGCTGACCCTTGCCAGTCCTCATGACTTAGATCAAGATCTGGACTCCGTCACCTTAAGATGGCTTTTGCCCCAATCCCATGCTGAATCTCCCATTGCACAAACCCCTTCATGAATATGCATGCACCCTTTGATGAAAACTACCCCAGGTTTGTTGTTTAAGGAGACACTGCTTTGGGAAATATCCCTGGTATTCCCCTTTCCTTGTTGCAAGTAAAACCCTTCCTTTTCCTATTCCTCAGCTTAGTTTTGTCTTTTGGCTTGACACCCAACAAGAGGCAAACCCAGTTTCGGGAAACTAGAGGAATTCTCACCTGCCTGATTCCCCTCTGCAAGGTTCCCCCACTACTCACTACGAGTTGCAGACCGGTATAACCCAGCAGCATTTTTAGCCTTGCGTTGTTTTTATCTGTCAATTCTTTGTCTCCTTTATTATACTATAATAATTTTGAGGATACAGACCATTTTGTATTCACTGCTTAACACAAAGAAGCTTTCAAAACAAAATTCATGTATAAACGAATGTGTCAATAGCCAATATCCCACTAGACTTCACCAAATAAAAAGTCCATCAGGCTTGGCAAGCAAGCTCAGTGAATTAAAAACTGAATTCATCATCTCCCACTCCCAACTTTCTGCTCTTTTGGTTTACTTCAAATCTCAGAGAATGGTATTATTATTTTTATCTTAACTGTCATACATTGAAACAGTTGCTAGAATATGGAAATTAGTCCCTGATAATTTGGTAGAACTTACATGTAAACACTATGGAGTTGGTGGCTATCTTAAGGGTCAACATTTGAGAAATTCTTCGATTACTTTCTGTGGCATTAAACTAGTATACTACTTTTCTATTTTTTGTGATTTTATTAGTTTCTATTTTTTTTAAGATTTTTATTTATTAGAGAGAGACAGAGATGGTGAGAGAGAGCACAAGTGGGGAGGAGAGGGAGGAGGCTCCCCACTAAGCAGGAAGGCCGATGTGGGACTTGATCCCAGAACCCTGGGATTATTACCTGAGCTGAAGGCAGACGCTTGACCGACTGAGCCACCCAGGCACTTCATTAGTTTCTATTTTTAATTAATTGAGCCAATGATTAAAAAACTGTCAATTTTCATCATAAATTCCTGCTTGTCAATCATGTTATAGTTTTCTGCTCTTTTATTTCAGTGTAATTCTTCCTTGTACTCAAGTTTATCTTTCTGTTTCAGTCTTAGTTTTTCTATATTTTTTTATTAATAAGCACATTGGGAGAAAGGAATTTAACTATTTACTATTTTGACAGAAACATTAATATTGATGTTACATTTTCACTTTTTTAATGCTGTTATTGTACTACATCTCCTTCCTGATTCAGGAATTCTTTACAGAGTACTCTATTTCTATGTGGGTGCCATGCCCTATTTTACAAATTTTTAAAATTTTACTTGTCTTAAAACGTGGTAGATTATCTCAACATCTTTGTGCCCACGTGTGATTATTTTCCACCAAAAAGGTAGACTTAAAGATAAAATACATGTTTCCAATCCTAAGACCAACTTTTCCTTCCTGAATTGATCAATCACATAATTTCTAGTTTCAGTCTTTATTTTCTTAGTCCTGTTCTGATATTTTTTTTTAATAAAAAAATTGTATTTACTTAGAAGCATTCAGAATGCCAACAAAACAGCTGCAACTTTTTTTTTTTTTTTTTTTTTACAATTACGGAGTGGTACTCAGTTAACAGAACAACAATTATTTTGTAGAATCTGCTGATATTAAACCCAGAAACTATTGTGGGCTGGGTTCCTAGGGTCAAGGATTAGACTGAAGGAGTAATATCACACTGAGGTGGATTGGTGGATATAATGTCAAGTGATAGGACAGTGTCCAACAAATATAAAGTCAAAGAGGAAAGTGAAATGTGAGCAGGATCTAACTCTCTGATGACAATCAGAATTCTGTCCACATAGGAGCCAGGTTTTCTCTTTTGTTTTGTTTCTTTAGATATTTGTGGTACCATAGTTGTTATACATGAATTCAACACTTGGGTTTGGGTTCCTTAATTCGTCTTTTCTTGTGATAATTTGCTTGTGGAATTTACTTTCTCTGATACCAGAATAACAACTCATCTCATATTCTGCATTAATAAAATAGACCTTACATGATCCAATTATTTTTTATCTGTAAACACGTATTAGTTTTCTGTGTCTTGTTTTGATATGGTATTTTAATATAGCCATTGACCTTTCTTGTTCACATTTAATGTTAGGATCTTTATATCATTCTCTATCACTCTGTGCTCATTTTTAATGTTTTAATTGACTTGCTCTTTGTATTAATCTGTTTCTGTAGAGGACTTCAAAATCTTTAGCTGGGCCAGAAGACAATTTGACCTAGTTTTCTATCATTATATCCACTAACATTTGTCTGAAGCTTTACATTTCATAAAATGTTTTTATGGAGATTATGAGCATGTTAATTCAATTATTTCCAATATTCCCTAATAGAAATATCAATTGCTATTCCCAATACTTGCCCTGTCTTAATTTTGCATCTAAGTAACCAGAAAATATCACAAATGTGGGTGGTTCTCTTCCAGTCAATTGAAGACCTGAATAGAACAAAAACACTGAGTTAGAGGGAACTCCTGCTTGACTACCTAGAGCTGAACAGTGCTTCTCTCCTGCCTTTGAATTTGTAAGGGCCAAAGGCAGGCTGCCCCAAGATGGGCCACTTTGGCATGAATATTAGTTTGAGTTACAAGCAATCAAACCCCAACAGATTCAAGACAAGCTCTTTACCTCTGTCCTCAACTGCCTAAAAAGAATTTAAAGGACCTATTCCAGGAAGAAAGCTATCACCATAGATAAAACTACATTACACTATGAACTAGGTATAGTAGACAGGGAGAAACCTAGAAAGACCTGTTTGATCAAAGTCCTTGTGCCCCATTGTTTCTAAGTGGCCCAGTAAACATTTCTTTATCAAACATTTACTCTTTTTCATCTTCCTGTGAATTGAATTCCTTCCCTTTGAAGTCCCAGAGCCCTATCCCCTTTCTCCCTAGTTCAGAGTTGACATAGATACTCATTTCCCCTGTCTTTGGGATTTTCATGTCTGTGTGGATTTCCCAAGTGTGTGCTATTAAATTTGATTTTCTTCTGTTAACCCGTCTCATGTCAATTTCTTTGATTCTTATTGCAGCTAGAAGGACCATGAAGGGGACAGGAAATTCTTCCTCCCAGATACACTCAAACTGAAACATCTCTTTATGGGTTTTCAGTGGGCCAGCATTCAGACTGAACTACATTATCAACATTTCTCAGTCTTCAGTTTGCCAAACCCCATCTTGGGACTTGTCAGCCTCCATAACCATGTCTTCAATTTCTTCCTTACAATCAATCAATCCCTCCCCTTCCTCTCCCCTCCCCCATGTATATATTTTTCTCTGTTCTCTGGAGAACGCTAATACAATCACAAACTGAAAATTACCAATTTACTCCCAAGCAATGCTGCATTAATTGAGTTATCTGAAGAATGATGTCTGCCACATTGTTTAAACCTCAAAAGTTCAATTGCTTCCATTCTATGTTAGCACTAATAAGAGAGCTTCTTCCTAAATCTTAATTGAGTATTTCCTACTGTTTTGTCCTAAGTATAAAATAAGGCCCATGCTCCATAGAAATTCCATCGTATTTCCAAAGGCCATTATGAAATCTTCCTTAGGTATTTGTTCCTTTATTCTCAACAATTTCACTTTCTTCATCCTCTCCTCATAGGTCTTAACTTTTTTTAAATATGAACCCCATCTGTGTTCTCCCATCCTTTATGTTTTATAAGTAATGAATTGCATAGCATTCAAGTAAGTATACTTGAACTGAAGACTACCTCCCAATATTGTGCTCCATTTGTTACTTGTTAAAACTCAGATGCCAACTCTGGATTTCCTTGTATCTAGAGGGACATTCCCTGCTCTGTCACTCTGGGTCTATTTCATTTCTTCACTGATCATCCTCTCCTCCAACTATTTTACTTTAAATTCTGACATTTGTGCCTACATGTGCCAACTCAACCGTGACTATGGTCATTCATTTAATATGCAATTATTTAATATATAAGTAACATAATATGTAACAGGCCCTAACTTTTATTACATAAAATATGTAAATATGTAAATGGAGTCAAATTGGTCAAAATTAGTTCGGGACAGAACTGGCCAATGTATGCAGTTACCTATAGACTTGTCAGAGGTTTCTGCTCATCTTCAGCCTCCTTCTCAGCTTATTTTTCATTGCCCTTTTAAGAAATGTCCCCTACTCCGTCATAAATCACAGATGAAGATATCAGACAACTTATCTCCAAACTTACAATGAAAAGATCCCCCTTAACAATTCCTCTAGGGAATGGTGGTGCATTAATATGCCCCTATCTGAATTACATTCTTCACGAACATGGCTACCAGTGCATAGTCATCTAGCATACACAGCGTTCCCCTCCATATCTATAAGTTTTCCTGTAGTCAATTGTTATCACTGTTTTGCCACTCATTTGCCAAGCGCATCTCCCTGTCACATAAAGTAATTAGATCTAAGAGTGCTTAGTTTTTCTGAAGCCACACTAGTTACTGACCAATATACTCCATATTTCAGGGTAATGTACAATCTGATCTCTTGGTCAGGCATTGCCTGAGTTTGGCATATAAAAAAGTTAATTTGATTTATGCTTTCCTTTTAACTACTAGTGCTCTACACTGGAATATTTTTATTTATAACTCATTTTTATGAGTTCTCAAAAGTCTAAGCCTTGAGCCCACTTATTATAGGAAGAAAAGAAAGTACCCCTCTTTGACTCCTGGATTCCTATATTGCTAAGCGGATATGCTTTAAAGAACTGGGGCAAGGATTGTTGGTGCTGATATAAACAGCTATCTATGCACTGTAATTCTGAAGGTATTTTTCTAAAACAGCCAGCTATTTCAACCAATGTTTCCTTAATGGAAGAATTCATAATAAAAATCCTGTATACATCATGCATGTTATCTTAAAGCTGCAGTCCCCTTCCAGTGGCCAAAACCTTTTGGATTTTGTTTACTCTGTTTTAGTTTTTGGAAAACTAAAACATGTACTTGGAAAATAAATAAATACATATATAAATACATAAATAAATAAATGAGTCTGAAGAATTTATTATGAAAAACACTCCCTCCTACCCTCTGCCACACACATACATCAGTCCTACTCTCCAGAAGCAAACTACTTATGAATAGAATTTTAATTTTTCCTGGTAGTTATCTTCCCAAATCTTTATAGAACTTGTTTCACTCTACCCTTCTTCCAATTTTGGATAGTATTAATTTTAGTCATCTTGGCAGGGTATACCATTCTAAGTTTAAAATTGTTTTCCCTTTTATCCATCTCTCCATTGTTTCTTATCTTCCAGATTGCTAAAAAGAAATCAGATGCAAATCTGATTCTCTATTTTTTTTTTTTTTTGCAGGTAAATTGCTGTCCCTCCTGGCCAAACCCTTTTTGAACTTTTATCAGCTGTGTCCTTAAATTTTTTTTTAATTTTTTTATTGTTATGTTAATCCCCATACATTACATCATTAGTTTTAGATGTAGTGTTCCATGATTCATTGTTTGTGCATAACACCCAGTGCTC
>NC_138385.1:89588762-89607334 GCF_054177405.1 Leptonychotes weddellii | reverse complement strand
GTACCCTTTTGGATCCCTACTTTTGTATCTTTGGGGTAAATACCCAGTAGTGCAATTGCTGGATCATATGGTAGCTCTATTTTCAACTTTTTGAGGAACCTCCATACTGGGAATGTGTCCTTAAATTTTTTAACAGGTCTTTGTCTTTTTCTATTCCTTTACTCCATATTCATTGGATTCCTTCAATATGATAAGCATTTTTTTTCAGCTTTAGGAAATGTACCTCTAATATGCTTGGATTATGTCTTAGCCTTTATTTTCCATTATCTTTCTAGAACTCTTATGAGCCAGATATTAGCCCTCCCAGATGGATCCTTTGTGTTGCTTATCTATTCGCTCATATTTTTTACGTGTTTTCTCTCTATTCTGAGAGCTCTCCTTGACTTCATGTTCTAAAACTTCTATTTAAAATTACATGTAGGCAATCACATATTTAATCCCCAAGAGCTCTTTGTTGTTCTTCAATTTTCTTTTCCGTATTTTTCTGCTCTTTAGTCAGCATCTTTTCATCACTCTGAAGATACCAACTAGAAATTCCTGTTACTCTGCTTCAATAACTATCTCTGTTTCTTCTAGGGTCAACTGGTCTCATATCTGTTTGTTTTGTCACATGCCTGGTGGCCTTTGGTTATACTTTCATATTTAAAAGCACTTGCTGATCTATGGAGATCTTATGCTGTTAGACTTCTCCATGGATCAACAATGCCTTTACATAGAGCTTATTAACTGGAAGACTTCATTTGAGAAGGCCCCCAAATTCAGTAATGATGATAGCAACATCCATCACAATAGTCCTATTTCTTCTCAATTTGTTCATTTTCCTTCAAAGTCTTTCACGTCTTTGTGGTTTATTTTTCATTGTTGTCTGAGAGTGAAATGCTGAGTGACCTGCCCTCTGCCTGCTAAGCACTGTGAGGATGAGATATTGGATTGCAGGGAGCCAATTGGCACAATCATTCTGTAGGTCACGTTTCATATAATCACCTCCTACACACTCCTCCCCCTTTTTATTTTTTTTTTCAATATTTTTTTCTTCCCCCTTTTTAAATTACCCTTCCAACTTCCACTTTCCATTGTTGCTGTTGGCTTTGAGCCTGGAGCTCTCCAAGGATCATCTGAGAAAAATGACACAGATTCCTTCTCACTTCCTAGCCTGCTGTATCCCATTTTGTTCTTTCTTGGACAGCATACATTTCTTTCTTCTAGTAGAATCTGAGGTTCTCTTCTGTATCCGGGGCTTATTCCTTTACCGTCACTTTATTGCCCTCTCATGAAGAATCAAAGAAAAACACAAGGGCCTAGTCTGCCTTCATGAAGCAGAAGCGGAAAGGAATATTCTCTTGTTTTTCCAGTAATAATAAAATATCATTTATCTACACCAGTGATTGTTAAAGTACAATCCCTGGGACATGGTTATCAGCATCACCTGTTAGAAACATGTTAGAAATGCAAATTCTCTGACACTAGGTCTACTATATCAGAAACTATGAAGGTGGGGCCCAGCATTCTGTGTTTTAACAAGACCTCCAGATGACCTGATGCTTGCTCATGTTTGAGAATCTCTGAAGTACACACATGCACATCCATCTCCCTATGGGTAAGGACATCTATTTGCAGCTCCACTGGCCAGGACATACCAGGTGTGATTCCCAACAGTTGCAACCCTCTTCCATCTTCAGCTAACGGCCACTGATTCCCATTTGTAAGCCAAGCCCTCCCCCGTATCCTAGGTACAAAAAGTATAGCAGACAGGTTCAGCTGTGATATTGGAATCAAGTCCAGAGTTCTTGGAGATTCACCTTGTCTCAGTCCCCATATTACTATTCCATGTATGATAACTGGACATCTGCTTTCATCCTTGTTTTGATAATCATACTAATATTCCAAGACCTCCAAGAGGCTGTGTTACTAGCTCCCATCCCACTGAATTTGGTTATTCCTGGCATAAAATTTACCACGTTGATTAGAAACCAGTACCCTGCTTGATTTTAGCTGTCTTTCAGATTCTCTACCACAACGTGAAATCATTTGCCCCCACAACAGCAAACCAAGACTTAGGTACAGCTTCAACCTATCCCAGGAATGTGACCTTTTAATAATCAAAATGAAATTTCCTGATCAGCACTAGTCAGGTAATCTTAATAATAAAAACCGTGCCACTCCTTTCCCTCAAAAAAGATGTCCAGGCCTGAAAAATCCTCTCTTTTCTTTTGCTAATAACCTCCTTGCCACACCTTCGTACCTTTGATTTTGTACAACTCCTCGGAGCACTCTCTACTTGCTAGACAGGATACTGCCCCCATTTATCCATCACTTAATAAAGCCAATTAGATCTTCAAATTTACTTGGTTGAATTTTGTTTTTAAACACAGCAATATGGTATTGTATCTTCTAATGGCACTTGTCCTTGGGTCTGACAACTCAGGCCTGATGGTGATCCAATATGTAACCACAAAGGAGAAATCAACCACTAACCCTGGTCACATTTACTCTGCACCCTAATCAAAGAAACTGACTGGTCACCCACAGAATCGACTGACAACTGACACAGGCAATTATGTGTGTCATGCCATTTTCAGAGTGTCAGTTGTGAGTACATTCAGACAGGATCTGAGAAGGGAAAGCTCATTTGCCAGGTGACCTATAGAGCAGCCTGCTGGGGAAGAGTAAATAAGACAATACTGACCATCTGGTCCTAGGAAATGACACCTAGACTTTTCTCATGGGAGTTCCTCTGACTTGCTTTGATGGAGACCATCCTTCTCCATTGGTAGTGATCTCAGCAGTGATCCACAGTGTACAGCCAACAGCAATGAGCAATTATCACACTCTAGCTTACCAATGACAAAGAGCGTGGGAGAAGAGGAAAGGAAACATACAGGACAATTTACAAGCTTCCCACAACCGACTAGACCATGACCAGCAAGTTTGTTTCAGTCCACTTTCCCTCCTGCCTTGGATTCCAAAACTGCAGAGGTATCTTCTTCAATTTATGTTTTGTTCTTGCTCGTATTTATAGAATGAACAAATAAAAGGAATTTCTGATTCTAGGGCACACAATCTAAAGAATAAAGAGGTCTTTACTGCCTTAACAAAAATAATTCAATGGAGCCATCAAGAGATTAAAAATAATAACTAAGGCCCTCTTCTCTAGATCAATTAATAGTATAATGAACATTATGGAATAAAATCTTTATTGATTCATATTTTGTGTTATTTTTTCAGTAAAGTGATGGATGCACAATTGAAAGAATGTTATTACAAATGAAATTTCAAAATGAAATTATACATATATTTTTAAGAACTCACACTATCAAGCTATTCTACAACATCCAATTATATCAATAATATAGCAAGGTGCCAAGAAAAAAAAATAGTATGAGTGGGAGGAATAGTATACCCTACAGTTTGATGAATTTTTGGCAATGTGACATGGCCTAGAGAATTCCAGTATGTGGATTTATATATTTTCACTTATTGCTTAAACAAAAATAAAAATAATTTATTTAGTGTTTATTCTTAGGAGGCATTGTGCTAGGTACAGAGGAGATATAAAAATGAGTATTTTTATCTTGAATGAGATTATTGAACTATTGCTGATGAAAAATATTTAAGAATACACTGAAGAGCAATCATAAAAAGCATTTGGTTCCTGGCTGTGTTTTATACAACTCCTTTTGCCCCCATGCATAACTTTCTCAACACTCACTAATTCAGAGTCTTGTGAATGTGCTGAATGTGGTATTACCTGCTTTTCAGGGCCTCTCATCTGACTATACAGCTACTACTTAAATGGTTTGCATTTTATTTTTTTTTAAAGATTTTGTTATTTATTTATTTATTTGAGAGAGAGAGTAAGAGCCCAAGAGGGGGTAGGGTCAGAGGGAGAAGCAGACTCCCCACCGAGCAGGGAGCCCAATGCGGGACTCGATCCCAGGACTCCGGGATCATGACCTGAGCCGAAGGCAGTCGCTCAACCAACTGAGCCACCGAGGCACCCTAAATGGTTTGCATTTTAAAATCTTGGCAAAAACATGAGAAAAAAATCTTCAAATTAGTATAGATCTTTCTCTTTTTTGTATTCCTAGTATTTTGTATATAGAAAGTGAAGATGAAGGGCTTTAAGTGGTACAAACTGCCAGTTATAAAATAATTAAGTCATGAGGATGAAAACAACATAGGGAATATAGTCAATAATGTTGTATTAACCTCGTACGCTGACAGATGGTGACTACACTTACCATGGTGAGCGGTGAGTAATGTATATAATTGTCAAATCACTATGTTGTACACCTGAAACTAATGTTGTAGGTCAATTCTACTTCAATAAAACAAACTAAAGGAAAAAAAACAATATTATAATTCTTGACACTATTTTTTGTTGCAACATGTCTTAGGAGAAAGCATAGCTAATAATTGCCTTTGCAACAACATAATGGATCTTCAATCCCCAAAGTTATGGAGCATTTTAAAGGACTTATAAAACATGAGTATACAGGGTCATTACATAACACCAATCTAGGGTACAGCACTCACATAGTCTACAGTGTGGGAAGCCTTTGGAATCATGCATTTCTGCATTCCTGAAAGCTGCTCAACTTCACAGAGGTAATTTGGACTCAAATGTGAATACGTCATCTAACAGAATGCGTGACCACTATGTTATTTGCATGCATATGTCTGAAAAAACATCATTAAATGGCATTATTTTCATTCTGTTGAATACTACCACCATAACCTGCTGCTGTTCAAATGGCAGTCCCCTATTTGAAACCTCTCAGTACTTCTCTCTCCTACCCTCTAGCTATTATATCATGAAAAGTAGGTTGAAAAGAGCCATGTGACTCAAATGGTATGCCTTGTTTAACTCTAGTATGATTTGAGGCATTGGATCTATTACTATTCCATTAAAACAGACAGCCATATTTATAGCGGTATTCTACTTCAAGGAAGGAAGGAAGGAAGGAAAGAAGGAAGGAAGGAATATAACAACCCAATATGCAGCATGATGAAGAGGAAGATGCCTGTCATACATTTCATATTCCAGAAAAACATATGAGTATGCTCCATCAACTTCTAGGAAATGGATGTAAAGTATGCTATAAACATACAGCAAGTAAGTTTGAGGAAGATTTTTTTTTTATTAGTTTTTTCCATGACGAGTAGTGTTCTCTAATCTCTCAAGTCCCTGCCCCCCTTGTGAAAGTCAACTTCTGAGTGACAGTGAGAAGAACATGAGCACAGATGCAAAACAACGTTCAATCCATGTATTGTTCCAGATTCTGAAGCATCATTTAAAGCCAGTATTCTTTTTTTTTTTTTAAAGATCTTATTTATTTATTTGAGACAGAATGAGAGAGAGAGAGAGCACATGAGAGGGGGGAAGGTCAGAGGGAGAAGCGGGCTCCCTGCCGAGCAGGGAGCCCAATGCGGGACTCGATCCAGGGACTCCAGGATCATGACCTGAGCCGAAGGCAGTCGCTCAACCAACTGAGCCACCCAGGCGCCCCTAAAGCCAGTATTCTAATCACAACCAAGAGTCAAGAAGCTGGAAGATAGTTCCTAGTAGTGTTGGCAAGATTTATTTCTACCCTCTGGTAGGATATCAAACCAGTAGTTTCCTATTCTTCTCAGCAAGAAACATATTCCACTAACCGAGTAAAAGCCTTTGAAACACGGTCATCTTCATGGAACATGCCAAGGGGAGTTGACATAGGTCATCAGTCCACCCAAATTTCAAGCATTTTGCCCAAGTAAAATTTTTAGTCACGACTTACCATTACTTGGTCCTGTCCCTATCAACTTCTCAAAATATGTAAATAGTTAAAAGATCAGAGTTCTTAAGGGAATACCAACCCTCCAAGTCTACCTCAAAAATCCATGTTCAGTGGTAGCTGACCACAGTCTTTAGTTGGATCACAGAAGGATATGAAGTAGTCTAGGAGACAACAATGTGGACTCTTGGGAAGAAGAGGGAGCTTAGTAATTAACAGGTACAACTAAGGAGGCTCAAAGAAAGCAATTGGGACAGGCCACCTAGAAACCCTGTCAAATATAAAATAAATTGGGGTCATGGAAAGAGAGGTGGTCTTAAAAAATGGAATAATTCATTTCAAATCCCAAGTCTGCTACATGTTACCTTGATGCCCTTGAGCAGACCACCAAAACTCTAAGACTCAGTTTCCTCAGATATAAAATTGGGGTAATTTTTGTCCAGCTCACTTCACAATAACAGGGTTGTTGGAGGAAAAATTAGACCATAAATGTGAACATATTTTGTGACTAACAATTCTGTAACACTAAGGAATTCATTTTCTGGAAGACACTGGTCATAGGACAGCAAAAAAAAAAAAAAAAAAAAAATCCCTTAAGTATAGTAATAATAACATGTGACCATACTGGTAGGGGAAAAAAAAGAAAAATTTTAAAAAGAAAATAACAAGGTTCCTAATCATCTCCACCCCAAGATGCATGGCAAGCACATATACATCTTCGGTCACAATGGAATCAAAACAAAGACTTTACAGAAATCATTTTCTCTTATCATTGGTAAGCTTTTTTTTTTTTTTTACCTGCTAATATTTACAAGAAGCTATGGTTTATTCAACATAAGTCTATCTGTAGCAAAGACTGCCATTGCCTACTGCCTATTTACTGTTGTTCTCCCTCATAACCTTGTATTATGAATGGCAACAACATAGGAAGGAAAAAAGAACGGTATGGAGAGATGGAGGGAGGGAAAAAAAAGGAATGAAGAAGCCTTCAATTCTCAGCCTTGGAAACAGAGTGGTAGCCAATGAGATGCAAGAGAAGTCTTTAGGTGGGGCTTCTAAGATCTCTTTAGAAGGGAATGACTGAAGTGGTGTCACATACCTTTTCTTCTTTAAGCTGTCTGAAACGTGGCTGTGAAGACCAAACTTGTGGCAGTCATCTTCTGCAGATGGAAGCCAAACACTAAAGTGGCAAGGCACATGACAGGAAATGTCATGGGACCACCTGCATGCCTGCCTTGGACTGCCACCTCCAAGCTTCCATTTTCTTATTATAGTGATAATATACTATCCAAGCTTTGTTATATAATGAAGAATTAAAGTTCATTAATAAGGTTCTACTTTATAAAACTAAACTTGGGTCTAATAAGATAGAACATCTTCACATCCAAGACTACTTCACATCAAATTCCCTGTCCCATTATCTTAATCAACATCCCTAAGTGTAATTTTGTTTTTCTATTTTTTTTTTTTAATATTCTGGGCAAAGCCGGAACACATTCTATTGGCTTCTATGGGAATTCATGTTGCCAAGACAGCTGGAGAAGACTGTGAAAGCTCGTTGGAGCTTGCAGTCAAGCTTTGTGTGTACTCAGGAGAAACAGCTGAGAACTCAGAGTCCTGATTTACATAATAAGGACAAACTCACATTTCAAAGCCACACTTAGTTCAAGCACCCAGTCTTCATACAGTGATAACAATATCTAGTAGCAGCTAGTCAAATTCCTTCTCTAAATATTTATGCCAGATTTCAGTGGGAAGCTACTCATCATATTGGCTTAGAATGAGTTTAAACGCACCAGGGAACTAAGCGATGGTCCCACTCATTTTCAGACATAAGAGCATCATTGTTATTATGATGAGCTGGCATCTGGGCAAATAGGGTACAAATTATTCCTTTTCTCCCTATATCCAAAGGGATATCATTACATACATAGAGTTTCTAATTTATATCATTTAAAAATTGGACAAATCAAGTCACTTGCATAATGCCTCACCAATCTGCCTTTGGTTGAGATTATCTAAATGAATGCCCCCTTCTTTCTCTTCAAGCTTATAAGATCTTTAAAGACAAAAAGAGCATGGCAATCATCTTTTTATCCCACAAATCGTCTACCACTCTGCTTTGTACATACATTAAGCCAAAGTTGGTTCATTCGAATTCACTCAGTCATTCAGCATATTTATGAGGTGACTTTTATGTGAGAGACTGACATGGTTTCAGGGTCTAAAGAACCTCAATTCTGCCACTCACTACCACGAGACCTGGGGTTTATGAATCTCTCTAAGCCTTGCTTCCTCAGTAACAAAAACTCAACATTTTTTTTTTTTGTCCAAGACATCTCTTGCTGTCACTGGCGGGTCAAATGAGGTAAATCTCTAAAATACCTTTCATAAGATATTCTTGTTACGTGTGCCTCTGTGACAGTATTAGCTTTCCCTTTTATTTACCCCAGTGACTGTGGGAAATCATACCGTCCAACACAGTACTACTTGGCAGCATTGTCATGGTGTCACTTCTACCCAGGCTAAACCATGGTCACTTGCCCAGCACTGCCCTTCCAACAGAAGAAAGGAATTTAGGCTTCCTTCTTATATCATTATCTCTTACTTCGGTATCACGTAAGCCCAGAGACAAAGTAAAGACATCCCATACCTCTTCTGCAGAGGCCCTTATCATCAGTAATTCAAGATCATCAGCAAGAAGGGGGAGAAATGGGGCAGAGCACCTAGGTGTGTTCCCTCACTCCCACACAGGACTGTTTTTATAAATGACTGGAGAAGTACTCTATAAAGTGCATATCCAGAGCGGCTGGGTATTTCTTCTTGGGCTGCATTTAATCGGTAGGTCTTTGACATGTGGAGGGTTTTGGAACCCTGGCATACCCATATGCAAATGTTAATGCCAATTCCTAAACCAAAAAAAAAAAATTGTTTCTGGATTAAAAATCATTTGGAATTATCAACAATGTAGTGAACACAGGAATTGTACTTATGCATATTCTAAATTAAAGGCCTTAGTTCATAATTTGGCTGAAGTAATCTACAATAATATGATGGAGAAAATTATAGCAATGAATCTCTTAATACCACAACTGGTCTTTCTGAGTCATTTGAAATATTCCAACCAGGCTCAAGATCAAACTAAAGCACATCAGCCATACAATAAATGTATGGTCCACCACACCATGGATACCCACCAAAGAATAACATACTTTGCCCTCAAGTAAATACATTCAGTGGGGCCTCCAGTAACATCTTTAAAATAAAATTAGTAAAAGCAGAAAATATTTAAGACTGCTCCTCCTCCCTCATTTTTCCATGGGGAAAAACCAAAAATTAAAATTGTATGTCATTTTAATAATTGTTTTACTTAACATCTATAGAGCTTGAGTTAAATACAAAGAATCAGATTACCAATTCAGACTCTTATGAGTCAGAGATATTATCCAGTAATATGCTTTATAATAATTTCAAGGATACAAGCACCCAGAGGCATAGGTTAAGCAGGGAGAGGTTCAGGATATAAAATACAGACTTCCCAGCTGCTTCCTTCCCACATTAGAGATGCACTCTCTGACCTGTATTCAAAGATGAGTTCTCCAAGTTGGGTATGCAGTCACATCAAACAGCAGGGAATATTTTGGGTTATGAAATATCTCCATTTACAGCCAGATTGTTACATTGCTCACATGACATTTTCCAGAGAGCCATGCTCCATAAATCCATGGAACCTAGATGTGTTTACCACAAGGAATCCTAAACCAGAGACACCCTGCCAAAAGCAGTCCAAAGACATGACTCCTCCTTGCAAACACCATTAGTCTATTTGCCAGATCATTTATTAGCAAGTTTATAAGGAGATTAAGCCAGGTCATTTGCCTCCTTGCTTTCCTGTGAATGTTCCCGTGGTAACAAGAGAAATGAATTGCAGACTAGTTGCTGAACCCCTTTCTTACCCTCATGTTCTAGGTATGATCCCTCAGTTCTTGACATGTGTTACTTTATGTAATTTTCTCAACTCTGTAAAGTAAGTACTACCATTCCAAATGAAGAAATTCAGGCCTGAGAAGATTATGCAACTTGCTCCAAGTCCCACAGCTAGCATGTGGCAGAACCAAGATTTAAGACCTCACACAGTGGCTTCAGATTCTATTTTCTAAAACATGATATGGTTCACTTCTGTAATTATCTATCTTTCCAGGATCTTCCTTTTGAGACTCACACTATGCATTTAGAATTAAGAAGGACAAAGATTCTATAAGTGAGGCTTGTTACAATCCTCAACTGTAGTGGATTAAAGATGGATGAAAATTGTGTTTTACATTTCTCTCATTGAGAGATGGGAGCTACTTCCCCAACTTTTGATTCTGAGCA
The DNA here is from genome assembly GCF_054177405.1 of Leptonychotes weddellii. NCBI lineage: Eukaryota > Metazoa > Chordata > Mammalia > Carnivora > Phocidae > Leptonychotes > Leptonychotes weddellii. Next base: position 89,597,186 of record NC_138385.1, on the reverse strand, counting down.
GGCCTCTTTCTATTTCACAAGTAACAAAAGAGGTAGACATAACACTGTGCTACTACTTGGCCTAGGCTTTAAGAGGCCTGGCAGCTTCCACTTCTGTCTTGTGGTGCTCTGAACCACCATGGAAGAAGCTGAACTACAGTGATGGAGAGACCATTGGAAAAGGCACTGAGTATAGAAAGGAAAAGTGATCCAGTTGAGCCCGTGTTTCCAGATATCCCTGCCAAGGTGCTAGGCATATGAGAAGTTGTCTTGAACCCTCCAGACCAGACTAGCTACCAGCTGAATGCCACTGGCTGACCTCTATCAACATGTTGAGAAGAATAATCCAGTGGAGCTCTGCCTAAATTCCTGACCTACAAAATCGTGAAAAAAGAGATAATGCGTCCCATTCCCCACAATGTACCTGGGTCAAGCAAAGGAAATCCCTAGAATAGTGTAAATACTATGCTACCTGGAAAAATGAGAAAATAAAGCAAACAGGGATTCTGCCTTTTCTCAACTATTTAAATTTTGTGGTTTTTTTTTAAATAACAAGTGAAAGTGAAAAACTGTGTTTAATAAATGGTGTGATCTTGACTTAAATATTAAGGGAATTCAAAGGGCCAAGAGTTCAGAGAGGTTACTTCGCAGATTGCAAAATAAGTTTACAAGAGTCCAAAGCACAAGCAATGAGCGTGGGTGAGAATTTTGAGAGGGTCACATGTTTTTGTTTTCAAAAGAAAACCGTGTGGGTGGTTTAAATTACACCAAAGCACATTTAAATTGGTACAGCTATGTTAATATTAGCCACATCTACACTGTGCTAAATCTCTCAAAATGAAAATGTGTCCATATCTCACTGAATAGGAGTTGTGGGTATTGCCTGAGGGCTAATAAACCTATTTGCCTCTCTCATGCCTAACCCCCCCATGAACTTCTTCAATAATGGACAGAGAATTTGACATCAGTCCTGACCTTGCTTGTCCCAACAGCACAAATCTCACCCCTATTCTACCTCTAAGATTTTTTTTCTTCCTCTGCCTGATCTTATCCTCTCTTTCTCTAATACACAATAATACATACATCACACACGTGTGCATGTCTGTAACACTCCCCTCACCGCTACACACACCAAGACACGGGTGTGCAAAGCAGTAACTATGGTAGCAAAAGAAGCAGGATCAACCTTTCAGACCTGTTTGTACTGTTAAAACCATCAGACACTCCATCAAAATCTTAAACCACTAAGCATTTAGATCTGTTATTAACGGTCAAGTCTCTTAAATAAAGCCTTTAGCTTTAAGAGGTCACATACATTTAAGACAACTGTGGCCCACTGAAATATGAAAATCAAGCACAGTGACCACTGAATTGAACATGAACACAACAAACCACATTCTATAAATGTTACTTACCAGATAAATTATCTAGTTATTTATCCATCTGAAATATACTGTGTATTTTTTTTTTTAAGATTTTATTTATTTATTTGAGAGAGAGAATGAGAGAGAGAGAGCACATGAGAGGGGGGAGGGTCAGAGGGAGAAGCAGACTTCCTGCCGAGCAGGGAGTCCGATGCGGGACTCGATCCCGGGACTCCAGGATCATGACCTGAGCCGAAGGCAGTCGCTTAACCAACTGAGCCACCTAGGCGCCCCCTGAGTGTGTATTTTCATGTTGCTCTATGGGGGCAATATCATTCCATCTGATACACTGCTCCCAATAGCCCTATGAATTAGGCATCATTTTATCCATTTGCCAGATGAGGAAACACAAGCTCCAAGAGGATAAATGACTTACAGAAAATTACACCGGTATTCTCAAGTAGTAACCAGTAGTGTGGTGCTATCTCATACTTACTGTCTTTTTAACGTGCCTAACTTCAGCCCAGTTCTAGTTAGGGACTTATTCCTCATAGCTGCCAAAGATTCCGATTATTCACAGAACAGGGAAAACCAGTTTTTAACAAATTTAGACAATTTTATGACTATAAAGAAACCCCACTACATACCAAAACTAGGCCCTCTGATAGTATTAATATGGTCTGATATGGTCTGATAACACCATAGTTAACTATAAAGTTCAATATGGGAAATTTTCTGTAGAAAAAGCAATAATATATCATCAATATTATGATACATGTCATGAGGCAATGCTATTTTCCATGGGACTAGGGAGTGTTTCAGTAAGTGGAGCTGTTCATGCCTCACCTACCACCCTTGGGCCTACTATGGAAATCACCTAGAGCTCTGTGGATATTTCCCTCACATGACAACTTCTTACAGCAAGCACTTGTGTCACTCAATCCAAGGAATTTTTCTGGCTACAGGAGTATGCTCAACACTCTGCAAGGTGGACTTGAAGAGCTAAGGAGTTAACACCCCCAAGAGCAACCCCTCATCAATGAGGGACCAGGAGTTGGTGGATAAATACAGCACCTTCCTATCCTTAAGCGAGACCATTCCAGTGTGTGTTCCACCGTCTTTATAAGATTCTGACTGGGGACTGAGCTGCAGTGTAGCCCGCTCACTCGTATACCCTTTAGTGGCCATTCTCCCTTCCTATCTCACTTCCCCATACTTTGCAGTGCCTTCCTGGGACCATCTCCCAAATAAATGACTTGTACCCTGTAGCAGAGTGTATTTTCCAAAGATAGCTACAACCGTATATCCCCTGCTACGTGCTTTTCTCAAAATGTGACATTGACACTTCCATCAAGAAGCGGAGTGTATGTCCCTTTCTTTCCAATCTGGGAGGGCCTGTGATTATGGCAGAGGAGACACAATACAACTGCTGAAGCCAGATCATGATAGGCAGTACAGCTTCTACCTGGCCTTTTGAAAGGCTCACTCTTGGGAGGCAGCCACTGCGCTGTGAGGAAGCCAAGAAGCAACATTCAAGGCCCTATTTAGGTGCCCCAGTCAATAGCCCCAGTTAAGTTCCCGTATCAATTCCAGACATAGGACTGAGTCTTCAAGTGATTGTAGCCCCAAGCTAGAAGCCAAGTAGAGCAAGGAGATGTTCCCATTGAGCCATGCCTAAATTACAGGCTTGTGAGCAAAATAAATATTGTCATTGTTTTAAGACACTGAGTCTTGTAGTGGTTTGTTACTCAGCAATAGGGAACTAAAACATACTCAAACTCTGTGTCAGGGTCGGCTTTGGGAGCAACCCAAACTAAGAAAGTGTCCAAGTCATTCAACTAGTCAATGGCAGGAAGTGAATGTGAACTTGAACTGCCCGTGCCATGTCCACTATACTCTACTACCTACTGATTCAGTCAAGTTACTATTTGGTCTCTTAAATATAGGGGCCCCAACGTGTCTGAAAGAGGAGGCAAGAAGGCATCGCATTAGCCTCAATTCTTGTTGTGTAATAGGTACTAAATATGAATACAAAACAATCCTGAATGACTGTGCCTCGATTACTTCCACTGTTCTTAACTTCACATTCCAAGTCCTACCCATTATTTGGGGGTACTTTTGCCAGTTTCAAACCAGGAGAAAACTTAAAGGACATTACTGCTAAGGAGGAGAAAAATATAAATAGCTAATTATAGGCTTTAATGTTTTGCTTTTCATCAGCGTATTCTCAGCTGAGCCATAAAAACTAGGCACATTTTCAACAAATTACAGATAAAAAAATTTAAAAAGCAAATAGTGATTCATCTAGATTTCTGTCCAATGCAGAGTTTGGAATTAATGTTGCTAACATAAGGGTATAGACATGGAAATGATGTATTTTTTTAGGAATTTTCACTCAATATACTTACCTTCAGAGCAAATAACTAAAAATTAATCTATAAAGATGAAACTCAGAATCTTATCCACAATATAATCCTCACTACTAAAATAAAATGGAAAGGGTATTTCAAAATTGTTATGTCCTAAAAATATTATCCATCACATTAAATCCACTGCAGCACATTTAAAATAAGATCTGCTAAAGTAATTAGCACATGTTAAAAATCAATCTCTACTTCCCTAAAGTTCTGTTACATTATGAACCCAGTATTGTTGTTATCAGAGGTTAACTGTAAGACCACCAGCTCCAAAGGTATGAAACACCAACTCTACCAAACCCTTCAATCTGTCATTGTGATTTTCTTCATAAAACATGCCGTTGCAGCTGTTTTAGTGGATATACCTAACCTAACTGGATTTCTTTCAATAAAATTTATTTACTGAAGTAAGATCTCTGCTTCAACTCCATCTTTCAACCTTTGGCATTTGTCTACTTCACTCATGATTAATTTAAGACCCAGCTGGTATTTTGCTTAAATATATTTGCTTAATAAAATATGCCTTAAAATTGGTTTCTGGCTCACTTTTCCATTTGAGACAAAATATCAATCAATAATATTTATCATTTGAAAATGTCAATGGATTTCAGCAAAAATTTAGTTACAGGGTGAGTTTGAGAGAAGAGATTTCACTAGGTGAAGTCTGGTCCACTTAACTATGTAACAGCAGTGATAAAAACAGTATTTCAACATATCCAGGTAATTTCAAGAATCATTAATTGAGCATTGAACCTCCTAGAATGTTGGAGGTATACAAAATGAATCCTTTGTCAATCTAAGAACTTGCTCTCTATTGGGCCACAGATACTGTTTAGTGTCTTACAAGCCAGAATCAAAAGTACTAAAACCTCTTTCAGATGCAGATGACTCCAGAACAGTTCCCAAGACCTCTGAGGTACAAGGAATTCTCCCATAGGATAGAGCTTATTTTTTTTTTAATCTAAAAACACAGAAACTTGGAGTGCTTGGCTGGCTCAGTTAGTAGAGCACGTGACTCTTGATTTCAGGGTCTTGAGTTCAAGCCCCATGTTGGGCATGGATCCTACTTAAAAAAAAATTCAACAAAAAGTTAAATAATCCTTTGAAAATAAATTTTTAAAAACCCACGGCAAGTTTTTACACTACTACTTTGCTGGCTTCCTCTAGTATTTTAACATACAGGGCTGTTATGAGACTTACGGTGTTTTAATTTCTTATCTGGGGCATGGCAGCTGAGTAATAAGAAACAGCACCTGGGAATTAGAGGCATATTAATGGTGGTTAAAATCCTAAGACCCACAGTTAGTGAGTACATGGTAGACTTACCTTCCTTCAATTGTAAAAAATGGAGATAATTTTATGTGCTTCTCCTAGGTTTCCTAGGAGGATCAAATGTTGATAGGAGTTATATAAGTAATGAATTACTACACAGCCCTACCCAGCATATAATTAGCTGCCTGTCCCCTTGGACAACTGGCATGCACTGTATCACTACATCCGAAACTTGGGGGGACCTTTGTGTCTTATAACCCTCTTTCCTATTCAGTATCAGAATCTCCCTGTTACATCAGTCCCAACAAGAAGGAAATTCCTGCTGTGAAAAGCCTGTAATTTCTGGACCTGCAGACCCTATGGTATTGGTGGTCAGCCACTCACTATAGGTGAGGAAGAGAACTTCCCAAGCTTTTATCTGGTTGAAGCAAGAAGCAATAGGCAAAGAACTGAACCAAACACTAAAACTCTTGACCCATCTTTCTTACCCTTCCAGGTTTACCCTCAAAGATAGTCTTTTTTTTTTTTTTTAAGATTTTATTTATTTGACAGAGAGAGAGAGAGAGAGAGAACAAGTAGGCAGAGAGGCAGGCAGAGGCAGAGGGAGAAGCAGGCTTCCCCCTGAGCAGGGAGCCCAATGCGGGGCTCGATCCCAGGACCCTGAGATCATGACCTGAGCTGAAGGCAGCAGCTTAACCAACTGAGCCACCCAGGTGCCCCTCAAAGATAGTCTTAATACGAATATCAGGAATAATATTTTTTCTATCATTCAGCAAAGGTCCTCTTACATAATAGGTGCTCAATATATTGTGAACATTCAGTAGGGTAAAATGAAGGTCCTTACATCCCTCTAAATGTCCCTTCATATGCTAAGATCAGGAACCATTTTAAGAGGAGACAAAGGCTAAAATACGAATACCTTAAAGGCAACTTAGAGTTCAAAAATGAACGTGGGACCCCAAGAGTTGACTTTTCAGGATAATTCATTCCTGTCACAATTTAAGTAACAGATATCAGACACTTCTTCCTGTTGAATAATGGGGATAAGGCTGGAGCACAGGGAAGGAACTAGTTGAATAGGTCAGTTTTACTTCCATTCAACTAAAATGCAGTTGAGACAAATTTGAGGTCAAATTCTTTTAGAAATATGGTTGGGTTTTTGTTGGTCCTGAGAGAAGGTGGAAAGAGAACAATGTAGCAGAATTACATGGAGGAAAAATTATAGTAACACAGGAACTGTTCTGAAAGTTACACCATCTTCCTTCAAGACTAACAATGTGATCAACTCTTGGGAACCTATCTCTAGGAGAATGAAGGAAGATAAAGGCATGGATATTACATGGAATTCACAAGGGAGTAATATCTCTGGAATCCCAGAGAGATCAGTGCAATGTCTCCCAGGAGCTCTTGGCTACGTTCCCAAAAGGTAATCCAATGCAAGAGGAATCCCTTTCCACCTCTGTCCATTCTCCTTACTTACCTTTCCTTCCTCATCAATAAATGCAACACATACGTATTTTCCTTTTCCTAGGTCTATTATAATTGGAACAAAGGATGGGAATGAGGCACAGTCCACCATCAGAAGTAAAACCATACTATCTAGTCATTCATACAACTGGGGATGATAGCACAAGACAGTTCTCACTTTTCCCATTGATTTAGCTATCAGTCCACACACAGCCCATCTTAAGCATGAAGTCCTTACTCTTTAATCTCCTTCCCCTTACCCTCAACTCCCTGCATAAAGGTTTCCTGAAGGGTGGCGCCATTGGTTAAGTGTCCAACTCCTGGTTTCAGCTCAGGTCATAATCTCAGGGTCGTGAAATGGAGCCCCGTGCCAGGCTCTGTGCTCAGCACAGAGTCGGCTTGAGATTCTCTCTCCTTCTCCCTCTGACCCTCCTGCTTGTGCTCATTCTCTTTCTCTCTCTCTCTAATAAATAAATGGATCTTTTAAAAAAAGGTTTCCCAAAGTACTACTAATGCCCAGGCTTTTAGCTGTCAGTTCAATGGTTCAAGCTGGTTTTTCCCTGCATGGAGCTAGAGGAGGGACAGGGATATTTCAGAATAAAGTGAGTAAAGCCAGAAAGTGAACAATGAGGGTACCCAAAAGCCACACATGCAACCATGTGGATGAATTTTATATACATTATATTGCACAAAATAAGCTAAAGACAGAAGAGCACCTACTATAGGTTTCTATTTTACATAAACTTCTAAAATAGACAAAATAAAGGATGCTGTTAGAAGCTGGGATGGCAGTAACCTTGAGGTAAATGGAAATAGTGACTAGAAGGGGATGTCTAGAATCCAGGTAATGTTCCATTTCTAGATCTGGCTGCTGGGTTACAAAAGTGTGTTCCATCTGAGGAAAAATGCACATTTGTCAATTATATGTATGTATGTGATACTTTAATAAAAATAAAAAATACATGGAAATCTAGTAGCATTTGTGATGTATAGAACTAAACTTAAAAATAGTTACAGTGAAACCAAACAGTGATATTAAATGCTAGCTGGATTCTTTGGCTGGCTGAAGCCTTCTCATTTGAACCTTCTTTCTCTTTGCTAAATACGGAAGCTAACAAGTCCAAGACAGGCCATAAAGACTGGCTAGCATCAAACTGAGACTTTCTCCTTGAGGTAACTAGATGAATTGAAAGAAAACAGTAAAGAGACAGTCTCACCATGTAAAATTCAATTCTATTCCATACCCTGTCTGGAATTCACCTGAAGTCATCTTTTTTCTCCCTTGGATTTAGTGCCATGAAACCACACTGTTGTGAAAAGCAATATTCAACTTAGATGCTCTCCTGAAGGCAAGAGTCTCCCTCATTAACACTATGCTCCATCTCCTTTAATCTAACACCTCAATTATCACTGTTAGCTTTGATCAAAGAAGCATTCAGTATAGCCCCTTGCATCTACTGACCAGTGTTCAGCACTCTCTAGAAGTCATCAGTTCTTCCATGCCAATTATTACATGGGGATCCTGCTGAACTTTAATCTCAGGTCACTTCCCCCCTGCCCATGCCCCAACCGGAAAATGCTATTGTGACATGCATAGCATTCAGGAAGGCTAAGTCCATTTCCATTTTTTTAAATCAATCATGGTGAGTGCTGTGTATTGTGCAAGACTGTTGAATCACAGATCTGTACCTCTGAAACAAATAATGCAATATATGTTAAGGAAAAAAAAAAAGAAGAAGATAGCAGGAGGGGAAGAATGAAGGGGGGGAAATCGGAGGGGGAGACGAACCATGAGAGACGATGGACTCTGAAAAACAAACTGAGGGTTCTAGAGGGGAGGGGGTGGGAGGATGGGTTAGCCTGGTGATGGGTATTAAAGAGGGCACGTTCTGCATGGAGCACTGGGTGTTATGCACAAACAATGA
>NC_138385.1:89575954-89588662 GCF_054177405.1 Leptonychotes weddellii | reverse complement strand
TATAACAATAAAAAATTAAAAAAGAAAAGCCTGGATACATAAGCACTTCCAATGATATGCAGAGCTGTCAAAGAAAAAAAAAAAAAAGAGGAACCATCCATTCCCTAAACAATCTTTAATAAGATAGGGCACATCTATCCAGTTAGGTTTAAGCTTGGTACACATGGAGGATTGACAACTGAAGTTCACTGGTCATTTTCCACACCTAAGTAAACATTCAGTATTTCAAAATGGGAAACATAGACATGTCAAAATCAAACATGCAAAACTCAAAGGTACTAGATAAAGCTGATAGTCTTACAAGTGTACGAAAACATTTCTCCACAATTTAAAAGAAAAAAACGTTTCTATGTTTCTAGTTCCCTCCATTCTTATTTCATCCACAACCTTTCTTCCTCCTAACAAGTAGCTTTGAAAAAACAGTAACTCATTATTTTCCCATCTACTCATTCAGTACTATGTTTTTATAAGAGCCGAGTAATAGAAGGGGCTATTTTTATTTTGTAACATTGATGCATCCTTTCCTATCTGTACATCTTTAGATATTTGTCCATTTTATTTCAGGGCTGGTAAGGTTATAAGGGTTCTCTAAGTTCTTGTTGTCTTCAATGAAAACAGCATTTTTTTCCTGATTGTGTCAATATTTTATGCTTTGTGTACAATGCTCATAAAATACAAGTTTAAAAATAAGTTTAAAAATACAGGTAATACATGTGACAAAGTAACAATAGCCCACACTGGTGTTTCTTAAAGCTAATTTACAAAGGGGGTGATTGATCTAACTGCCCTCCTGTGGAGAGGTCCGGGCCTCTTTGAACTTTGGGCAGTAGTGGTCCAATCATTCTAATACTCACTGCCTAATCCTTGGTGTTCTCTCTGTTCAAGTTTTGCAGACGTTAAATATGTTAATGATTTTTACCTTCCTGTCCAGGACATTAAAAGGTAGGGCAGAAAAATAACATAAGTCTTCAAACATATTTCCTACTCACATTGTATATCACAATGTTGTAGCTCTATCATCTTTCTGCAAAATAGCAAGATCAGATACCTAAGGTACATGAGAAAACTTTAATTCTATTGAAAAACAGAAAGGGAAGGATTACACATTTTTTCTTTTTATCACAATGGCTCCAATTTTTGGCTATTGAGTTGGACATCCTATAATTTGGTATATTAAAATTTGTATTTTACACTACAATTAGAATAATAGTAACAATGCCATTTCTTTTTAAAAGTCTCTCAAAAAAGAACAGAAATAGCTACAACTATCTTAAGAAAAAAATACTATCCATCATAGGCAACTAGTTTGGAATTTAAACAAAGAAAATGAAATTATGTTATAATTACAATTTTGGCTCAACCCAAGGGAGAAAATCCTAACAATCAGAGCTGCCAATGGTAGAAAGGGCTTTGTTGTGAATTAATGAGTTCTTCATCATGAAAGAGACTCAAAGCAGGCCTGTAGAGGCATTTTCTATAGATGTGGTCCGAATGTTTCCACGGAGTCAAAGACAGGACTGAATGACAACTCCTGCTTTCTCAAATCCAAGGTTTTATGATGGTCAGTGGGGCTCCCCATCAAGATCCTAGGTCCTCTAACATTCCACACAGTACTTCCATAGAATGGTGAAAATCATGGTATAAGGTAGTATAGGTGGATAAAAATACAAGGTCAATTACAGCAGATTTCTATTTAAAGTGGTCAGTGCCCAAACTTTACAGCATTTATTATTTTTGTAAATTAATTTTTTTTGGCTTTTAAAAAATTGTATTTGAATGTAGTTGAGACACAATGCTACATTAGTTTCAGGTGTACAACATAGTGTTTCAACAACTCTGTAAGTTAGGCTATGCTCACAAGTGTAGCTCTCATCTACCACCATACAGTGCTCTTCCAGTATCACTGGCTATACTCCCTTTGCCGTACTTTTTACTCCCATGACTTTTTCATTTGGTAACTGGAAGCCCGTATCTCCCACTCCCTTTCACCCATTTTGTCCACCCCAGCCCCATCCAACTTCCCTCTGGCAACCATCAATTTATTGTGTGCATTTATAGATCTGATTCTACTTCTTTGTTTATTCATTTGTTTTGGTTTGGTTTCTTTTGATTCTACAAGTGAAATCACATGGCATTTGTCTCTCTTAGTCTGGCTTATTTCATTTAGCATCATACCGTCTAGGTCCATCCATGTTTTCACAAATGGCAAAATCTCATCCTTTTTATGGCTGTGTAATATCCCACTTTATATCTCTATCTCACATCTTTCTTTCCATTCATCTATTTGTAAATAGTTTAGCCATCACATTTGCCTCTAGAGAATTTTGAATGGCTTTCCCTCCAATCCCACTTCTTCAAAAACAAGTAATACTCCAGAGAAGTAGAATGCAAGCTCTTGGCTACCTTCTTAGAAAGCCAAAATAGGAATCCCAAACTATTATTCTGCAATGTAACCAGCAGAAGGGCAGAAGCATTAAATTTGGACACTGCCTCTTCACAGTTATGCCAATTTCAAACATAACCTATGGGCTTAAAAATCTTGCAAGCTGACCCTGAATTGAAGAAGCTACCATATCTGTGGTCTTAAACTAGTCTCCAACTTTTGCGATCATTGAACAGATATTTACCAAGCACCTACCATTTGTAGATGAGGGGTCAGCAGACATTTTCTATAAAGGGCCAAATAGTAAATAGCCAGCTTTGTAAGGTATATGGTCCTGTCACACTTACTCAAGTCACCTGTTATCATGTGAAAGCAGCCACAGACAACACACAAACAAGTAAGTGTAGCTGTGCTCCAGTAAAACTTTTTTTTTACAAAAACAGGAGGCAGGCTGGATTTGGCCTATGAGCAGTAATGTGCCAGCACTTAGTCTTGACGCTTGAAATAGATCAATGAACAAAAAAGGGGAAAAAATCCCCTTCCTCATGGAACTTACAGTCTAACAAAATTGGTTAAAAAAAATTAGCATGCATTCCAAATATATGTATATATGTTTATATCTAAGTTTTGTGTGTAATAGCATATAAGCACATTGTGTACATTAGAAGATCTATACGATTACAATAAATGTGAAAGATTTTAATATTTCGTATTTCATTCTTTAATACTTTTATTATTTATTCACTATTTCATTAAAATTATCACTACCATTGTACTTTAGTGAACAGTAATTTTTTAAAATCTTGGTTTAACATTTGGTGATCAATTTTAAGTCAGTTGTTTCAGATATTTGGTTTTAACAAATGTCATAGCGGAAAATTCACCTCACAATGATATATAGCTCCAAATGGAAGAATTGTATTATTGGCTGTGCTATTAAAACATGATGCCATTTTTAAATCTCATCTTCCAATTACGCAAAGGATTTCATTAAATTTTTGCTTTATATATTTCTATCTTCCTCAATGCAAGTAAGTTGTTACTGCCAACCAACTGGAAGGTAAATATTGGAAGATAAATTAAACATTTGTTGGCTGACTAAATAAATGAATAAAAATTCACTGAAAGCATTTGCAAGATTTTTAAAGATGTTTCCCAGTTGATATGAAGTATGCTAATGAGAGTTCTTCTTTATGTTACATACTTATGTAGTTTTAAGCAATACCCTGTCTTTACTCAAATTTAAGGCACACAACCATATCACCTAACAGTATACTGGGGAAAGGAAGGAATGAGCTACTCAGTGCCAAGCCTTCCATGCCATGGAAGGCCCACACTTTCCCAAAGGAAGCTCATCTAAGTGAGGAATATGCGACCATTCAGCAATCAGACCAGGTAAGGGCTTCAAGGCTAATCCTTACATTTATGATCAGTAAATTTTTTCTTTTTTGAAAAGGTATAGGCTTTGAATAGACTCAGTTGGTCATCTGGCATGCACCCTTTGGGGTGGACTTTGGAGACAACTGCTCTTCCTAGCTATTTATTTTGTCTGCAATTTGCATGTAGAGAGTACCCTTCCTAACACTTATTTGTGCAGGATTTCAACCTCTGTTGGTAGATATAACTTATCGATTCTGCCAACCTAGTTCACCTTCTTTTTGTGCATATTCTTAAGAGTACTTGGTATAATAATGCAAAATAAACTCGAATTAAGCGAATCTTTCATTCACACTTGACTTAATCACAAACATTTGCTTAGCTATTTTTGGTTTCTTACTTCCATGTCTGCTCCAATCTGGAAGTTAAGAACCAGCAGCATTTAACTATCTGAACTCTTTGGCAGAATCTTTGAAACTTCACATGAACTTTAACCAAGTTTTCTCTGTCCCTAATGAGAGGTTATTAATCAATAGTATGTTTGTAGTCATGAAAGGGCTGTTTAGAATTTTAATAAATGTCATCGAGAAAATTAACAAAAAAGTAATTAGGAAGATTTATTACCTGATTCCCTATCACCTTCATGGTCAAACCAAAGGAAAATGTGATAAAGAATGAAGATTACTAACACCTGAACATCTTATAAATATGCCTTCAAAACCCTCCTCACATAGCCAGAAAGTTCAGCACACTCCCTTCCCTGATCAGGTAACACCCTATCATATTTTTTGCAATGTTAGGTAAGCATTCATTTTATTATTTCTTTAACCCCTCCCTTTACTCTAGACAGAACCTTGAGCAGGGAATTTTATCTTTTAGTTTTTTGATTCCTACATTATAGTGTTCAGTTAACATCTGCTGAAATTAAATAAAATCTTGTGAAATTTCCAAAGGCTATTTTAAATTTCCATGGTCCACCACTGAAGGAAACCTGCCAATAGTGACCTTTATCTTGTGTTCCTAAAAAATAGGTGGGAAATATTTCCTTCCTCATGTCATACTTTTGATTCAATAAAACTCTTGTCTGAATATCATTAAGCCCTATAACGCTGAACATTCTTCTTGAAATGTACTTTAAATACATCAAGTTTAAAAATGTGAAATTTGACCCACCTTCTCATAAAGGGCATAATTAAAACTGCCATTTGCTGATGATGTGATCAACCTCATTAAAAAAAAAAGTCTAAACAAATCACAAACTCAACTACTAAGAGAGTTCAGCAAGGTGACTGAATATATTATCAACAGAATTTTCCTGTATCAGCTACAAATATAATCAAACATAAAATAACATTAACAAGAACAAATTCTATAAATTTTCTAAGAATTAGTTCACCAAAATGCCCAGGACTGCTATAGAGGAAATCTTTAACACTCAATGAAAAAAACATAAAAAGTCCATGCTCTTGAAGGGATGATTATTATACAGATGTCAATTTTCCCCAAATTCATCTATATTTAAATCAATCCCAATGAAAATTCTAACTGAATTTATTTTGATAAATGTGATAAACCTCTTCTTAAATGGGCAAAGAAGTCTAAAGGTCTATCAATAGTTAAGTCAACTTAGAAAAAAGATGACCAAACAGTGAGGAACTGCTCTACCAGATATTAAGGCATACTAAAAGTCATAATAAAAAAGACAAAATGGCTTTGGTGCAAAAACAAACAAAAAGAGCTGTGAAGCAGAAGACAAAATCATAACAGACCCATGTCCCTAACATATAATAAAGATGGTGCCATACACAAATCAAAGAACAAAGGATAAACTGGCTAGTATACAGTGCTGAGAAACTCTTTTTGAAGAAAATTAAACTGAATTCCTACATAACACCTTATAAAATTTGACTCTAAGAGGATCAAACACCTAAATATGAAAAGTAAACTATAAATGAAACATAATGTAGGAAAATAAACTCATAACCTTGGGATGGGCAGAGATTAAAGCAAAATCCAAAAAGCACAATAGAGAAGGTAAAATACTTGTGTTCTGTCAAAATGAAGAATTCTGCTCAATGATAAAGTTAACAGAGATGAAAGAACACGAGAAGTAATATGTAAGGTGTAAAACTGACACGGCCTTCTATCTGGAATATAAAAGGAATTCCTATCAAGGACACAACAGAAAAATGGGCAAAGGAAATTAAAGGCACTTAATTCAAGAAGAAACAAATAACTCAAGCATATTAAAAGATGCTTGCGATCACCAGTAATTAGAGAAATGTACACTTCATTTACATATTAGCAAAAACCAGAAAACTGGCATTCCTGGTTACTATTGCCGTGTAACACATCACCACAAAACTTAGTTGCATTAAACAGCAACAAACACTTTATTATTTTTAATGGTTTCTGTGGGACAGGAATTTAGGAAGGGGTTGGCTAGGAGGCTCTGGCCCAACGTCAGAAGGTGTCTGTAGCCAGAGAAACTGGGAGATGACCACACATGTCTTCCTCCTCATGCTGGCTTCTCCTTGTGGTCTATCACATGGGCTAGTTGGGGATTCCTCACAGCATGGTAGTCTCAGAGAAGTCAGATCTCACACATGGCAGCTCAGGGCTGCAAGGCAACTCTGTTAGCAAGCAAGGTAGAAGCTGAATCACTTTTTATAATCTGGCCTCCAAAGTCATTTAGTGTTACTTTTGCCTGGTTCTTGTGGCCAAAACACTCACAAAAGCCTGCCCACATTCAAGGGGAGGAGAATGAGACTTGACTTCTTAATGGTGATAGGGTTAGGGTTAGAAGTTTCTAGAGAAGCATATAGGCTGGGTAATACTGCTGCAGCCATCTTTGGAAAATACAACATTCCACAGCTGGATAATTCCAAGTGTGACGGATCATGTGGTAATGTAGACAGGCAAAGATATTTTAGAAAACAGTCTGGTAATGTTAGACAAATTAAGTATGCCTTACCATTTGACTCAGAACTCTCAGCCCTGGCTGCGTATCCCTGAGAAATCTTCTTACCAACTCTAAGAGAACATGTACAAGGATATTTACGACAACATGGTTTGAGGTAGCCAGGACTTGAAGATCGTCTGTGTTTCATCACCAGGGGAATGATTAAAACGTGAGGAATACTTGCAATGATTCCTATACAGCAGTTTGAAGCACTAGAGTTACACACAGTAACATGAATAGAGTATTAGAAAATTATGGTGCTGAAAAACAGTGAGGTTGACAGCACATTACCAATATTTTTTATTAAAAATTCACACATGCCAAACAATGTACATTTTCAAGCGCACATACAAATGAAGGGTAGACCTTAACTGATCAAAGTTGCCTATGCCCCAGGGAAAAGATTATAAGTAGGGACTGGGAGTGAGGAAGGAAGGAAAAGAAGAAGACCAAGTAAACACGACAGGGACGTTTCATTGACCAATGGTGTGTCTTGAACACAGGAGTATAATCAACTCTACCCTTGATGTGCCATTTAATAATAACCTCCAAAGGCCTAGCAAAACCAATTGTATGAGGTAGGATGCTAGTCCAAAACTCAAAACCTTCTAGAAATGCAGAGTGACACTTTGGCCAAGTTATAGATGTTTCTGTAACTCAATTTATTCATCTTTAAAATACATTTTGAAATATAGGCAATAATTGGGGATCAATGACAAATATATTTTCAGGCAGAAGTGGTTTCTTGGAAGTCTACAATTAATATATCACATAGATGTCACTTTAGGACTAGAATGTTTTTGAAAGGGTAGATTTTAACAATGTGAAAGTAGTTCCTAAATATACGGTGCTTAGGGAAAAAAAAAGTGAATTAGACTTTTTGACATAACCTTTGAAGTAAAACAGACATATGCAAAGCAGCAATACACACTTTACAATAAAAAGGCATTACAAAGGCTGTCGATGGGGTAATGGGGGGAGTATGGGGGAAAAATAATTAACTGCCACATCTACATTTAGATTTTCAATTAGGCAAAAAACTATTTCACCAAAATCACTACATTTCTCAAAGTATTTTAATCAATTATTCCTACTTACGAAAATATTTTAATCTCTATGATGTTTCAGGGAGTGAATCTGATTTAATCCAATAATAAAACAACCACAAGTCCAATGGCAGAATGTCAGGAAATAGTCAAAGACTTTATTTCATTTCCTTGCTATAACCTTGACATCTGAGTTCAATGTTGGTTGACTGGTGTGTGCCTCTCTTTGCTTGGCATTCTCATTTAATAATGCAGTCACAGCTGTAAAAGTTGAGATACTGTCACAAGAGACAAAGAGAGCCGACACTGAACTAAAATGCTGTGAGAATATTAGCCCTGTGGGGTGAAAGAAATATTAAAAAGTCAATCACGGCCCTAGGTTTCCACACCAGGATCCTTTACAGATTTAACAAAAGGCTACTTTAATTTCCCACCCTCAATAGACACCCTCAGGAAACTGAAACAGAAAAACTGCCCTGCATCCTGTATTCGTTCCCACTTGGAACAGGAGAAAAACTGAGCAATTTATATTCAACCACTTTCTCAAGGTCACTGACAGTAACATTTGTTTACTCGTTTTTACTTTCTAGGATTCTGAAGGGGGAGGGGGAGGGGGAAAAAGGCCCATAGAGCTGAGTTAGCCCTATTCACAGAACTCTAAAAAAAAAAAAAAAAAAAGAGGAAAAAGGCCACCGCAACCCAAGCCTTCAAAGTGGTGATATTTGGACATTCATGAAAGCACCAACTGAACACAAGCAGAGAGCAATCCAGGAGATCCACTTCCATCCCCAGTGAAAACAACTTTGAGTGACCTCACACTTTGGGTTGTCTCCTTTTAGGAGATGTTAATATTTAATACTCCCCTAAAGTAGCAAAATAATTTTAGTTGGTATAATACCAAGGAGAAAAAACAATAAAAAAAAAACCTTCCCAAATAAAAAAACATGGTTTCCACAAATCTGTTTTTCCAATATAATCATCTTACCTTTATTCTTTAGCTTTTATGTGAATTTTAAAATGTAATGCATACAACAGGGTCTCTGCTCAAGAAAAGACACATGAAGAGGTAGGCAAAGTGAAATTCAGCAACATGTATTTTTCTCCTTCTTAGTAGTTGTAACTGAAGGGGGGAATTTCAGTGATAATAATATAAACTAATAAATATGCGTTAACTTTGGTAAGCACTGAACTATATACCAGATACTCTTAAGTACGTTAATGTATTAACACATTTAACCCTTACAGCAGCACTCTGGTGCCAATTTGAACATGAACTGAGGGAAAGAGAGTAACTGGCTCAAAGTCACAGAGCCAGTAAATGGTAGAACAAGGATTCAAACCTAGGCAGTCCAGCTCCAGAACCTGTCCTCTTAATCACAATTCAATACCATCCCATTAAAAAAAAAATTACAAGACAGACCAAAGCAGTTGGCTCAAGCAATTGGATAAAAAATAAATACATGATGTTTAACTCAGAGTTTAAGTCATCCAAAGTACAAACACTGTTAAGATATAATAAGGCAAAATATGGTCTTAGGGAATCCTAATAAAGCACGCCTGGATGCAGAGGTATTTAAGGAAAACATCACTTTTGTCTCTGAGACCACCACTAATTAGTTTCAACATTTAATATGGCAAGAAGCCAAGGCGTGAAATTCATGCAGACACATTTCTACGACTTCTATCAGATTGTTGGGCACTGGTGGAAAGAATGACTAACATTTATTATACAAGAGTTCTATACTGAATACTCAAGTAAATTAAATAGTTGGCAGCCCTTTTGAGAAATACTGTTTAAATTTTTTCCTAAAGGGTCGCCTGGGTGGCTCCGTGGGTTAAGTATCTGCCTTCCGCTTACGTTGTGGTTCTTGGGTCCAGGGATAGAGCTCAGGGTCAGGTGGGGCTCCCTGCTCAGCGGGGAATCTGCTTCTCCCTCTCCCTCTACCCTTCCCCACCACTCATGCTCACTTGCTTGTTCTCTCTCTCCCAAATAAATAGTCTTTAAAAAAACTCAAGTTTAAATTTTTTTTCCTAGAAAAAAAGAAACTACTCACAGTTGCCTTTTTTAACTAAAAGAAAATATAGCAACATCATAGGTTGTTATAGTTTCATTTGTGGACTCTACGACATTTAAATGTGTTTTTTTTTCTGAAATGCAATGATTTTAAAGTGGCAATTTGTTTTACGATCCATAAGTTTTGTCATTTAATACATAGTTTAAGTTTGCAGCTCTCAGCCTGATCAGCATGAAGAACACAAAGTGACTATGAGTTTTGGAATTGTGAGTTTATTGTGGTGCTCAATGTCTTTTTATTTTTCAACAGAGAAACAAGCTAATTTGTTTTTTTGTTTTTTTTTTTCCAGTAGGACAGTGGCTTGTACGTAATGCCTGTTCATAAACAAATGCCATTTAACACTAGCAGTCTAAGTCAAAGTCTGGAAAGGCCTTAGAAGGGACTGAATGTTGAATTGTCCTGCAAGGTACGGGTGTTCAGGTTTACTTTAGGGAATACTCAAAGTTAGCATCATAGGAGATGACAAATCCATAAGATATGGTGGTATAGGAAACCAATTATTTTAATAATGTTGCACTGAATTACAACATGCCATCCAAGGGTTCACCACATTTTGAAATTTGGTTTGCTCAGCTATAAGGGACAAATGGAAATAAACCAGACAAATCTCCTTAATGTATTCAGTGGTCTTGTCTAATTCAGAGCTTTCCCTCCTTTGTTATGATAAAATTACTTTGCTACATTTTCCTAAGCAATATAGCCAGTATATAACCAATACACTGGTTCTATTCATTAATAGGCTTACCTGTCTTGCATAAGTAACCTCATCAAGTCTTGTATTTTTCTCCTTGCTTCCACTCACCACTTCTCCCACAGTAGGGAAAAAGTCTTCACAGTAGAATGCCAATTTGCAAATGCCTTATTTCTATCTACACGCGCATGGTTTATCATTTATATCCTAGTTATCCCACTACCATTTTCTCATTTCTGCCATGGTTTATTCTCTCTTCTCTGGTCACACTTCAATGTGTCATATGGGGGACACAAAGCTGAAGTGGCTCAGTTTATAGACCATGAAATTTTGATGACAGTTAATTTCACATGAAGATCAAGGATCCAAAGCTGCAAAGTCATTCATAGAAAACAACTTTTCCAAGTGGAAGGTTACTGTCTAGTTTAACTGGGCCCAGCTCTTTGCCTGTGATTATTTCAAATTGCATTATTCATAGCATACTTCCTGTTTGTGACAGTGTTTTCCTTTCCAAAACCTTTATAGTTTAAAAATGACAGCTTTTATATGATTGATTCGACTATTCAGTCATGAAAAATAATATGGCTCTGTAAAATAAAGTCTGGATCTAACTAGATAATTAAGCAGGTGAAAAGCTGGGGTTTTTCTTTTCATAATTAACAAATTCTGTTTTCCAAATGCCCGTAAGCTCATGACTTTCAGAAAGGCTGTGTGTCAGTCTAAGAGAACCAGTTAGTAATTCCAGCATAGTGCAGTTAGACACAATAAAATTGTAGGCATTCAGTCGTTCATGAGTTCATTCACAAAAATTCTGGTCATAAAATGGCAAAAGGAACACAGTTTCTGCCTAACTTAGAAACTGCCATCACCCTAGTGGGGAAGAAATGTTTTCATCTATTACATGACAAAAAATTAACTAGGTCTCTATTGCTACATAAAAAATTACTTCAAAACCTGGTGAGTTAAAAATCAACACTTACTATCTCATAGTTTCTATGGTTAAGGAATTCAGAAACAGCTTAGCTACATGGTTCTGACACAGAGTCCTTCATGAGGATGGGTCAAGATGTCAGCCAGGGTTGTAATCATTTGTTAGGTTAACTGGAGATTCCCATTTGCCTCAGACAATCCTGGTTATGCCCCTGTTCCTGGCATAATTATAATTAGCATTCCCTTTCATTTTCAAAAGTGCCCTGGATTGTACAATACATTCATCACTGAACTAATCAGGAAGCCATATCCAGAGCACACTGCTCCGAATATGAAAAAATATCTGCTATTTCAATTTCTTAGCCTCTCACTCCCTCCTCACCCCCAACACATACAGAGTGGCTTTCCTTCCTTCCTGTTTTCAAGTTATCTCCTCTTTCCAGCCATTCTGAGAACCTCCAATATTCATTTAATAAATTTCCATTTGCTTAAGTTATCCCAAGTAAAGTTCTATTGCTTGCAACTAAAGAATCCTAAACTGATACGACCATGTTACAGTGATTTTGCTTTATACCTATAGCAGCGTACATTTATGGAAAGGTTTTATACCTACTGAGTTGAGCAGAGGAATGATATGTGCATTTTAAAGAAGCTGCTTAGTTGCTACAGTGCAGAGAATTAGAAGGAGTAAGACTGGAAATGAGAATGCTAGTCAGGAGCTGTTGCAGTAGTCTGACTGAGGCCAGATGATGCTTGCTGTAGACTAGGATATGGGTTATGAAGATAGGAAGATGTAATGGAAATCAGGGGATTTAAGAGGTGCAACTGACAAGACAGTGGTGGAATAGATATAGAAAGAAAAGGAGACAAATAATAACAATGATTCCTTTGTTTTTGGCTAGGACAGGCATGACAAGTTTGTTAACTCTACCTGTAACAGAAAACACATGAAGAGAATGAGATAGGTTATTAGATTTCTTTGAGACATTCTAGAAGGGAAATCGAGGAGAAAACTGAACACATAAGGGGAAGCACAGAGAAGTGATCTTAACTAGAGAGATGTTTGCATGGTATCTTCCTACAGATAGTTGCCAAAAAGCCATAGATGGGACAGGATCACCTAAATCAGCACTTAACCCTAGCTGTACATTGGAATCACCTGAGGAGGTGTTTTTACAAAAGCTGCTGCCTGGGCCCAGGGATTCTGATTAATTGGTTGTGGTGGGACTACTACATTTGAACAC
>NC_138385.1:89553852-89575454 GCF_054177405.1 Leptonychotes weddellii | reverse complement strand
GGGTTAGCACTGTGATGGGTATTAAAGAGGGCACGTACTGCATGGAGCTCTGGGTGTTATACGCAAACAATGAATCATGGAACACTACATCAAAAACTAATGATGTAATGTATGGTGATTAACGTAACATAATAAAATAAAAAAAATAAATAAAGAGGAGACATTACCATTGATCCTAAGAGACAACTATGAACAGCAACACACCAATAAACTGGAAAACCTACAAGAAATATATAGGCATATCTTGTTCTATTGTGCTTTGCAGACAATTTGTTCTTAATATATTAAAAGTTTGTGGCAATTCTGCATCAAACAACTCTATTGGCACTATTTTTCCAACAGCATTTGCTCACTTTGTGTCTCTGTGACATATTTCGATAATTCTCCCAGCAATCTGTGATCAGTGATAATGACTCACTGCAAACTAAGATAATGACAGCATTTTTAGCAGTAAAGTCTTTATTTTTTTAAAGATTTTATTTACTTGAGAGAGAGAGAGAGAGCACAAGCAGGGGGTGGAGGGGAGAGGGACAAGCAGACTTCCTGCTGAGTGCAGAGCCTGACGTGCCGCTCGATCCCAGGACCCAGATTCATGACCTGAGCTGAAGGGAGATGCCTCACTGACTGAACCACTCAGGCATTCCAGGAATAAAGTCTTTAAATTAAGGTATGCACGTTGGTTTTTTCGACATAATGCTAATGCACACTCAAGAGACAAAATTAAGGTATGCACATTGGTTTTTTTCGACATAATGCTATTGCACACTTAAGACACAACAGTGTAGTATAAACCTAACTTCTATATGCACTGGGAAACCAAAAATTCATTTGACTTGCTTTATTGTGATTTTCACGTTACTGAAGTATCTGGAACCAAACCCACATTATCTCCAGGGTATGCCTCTATGTCCAGACTCAGTCATGAAGAAATAAAAAAAAAATCTGAACTCACCCGTAAAGAGTAAGGAGACTGAGTAATCAAAACCTCTCAGCAAAGAAAAGCCTAGCACCAGAGAGCTTCATTGGTGAATTTTATCAAACATTAAAAAACAAACACACAAACAAACAAAAAACCACCAATCCTTCTCAAGGTATTCCAAAAAACCTGAGAGGAGGGAACACTCCCAAACTTGTTTTATGAGGCCTACATTTCTCTGATACCAAAAAGCCAAGTGATGACACTAGAAGAAAATTGTAGGCCAATATCCCTGATGAACATAAATACAAAATTTTCAATACTAGTAAATCAAATTCTGTAAGACATCATATGATCATCTCAGTAGATGCAGAAAAAGCATTTGACTAAAGTCCATAGCCTTTCAGGATAAAAACTCTCAACAAATTAGGTATAGAAGAAATGTACCTCAACATAATAAAGGTCATACATGATAAGCCACAGCTAACATCACAGACAAAGATGGAAGGTTGAAAGTTTTTCCTGTAAGATCAGGAAAAATTCAAGGGTGTCCACTTTTACCAATCCTATTCAAAAGAGTACAAAAAATCCTAGCCATGATAATCAGGCAAGAAAAAAAAACAAAGGAAACTGGAAAGAAGTAAAACAGTCTCTGTTTGCAAAGGACCTGATTTTATATATAGAAAAACTTTAAGACTCCACTTAAAAACTGTTAAATCTAATCAGCAAACTCAGTAAAGTTGCAGGATACAAAATCAACATACAAAAATAAAAAATTTCTCAGGGCGCCTGGCTGGCTCAGTAGGTGGAGCATGTGACTCTCAATCTGGGGGTTATGAGTTTGAGCCCCATGTTGGGTGTAGAGATTACCTAAAAATAGAATCTTAAAAATATAAAAAAATAAAAATCAATTTCTCTATATTACAATGAATTATCTGAAAAAGAAATACAGAAAACAACCCAATTTACAACAGAATCAGAAATGATACTTAAGAATAAATTTAATCAAGGAGGTCAAAGATCTACACTAAAAACTCAAAGACACTGATCAAAGAAAGTGAGGATGACACAAATAAATGTAAAGATATCCCATATCCACAAATTAGGAGAATATCATCAAAACATCCATACTACCCAAAGCCATCTAGAGACTCAATGCAATCCCTATCAGGATCCCAATGACATTTTTAAAAGAAATAGGAAAAACAATCCTCAAGTTTATGTAGAGGCTCAAAAGACTATAAATAGCCAAAGCCATCCTAAGAAACAAGGACATGGGGGGTGGGAGGGATGGGGTGGCTGGATGATGGACACTGGGGAGGGTATGTGCTATGATGAGCGCTGTGAATTGTGTAAGACTGATGAATCACAGACCTGTACCTCTGAAACAAATAATACATTATATGTTAAAAAAAAAAAAAAAAAGAAGAAGATAGCAGGAAGGGAAAAATGAAGGGGGTGGAATCGGAGGGGGAGACGAACCATGAGAGACTATGGACTCTGAGAAACAAACTGAGGGTTCTAGAGGGGAAGGGGGGATGGGTTAGCCTGGGGATGGGTATTAAAGAGGGCATGTATTGAATGGAGCACTGGGTGTTATACACAAACAATGAATCATGGAACACTACATCAAAAACTAATGATGTAATGTATGGTGATTAACATAATAAAATAAAATTTTAAAAAATTATAAAGAAATAAAAAAAAAAAGAAACAAGGACAAAGCTGGAGGTATCACACTTCCTGATTTCAAACTATATTACAAAGCTATCATAAATCAAAACAGTATGGTACTGGCCTAAAAACTGACACAGAACAATCGAAAAGAATTGAGAGCTAAGAAATAAACCCATGCATATACAATCAGGTAATATTCAACAAGGAAACTGAGAACAGTCAATGGATAAAAATAAGCCTCAATAAACAGTGCTGGGAAAGTTGGATTTTCACATGTAAAGGAATACAACTAGACCCCCACCTTACACCACTCATAAATATTACCTCCAAATGGATTAAAGACTTAAATGTAAAACCTGAAACCATAAAAATCCTAGAAGAAAATAGAGGGGAAAAGCTTCTTGACATGGGTCTTGGCAATAATTTTTGGATATGACACCTAAACCACAAGCAACTAAATCAAAATAAGTGGGACCACATCTAACTAAAAAGCTTCTGCGCTGCAGAAGGAAACCATCAACAAAGTGAAAAGATAACCTATGGAATAGGAAAAAAACATTTGCAAACCACCCATCTGCAAGGGTTAATATCCAAATTATATAGTGAACTTATAATGACTCAACAGCCAAAAACCCCCAAATAACCCCAAATTTAAGAAGTGGGAAAGAAGCTTAGGAGACATTTTTCCAAAGAAAATATTCAAATGGCCAACAGGTACATGAAGTGGTACTCAACATCACTAATTATTAGGGAAATAAAAATCACAACCACAGTGAGATACCACCTCACACCTGTGAGAATAGCTATCATCAAAAAGACAAGAGAAAACAATTACTGGTGAGCTTGTGGAGAACAGGGAACACTTGTACACTGTTGGTGGGAATGTAAATTGGTACAACCAAATGGAAAACAGTATGGAGGATCCTCAAAAAAGTTAAAAATAACACTACCTTACGATCCAGCCATTCCATTACGGGGTATACATACAAAGGAAATGAAATCACTACCCTGGAGAATTATTTTCACCCCCATGTTCATTGCAGCATTATTTACAAAGCCAAAACATAAACAACCTAAGTATCCATCAGCAGGCAAATGGATAAAAACATGTGGTGTATACGGCATATGTATGGTATATGTATCTCATTCTCTCTTTCTCTCTCTCTCACACACACACACACACACACACACACAGAGTTCAGCCATAAAAAAGAAGAAAATCCTGCCAGTTGTGACAACATGGATGGACCTTAAGGGCATGGTAACTAAGTGAAATAAGTCAGACCAAGACAAATACTATATGATCTCACTTACATGTGCAATCTAAGGAAACTGAAATCGTTGAAACAGAGGTCAGATTTGTGGTTGCCGGAGGTGACAGGGGCAAGGTAGGGGTGGAGGAATTATGTAAAGGGAGTCAAAAGGTATAAACTTCCAGTTACTAGATAAGTAAATTTTGGGGGTGTAATGCACAACATGAAGACTATAGCTAACAATACTCTTTTTATTTTTAAAGTTGCTCCAAAAAAATCTCAAATATCAGATCATAAGGGAAAAAGTAGTTTGTAACAATGTGAGATTACAGATGTTAGTAAGTTTATTGTGGTCATTTCACAATGTGTGCATGTATTAAATCATCACATTGTAGACCTTAAACTCACACAATGCTGTATGTCAGTTATATCTCAGTAACACTAAAAAAAGCCCTCTATATGATTTTAATAATCATCCAGTGTTGAGAACTAGTATATATTAAGTATACAGAATGAAAACAGAAGGGCTAAGACTGAATCTTGAAAAACTTCAACATTTACTGGAAAGTTAAGATGAGCTGGCAAATGAGACACAAAATAACTAGAGATAGGAATGTAACTAAAAGGAGGAGTTAACATGAAAACCTGAAAATCAAAGTATGGCTGTTTCAACGGGGAGAAAATACTTGGTTTTACCAAATAACCACATAGAGGATGCTTAGATGATAACTAAGAAATATCATAAATAGAAGAGTTTACTGATATTACATAAGATGGAGCTGAGTTCATTTAAAAGTCAATGAAATGTGTTCAACTTATAGAAAGAACAAAGTCAAAAATGCAATATAGGGATAAATACAAGAGAGCTCCTGAAAAATATATGAAGCTCCTGAAAATCGGGGATCTTCATAAGATCCTAAGAACAAGTGGAGGCCTTAGCCTTAAATAAGGACATCTTCTCCATGAATCCAACAGGGAAAGGGGGCTAAGAGCAAATATCAGTGGCTCTATTTTGAACTGAAAAGATAATTCGGTTTCACTCTGGTAACTTAAGTTTTCCCTCAAGTAGAAGGCAAGGTGTGGGTTGGGCAGAAGGGACATGTGGCAGGCAAAAGTTTGTCGAAAGCAGCAATCTTCTCGGGTGGTTGTTATGGAGAGTGAGGGAGTGAGCTGATTGGAGAAACATTCCAAGCAATGTGGAGGATCCTTTTAAGAAAAGTCACCATTAATTTATACAGAAACAAGTACAAAAACCAAATTTATCCAAGGATGGACTTTTTTAACCATATAGGAGCAACAGACAACAGGGGGGCAAGTGAGTTCCATACAGTAATGGAACAGAGTTATAGAAATGATGTGCCATGGAATCCAAGTTGGATGAGGAGAAAAAAAAGACCGATGGGGGTGCATGGGTGGCTCAGTTGGTTAAGCATTCAACTCTTGATTTCGGCTTGGGTCATGATCTCAGGGTCATGAGGTCAAGCCTGGAGTGGCTCTGTGCTGAGCAGGGAGTCTGCTTAGAATTCTCTCTCTCCTGCTGCCCCACCCCTGCTCTCTCTCCCTCTACCCCACCCTTCTGCCCACTCGTACACACTCTCTTTAAATAAATAAATTAATAAATAAAAATTTTAAAAAAGAACAAGACTGATGGATTGGGAAAACACCGAAGCCTGGATAGATTGAAAGAATAGACAAGGTCTGTATGCAGCACTGTAAGCAGCCAAACTGTTCATCAGTCAGCCACTAAATATGTATGATGCTCCTATGGAGCTCCTACTTATCAGCTGTGCTGGAGGAACTAGGTACAGAACATCCCATCCTGACAGGGACAGTTCAGGGTCTGTCCAGGAATGAAGAAATCAAAAGGCATCCCAAGACCTGCTACCACTACAAGTTAGTAACTTGAGGCATCCCTAAATTGGAGCCTCTAAGATCCAGGATAGCTTTGGAGCTTCTTAGCTATTTTGCCTGAATTGTTAGACTCAAGAGACACACGTGAATCTAGGAAAAGGCAGGTCAATCACTAGTTGATAAATGTTTTCACAACATTTTCCATATGCCATTCATAATACTAGATGCTAGAGATCATAGAGCTGAGAAAACAAAAGTGGTTCTTTTCTTTATGGGGCCTAACAAATACTCGGGAAGACGTATTAAAGAATCACTAATATTCAACTAAGTAAGCTGTCCACAAGGCTATAGTAAAAGATGATGCATCATCAGGAGATATTTAGGAATATTTGAAATTTATTAGCTCTGGAGGAGTGGGAGGAGGTGATAGGAAGAATTCATCAAAGACACCCAGGTTTGGAGATTAGGCAACATGGTGGTGTGGGTGGCATTTGCTGAGAGAGAGAATCTAAAGGGAGGAGGCAGTTTGGGAAAAGAAGGTGTGAATTTAGTTTCAAACGTCTTACACTTGAGATGCTTGTTAAACAACCTAGTGCAGATACATAGTAAACAGTTGGATAAAAGGATCTAAAGCTTAGAAGAATGATCTGGGCTGGAAGAAGATTTTCTCCTAGGTACCACTTTGCTCAAAGGAGTCCCAGATGTAACCACTGCTGCCACCAATGTCTACTTGATGAAGGCAGTGTGGGCAAAGAAGAAGAGACCCACTCTCAGAATTCCTTCCACCACATACCAGCCCAATTCAATTACCAAAGTTGTTCTTAAAAAAAAATAATTACAACAGGCAACAATACTTCCTCCATGCATTACCATGGTAATCTTTCTAAAACATAGGTTTATGATGTTACCTTCCCTCTGATCCACAGGATTAAAACCAAGCTTCTATATGTGGGGTTCAAGATCTCATCACCTGGCTTCATTTCCTTCTATGCTCTCTCAAAATCTCCAGGATCCATTCCATGTCACATGCTTTTTTCCTACAACCACATCAACCTCCAGGCAGTCCATTTAACAGGCCTTGCTGGCTCATGCCTCTGTACCTTATTCACACTGGTACTTCTTCCTGAAGTATCTTTTATCCTCTTGTTCTGCCTGCATAACTCCCAGTCTTCCCTGAAGATCCTGTTTCATTTATTCACTCATTCAAAAACCATTTTGAATCTAATGTTCTACAAGTTCTGTGGCATATAAAGTCATATAAAAGAAAGGTATTTCCCAACCATACTATGCTGTATGCAGCATATCAGAATAGGACACACAAAAGGGATGTGCTATAGACTCAGTTTTTCCCCATTGTGAGATGGTAAAAATCACTCTATAAACATGCTCAGAAATTCACATTTGTTGGCGTGTATATTCCAGATCTCTTCTCCTTGCCTTATTTTTTCTCTGTAAGTTTTTGGCTCATGCTGTTCTGACCAGGTATAGCATAGTATTTTACCAGGTCATTTAATCTTATTTTTTTTAATTGCTCAAAGTCCACTCTGATTGCTAAGCAGGTTTGTTGATTCCAACAGAATACCTAAAATGCCTGCCATTACTTACCTGCAGCTGGCCTTTTTTTCCTATTTGCAAGACTGCACTGACCCATCTCTTTCTCAATCTCTCTTTCAGTATGTGTGTGTGTGTGCACGCACGCACGCACACGAGCATACACACATCTGGCCCTCTTCTAAGTATTCTGAGTTATTTCCTCAATGGACATAAACATAGACTACATACACTTCCATTTAACACCAAAAGCCCAAGATTTCCTGTGTAACCATTCGATGACCTGTCAGCTATAACCTCATATGGGCCACCACTTTCTCTGTCTCTTAGTTACACCAGCCTTATCAGTGTTGACTAATACAACACACCTTGGCCCTCCTATCCCTACACTCGTCACTCACTATATTGGCCATGGACACACTATTCTACTTCCTGGCATCAACTACTGGAATCTGCACCCACTTTAGAGGATTCTACCTCAGCATATCAACCGTGGACAAAAGCGAATGTAAATCTGTTTTGAAAGATTAGGAAAGATATTTAAAAGATTAGGAAAGGTTATTTATCTCTTGGTTGATTGAGCAAGCCTGAACTGTCAAATAAATGAGGTATTTGAAATGTAACAAAGACAGTATTATTCAAGCACAATAAGGATCCAAACTCTGTATGTCATCACATTGGCTTTTAGAAATTTTAGTAACATTTATCTTTCAATGATTTTGACATTGTCTCTTTGAAGGTGTTTGGAAATGAAACTACTACAGAGCTGAACATACAAAACTTGCTTATAGACAGGAGCTCTTCCTCCCAATTTAGTTATGTAAGCAACCTAAGAAATGGCAGTGACAGTAAATTGGAAACATAGGTAATTTGTAGAAGGGGAGAGTGACAATTTTGAAGGTCAAAATGTGGCCGTTTCTAAGTGAGATGTAGAATGGAGCCTGGGTGGCTCAGTCAGTTAAGCGTCTGCCTCTTGATTTCAGCTCAGATCATGATTTCAGGGTTGTGACATCAAGCCCTATATTGGGCTCCACATTCAGCAGGGAGTCTGCTTGAGATTCTCTCTCTCCCTCTGCCCCTCCCTCCCTGCCTCTGCACACTCTCATGCATGCTCTCTCTCTGGAATGAATAAAACCTTTAAAAAAAAAAAAAAACTAAGGCTGATTAATTAGTTATAACAGATGCTATTATGTCCAATGCCATGGAATTAATCCATTAAAATGAGGATAAATTTCATTCTGTTTCAAAATTGCAATCTGCATTGAGTCAGCCATCTTGAAATTACCTATCTTTGATCATATGAACCTGGATAGGACTGTTTGAATGATCTAAATCCAAGTCATTCTTGCTGGACTGGGAAAATGCTCCAAGGTACACACTCCTCAATACAGTACTATTAACATAAGAGGAGAAATAAATTAAAAACTGGTCTATCTATACTTAAGGTGGTCATTTTATGTCAGCAATAAAAATGACAAGTATAGACCCAAGACAGAAAAAGCCTTATTGTACCATGGGAAGTCATAGCCACAAAAACTGAACATACATTATGATATTTTTTCAATTATTTATATATTCAGATAAATACTGAAAAGGCATGTACAAATATGAAAATCTAAGTTATAGTGTTAGGGAGGGGGAAAGTATGGGTGATTATCCTCTATTTTCTTAAATTTTATAATACTGTTAACTTTATCTGTATAAAAATAAGTAAAGCATGCCAAACTGATGGGGCATCAGAGACAGTGTCTTTATGTATCATAGACAGTATTTTATTATTGCCCAGGGAAGCAATTTTGCCATTCTATTTCCTTCTAAACTTTATGTTAATTAAAAAGGGAGAGTGATCTTCAACAGTCCAAGACCAAATAAACGTCAGCTCAGCGTTTGTGGAAAATGCTAAGACTAGAGGACAACGATGAATTAGCCTAATTCAGAGACTAATAACATTATAGAGTGAACTGTCATCTTGGTGCTTACATGTAACGTGTCTCAGAGGAGCAAATGTGGATAGATGCAGTGGAGGATTTCTACGTCCATTACCAAAATGGCTGAGGTGTTGGTGACAGTTTATAATCAGAGACCTAGATTTTATTAGCTTTAACTATCAAGAGTGGCTAGGGAAAACGGAAAGTTCACTAATAGGAAACACTCTCAATTGATGAATGCAAGACTGACAGCACTGAAAATGAGGATTCTAGGTTCTTGTGGAAAGAAGGGAAAAAAAACGATCGGAAGATGAACACAAAATTCCACTTTTTATAGTCTATGTTTACTTAATATAATAGAGTGCATACAGCTGTAGTTGTGGTAAATCAGTAGAAGTGTGTTCTTCTCCACACTTAATATTTAATTTTGGAAAGCATTTAAAATCCTAGACTAGCACCCCAAAAACTTATATTTTACAATTATACTGATAACTAAATTTTATAGAACTTTATAGCATTCGAAACATATTCACTCATTTTATCCCACGTGACCATTTCATAAACACTTTGAGAACATATTACATGAGAGGAAGAACTGAGCCTACCAGCTGCCACCCACCTACAAAGTGGCAGAGTCCAAACTTAAATTCAAGGAATCGGACTGCCGGCCACCCATAATTCTTGCTTGCCTCTCACAAGCAACATTAAAGTGAATAGCAAAGAAAGCTAGTATCCAGCAAAATTGGTATTTAAGACCTGGCTTTCACTTTCTTTTCTGCTCCCTTCCTATCCAGAATTCCTATACTTTCAGTGAGACTTCTCCTTCTCTAAGGGAATAAAACTCATTCACACTAATGTGGTAGCAAGATACTGTGTCCCATAAGTTTGCCTGTGCACTGGTAATGCTAGGAGAGAACCTGCTTAAAAACAATGACATGAATGAATGGTGGAATTTCTAGACCCACTAAAAACAAAGGAAAGGAAATATTTTGGGGGCCTTCCAATCATACAACTGCAGGACCGTTTATTCTACTTATGAAGCTGATCCTGTACAGCATTCTCATCAATTTGGGATACCAGCTGTGGTGAAGTACAAAGGGGAAAATAAGGTTCAGCTCTACCACATACAAGCTGTGCAGGCAAGGATAAACAAAATCAAATGACTCTAAACTTCCATTTTCCTCATCTGAAGAATGGAAGTTTTTATTTACAGTGTTGAAGTGAAGATAAAATAAGATAAAACTTAATTTCAGGAAAGGGGTGATCATTATTCTTAATATTTTCAGTGAGTTCTTTTAGAGACTTTTGTCCTCTACAATCAAGTTACTTCCTCCAGCAATGTTGTTATTCTAGAAGCAGCCTCAGAAATTTTACAATTTACTGTTAGCATGACAAAGAAAGTAACTCATCTAATGTAATCAACAGGCTATCGAATCCATTTTTATAACTGCAAACTATCTAGGAAACTTGGGAGTTAGCATGACTTCAAAGCATTTAAAACATGGTGATTGTTTTTTGTGTGTGTTTCCTTAATTCAAAGAAGGGACCTCGCATATTTAGAATAGCATATGCTGCTATTGTTTTAGATAGATACATGTAGATAGGTCTATGGATTATACACACACGCAACTTCTGAAGCACAAACCCATCAAGCTTATTAATCACTACAGGAAACAGGATGGAATTATCATGTCTTAACAGTCCTTAGGGCACACATCTAGAAATCTGTCTTACAATGTTAATATTCTGCAACTTTGACCCTATGTATTCATCTGTCTATACAGTGTAGCTTTGAGGAGATTCAGGAGGCTAGAATGTAATTTCTTTCTTTTCCTGACCATCCTAAGACTTGTAGCCTGGGACAAACAAAGATTTAAGTGTCTAACTACCACCTATGTAAAAATACCAATAGTTCTTTTTTTTTTAAGATTTTTTTTTTAATTTTATTTATTTGACATAGACACAGAGAGAGAGGGAACACAAGCAGGGGGAGTAGGAGAGGGAGAAGCAGGCTTCCAGCTGAGCAGGGAGCCCAATGCGGGGCTCGATCCCAGGACACTGGGATCATGACCTGAGCTGAAGGCAGACGCTTAACCGTCTGAGCCACCCAGGTGCCCCAAAATACCAATAATTCTTGAAGATATTCTCATTTTTTATCCTATCTTGTCTTCAAGTCACAAGATTTTTTCAGCTAACTAAAAGCGATGTCCTATGAAGATGGGACAAAGAAATACCTTTGAAATTTGGGAGATGAGTGAATTAGGTCCAGAATGTAGGAAGGACACTTAAAAGAGTTGGTACATATGGGTGTTTCATAGTAAGAGGACAGCAAAGAGGTGCCATTAAAGCTTATAATATAGAGTGCTGCTTTCCTACTCGGCATCCATTCCCTCTTCTACCTTCCAAACGGTACCCTAATTTGTCTTCTTCCCCCTATATATAGCCCATGTGCCTCCGGGGGAGCTGTCCCCAGCCCAGGTCCTGAGATAGTCCTAACTGGACTACAAGTAATCCAGTCTTCCTCCTTGCAAGTTACTGGTTCAAAAATGGGTGCATGACTCATTGAAGGCCAATAGGATTTCCAATGAGAGGCCTTTTGTGGGGGTGGGAGCAGGGGGGTTCCAGGCAAATCATTCTTCATTTTTCTGGGAGAGTTCTCAGAGGAACTCTTCCCTCTTTACCTTTGCACACTGTCATACACAAACGTGATGTTCAGTCACAAGAAGCCAACACTCAGAAGGAAGCCGAGGGAAGGGCATCACAGGGAAAGGAAGCCACAGCCACTAGATGAAGCATCCCTGAAGCCCACCGCACTGTTGCTTTTCTCCACGTGTGAGAAACTACATTTTTTCACTGTATACACCTGGTGGAGTTAAAATTTTTGTGGCTTGTCACTCACACAGACCAAATGATAGGGAGCCAAAGATAAAATGTTGTGTTATGCGGGTCCCACAGCCACCGTGCTCTGAGCAGGCATCTTTAAAAAAAAAAAAAAAAAAAACACAGCCATCTACACCATCTGTCACTTGTTATAAGTAAAACCTAGACAAAGAAAAGACATGTGAGTGTCCAAGGCATTGCTGTGCAACTGACAAAATCTAGGTTGAAATATTCTTATCTCTCCTCTCCTGACACTTTCCTTCCTCTGGAATACATTTTTTTTCACCATTAAGATCATCTATAAACTGGGTAAAGGTTCTACAAAAATGTCACCTTCATTTTGCAATAATTTCAATACATAATTATTCATCCATCTCAGAAAAACAATCCATTTTAGAAAATTACTGAGTGTATCAAATGCTTTCATTCTTAGAACCCATAATGTGAATTGGCTAGATCATAATTAATGCTTTCTAGCATGATTCTTATAAAGGTGTGTCTCCAATCAGATCTGACAGCCTACTTGCCCAATTTGGCTCTTAGGCCTTCAAGATCTTAATAAAACAAAATGAACTCGAAAGTTGTTCCAAATAGGAATGTAGAATTAAATACCGTGTTCCTGATACCTAATATTTTTACTTATCTAATATTGCTAATGTCCTATCAGAAAAAAATAGAATTATTTTAAGTTGTTTTTATCTGCACAGCTTTACATTAACTCCTTCCTAAAGAAACAGTGAATGGGGCAACTTTCACACAACTGCATTTTGCACTCTCTGCCCTATGCCTTTTCACTCTTTTATACATGTGTAGCTTTATTTTTATAGTAAAAGCACATTTATAATGGTTGGATTAAATATTTTGAAGCCAAACTATATAGTATAATAAATATACAGGATTCTATCTTGGCCCACATCTAATGGACTTTAATTAATTAAGTATTTAAACTGATCACAAGGCAGGATTTCTGAGTAGAAGACACTCTCCAGTCAGACTTAACCATTTGGGAAAAGACAAGCAATGTCTCTTTATAGATCTGTAATTCATAAATAAATTTTAACTTTATATAAATCCTTGCTAATAAAATTTTACAATTCACTCCCAGCACCTATAGATGGGAGCCTACATTTGAAGCCTCTTCATTTAGAGCCTTTAGAGGAAATTCCCCGTGCTATTACAGTTTCTACCCCTAGAGTCAGCTCTTCGACTAATGTTGCCCATGTGAGTCTATGTCAAGGTTCTGGTGACCCCATCTGCCACCTGGCCCCCAATAACAACTTCTCTCAACCTGTCATGGCAGGCTGCATTCGTCTGGTTGCCTGTTGCAGGTAGAGACGTTCTCTTCCGTCACATTAAGAGACAGATACTGGTGCTCCCAGAGGTTAAGAGAAAAGTGTAAACTCATAAGGACATCCCCAAACAGGTCTTGTAGAGATCTACAATGCAGGGACTCAACAACAAGTAGGTGATGCGCATGGCCAGGAACCAATGCCATCTTTAGGGCACCAACAAGGCCATATTGGTCTTAAGCAACGTTTAACAGTAAAAGGGACAAAGAGTCAGTAATCCTTCTCATGCTTGCATTGAGCTTTCATTCACGAATTGCATCATGTTGCAGACGTGCTCAGAGATGCACTGACTCAACCATGAGAGTGAGCTAGGGAAGGCAGGGTGACTGATAAAATTACAATACAAACCTTGGGATTTAATTTATTTGATTTCCACATCTGAAAGCCCCAAGTAAGTGTCCACAGACAGCGGCCCCATTCCAGATGATTTCAGTTTTTAAGCCTAACATTCAAAGAAGAAAATCTCCATTATTTAAAATTTAACTTTTTACCATATAAAGGTTTATCCTCCAGAGACAAAGAACATTAACTGTTGCAGTGCTGGTCATTCCTCTCTTTCGCAACTACCACCATTAAAATGACTAACAAGAATTTTGTACTAAGGTAAATGAATTAATTTAAAACAAGAGGGGTTGGGACTTGGGTGCCGAAGAGGACCTGCTGAATTGATAAGATTTTAAACATTAGAGCTCTTTCAAAGGGAGAGCTTTATAAAGATATGAAATCACCCATTCTGTAAGATGTGGGTCAACCGCTAATGTAAGAAATAGTAAAGAAATAGGGCTCAAGAAGGCTCCTGAGACACTGCTTGTCACATCAAGCAAATGAACAACCACCATGTTCTAGAGAATGCTAGTTGTATTTAACTGAACACTGTAAGCACCCTAAGATAAGATCATGGGAATTTGCAAAGCAAATGGCACCTACCCTTTAAGAAGTGATTGGGGGGATGTCAAAAAGACCTAGATAATTTGCTGAACAAAGAACATTTGCCTTTCTAGTAAAATCCCTAACTTGACATAATTGATTAGCATTAACGCAGAAACACTAAAGAAAATATTTTCAGAGTTGTGAGACAAATCAAATTATATTCTCTGGCAAATAAGGTTTAGAAGGAATTATCTTGTGAAAAATGCCAGGAATTGTAAAAACAAACCTTATTTCCATTTAAAATACAACTACAGGGGGGAAAAACATGTTTTAAAGACAAATGCTCAACACCTGCCACTTTTACAATATAGACAAATTCCCAAATTCCTAACTGTCCAGGTGTTTTATTTTTTAAAGCAATCCAGTGGTACCAAAACCTGTCAGAACATTGGATTTCATACCATATGCCCATTTTCCACAAACTGTAAAGTGGAAGTCCTTTCCACCTGCCTCAAGTCTTAGCTGAAATTAGACTATGGAGAAAGAAGCAAGGGAGGAGTTATAAATCACTGCTCTGTCAAGTCCAAGTCGAAAAGCAAACATGTAAATCGCTCTGAGGCTAAAAAAGATTCCTCCCCAAGGCAAAAGAAAGAATGTTTGCTTACACCTTTATAAATAAAGTTCTGTCAAGCTGGGAGGAAAATATACTCGTATCCATAGGGGTAGCCATGGAGCCAGTCCTATGAATCTCCAATGTAATCTATTTCCACACAAAGGACATTCTCACCAGCTTCCTCCTGGGACAGTAAATAATCACTAATCATCCCAGATGGTGTGAATCCAAACTTAGTGCTGACAAATAATAAATCAGGGCATTCTGATATTACAGTAGTGCGGTGATTTCACACCGATGGGACATTCAAACTGCTAAGTAGCATAATTAGTTACAGATAACTCCAAGACATTAATCATGCTTGGGATAAATCTTTGAAACAAACATTGAAAATATTCTCTAGCACATATATGACCAAGTGCCTGAAAGGCACTAATTTGGTACTGGGCTTGTAAGCACGCAGGCATTTCAGATGAACGGCGCTTTCCAATACTCAGAATTGATATTCCACCACACAGCTGAGGAAATGAAGTACCCTTCCACAACCACCTTTTCAATTTCTCAAGTTTTGCTCCGTTAAGACATTTCATTTATATTCAAGAGAATCTGAATTTTATTCCACTATCTCTTTAAAAAATACAACTGTCCTTTTATGAAGGAATGCAATACCCACCTCCAGAACAACTGTGAAGCCAGTCAGTTTTGTTTTGGGATCTTTCCTAGTGCTTACCTCAACATTTTAGCTTACTTCCACTCAACATGTCCTGTAAAGCTTCCCAAAGTCTTTCAACCTCATGCCCTATTCAGACCTACTTTCTCTGAAATCAACCTCTGCTTGTTCACTTGCCTTAGTTTCCCTTCAGAACTTACTCCTCCTGTGTACCATTCAGTCAGAATCTCGACCTTCACCAGCTACTCTCAGCAACCAAGCCATATCCAGGTATTAACAATGGGGAACGATTTAATGAAAACTATCTTCCGCACTAATATAACTGCATTTTCAACCATTAAGCTTGAAAATGAGCAGAGTTTGGGATGTGGTATAATGGTCTATGGGAACCCCAAAACTCATAATACATGAGCAACCAGCTTATGTCTGCACGTGGTCATGAGGTAATAGGCCAGCCCAGTGTATGTGAGCTACCCACATGAGTTGTTGCAAGCATTCAAAAGCACTGTATATGTGGAGAATGCCAGAGAGCACTTACATGTGTTTCCTCTAGATGTTCCATAAACTGAATACCATCCAAAACTCTAAATCCACTCTTCGCGATTTATGTAGCCTTTCATTTAACTTATAGTGATTCTCCAAGTCATAACATTTTAACTTTTAGGAAATTAAATCTGTTGATCTGTTCATTCTTTTTCTTTTAACTGTGGTATTTTAGGTAACTCTCGTAAAACCCTTTCCCTCCCCGAAATTACTGAAAATATTCCCTTGAGTTATTTTCTAGTACTTTTACTTTTTAAATAATATTTAAATCTTCAGTTGATCTGGAGTGTACAGTGGCTGTGGCATGAGCCCATTTCCAAATGGGCAGTATATTTTCCTAATGCCATTAATTTAAAATTTGTTCCAAATTCCATCAATAAAATATACTGTGAATCAATTAAAACACACTTTTATGATGGACTGTGTAGCTTTTTAAACAAATTTGCTCCATCTGTAATAATGCCAACAATGTATAGATTGAACAGTTACAGTAAGAGAAAAATGATGTATGGTATGACCCTATTAAAAATAAGTCTCTAGATATGACATTATATACACATCTGTATAAATATTGAAAAAATTCTAAAGACATACAGATCAAACTGTTCATAACTACATCTAAGGATCAGGATTTGGGATGGAGTAGAATCTTCTTTTTCCACCTCTTTATACTTAATTTTTAAAATTTATAGTAAGCATATGTCTTTTGCATTTTAATGCAAATCCTGTAAACCCAAACAATTCTTTAACATTAACCAACTGTATAAACAAAATATACTTTTCAAATCACTAAATGCACAAAACATTTATTTGATAAGTACCTCCTCTTTCTTTGCTAGACTATGACTTGAACAAGAAATCCACCTTTAACTGAGTTTAGCTTCAGAAGTTTTGGAGTTGTTACGACCGTTGGCCTACAATGACTACTTACATACTACCTAGGAAAGTAAGATATGCATAAGAAAAGTTAAGAGATCAAAGCAGTACAACACTCTTGAGATTAAGGACCACAGGAATCAGATTAGGAAGAAATCCTCACAAGTGTTTTATAAAAAGGATGGGATGGGGCTGATTAAGTTTGATGACATGTGGAGGAAGTGTGTGAGTAAAGTATAGGATCAGGAAAGTAAACATTAAATAGAGGAGTCTCCTTGGAGAATATTTTTATTAAGAAGCAGTCGAGTTAATTCTGAAATGTAAGATAGAACTTAATTACAGAGAATCCTCCATGTGAGCCCAAGGGTTTTGAACTTTGTCATGCAGAACCAGTATGACAAATAGGTATTATTTCTCATGTAAATGCTAATTGCTAGAGAGGGCTACCTCTCCAGAGGTTGAGAAAGATTCTCAAGTTATAACTCAGTATCATTTATAAATAACCTTCACGATCAATTAGCAGGGTGTGACATGGGCTAACACCGAAGGCACTGTTGTGTGCTGGATAGTGCAAACCCTGCAAGCTGGCTTTTGAGATGTAGAGAAATAGATCTGACAGTATTTCCAAAAAATCAACAGGACCTAATGTGAGTGAGACAAGGAAGAGAGATGGCACAGCAAGACTTGGGGAGACTTGAGGGAAAGGAGGAATCCAAAGCGAGAAGGTTTTGTGCCTGGAGTCCTAGAATGTTGGCAGCATTTTAAAAAATAGTTAATTTGGGGGACGCCTGGGTGGCTCGGTCAGTTAAGCATCTGCCTTCGCTCAGGTCATGATCCCATGGTCCTGGGATCGAGTCCCTCATCAGATTCCTTGCTCAACGGGTAGCTTGCTTCTTTCTCTTTCTGCCCCTCCCCTGCTTGTGCGACCTACCCCCCCCCCCGCCGCTGCCAAATAAAATCTTAAAAAAGATAATTTGTATAAGAGTTCATTTTCGGGGAGAAGGTAATGGACTCATGTTTTTTGAGCTAGTGGCCATGTGGAAATGTCTTCTACGAAGTTTGGGGTAGGATACTGAATATGAAGAATAAAGGAAGCTCTTTTTTCCTTTCCTCTTCAAGAAGGCATATTGCTGGAAGAGAAAAAAAAAATCATGACCTACTTAGAAATCATCCCAAATTTGAGTTCCAAGAAGGGGATGGCTTAACAATCCACTGGGTAGAATAAAATAAGAAGTTATATATTTCTCCCCCTCAAAAAATGATGCTTTAAAGAAGCACAGTTTTGCAATGCACTGGTCATTCTTTATCAACTTCACTACAAAAGTTAAAAATAAAGTATTCTATAATTTTTAAAGTTCATATTCCTTAAAAGTTTAGCCTGACTTCCTTTTAATCAAACTGAAGCTTTAGCTCCATTTTAAGTTTATATTTGGAAGAAAAATTTGCCTGGAAAAATCCACCCGTCATCAGGCCATACAGATGCATGGTGCATGGTACAAGTCCTTCCATGATCGCTTGTTTGAGCTTCACACTCTCCAGTGAGGGGATAAGGCTGGAGCTGCAACCTCCACTACACAGATGGATTCAAATGGTACCTAGAGAGGTGCTATGGTTTACCCAAAGCCCACACTCTAAGTTAGTCATAAGGTTTCCCAATCTACAGCCCATGTTGTTTACAGAATTGAGGTTTCCCAAATCTACATCCAGTGTTGTTTACAGAACATCAGACCTCCCGCCATATTGATGTATTCGGCTTCGTATTCACTTTTTAAAATGTTACATTTTCTTATGTTTCATAAACACCATGGTAGTGGGTTCCTTTTCTAATTTTTCTATTAAATTGTGTTTACTTGCCCCTGAAGGAACAAAGTTATGCCCTTTATGAAAGCTTGATATATCGTCTATAAGGCTCTCAAGAAAGATTTACGATCTCACACAGTATTTTACTACTGTCATTAAAAACAAGCGGTAAGATAAAGTGATCTCAATTACACAATAAAAGGGTTGCCCTATTCAAAGGCAGACTGAATTCAAAATGCTTGAAATCACTGAGCTACTGTTTTTTCTTCGGTTCCAAGGTATTCCAACACAATGAGAATGAATGAATTTTGTTTCTTCTATTGTTTATAGCCAACAAATGCCACATATACTGGGAAAATAGTATTTCACCACCAAGGCATGTTTTTTCTTTTTGCCATTATACCATTCCTTGCTTGCCCCAGGCCATGCTCTTACTCGCTCTCTCTGTGGCACATCTGGCAATCTCCAAAGGCTACTCAATCTTCTACAGGTTTGTTAAGTGGTATGTTTTCCTCATACCATAGGATAAGGTTTATTTAAAATCCCTTGTGCTTTATCTGACGGGATGTGGCCCAGGGTGAAGGACAGAAAAGCTGACTGAAATGATACACCTTTGCGACCTCCAGAAGATTGACTCCTATTGTAAGATTTATTTACTGTCAACTATGAGAAATAAAATGCTTCCATTTTACACTGGGGTTAAAAATGTCATCTACAAGGGCAAAATCCATTTTATACGTGCCTTTTAGGATTATTTGTAGCTCCTAATATAGTCCTAAACATATAATGACCACTCAATAAATATTTACTTGCCTTAATTAAAAATAATATAGACATAGTTTAGGGTAGTAGCATACTCCACTGGGTATGAGTGGAGCTGTTTGGGTGTGGTAGAACGCCTACAGAAATGGCACCAACTCTCTGCGCCTTGTGCACACCCTTTGCAATGTGGTTTGGAAGCTCCTACAATCCAAAGGTGTTGTCTATTTCCCTCTCCTTTGAATACAGGATGCCGCACTGACTGGGTTTAGCTAACAGAATGTGGCAGAAGTGACACTGTCAGTTCTGAGGCTGGGCTTTGCTCTCTTGAAAGCAGCCACCATCTGAGCAAGGCCAGGCTATCCTGATGACGGATGAGAGACCTCATGGAGCAGAGACAAGCTGTACCAGCTGAGGTCATCCCAGACCACTCAGGAGCTCCCAGCTGACCCACGGGCTAACCCCCGATACAAGAGCAAACTCAGTTGAAATCAGCCCAAATGGCTGACCCACAAAATCATAAACTAAAAAGATGGTCATTGAGGTTCCCGGGTGGCTCAGTGTTCGACTCATGATTTCTCCTCAGGTCATGGTCTCAGGGCTGTGAGATGGAGCCCCATGTTGGGGCTTAAGATTCTCTTTCTCCCTCCTCCCCCCGCCCCGCTTCTGTCTCTGGGTCGCTCGCTCGCTCTCTCTTACCCTTGCTCTCTTACCCTTCCCTCCCTCTCTCCCCCGTCTCTAAAAAAAAAAAAAAAAAATGGTAATTGTTTTAAGCTCCTAAGTTTTGTGGTGGTATCACAGCAAAAGCTAATTAATGCATGGGAGAAAGAGTGGCATAGGAGAAATCCCATATTCCTGTTTAGAAAAGAGCTTCTGGCAAGAATTTCTCATATTTGTAAGCCTCAATAGAGCCAACTTCCACCCCTCTTTTTATCCCTTATTCATTGCTTCCCAAAAGAACAGGCATAGCTTGCTTAATTGGTAACAGGTTCACATTTGTTGCACATTTTCTGGCAATAGGAATAAGAAGATTAAAGGTGGCTTGTCTGTACTCTTGCTCTCATCTACTTCCTCTCAAGTGAAACAAGCAGTCTGGACTCTTCTGCTCCTTAATTCTTTTTTTTTAAAGATTTTTTTATTTTAGAGAGAGTGTGTGTCCAGGTGACTATGAGTGGGGGGAGGGGCAGAGAGAGAAGGAGGGAGAGAATCTCAAACAGACTCCCCACTGAGTATACAGCCCTATTTGGGGCCCCAGCTCATGACCCTGAGATCATGACCTGAGCTGAAGTCATTATTCAGATGCTTAACCGACTGAGCCACCCAGGCACCCACTGTTCCCTAATTCTTTATGAAAGACACTTCAGTATTCGTGGGTAAGAGAGGGGGCCAACACTGTCATTCACTGTCCTGCTGGTTGTGGTGTGTGAAACAGGCCTATAGGTCCTTCCCAGTGGTCTGTGAAACTGCTCTACAGATCCAGATCTCCTCACAGTCAAGTAGGAGTGACCAGGAAACATCAGGTTCAAACTGCATTTGGCAACACCCATCAGTAGTTAGATGCCCATATGTCTGTTCTCACCAACAGAACCTCAGGAGGAGAAGGGAAGGGCCTTAGTACTTTCTCCTCAACAACATCCAGTAACTGTGAATATTGACGTGAAAATTTTGTATGTACAAAGAAATGGAATTTTTCTCCTAGATTTTCTACATTAGAAATCCACTATTTTTTATTCCAGGTTTCATGGATTATTAGAATGTAACCCTAATTCTTTTATGTTCAATTCTTCTATAAACTGTCTACATAAAAACCACACATCAACTTCCAAACTATTTTGGGCCTTTTATGTTAAGATGAGAAATTACTTTGATCAAACAACAGAAATTCTAATTGTCAGCTTTTCTGCTCTATTTTTTAAATTCTGCACTTTGGTAGTATATCTGGATTATTTTTTCCAAGAAAGAGAATAGGATATAAAATTAGGTAATGGGGGGAGGAGCAAGATAGCAGAGGAGTAGGAGACCTAAATTTCATCTGCTCCCAGGAATTCAGCAAGATAGGGATCAAA
>NC_138385.1:89463541-89553352 GCF_054177405.1 Leptonychotes weddellii | reverse complement strand
TGTTGAATCACAGACCTGTACCAACAAATAATACATTATATGTTAAAAAAAAAAAAAAAAGAAGTGAAGATAGCAGGAAGGGAAAAATGAAGGGGGGGGAAACAGAGGGGGAGACAAACCATGAGAGACTATGGACTCTGAGAAAGAAACTGAGGGTTCTAGAGGGGAGGGGGCGGGGGGATGGGTTAGCCTGGTGATGGGTATTAAAGAGGGCATGTACTGAATGGAGCACTGGGTGTTATACGCAAACAATGAATCATAGAACACTACATCAAAAGCTAATGATGTAATGTATGGTGATTAACATAATTAAAAAAATAAAATTAAATTAGGTAATGGAGGGCACCTGAGTGGCTCAGTCGGTTAAGCATCTGCCTTCAGCTTTTGTCATGATATCAGGGTCCTGAGATCCAGCTCAGGGTCAGTCTCTCTGCTCAGCGGGGAGTCTGCATGTCCCTCTCCATCTCCCTCTGCACCGCCCCCCCAACTCATGGTCTCACATGTGCACTCTCTCTCTCAAATAAATAAAATCTTTAATAAAATAAAATAAAAGTAGGTAGTGGATACCAACTCAATTTAACATGTTAAAAGTGTTTGCTTCACACAGAAGCACACGTACATACACACGTACACATACACGCACACACACACGGAGAGTTCTTTTGGAAGGTATATTAATGAACAACACAAAAATCAAACTTTACATATTTTCATTTCACTTTCCAAAAAACTTAAGGATCATACAATGTAAGGAAATGTGGCAAAAACTGCATGGAATAATCGAGGTCACTATGAAAAGAAAAAAAGCCTAGATTCCCAACTCCATCTTCAATTCAAAACTGGACATTTTGTACATCCCAAGAAATACCACTTTTGGTTGTTCTCAACTCTATGTGAATGGAATTCAGGAAGAGACACGAGACCTGTCTTTTAAGGAAGTATTTACATTTGCAAAACCACCTTATGCATATCTACTTCTATCTACTGTTTAAGTTCTTTTAATATTGGCAAGTCTATTCCGGTTTTTACTTCTCCCTCAGTTTTGGTAAAATTTAAGTTGCATATTACATAAAGCGAACACGTTTATTGGCATAAAGTAGTTCAAGGAGACTTAAACTGTCAGTATTAGAATTATGTTTTTTTCATTTCCAATATGACTGACTTACAGATTTTTCTCTTTTGTCGATTTTTGTTGAAGTTTTATATCTATTAGTCTGTTCAAAGAACTTTGTGTTTTTGTTCATTCCTAACATGTTTTCTCTTTCATTATATTATGCAATTACCCATGTGTTAAGTCCTTCATTCTACTTCCTAAAAGGTTATTCTTTTCA
The DNA here is from genome assembly GCF_054177405.1 of Leptonychotes weddellii. NCBI lineage: Eukaryota > Metazoa > Chordata > Mammalia > Carnivora > Phocidae > Leptonychotes > Leptonychotes weddellii. The sequence continues at coordinate 89,552,021 of NC_138385.1, read as the reverse complement.
AAATCTTCTATTATCTTTAGATGCTTAGCTCATTCTCTTCTTTTTCTAATATAAGGATTTAAGGTTATAAATTTCCTTCTTAGTATCTGTTCAGCTACATTCCATATATTTGGATGTATTCAACTTTTATTATTTATCATTTTGAGGTATTTATAAATTTTATATCTAATTCTTTTTTAATGTAATCATAACTTAGAAGAGTATTTAAGCTTTCTAAATATAAGGAAGGTTTTTCAAAATTACCATCTTTCTATTAATCCTCAACTTAATGGCATTGTGGTCCCGCTTGCTTTATGTTTTAGTGGGTGGTGGTCATATTTTAGTTGTATTCTGCAGGGTTATATTCTACAACTGTTCAGTGCAGGATTTTATATATATGTGCCCATTAGAGCAAGACCCGCTAGAGTGATGTTAAAAATTCTTCATTGTAAACAATTTTTGTCCGTTTAATTTACCAATTACTCAGACTTGTATTGTCCATTTGTGAAATTTTCATTGCATTTCTACCCACTTTTGCTATATTGAGGCCATGTTGTTAATTGCACATATTTAGACTTGTTACATATTCCTGGTAAATTGCACATTTTATCTTTATGTGAGGACATTCTTCACTTAAGGCTTTTTATTTCAAACTATTTGAAATTTATATTCCTTAGAATATTTTGGCTTATTTATGTCCAATAATATGTCAGGTAGAAATACATGCTATGGAAATAAAACAGGCTCTGAGAATAGAGAGTTACAGAGAGGTGCTATGGGAAGCCTTCCTGCTGCAGAAATCTGAGTAAGATGAGGACAGAATCCACATGACTATCTGGGAATAAAGAGTTTCAGGCAGAGAGAACAGCCAGGCAACTGCTGGAACATGCTTGGTGTCTGTGTAAGCCGGCAAGGAGGGAAGCGTGGATATAGAGCAAAAAGCAGAGTACTGAGAGATGACAACAGAAGGGAAAGGGGGTTACATCAAGTATGGACTTGAAGGCCACAGCAGGATTTGAGAACTTATTCTGAATCAAAGAGAAAGCTATTAGAGGGTTCTGAGCAAAGAACAATTAAGACCTGACTTCCATTCTGATATTATCAATTTGACTGCCATGTTTAGGAAAGATTATGGGGCTGGGGTACAGGATAGGCCAAGCGTAGAAGCAAATAAACTAGTTGGGAGACTTCCAAAATAATTCAAATGTCAGATCATGGAGTTTAGATCAGGGCAACAGCAGTAGACAAGATGAGAAATAGTCTAATCTGGGGGTTTACTTGGAAAGTTAGAACTGGCTAGACTTGCTGATGGACTGATAGAGAGTTTGAGAGCCAGAGCAATCAATCTTATAAGCTTGATATGAACAATTAACACGTGTGGATGACATTTACAACAAGGAGGATTATAAGAGGAGCTGGAATGGGTAAGGGATATCAGGAATTTGTTTTATTACCTGTTAAGTCTGAGATGCTTATTACTTATCCAGGTGCGGATGTCTGGTTGATAATGGAGTTCAGTCTAGATGCAGTCTAAAGATATAATGTGGGAGTCATCACATAAAGAGTCAGTCTTTAGAACTGTGAAATGCAGTCAGAGCACCCAGGGAGTGCGTGAAGATGGAGAAAAGAAGAGATCTAATGATGGAGCCCTAGGGCACTCCAATGTTTAAAACTAGAAGATGAAAAGAACACAAAGGCAAGTGAGAGAGAGCCATGTCCTGCAGGCCAAGGAGAGAAAGTGATTTAAGAAAGATAAACTCCACTGCATCCGAACATAAATGACAGGTCAAGTAAGATGAGAAATGGAAATGTCTAATTCCAGGACTGGCCATGTGAACATCCCTCGGGGAACTTGAACTAAGTCATTGCTGAAGAGTAGTTAGGGCTGAATGCCACATTGGAATGTGTTCAAGCGAGAACAACGTGGGAAAGGAAAAACAAAGTAGAGACAACTCAAGTTTTGTTTTGTTTTCTAGGTTTTGGGGGGTTTTTTGGTAAAGGAGAAGTAAAAAAATGGGGAGCAATCGAGATGGCTTGGTTTTTGGTTTTTTTGAAGATGGAAGACACTAGACCATGTTATTGATAATACTGGGAAAACTGATTATGCAGAAAGAAAGGGAACTGCAGGCATGAAGTCCTTCTATTTCTGAGGTCAAACTTTTTCTGTAATGGGCCGAATAATAAGTATATTAGGCTTTATGGGCCATACTCCTCAGCTCTGTCCTTGTAACCCAGAGAAGCAGCCACAGACAGTATGCAAACAAATGAGCATGGCTGTATTCCAACCCCACTTTATTTTCAAAAACAGGAAGCTAGCTCAAATTGGCAGTTGTTTGCCAACCCCTGTTCTAGTCTATAAATATTTTCTGGATTGGAATTAAATTCTTTTGAGTAAATGGAAAATTGTATACTATATAATAATCTATTAGATGGAACTGAACCTCTGTTTTATAGGAAGATTCTAGATTAATGACTTGTCACGCTGCAGGGACGTTCCTAGATCTGGACCACATCACTCTCTTAGTCCCATTCTAATTCTCATCAGTATCTATTATTAAGTTAAAGACAACACTGAAGATTACATATAGCTGAGAATACTCTATTTTTGACAATAGAAATATAAAGGTGTCAATTAAGCAGCATACCAGGGCTGAAACCAACACTGTAGAATAAAACTTAAAGGAAAATAAATCGCAATTTCAGTAGACCTAACATAGAAACCCATATACAAAACACACAAAGATCTCAGTTGACTGTTATTTAAACTCCGTATCACTCAAAAGAGTGACTTAACTTCCTTAATAGCTAACATTCAAAATTACCCTACTTTGACAAATACCTAGCATTCAGAACAAGGGAGAGAATCGTTCCAATATGGAAACTTACACACTATTAGAATAATTACATTTTAAGGGGGGATCTGATCAGTTAGCAGTCACTCAGAGTTGAGTAGGGTGAAGATGGTGAGATGGTAAAATCTTTTTACATGAGGAATAGTTGAAGCATCAAATGACATTTAATATGGAAAAGAGAATATTTAGGATAGACATGAGTAAAGTCTCTCAACACGTGAAGACTGATTATATGAAAGGGAAAATAGAAAACCATTGGTTGTAGGGTATCTTACATCTAAACAACGTAAGGAAAACTTCTGAAATTTTATCAGGCCTGACTATACATGTTGCTAAGTGAGGTGGTGAACTCTCTAAAAGTAATCAAGGAGAGGATATTTTACTCACAATATTTATGCCTTTATTTTCTCATCAGTAGAAGAGAAACAGAGGGTGGGGGAAATGGGGAGATATTAGTTAAACGGTACAAACTTCTAGCTAGAAGATGAGTAAGTTCTGGGATCTAATGCATAGCATGGTAACCTTAGTTTATAATACTGTATCATGTATTCCGATTTTGCTAAGAAACTAGAGCTTAAGTGTTCTCACCACACACACAAAAAAAATAATAAAACGGTAACTATGTGAGGTGAGAGATGTGTTAATAAGCTTGGTTGTGGTCATCACTTCACAGCATATACAAATCTGTAATTTTTTCGTCAAATATTTCTCAAATCTGGAAAAAATTCTATCATATGATATTTAAGTGTTAATTGAAGTCCTGTATGTAAAGCCCTTTGCATAGTCTCTGACATGTGTGCTCTACCCTCTTAGGAGAATTTTCTAATTAATTTGCAGGCCTCCCCCTTTTTTAACAGGACTCCAGAAAGGTTAAGATAAATTTAGGCATCCCCTAGGAAGTAACTGAACCATGGAAAATAAAACATCAATTTTTTGTCATTAAAGAAGCTCTTCCATCATGACTCTGTTCTGCCCGTTTTATAGATCTTTCTGGAATACTCCACTGGCTAGGGCTCTGCCTGGGCTGTCAGCCATAGGGTTCAGCAATACAACCACCAAGCCATCACTTTTCCAACTCATTAGACCGTATCATTAGAGCTGTTGCCACTAGAGCCTTTATAGCTCAGGGCATAAATATGTCTGAGCCTAAGTTTGGGAACTTAGAGCTGATGCTTCATTTTCCTCTCTTTTTTTTTTTTTTTTATTTTGTAACACAGTTAATAGGAACATTCTCCCAAGGCTTAGATTATGAGGGTTTTGCCTTTAACATGCTTTTGCTTATGAGACTATTTCTGAGGTAGAAGCACCATCTTCTTGGGGCATCTCCATTATAGAAAAGGGCAGGTCATGCATTGCTGGTAGCCTAAGGTGGCTCTGAAATGTTCTGTCAAGCACACAGAATGCCAGGCTTTGACTCTTTCAACATCACAGAAAAGCAAAGCTGCAGCGTGCTCTGTTTGGTATTTTCATGTTCCAGATGCTTTTGTGAGCGTTTTATTTAACGGGTGAATTTTATAACAAGATGCAATTTTAAGGGCTGACTGTTTCTTGAGAGGTGTGTTTAGATGTTCATTTCTCACCATTATTTGCTTTGTCCCTGGAATCACACAGGCTAAAAATCTAATTACATTTGTTGACATTCCTCTGCCCACTTATTTTTCAGGTGCACAATTATAGAACAATACTGACAACACAATTGTGACTAATTGTATGGTATTTTATCATTGATAAAGTGCTCTCATGTACATCATCTCATGGGAAATCCCAGAGGTAGGAGCTTATTAAACAACTGTTATTTAAAAAGCATTGGCTAGGAGCCCCCACAACTGAAGTAGTTTAGGGTATTTTAGGGACAAACCAGTGAGCTGGGATCTGTACTAGCCATCACAATGATTCACATTACACAGTGTATCAAAGACAAATGTGAATAGACAGATTCCAAGTAAATGCAAGTTATTTTCTGTGTGTCAGACATATGTCCCAGTTACATTACTTTCCTAGGGCTGCCATAACAAAGTACCACAAACGGGGTGGCTTAAAACAATAAATTTATTCTCACAGTTCGGGCATCTGGAAGTCTGAAAACAAGGCGGTGGCACTGTGGGTTCCCTTTGGAGGCTCTGAGGGTTAGTCTATTACATGCCTCTGTCTTAGCTTCCGATGGTTGCCCATAATCCTCAGCATTCCTTGCTTTAGAGATTAACCATTCCAATCTCTGCCACTTGCTTCACATGGCATTCTCTCCTGTGTCTCGGGGTCTTTGTTTGCTCTTTTTAGGAGCCAAATCCTAGTGGATGGATTAGGGCTCACTCTAACCAAGTATGACCTCATCTTTGCTTGATTAAATCCACAAAGACCTTATTTTTTAATAACCTCATACTCACAGTACCACAGTTTGCAACTTCAAAGTTCTTTTAGGCAGACACAATTCAATCCATAACACCAGCCTGACCGACCAGTGACAATGTTTTATTTCTCTTTTTATATTCCAAGTAGGATAATACCTACTTGCCACAGACCTACTTCTTGTGACTTTGCCTCAAGTGTCGCTGCAATCCGTGTACCCAGAAAGAGCCTTCCCTTTACTTCTGGCCTTCCCACCCTGTGGCCATCAGGCTATACTGGGTTCTAATGATCTTTTTGACAATACCACTCTGCCTCATACAGCTACAAATGTTGCCGATTGCTACCAATTCCCCCTCTAGCCTCAGGTTCAGGGATATTAATGATGGGACCTGTGCCCTCACTGACAAATGGAGGCAGAAAATTGGCCAACCTGGATCTCACTCTCTATGTCCAACGGAACTGGATTTACAGCACTGAAATTGCACCTTCCCTCTTCATGTCACAGACTCTAAGCCAATTTAAAGCCCTTTATATACCAGAACAATAACCTACCTCCTTTCCTATGCTAGGGTAAACCTCTTTCCAGAGTGACACTGTGAAAATCAGGAGAGGCCACCGCTCCTCACCAGGACACAATCTCTCCCAAGGTCTCAACAATCAGAAATCAATCTGCCATTTTGTGATCGACGTTGTGAGTTGACAACGCAATATACATTCTTCCCCTTTTCCTTGGTAAGGGAACAACTATTTTGTGGGGTGTGGAAATAGGCCTAGCAAGAAAATGTTTGCCGAAACTTTCACTGCAGATAAAGGTGGCCACTAAGATGTAGACAGAAATCTTTTAGCAGGACTACTGTAAAATTTCCTTACAGGGGCCTGACTCCGTTCCCTTTTCTTGCTGTAGCAGCCATCTTTCCACTATGAGGTGACTTTAATGAGAGCGGTACATTAAGGATGACAAAGTAAGAAAACAGAAGGTTAACTGGGCATCAGTGACATTGTAGAGCCTCCAAAGCAGCCTTGAACTTCACTTACACTGCCCCCCCTCCAGGGGACATTTAACTCTATGTTAACATTTAGCAATGTTTTGACAAGCCACACTTGAGGGGGGTGGTATTACTGGCATCTAGTGAGTAACAGTCAAGGACAAGGCTAAACATTCTTTAGCGCACAGTACAGCCCCCACAACAGAGAATCATCAGGCTCAAAGTATCATTAATTCTGGGGTTGGGAAGGTTTGCATCTGAGGATAAAATCCTGTTCTTTCAAGCCTATGTCGTTAACAGTCAAATCTAGTCCCTGGTACACAATGGAACAATTATCAAAATCTTTTCATCTTTCTCACTGTGATGTTGTAACATGTAAAAACTAGAGCAAATATTAAACAAATGGTGGTGGGACTCAGGCTTCCTTTACTTGATATTTCCACTATGACGAACAAACAGTAATTATAGACACTGTAACATACTGCCAGACAAGACATCATTAATAAAGGTGTTGCATCATTGCTCTGAGTTAAAAGCAATAGACGTGATTCCTAAAAAATGTAAACACAAATACAACCCAACAATTGCACTCCTAGCTATATACCCAAAAACTTGTAAACAGGTACTTAGATAAATACTTGTACATGAATGTTCATAGCAGCACTATTCGCAACAAATAATAGATGCCAACAACCTGAACATCCATCAATGGATGAATGGATCAACAAAATGTGATATATACATACAGTGGGGTATTATTCAGCCATAAAAAGGGATGAAATATTGATGCATGCTATAAAATGGATGAACCTCAAAAACATTATGTTCAAGTGGCAGAGGCAGGCACAAAAGGTCACATATTGCATAGTTCCATTTGTATGAAGTGTCTAGAATACGCAAATCCTTAGAGAGAGAAAGCACTATAGTGTTTGCTAAGGGCTAGGGGGAGGGGGTTGGGGAGTGACTGGTTAATAGATACAGGGTCACCTTTTGGGATAATAAAAATGCACGAGTACCACATAGAGAGGATGGTTGTACAACCTTGTTAAAATACTAAATGCCACTGAATTGTATACTTTAAAATAATTACGATGTTAATTTTTAAGTTATGTGTATTTTACCACAGTTTTTAAAAAGCAATAGGCTAATCCTGGTTGTCTCTGTTCATAAATAGTTATTTGGGACCCACCAAATTTCCTAAGGGACCAGAGTCTTTGCTCAGAAATGAGATTGACTAAGAGAAAATTCAGAATCCTGGCATTTCAACTTCAGACGCCCAAGGTCTAGGATATCGACTCTTTGTAAACTGGAAATGACCCATTTCCAAACCTTCTACCATGACTGCTTCTTCTCTGAATGGCTGACTGGAAAAGGGGAAAACAGTGAAGTGGAACTTTTGAGCTGGAAAGTATTAGCAGCAGAATCTCTGCTTGGAGACGAGGTGACAGTCCCAAGTCAGATTCCAGCACCTCCCTCTATAAAGGTCTTCCAAAATTCAATAGAATCACACCATAACTTGTGGGGTATTAAGGTCGCCTCAGTCTAAAAGATGCTTTGTGTCACTCTGGTGAAATTCCTTCATATTATAAGAGCTCTATTTAAAGGTTCTGTTGAGCACATTTCAGGAATCTATGAATAAGCTAGGTTTGCATGTCAATCTATTCGAAACTAGAATTAAATTCACTTTTCAAACAGCTTTTTTCCCCCAACTAGACTGTTGGCAGAACTCTTAATCTGAACTGAAGTGGGGCAAGTGCATAAACTTTCTCACTTCTTTTAGCTATTTATGGATAAGGAATCGTGGTAGGATGTTCATTTCCTCCAATCCTACAACAGGAAAAAAATCCCCCATCTTGACCTCAGAATTTAATAATGGATTTATGTTTCTCTTTTTTCAGAATATGAGCTGCAACAGAAACACCTTACCTTTTGATCTTTTTTTCCGGACTCCATGCAATGACTGTTTATGGCTACATTCACACAGCAGCAATTAGTAACAGCACTGCTTGGGTGAATTTATCAAGGCAAATTTTAGTTTTTAAACTAGGCCACACAAATCATGGTATTGAGCAAATACTGCTACTATCTACGATTCTTAGAATTTAAGGATTAACTGGTCATACCGAAAATTTTTAATATAGATCTCTAAGCTTAAAACTGTTTTACAGGTAGCCTGGGTGGCTCAGTCAGTTAAGCATCTGACTCTTTATTTCAGCTCAAGTCATGATCTTAGGGTTGTGGGATCAAACTCTGCCTTGGGGCTTCTTGCTCAGTGGGGAGTCTACTAGAGATTCTCTCTCCCTCTCCCTCTGACCCTCCCCAACCTCTCACCACATGGGTGCACACTCACACACTCTCTAAAATAAATATTAAAAAATAACATTTTGGCTTTACCAAACTACATTGAGTTGAAGCTAAATGAGTCAGCAATTAGTTTCTTTAATAAAGTTTACAAAATAACCAACAAATGTTTAAAATAAATACTAGTTTTTACTGCCCAATCCTTTGAAAATTCCTTCTAAATAACACAATTACAACTGTCAGCACTCAACCACTCACCCCCAATTATTTTGCACTCTTCCTAAGTTACATAAAGCATGTGAAACCAGATCCAGATTTTATAAATTATAATTACAGTTATAAAATTGGTCACCTTTATTTTAAAACCACAAATTTTAATGGCTCTAAGTTGTTTAAGAGCAGTATATTTCTGTTTCTTCGGTGTTTAAGGTTTGGTGCATGAATGGCTGGAAGTTGATAAAGTTATAAAAATCAATGGTATGCCAACAATTTATGAATAATTTTACATCAGAAGTTGTCAGGATCCCATCCATATTAGTTCCCAAAAGCAGACTTCTATCTGCAGACATCTACATTTCTTTGCCTGAAGGCTTTTTCTGGCCTCCAAGTCCACTCTGCATATACAAGAGGCAAGTCCTAAGTACCAAAGCATTATCACCCCACCAGGAATAGTCCTCAAACAGCGATTTGTCAGGACTGAGTGTATGAATACCCGTGGCTCTCTTGCCTTTCAAGGGGCCTAACATGGGGTCATGTTCTATACTGCTAATCACACACACACGGCTGCCACAAAGAAGTCCACATTTCCTAGTCTCTCTTGTAGTAACTGTGGTTATGTCACAAATTCTCACCATTTTTTCTTTTCTTTCCTCCTTCCTACAGGGAGCAACATAGATATTCCAGAACTGAGCTTCAACCATGTATGTGAGGACCATACTTAAAAACTATTTTTTAAAACTATTTGAGAGAGAGAGAGAGAGAGAACATTCAAGTGTGGTGAGGAACAGAGACAGAATCTCAAGCAGACTCTGCATTGAGCGTGGGGTCTGACCTGGGGTTCAATCTCACAACCCATGAGATCTTGACCTCAACAGAAACCAAGAGTTGAGCAGTTAACCAACTGAGCCACCCAGGCACCCTGTGAGGACCATGTTTTGGGAAACTGAGGAGCAACATCACGAAAGGTCCCTGTATGATGAGGTGGAACAGGAATGTCCTGGCACTGTATTTTATTCTCTCTGTTATAGCCATTTTCTCTTATCCTACCACAGTATTCAATTAAGAGCAGAAAAAATCTTCATCCACATGATAGCATGTCGGGATAGGACATCACTATAGGATCAGCCTCTAGGCAAATGCCACATGTATACAATGATGCCATCAGCTTGCAGACCCCAATCTCCGTCATCACATTTTCACTTGTCAGTAGTCTCCTCAATGTCGTCTCCAACTCTCATGAGGTTTGACATACTGAGGGAATCATGGAGCCCCTTGTAGGAACTGTAGCCACTAAGTACAGATCCCAAGCTTGCTTACAATCCCCCAAGGAATTAAGAATGAGTAAGAGGACAATATGGAAATGTACTTCAATTTGATCAAGCAGATCTCTAATGTGCTCATAATGTGAGTTCAACCAAAGTAGCGACATGTGAACACTGACCTCAACTGAAATGATATAATCCTCCCCACTGAAAGCCTGCATCTGAGTGAAAGGTTGTACTCATCAAGATGGATGGGCCACGGAGGGAAGAGGAAAGAAATTCATCAACAGAATTGTTTCCCAACCTACACCAGAGGACTTTTGGTTGCCCAAAGGAACGCCAAAAGGCAGCAAGGAATGATACATGAAATATACCCAGCAGATACAGTTAAGTCCCCTTCTGTAAAGGAAGGATACAGTTTACAACTGTTCTTGTTAGGAGTAAGAGCTTTAAAATTAATAAGTTGTTTAACAATCTCTCTCCCAACAGAACAAAATAACCAAAACAGGAAGATGAAACACCATACTTTTAATAGTTATCAACTAAAAAGGTTTTAAAGATGTAGTTTCTCCCAAGACTCATCAGTCTCGATCAAACCCGTCTTTCTACTGTTACCCTCTATGAGTACATTAGGAAAAAATACAGAACCTATCTGCTTACTACAAATACCAATATTGCAAAATTGTCTGCACACAAAAGCTCAGTCCCAGTACCACCATGTCCTGGCTTATTAGGTACTAATGACAGAGACTCAAGCTTGATTTTAAGATTTTCCTTATCCTGAGACCTAAAAATTCAATTATTCAAAAAATTGGAAGACTATTTCTACCATAAGAGTTCTCCTCCTTGGGTGCACATTAGAATCTCCTGGGGAAATTTTAAATTTCCAATGCCCAGATTGCACCCTATACTAAGTACAAAAAAATTTCTATGGGTTGGTAGTAGCCAGATGTATTTTTTAAAAAATCTTCCCAGATGTTTTCAGTGCATAGTGGAAGTTGAGAACCCCTTGTGTAGATGAAAGCTCTACATTCAGTTAGCTGCATCTCCTGGGCTTCCTCACATTTCTAAAGGAGGGCTTTAAATGTCTAGATTACTAGCTTCGTGTGAAAAATCAGGAAAACTGGCAACATTCCCCAGCAACCATGTTTGGCAGCCATTAACTGGGGCTGAAGAGCAACTACTGACCCCTTTAGATGTGACATATTCTCTTCAATTTGCCACAGTCTCTACCTGATCCATTTCATTAATTTAAGTTAGGTAAGGGGACCCTATAGTCGTTTGAGTTTGAGACACTCTATAGAGAAAAATATATATTTAGACAAACTATACGAGATAATTAGACAACAAAATTGCTTCTTGGAAACTCTGACCTAGTTTTATTCGAGTCTGGACACACAGGGAGCACTTTGGGGGAAATACAACCAGGAGCATGTTTTAAGAGGAGCTAAGGAGTTCCAGAAACACTAAGAAGAGAGACTTGAGTAGTTTGTCAATCTAAATTATCCTCCCTGGCCCTGCACCCCTATCCTCACATTCCATGTTAGAGTGAAGATTATTTACAGAAAGAGGGAAATAACTAAAAGATCTGCAGGGAAGGATGTCAGCTGTTTTGATGCCATTAATCACAGCAGCAACAGGGGCTAATGCCCTTGGTGCAAATGACAGCACCTTGACAACTCTTATGGCCACCCTTGAGGCAGACACCAACAGGAACCAGGAGGGTGTGACCTCTTTGTGGACAGCAGTGCTGGAGAGCCTTCGGTGAGCCTTGTCAGCAATAGCTTTTGACATTTCCAGTGGTCACCATATATAAAAGAGGAAGAAGAAAATGGCAGGTGGGACAGAAAAGTCAATGGGTTTGCATTCAGTACACACCTAAGGTGTCCTGAACTCTCAGAATTATTTGAGCTGAATCTGAGAGCTAGATGCCATCTGCGTGAGGAGGGGATGGAGCTAGGGAAATGCTGCTTGGTGATTATGACCCAGACTGTTGGGCTTACCCACACCATGCAGTAGCAACATTAAAAAAGGCAGCTCGATCAATTTTATCACTGGCTTGGCTAACCTGTTAGCTGATTAATTACCAATACGCTTTGTGTTTTTTAAAAGTCACTCCTCATTAAATATATTTAAGCATCTTAAAAAGAAAATTCCTATTTTCAATGCCTCAATTGTCATTGCACTGAAGGTTTTCCCTTGTTCTTTATCGGCAAAGGGCACCACTTGGATTTTGGTCAGGTCTAACAGTAAACACTGTTATTTTTTCTTCCAGTTCTTTACAGGAAAGAAAAGAGGAAAATGTTCCTAGTGCTTTGTAGGAAACATGCTTTTTGGCATTCTTGAGAGTTTCCTTCTAAAGAAAGTCTCTTGGACATGAGTGTACCTAAGTTATTGTGATCAGCACCCAGGGAAATTGTAGGAAGAGGAATAACTAAAGGGTAAAAGCAACCTCCCAAGCTGAGTGAATGGTACATGGGAACTCACCGTACCATTCTAAGTTTACAATTCCTCTGTAAATCTAAAACTACTTCAAAATGAAATGGTTTTTAGAACTTTACTTACTTCCTGTTTGTTAGCAAAGGTAAGATTTTCAGTAATGCAGAGACTGAGGAAGTTTGGTTAGAAATTAACAAGTTTTGGGGCACCTGGGGGCTCAGTTAGGCATCTGAGTCTTGATTTTGGCTCAGGTCATGATCTCAGGGTCGTGAGATCGAGCCCTGCATCAGGCTCCCAACTGGGCATGGAGCCTGCTTAAGATTCTCTCTCTGCCCCTCCCACAGCACCCTCCTTCTCCCTCTCTACAAAAAAAAAAAAAAAAAAAGCAAAGAAATTAAGTTTTTCCCAAAACTATATTCAGATGGTTCATTTTCATTATCTTACAAAAAATTCTGTGATTTTTAACTCTCAATATTTTATTTTAAACTGTATTACAGGGACGCCTGGGTGGCTCAGATGGTTGAGCGTCTGCCTTCAGCTCAGGTCATGTTCCCAGGGTCCTGGGATCGAGCCCCGCACCAGGCTCCCTGCTCAGTGGAAAGCCTGCTTCTCCCTCTCCCTCTGCTGCTCTCCTTGCTTGCGCTCTCTCGCTCTGTCAAATAAATAAATAAAATCTTAAAAAAAAAATAAACTGTATTACAAATCCATCTTTGAGACACCATCATAAAGCAAATTCCCTGTGGTTGTTGATTTTAACAATAATTCAACCCTCAATCGTATTCACCAGAGCTCTCCCACAGGCAGTAGGCATGCTTTTATTTCAGGATAATAGTATTTAGAAAAACCTTGCACAGAAATGTTTTTTCCTTTTGGATTCTTGGCAGATATCACCATATTTTGAAAGGAAACACTGGAGGGGCTTCCATTTGTCTAACATTGGAGCCAAAGCTGCATTACTCCTTGCAGCCAAGTATGCAAATTTCTGATCTATCAAGGCAACAGGCAGAGATTAGAAAGGCCAAGAATCAAGATTCAGAGCAAACCTAAGCTATGGAAAGAAACTGCTCAATCCAGCAACTGTATTTTAAAGTAACCGTTCTAGGGATAACTCAGAGAATATTCTGAAATTGATCTTTAGCCCTCCTTCATTCTGATGATGATCATCATCATCATGATCATAATGATGACAGACATATTTGAGCCCTTAATAAGTATTAAGAACTAGGCATTGTGTTCATGGTTTCAACTACATTATCTCATTTAGTTCTTGAGACAGGCCTATCAAGTACATAATGCTAATTGTTCCTATTTAATCTAGTGAGAAACTGAGTCAGTGAGAATCTGCTCCATGACACCTATGTGCAAGAATTCCACATTCCTTTCCTTTTCTCAATCTTCATCCACTGTGGTGGTATCTATGGTTGTCATTGATCCTTCTGCTTCAGCAGGGCCATCTCTCTGGTCCTCAGCCAGCTGTTGGCTACTGCAAGACCACAGCAGATCTTTGTTGACCACAGACTACTACAGAGATCTCCTCAGGGTAGGACTGCCAAGTTAAAAAATACAGGACACCTTGGGGCGCCTGGGTGGCTCAGATGGTTAAGCATCCGCCTTCGGCTCAGGTCATGATCCTGGGGTCCTGGAATCGAGCCCCACCCTCAGCAGGGAGCCTGCTTCTCCCTCTCCCTCTGCCTGCTACTCCCCCTGCTTGTACTCTCTCTCTCTCTCTCAAAATAAATAAAATCTTTAAAAAAAATTACAGGACACCCGGATAAATCCAAATTTCGATAAATGTCCTTTATAGCATAGGTATGTCCCATGCAATATCTGAAACCATGATGGTGTTTATGTGTAATTCAAACTTAACTGGGTCTCCTTTACTCTACCAGGCAAACCTCTCTGTTAGCAACCATCACAGCCAGAGGGCTTAGTTTCCAGCCTCTTCCTCATTCATCCCATAGCCATTTTCCATCTAGGGAACAGGCAAAGGAAGGGTCCTGTGACTCTGAAAAGGTCATGGTTGTATCCAGTGATCTGCTCCCCACTAACACAGTCATGGGAAGATCAGAGGCTTTATCAATCCAGACCAGCCCACTGAGAAATGAAAACACACACAATGGCAATGGAGAGAAAATCCATCTGTTGAAGTCTAGTGTCAAGGGGCTCAGTCTGGGAGCTTGCAGTGGCCACATGGCAGAGAACTCGGGTGGACCTGCCTGAACCCCATTCAAGCCCAGTCCTCTATAGACTCTGCTGGTGGCTCTCAGTCTACAAACATTCACACTGTCTCCTCATCCCCAGCCCCCAGATAATCTCACCTGGAAACCCAGCTCTGCAAAAGCTCTTAACACCCCAGCTGGCCATTTAAAACAGTAACAACTCAGGGTTCCTGGGTGGCTCAGTTAAGCATCTGACTCTTGATTTCGGCTCAGGTCCTGAGATTGAGCCCCGCATCAGGCTCTGTGCTAAAAATGGAGCCTGCTTGAGATTCTCTGTCTCTGTCTCTCTCACCCTCCCTCTGCCCCCTCTTCCCACTCATGCTCTTTCTCAAAAAAATTTAAAATTAAAAATAAAACAATAACAACTCAAAACATGCTTACTACTACGCAAGTAACAGACACACAGATGTTTTTAGTATTTGGTTTCTATCACATTACTCTTTTACCCCTATGATCTTTCAGCATTGCTTTAAAAAGACTGACTTTACTTAAATTGGCCCAACAGAAAGTACTTACATAAAAGATCCGTGAGAGGGATCTTAACCAAGGGAAGCTAAAGAATTATTTCCCCTCCAATTATTTTTGTATTGGTGCCCTGGGGCCACGATGATTCCATCTCTAGATAAATACATGGACACTAAGACTAGCCACAAGGAAAGGCCAATAGGATCACATTAAGAATTGCCTTCACTTACTAATAAAGAGAAGATCCAAATTTCAAAGTAAATTGTGGTAACAATGCTTTAAAACTTGCTTCATTTCTTCAATATTAATAAATACACTGACCATATAGCTCTAGCTACAGTACTATATTGTAGCAGGAGTCTCCTTAAAGATAGCCTTGATCATGGAGTAATGACTTTGTTGATCTAATTATCTCGATTTTCTTTACCAAAATTGAAAACGAGGCAACCATCTGGTTAACTCTTCATACAAACTACTGGCAAAAAAAAAAAAAAATTTTCCCAAACAACCATAATTTATTGTATTCAGGGAATCTGTCTTTATTTTTATTATGTTATGTTAATCACCATACATTACATCATTAGTTTTTGATGTAGTGTTCCATGATTCATTCTTGGTGTATAACACCCAGTGCTCCATTCAATACGTGCCCTCTTTAATACCCATCACCAGGCTAACCCATCCCCCTCCCCCCTCCCCTCTAGAACCCTCAGTTTGTTTCTCAGAGTCCACAGTCGAACCATGAGAGACTAGGGAATCTCTGTCTTAAGTACTTGATTCAATCTCTTTCTGAATCAGATTCTTTAAACATTTATGAAAAGAACTGGCCAATAGTAATAAAATCTCCTCCTTATAACAACAACAAAAATCAATCTTGTAATTTGTCTCTTTTATCTTATTATTTTTGGCTTTTTTGGTTGGATAACAATTGCAGGTAAGAGGAGGCTATTTGGCATTTTGAACATGTAATGCATATACTGTGCATTTATAGGTTCCTTTAACATATATGCTCTGGTTTTGAACCAGGTGGGGGTGACCGTTCATGTAAAAGCAACAGGATACTTGTGCTAGGGTTTTGTTGTTGTTGTTTTGCTTAGCAGAGCTGTTTTAGGCCTTGTCCATCCTTGCTATTCTTTTCCATATTCCAAATGGCAACTCCCAACGAAATGCTATGACGTTAGAAGGCAATAGATAGAAAAGCTGAGAAATCCAGTTATTATTAGTTCATCCCATATTTTTCCTTAGCCTTTCTCCTCTCTTCAGCCATGGTGGGATCTGACTGAAGTTCATTATTTACTGTAAATTGCAAAACATTTGTTAACATTATTAATGAGGCAAGGAAAAAAAGTGGGTGTAGGATGGAAGGAAAGGGAAAAACACTTAGGAAATTTCTTCCCAATTGTTTCTCCATGCAGAAACCCTTTGCCAACTCTCTGAACCAAATTTCTGTTGATCCTCATGCTTCGTGAGCATCAAACAGAACCTAGAAGGGCATCTCAGTTAATCATTTCCATGTACACTTTTATAATTCATTGATTTGACAATTTTACCATAATCTGTCACGTCATGATCATTTAGTATAATAGAGGAATCAAAATCTGAACTATTAGTCTCTGTAATTATATTTATTGACTTAAAATCTGGGCTAGAAAAAAAGTCTGGGCCTTACAGTACACGTTTAACAGCTGCAAATTAATCATGATTATTGTTAACTCTTTTCCAACCAACTAAAATCAAGCTGATTCGCTTCTTTCAAAAATAAGTAGTTTTTCCAACTAATCATGGCCTGAGAAAACAAACGGAGTCTCTGACATAGTTTACCGACTTCCTGCCAGAATTTGCCAAATTCAAAATTCCTGGGGGAATAGTGACTTTTCCAATTTGGTGAAAAGCCCTGCAACACTTGCCTCAATAAAAATATATGCAGTGAAGCAAAAGTTTGTCACTGAAGTGGCAGGGAGTGAAGCAGACCAGATGCTGGCGGCATGCGCTCACCTCTCCTCAGCCTCCCTGCAGGCCCCTCAGAGGTTCCCATACAAGTGTGGCTTCCTCCTTCTCTCTGCTGGACAGCAGCGGCCACCCGCGGCAGCACCACTGGTCCATGCATGGGGCAGCCCGAGACGCTGGGTGATTAATGCCTCAGGAGCCAGCCGCCACCAGTGAGCGATAGGAGATGGTAGACAAATACACCAGCCTCCTTACCCCTCAGGAGGACAATTCTCAAGGGTGGTCCACACAGTTCCGAGACATCCCAGAGAAAGTGAATTCAAGCTACCCATAGTAGCACCTTGCTCAATGATGTAGCTTTTATTGGCTTCCTCCTTGCCCTATCTCACCTCTCACAGGATCATGTCACAGACAAATGGGAGACAGACAGAGCGATCCTCATCCCACTACCCTGCCCCAGATGGCCTGTAGAGGTCCTCCACACTTGGAAAATCAGAGCTGCTCTACGTCACATTCTTCATTGTACAAGTGGATCAGGCCTGCTGCTCCCAGCACTTGCCATGTACACAGTACAGGCCAAGAGTAGCATGCGACCTCGCTCTCCGTTGGGCAGCTGCACGCTTCTCAAGTCCCTTGACTACCCTGGAGTTGAAGAGTAGCCTACATACCTCAACTATCTCATGGACAGTATAGAACAGGCTGAAAGATTAAATGCAACATTTCTGATGTTAAAAATGCAGGCATCTACCTTTTAACATGAGCAATTCATTCCTGTGTTTCCCATTACCTATTCTAGGGGTTCTCATTATTTTAAGTGGAAAAAAAATTGTCATGTCACATTTCAATCTAAATCCCCCATGTTCAAATTTCTGTTTCATGATCACCCATTCATAGTGTTGTTAACATAGAGCTTCTTTGCACTGATACCCCTCTTGGCACAGGCAACACAAAGCAGATCTCGTTTCTTGACATTTTGGTATATTTTTCCAAACTTTTACACATGATTCAGACATTCCACCAATTTTTTGGTACCCAACTTTGGCTGCACATTAGAATCACCTGGAGAGCTCTTAAGAATCCCAATGCCCAGAATGCACCCCCGACCAATGGACTCTGAATCTACGCGGGGTCACCCATAGATTGATTAGAAATGATTCTAATGTCCAGCCAGGATTGAGCACACCACCATGCCTGATGAATCTGCAATGCAACTCAAGACTTTTTCCTGCACATCCTTTTGTTAATAATGTATTGAGTTTGGAAGATAAAAATTTTACCAGAGGCAACACCGATAAAAGAAAAAAAAAAATCTACTGGTTTGAGAGACACACAGGTTCTGTGAAGTTAGGTAATACAAAGCAGGAAATCTACCAGGAATAGTCAACAGGAGACACTTTGTGAGGATATGTCTCCAACTGATATGTGGAGTTTTAATTATGTGCACCTAACTGTAACAAAGGATTTTGTTTGTGCTTTTTATAAATTACTGATAATTCTAAATTAATTTTTTGTTCCAGACTCCTGGCATTTGGTTTCTTTCTTCTCTGTATTATATTCTCCTTTTAAAAATAAGTTTCATCTGAGTACAATAGTAGACCACGGTACTTGAAAAATCTTCCCAATGGCCATGTTCTCTCTCACCTGCAGGCCTTTACCCATGCTTCATTATCCGCTTGAAAAACCCCTCCCCACTCCTATTCCATCTTCTTCCCTTAGATCACTCCTGCTCATCCTTTGAGATTCTGCCGATAAGGTACCTCCCCTGGGAAAATTTCCAAAACCAAAAGCTAGATTAAGTGTCCTTCCCATGCATTCCCACAGCAGCCTGCAATCACCTCACACTATTAAACTTGTTGTATCCCTTTAAGCTCTATGGGCTCAAGGGTTCCTAAAAGCCTAGCCCACAGTAGGTAGCTGAAGTACTTGTTCAATGAGTAACTGAATATGGGGCTATTCATTTTCAGCACCATCATCACCACCAAACCCTAATCCCACCAACATCTCTATCAAACATTGTCCCCCGAGTCACATGTTCCAGCTACCATTAAATCACACATCCTAACATTTGAACTTTTACTGGTCTGGGTAGTGTTACTCTTGCTGGGATATACATCAGGAAGCAATGACTTAAAACTATACTTCTTAAAGCATTTCTTCCAATTCTTTTACAAGTCCCTTCCCTGTCACTCTCCATTATCAATATCCTATTGCCATCTTTGGCTCCACTGTCCAAGTTCTGGATAAGGCGGAAAGCATCATTACTTTAGGGGTGGTTGACAAGGAGGCATTATTCCAGGACATCATTCCTGTAGACGTCACTCCAGCACACAGTCCTTTGACCCTTTCTCAATTCCTGACCTGGTCATGTGGGACATAAAACACAAAGGTGAATTCAATTTGTGCTTGTTACCATCAAACTCCACCTGGCTTTCTTAGTATAAATGAGCTTTCATAGTGAAATTTTTGGTATCTCTGGCCATAGTATTATTGCAGTCAAAGGCAATATCAAGCTACCTCAGCCTAAAGCCACTAATAGCTGTGAGCTGTACCCCATATTCAAACCCTTAGTAGTATAATGGTGAGGAAGAAAAAAAAATGAAGACAAGACAAAGACATGAATGAGTAAGGAGTAAAACAACATGTCTTCTCAACTTGAGAACGAGTTGGCACTCTAATATTTACATTCACAATTCAAATAAAGTGTTTAGTGTTCAATTTTATTTCTTGCTAACAAATTCCACCTCTTCAACTTAAGGATAAAACCTGAAAAACCTTTTTCAGATACCAATTGCCTATGCAACACAACATTCTGATGGACAGCAAAGTATATATTAATTAGAAACACATGGGGATTAATTTCCCTCAAAATAAATGTATTTATGAAACTTTAGGGTATAGAAGCATTTGGCAAAACATTGTGTTATGCTGAATATACAAAATCTATTAAGGGAAATGCATTTATTCAAATTTAAAATATACTTACATATTTTTGCTTCTAGCCAGCTCAGCAATAATATCTTCATCAGTGAGTATATCATTTAAATTTATACAACTTTTTTTGTTATTTGACTCAGATTCCTTTTTTAAAAAATCAGGAAAAGATGGAGGGTAAAGAGTTGAGAGAAAAGGATTCAGCTGTATCTGTAATGTTTGATTTCCTTAAAAAAGATTTGAAACAAAGATGGCAAAGATGGAATCAAATCTGGCTGCTGGATATGTGTGTGTCTATTATTTTCTACATGTTTGAAAAATAAAACAAATTTCTGATAAAAGTGCAGAGGCAATATGTCATGTTGAATAAGAACATGGGACTTGGTTTGAGACACATCTGGTTGTGCTGTTTACTTGTTCCATGACCTTGGCAGTCTCTCACCATTTCAGTTTCCCAATCTATAATATAAGGAAATTATGAACTGGTTCCCATCAGAAGGGTGAGTACTGTAGTATTTGGGAAAAAAAAGACATTTTTATATGTCCCAGGTTAGGGTCCTGTGGAAACAGACTTTGAGACCAAGATTTGTGTGATGCTTTCGCTGGGAAGTGCTCTCAGAAACACTACCAGTAAGAGTGTCAAGGAAGCCAGACTGGGCAGAGGGCGAAGTTGAGCTGTGATGCAGTTACAATAGAGGCCTCAGCCAATCCCATGTGGGCATACTGGAGCAGAAATGGACCTTCAGAATTAGGTAAAATCAAGGTGAGGGGGCCACACCTTTACACCTCTACATCAACCTTTAAGTCATTGAATGAAGGCTACCCTTACAGAAAGGACCTAACTTCGGATGAGGCAGCGCCCTTCAGCCAAGAATAATGCTTTAAGAGGAAGATGACAATCATCTACAACCAACACTCCTATCAGCTGGGCACAAGGGCCTCAATCTTGAAGGAAGGATCTGTGTTAAGCACCACAGCATCCATCATCAATAACTGGCAACCATCCTCAGTAATGGAAGGAACATGGTGCAGTAGTAGAAAGACAAACAGCCAAGAGATTAAAGGACAGGGGGCTAGGTCCTTGGGCCCTATGTAGGATTGAATGGGGTCAGAAAGCCTATGAGAGAAGGTGGTCTTTGACAGGATCAGAGCCTTCTGTAAGTCAGACTCTTCATATTCCTTTTATCTGTGGTATGTCCCTGTTGTTCTCTAGTAAAAAATGTATTTGCACATTCCAGCCAATCATTATTTGGGCCAAGGCACTGAAGAGAAAACCACCATGCACACCTAGCAGCAGTAGGATAAGGTGAACAGGAAGCCAAACCAAAGAACCTCAGAGGAGGGTGAAATTCAGATGGCCAAATTATGCCACTGAGTTAGCCATCCCTTCATCCGCACTACACCCATACCGAGGAGATCCACTTTCCAGATTTAAGCCTTTGCGATCTCGATTTCTGGATTCTGGTTTTTTTTTTAAAGATTATATTTATTTATTTGACAGAGAGAGAGACAGTGAGAGAGGGAACACAAGCAGGGGGAGTGGGAGAGGGAGAAGCAGGCTTCCTGCCGAGCAGGGAGCCCGATGTGGGACTCGATCCCAGGACCCTGAGACCATGACCTGAGCCGAAGGCAGTCGCTCAACCAACTGAGCCACCCAGGCGCCCTCTGGATTCTGTTTTAACAAAGAGAGGCTATTTCTTCATAGTACCCTCTCCTCATCATTCAGAATGTTATGGGTCAACTGGGGTGACCGTTTCACATTCTTGGGAGGAATGGAGTATTTTTCTGTTTTGTTTTTTGTTGTTGTTTTGTTTTGTTTTTTTACACACCACTTTGAAACATTCTTTTCAGAAAAGAAAAGGAAATGCAACATTTAACACAAGATTGTATTTAGCTAAAATCTCTAAAGTTAAGGCAGCTTTCTCAAGCAGGCTATGTTATCAAAGTCAGATAGCATGGCTTCCCTGAGGGAATAATTTGTACATGAAACTCAGAGATCACATTTAATAAAGCTTTTAAACACCATATTTGAATCTACAGTTTTATTGTATCAATGATTGCCAGTCACTTATTTATCGACAAATGTCATGTGCTTGTTTTATTGCACAAAAATTGATCACTCATTTTGGATTCAATATGCTTTATCTCTAAGGCCTCCAAGAACTTTGCAATTAAAATATTGAAACATCTGAAAGGAGAGCTGTGTACTTAATTGTACAAAGGGAAGACTTCTATTTTCACTCCTGCCTTTGACAATGCTTCTGTGACAAAATCCTTAAATCTATTTGCACTTCAGTGTTTCCATCTCAACATGAGCACAAGCACTTATTATATCCAACTGGCCCTAAAGGTATGGATTCAAAACACATAATTATCATTGGTTGTAATGAGATTGTATCTTTAGTTCATCAGATTTCTTGTAAGCTGGGATATAAATAGATAGAAGGGTGCCATGGAATAAAGAAGGTCTGAACCAATCTACTAGTGTGCACTGGTAGCCAGTGGCTTTTAAATAATTATGTGATTCACTCAGTCCGCACTACTAACTGAGCAGACTTCATTTTATTTCATTACTCACAACACTGTTGCTAGCCTCGGTCATCCAGCTCTGGTGACTTCATTCCCTATATAGTTCAAGGCCAAACACGTTGTGTACTTGCTCCTGTAATTTATTCGTTCTCACAAATGAGAAAAAACAATCAATATAAACCACCCTAACTTAACTTCCTAAAGACTACCCATCTATTCCCCTCCCACCTCTACCACCACTGGGAGATGCTAGAAAAAACCATGTTAAAGCATTTGTCTTAGAGAACTATGCTTTCCAATCCTGCTAAAACTAAACTACATGTATACACACAAGCCTACCTAGAAAGAAACACACTGGAAAATTCCTTGCTCTCCTTTAACTTTGAAAAAGCTATTGTTCTTACATTCAATTATGTTTTTGCTAAAACAAAGTGTAGATGTGAAGCAAATATGTATGGGTTGTTTTGTTTTTTGGGTTTTTTTCTAATCTTTTCAACGGTCAATGCCTGACCATGACATGCTCATACACTATCAAATATAGTTACCATACAATTCAGTCAACACACTGTCCCTTGGCATAGGAGCTACAGTCTTGTAGGGCCATTGATTACAGAGAGCTGTCGTGAAATAATATTCTTCTTTCAACTCTTCTCTAACCATTTAGAATTGTAAAACCCATTCTTAACTCATGGGCTGTACGCAACCAGGCAGGCAATGGGCCAGATTTGGCCCATAAGCTATAGTCTGCTAAATCTGATCTAGACCATTGGTTCCTAAATTTGTCCTCTCCTAGAATCCCCTAGTAAAGTTTCAAAATTGCACCATTTGGGTCACACCCCAAGTTTCTTAATTCACAATCTCTGGGGGATAGTATCAGTAACTTGTGAAGCTCCTCAGATGATCCCAGGGTGCAGACAAGTTCGGGACTCACCAATCTCTAAAACAAAATATCCCTTCAGCTACTAATCATATAGACCACATGCACTAGCTTTGGCTTCTGGTGTCATTTCTAATACCCCTAACAAAAAACCTTGTATTAGTGGAAGGGTACATTTCACAAACAAAATGTCATAGTTACAAAGTAAATTCAGTCGCATGCTGTTTGTCTTTGACTGGGTGTCCCTCCCCAGTGCCTCCAGAAAGCAGACTTAGAGACAAGTTAGTTTGCATAGGGACATGGGGACATGATCCCATGCAGCAGGAAAGAGACTGAGAAGAATAAAATAGGGAAGGAAAAAGAACCAATACAAGGATTAGTTATCCAGCTGATCTCTGAGATGGGTGACTGAGCTTAAACCCACTGGGATCCAGTAAGAAGCAGAGCAGAACATTTTTCAGAATTGTCTGCCCGGGGAAAGGGAAGAGAGGGGCATTCATTCACTTGTTCCCATCCCTTATTTCTCAAGGGCTAGCCCAGGGATTAACTCCATTGTACTTCCGTATGGTACAGATTTAAGTGCAATGCAGCCAAATGCCAAGCAGCAAGATCCAGGCAGCCAAGACCAGCTGGGGTAGGATCACATGTGCTGAAAGCTGGTTACCAAGCAATGGCTGAAGTAAAGGTGGGCTAAGAAGATGAGGGAGTTTCACAAAAGGGGTGCAAAATACCATGGCAAACTCATTAGGAGCCTATAGTTTAGAAGCTCCTATGAGTACTTTAATAGGTGACTCAGTGTAGGCTTAGTGCAATGCCATCTCAGATAACTCCTCTTTACAAAACAATGTCAACAATGATACATCTCCCATTTTAACAGGAAAAAAAAAATGTACAAGTCAGACACAATTTGTCAAAGTTGAATTTAAACTCTTCCCTAAATGCCTGTCTCTTCTCATTATTCTACTTAATAGTCATATCAAACTGAAGTTCTAATCAGATTAGAAAGTAAGAAAAATATAAAATACACATTCAAAATCCCTCTACATAAAAAATAACTACTGTTAACATTTGGGCTCTTTCCTAGTCTGTCAAGATAGGCTTACATGGTGGAGATAATTGGGTGTTTGTACCATTTTTGTACTTGAGGTTAAATTTCAAGACCTCATTAAAGATCTTAACTTTCCATCACAGCAGACACAGTGCTTCCCTTTGCCCTTCCTAACTGCCCTTTTCCACATCTTCAAATGTGTTGAACATTCTCTCCTCCACACCAATCTATACCTTTTTAGACTCCTACCTCCCTTTCAAGACCCACCTCAATTATAACTCACTAATCATCTTTTCTTCCTGCTCACTCCTATTTGCTTATGTGCCCCTCCTTTTCACTCCCACCATCCTTTAAACTTTCTTTCCGCATTTTATACTTCTATTCCAATCCTATGACATGCACCAGTGCTCTATGTATATTGTAGGGTTTGTGGACTGTGTCCTCTGCCCATGCCAGTACCCCATCTCTATCTTAATGAACTGTCATTTTTGTGGAGGCCGGATTCATCTTATCCATGTCTTTCCCCCGACAGCACTTAGTGCAGTGTCCTGCCTGTAGAAGGACCTCCATAAATCCTTGCTGAGTTAATGAATGAATGTTAGAATTATCTCAGCTGTTAGCCATGCACCACCAGCCTTGATACTTGTTAACTATACCCAAGCAAATATTAAAACCCTAAGGGATAGTATATGTAGGCCACTGTAGATATGAAAAGCCACAGGGTTTCCAAATGCATTCTGCTTAAGAGTGTTACTGTGGTAATATCACAGTATGCCACGATGCCATTAGGAAAAAAGCATTTGGAGCAATATTGCCTGCACCTCTCTTAACAAATGAGCAGTTTTCCTATACATAAGGCCTAGACACGCAAGTGCACTCTTCACAGATTTCACATAAGCAAGCGAGCTATGTCAGACCACTTTCTTCTCCCAGCCTTCAAAGTCCTATAGGAGTCTCTGTTGGCAGATGGCAGAAAGCAAGGAAGGCTAGAGGTCAGCCTCCCTGGGTCAAAGAGCAGGGCAGAGAGAAGTACAGAGATTATTGTTGGATAAAAGAAATGCCAGGAGAATAGGAGCATAGTTGACATTGGGATTCACAGCTTCCATAGTTGCGTATGAGCTGGAGCTTCTCATCTGGACAAGAGATCTACTGTGGTTAGACTCTAGCTAACCACATAGGATCTGTATGATTTACCTGCCAATCACATCCCTCTCAATTCAATATATTGTCATATTGATGTTTTACATTGGGTCATGACTACTGGCATGCTGCACCCATTCTAGGCATGCACCTGTTCATTTTTCAGTATTAGGACTATGTGACTCTGAATTCAGTGCCCTATCACAACACATCCTCTTTATCCTAATTGTTCATGACCTGGCAGGTAAGTAAGAATACATGAGCCTTTCTGTACGTCAAAGTGAGGGCCTTAGCTTGGAGTGCAGTTGTTTGCTGTACTCTAAGTTCAGCATGGTGGTTAGCTATTCATTGCTTTTGCATAGTTCTTGCCCCAAAAGGAGTTTCTCCCAGTAATTTGTTTCTGGGTTTTCGAGGTTCTGGTCCTTCTACCAAACTCATTCTGACAGCCCAGGTATCTGCAGGCGATGGTATAATTTCCTCTTCACTGGCTTCTTCGTGGGAGAGGATTGTTACACTCATCTCTGTCCACTGAGCTGGTTTCCTTTTCTTCCCATCTGTCTGAGGGCATCAAAGTACTAAGTGGCCACTGCCTACCAACAACATGTGCTCTGAAGATAACTGGCTCCCTCATCAGTAACCTACACTTGCTCCTACTATTCCTGAGCCAATGTCATTTGGGGTTGGAGGGTGAAGGGATGGAGGGAGTAATACACAGAAGACTCCAGTGCTCTCCCATTTATGTGTTTTCTGGCACTTTTCTAGAAGGCACAAACCTCTGTGGGGATGGACCTAGAAATTCCCTGTGTATACCACTTCTTTTTGGTCCTGGAAGCCATTTGGATCTGGTCAATTTTGTGTGAGGACAGTTCTGCATTGCTTAACCAAGAATGAAAATACCCAGCAGAAAGTGGTATATCTTCAGTAATTCTTCCCATAAAGACCTATGAACAGCAACATACTCAAAGCCCTTGTTCACAACCTGAGCTTCCAGGAGTCATTAAATTCAGAACTCTAGAGTTCACGGGTTTTATTTCCCTATTCATTTTACCAAAAGGTCAAGTAGGCCTTACTGAGATCTACTTAGACCTCTCAAATCGTGGTATATGTTCACTATGCGCATTTTTTTTTCTAGAGGTATGAGCTGTTGTTCTACTACCCACTCACATTCAAGTCTTTTCTACAAAGCTCAGTGATGGCAGCCAGGAGCTTCCCAAGGGGTGGTTATGAGTTCTCCAAAACTCAAAATCACATGTGTTAAGATGGGCACTGTTAAAGCTCCTTATTCCAATTAGTAATAGCTCTTATTTTTCCTATCCACTGAATTTCTAAGCACATACCAGAGTGTATCAGCCCTTCAACTTTTCTTTTGTTTACTTTTCCATTCTCTACACCTCTCCCTTGATTAATGAGAAATGCATTGATGTGGTGGTGGACGTATGTAATGGAGAGTAGCTTCTGCCCCCTAAGTCTCAAAGAATGTTCTGCCACTAGGAGGCAAGTTTTCATAACTTTGTGGCAAAATGATAAAGGTGTATTGTAAACTTTCCTGTTTAAAGGCAAAGTGAGATCAGACTTTATCATTGATACAGAGTCAACAACAGTTGCCAAATCAATTACTTCATCCTGTGTACCCAGGCCTCAGAGACCTGGTTCTCAACTATGATCATGTTGACTCTGTAAATGACAAAACTGCAGAGTAAAAATGAAAATAACATTACATCTTTTCTTCCCATCTTGTGTATCTGTTTGCTGAAAAGCTAGTTTATCTTTCTTAAATTTAGGCAAATGAATCTTAAGCCAATAACTCCTAGGCAGAGAAAAGAACATGTATTTTCAAAGTTTTGTGTCAATACTGGAATCAGCATTTTATGAACCTCAGGAAACTGCTGTTTTTTAAGTCAAAAAAAAGTGTTTGATATTGACAATTACTTATCATTTAACTACACTCTCATCATAGGAGACTGACTACTCCACCCAACATGCAGGTAAGTATTAAAAGAATGGATTTATTCCCAAGAAAAAGCAAGGATTAAAATGATGCCTTGTCCTGGGCCCTACACTTCAAATGCTTTAAATATTTCTCTCAAGAAAGTTAAGTGTTGGGGAAAAAGGGATACTTTTTCAAGAAGGAAATACAGATCATCACCATAAACTAGATACTGATTATAAAAGGATAGCAAATCCACCAATATAAGTATTTTCAACATTAATTTGATCATTGTATTGATAATTTAGGTTATTACATCTTATGAAATATGTATTTTGGTCTTACAAAATGGATGAAAATTACATCATGCTACATTCAATTTAAGTGTACCAGATCAGTTCAGCCCATATGCACATTTTCTCCTCATGGGAGCAGCGATTTAATAACGCTGACTTTGCACACCTTTAGGTGGGGCTTCAATTTTCCAACTACCCTTAGTTCCTACCACTCCCTATTGTCTTCTATGTAGTCACTTCATGTAGCTATTAAATGCATGATCCATGAAAGCACTTGAACTTGATATCCCTATTAATAATGATGCCCAAATTATATATGACTCTTCACTTGATTAAAATATCGGTGCTGTTTACTCAGAATATCATAGGAAAATATGAAGGAAAGGTTTTCTTTAAACAGCAACTCCTCCACTGTATGACAAACTATTTCAACTTGGAAATAATTTGTTTTATGTTCAACTTTTTAGAAATAGAATTATTGCATGAAATAAAATACATGCCAATTTATCAAGAAATAAATTAACAAGTGAGAACTGACGTGATGTGAAAAACAGCCTGAAAAATAAAAGCATTTAGAAAATAGAAGTTCACTTGCAATAAAATACAAGGTAGTGGGGCACCAGGATGGCTCTGTCATTAAGGGTCTCTCTTCGGCTCAGGTCATGATCCCAGGGTCCTGGGATGGAGCCCCGCATCGGGCTCCCTGCTCGGTGGGAAGCCTGCTTCTCCCTCTCTCGCTGTGTCTGTGTCAAATAAATAAATAAAATCTTTAAAAAAAATACAAGGTAGTCTCGTTTCAGAAGGGATGGTATGAGGATGTGTGTGAGTGAATGTGGGTGGGTGGGTGTGAGTGTGTATATATGTTTAATAGAACAGAAAGATTGTCATTAGTCTGTTCATGTAGAAAAAGAGCATTTTATCCATGTGATTAACAAATCAACATAGCTTATGCCATTTCTTCAGATATTTTTTCAATTAGATGAGTCTACTCTTATAAGAAATGTTCTAAGACATCACTCATTGAGGGGATCAAAACTGGACAGGTAATCTTTTTATTTTTGGTTTATTGCAGGGTACAAAGTTGTTTTCCCCCATCTGCAAAATATGATGCACATGCTTATTTATAAAGGAGGCAAAGCAAAATGTCAGTTTTGCCTCCATGATGAAGAGGGCTTTCAAGTTAGACAACTGAGTTTGGGCCTCAGCTCTGCTGCTTACAAGCTGCTAGGACTCAACAGCATCCTTGCTTTCCTCTTCTTCCTGAGTCCCACATCTGGACTATATTCCTCAGCCTCCAGTGTAATTCAGTGTGGCCTATGACTGAGTTCTGGAATAGAAGTGATGTGTGCCATTCCAAGCCTGGTCCATCAAAATCTTCTCAGACCCACAGGAGGATGGAGACCCAAGAGCAAAGGAACCCAGGATAGCTACATGAAAAAGAACTCCATTTGCTTCATTCCTTCTACCCCCACTAACTTGCATGGGACTGGATATGAACAAGCAACAGACATACTGGGTTGTTTGTTACAGCTTTTGGCAGATACTAACAAATACACTGTGAGACAGTGGTTGAGTTACTCAATTTCTCTAAACTCCATGCCATCATCAATAAACTGAGAGTAACAATGTACCTAATTGAGGGGGTTGGTATGGCAATTTAATATGAGAATGTACAGTACTGAGCACAATACTTGTCACACTGAATAACGAGTAAATATTACCTATGAGAATGATTGTAGATGCATGTTACCTATTATAATTTAGATGAACTGCAAAAAAAAGATTATCATACAATTTCTTCTGCTTGGTAAAATCTCCCTATACTTGGTCACATGCAGAACATAGTCCTTACATTTAGCCAGTTCTAATGCCATATATACTGATTAAATACCCCTTGGAAGATTTGGAGTCCCACAGGCCTGAGATTAATGTTGAACTGGGTAAGTCACCATTACAACAGACGCTTGAACCACCGGAGTGTACCCAATCGCTCTCCAAATTGAAAACTCGGGGAAATCACTATTAGGCATTATATCCTCAAGCACAAAAACTCCCATAAGCTTCAGACCACCGTGGAGACAATAGAACACCAGGCTATCCTGAGACTACACCAACTGGAAAAGATGCTGCCTCTGCTGTCATCATCAATTACAGTGTATTAAGGTCCCACAGGGTGCAGTACTTAATAAATGGCCTTGCTTAATAGATGTTAACTAATTACACCTAGAAAAATCCCCATCCACCCAAGGCAAATAATACAGTATGCCAGGTGGGAAAGGCTGGGTTTCTAACTTACATCCTTCAAATGCCTCTGTGTGTCTTTGAGGTAGGGTCTGGAGGCAAAAGAAGATCTCTCCTTCTTTGAAGGCTGCCCTAGTCTCTAAGTCAGGGGCCTGCATATCTTGACTCTAAAACCTCTTAATCACCGAGTTCTCAAATCACTTTTTGGAGAATGACAATCAGGTCAAATTCCCAAAAGAGGAGGAAAATAGGTCACACCCCAACTAGAGCTGGTTCTCAGCTTAATTTAATCTGACCTCTCAGGTAATGGGCTGTTCAATGCAGCTAAAGCAGAGTACAAAAGAATAAATTTTACTTTGGCATAGGGTTCTGCTCATCATAGTATAGAATATAAGAGAATGTTTTTAGCGTCTAGTGGGTGGCAGGATCACAGATTTGAGATCTTGATGAAAGACAGGAATCCTCTCTCTAGGAAAAATGGAAGATGTTTATAGCTCCTTGCATTCTCATTCATAACTCCACAACAATGGTTCACACACTAGATCATGAAAGTGAATGAGAATCCCCTGGAGGGCTTCTTAAAACTGAGGGCTGTGCACCGAAGATGGGAGCCCCTAAGTATATAAACTATTAACAGATGTAAAGGAATAAATTGATATAATACAGTAATAGTAGGAGAATTTAACACCCCACTTATATCAATGGATAGATCATCCAGACAGAAAATCAACAAGGAAACAGAGGCTTGGAATGACACATTGGACCAGATGGACCTAACAAATATATTCAGAACATTTCAATATAGAAACAGAGGAGTACACATTCTTTAAGTGCACATGGAACATTCCCCAGAAGAAATCACACATTAGGTCACAAAATAAGTCTCAATAAATTCGAGAAGGCTGAAATCACATCATGCATCTTTTCCGACCACAACACTATGAAACTAGAAATCAATCACACAAAAAAATCGGGAAAGAGCACAAAAACATGGAGGTTAAATAACATACTACTTAAAAATGAATAGGTCAACCAAGAAGTCAAAGAAGAACGAAAACAAAATGCATAGCGACAAATGAAAATGGAAACAAAATAGTCCAAAATCTCTGGGATGAAGCAAAAGCTGTTGTCAGAGGCAAGATTATAGCAATACAGGCCTATCTTAAGAAGGAAAATCTCAAACAACCTAACCTTACAGCTAAGAGGAGCTAGAAAAAGAACAAGCAAAGCTCAAAGCCAGTAGAAGGAAGGAAATAGAGTAGAAATAAATGAAATAGAGACAAAAAAAAAATGGTAAAGCAGATGAAACCAGGAGCTAATCCTTTTAAAAGATCAAGAGAATTGATAAACCTTTAGCCAGACCGATCAAAAAAAAAGAGAACTCAAATCAGAAATGAAGATGTAACAACCAACACCACAGAAATACAAAGGATAAGAGATTATGAAAAATTATATGCCAACAAATTGGAAAATCTAGAAGAAATGGATACATTCCTAGAAACCTATAACCTCAGGACTGCATCAGGAAGAAAAAGAAAATCTGAATAGACAAATTGCAAGAAACGAAATTCAATCAGTAATCAAAAAACTCCCAACAAACCAAAGTCCATGACCAGATGGCTTCATAGACAAATTCTACCAAACATTTAAGTAGAGTTAATACCTGTTCTTCTGAAGCTATTATAAAAGATCCAAGAGGAAGAAAAGCTTCCAAATTCATTCATGAGAGCATCATTACCTTGATACCAAACCAGATAAATACACTACATAAAAAGAACTACAGGCCAATGTCTGATGAAATTAGATACAAAAATGCTCCACAAAATATGAGCAAAGAGAATCCAATAATACATTTAAAAAATCATTCACAATAGGGGTGCCTGGGTGGTTCAGTTGGTTCAGCATCTGCCTTTGACTCAGGTCATGATCCTGGGATGCTGGGATCGAGCCCTGCTTCTCCCTCTCCCTCTGCCTACTGCTCTGCCTATTTGTGCTCTCACAGTCTCAGTCTCTCTCTCTCTCTCTCAAATAAATAAAATCTTTAAAAAAAATCATTCACGATGATCAGGTGGGATTTATTCTTGGGTTACAAGGGTGGTTCAATATTCACAAATGAGTCAACATGATACATCACATCAATAAGAAAGGATAAAAACCACACGATCATCTCAATAGATGCAGAAAAAGCATTTGACCATGTACAACATCCATTCATGATAGAAACTCAACAAAGGAGGTTTAAAGGAAACATACTTCAACATAAGAA
The DNA here is from genome assembly GCF_054177405.1 of Leptonychotes weddellii. Taxonomy (NCBI): domain Eukaryota; kingdom Metazoa; phylum Chordata; class Mammalia; order Carnivora; family Phocidae; genus Leptonychotes; species Leptonychotes weddellii. The sequence continues at coordinate 89,519,751 of NC_138385.1, read as the reverse complement.
AGGCCATCTATGAAAAACCTAGAGCTAACATCATCCTCAATGGTGAAAAACTAAAAGCTTTTCCTTTAAGGTCAGAACAAGACAAGGATGTCCACTTTCACCACTTTTATTCAACATAGTACAGGTAATCCTAGCTACAGCAATCTGACAAGAAATAAAATGCAACCAAATTAGTAAAAAGTTAACTGTCACTATTTGCAGATTACATGATATTCTATATAGAAAACTCTGAAGACTCCACCAAATGACTACTAGAACTGATAAATGAATTCAGTAAGGTTGCAGGATACAAAATCAACATACAGAAATCCATTGCACCTCTATACACTAATAATGAAGCAGCAGAAAAAGAAGAAAACAATCCCACTCACAATTACACCAAAGAGAATAAAATATCTAGGGATAAACTTAACCAAGGAGGTAAAAGATCTGTACTCTGAAAACTATATAACACTGATGAAAGTGAGGCTGACACAAATAAATGGAACGATATTCCATGCTCATGGAATCCAAGAATATTGTTAAAATGTCCATACTACCCAAAGCAATCTACACATTTAATGCCATCCCTATCAAAATTCCAGCAACATTTTTCACAGAACAAGAATAATCCTAAAATTTGTATGCAACTGCAACAACCCAAATAGCCAAAGCAATCTTAAGAACAAAGCTGTAGGGGGGCGCCTGGGTGGCTTAGTTGGTTAAGAACAAAGCTGTAGGTACCACAATCTCAGACTTCAAGATATACTACAAAAGCTCTAGTCATCAAAACGGTATAGTACGGGCACAAGAACAGACACATAGATTAACAGAATAGAATACAGAGCTCAGAAATAACCCACGCTTGTATGTTCAATTAATCTATGACAAAGGAGGCAAGAATACACAACAAGGAAAAGTCAGTCTCTTCAACAAATGGTGCTGGGAAAACTGGACAGCTACATGCAAAACAAGGAAACTGGACTACTTTCTTACACAATCCACAAAAATAAACTCAAAATGGGTTAAAGACCTCACTGTGAGACATGAAACCATAATACTCCTCCAAGAAAAAAGATCACTCATCATCAGGGAAATGCAAATCAAAACCACAATGAACTATCACCCCTCACCCATCAGAATGGCTAAAATCAAAAACACAAGAAACAAGTGTTAGTGAGGATGTGAAGAAAAAAGAACCCTCATGCACTGTCAGTGGGAATGCTAACTGGCGCAGCTACTATGAAGAGCAGTATGGAGTTCCTCAAAAAATTAAAACAGAATTACCATGATTCAGTAATTCTACTACACGGTATTTACCCAAAGAAAATGAAAACACTAATTCAAATAGATATATTCACCCCTATGTTTACTGCTGCATTAGTTACAATAGCCAAAGTTTGCAAGTAAGCCAAATATCCATCCAAAGATGAATGGATAAAGATGGGAGATATATATATATAAAATAGAATATTACTCAGCCCTAACAAAGAATGAGATCCTGCCATTTACAACAACATGTATGGACCTAAAGGATATAATGTGGAGTGGTCAGTCAGAGACAAATACCATATGAGTTCACTCATATGTGGAACTTAGGAAACAAATGAACAAACAACAACAAAAGACAAATGAAAAAAAGACTCTTAACTACACATAACAAACTAGTAGTTGGCAGACAGGAGGTGGGTGGGGTGATGGGTAAAATAAAGGGAATTAAGAGTACATGTATTTTGATGAACACTGAGAAAGGTATAGAATTAAATCATAGTGTACACCTGAAACTAATATGATACTGAATGTTAATCATACTTGAATTAACAAAATAAACGGGGTTGGGGCCCACACTCAGAGTTTGTGATTCAATGAGTAGGTGGATGGGGCAAGGAACTTTTCATCTCTAATAAGTTCTCAGTGTTGCCTGTGCCCTGGGACCACAGGATGAGAATCACCGCTCAAGTAGGACTCTACAGACCAGGTTGAAACGTCTGCCCCAAGGAGCCCACTTGAGAGTATTTTAAATGCTGGGAAGAGAGATCATGAACAAGTCATAGGGAAAGAGATAAAAAGGTGAAAACTCTCAGCAACATGGAGCTCTGACCTGTGACGGGTGACCTCCAGGGATCACTCACCGTAGAGTGGTTGAAATCGTTGTCTTTTCTTCTGATTCCTATTTCTCTTTCCCCTCCCCCCGCCCTCAACCTTTCTTTACCCCTTTCTGCTTCAGAGCCTCCATGTTTATGGATCCTTTTCCTTCCCCTTCTGTCCCAGTGTGTGCATGTGCGTGGGTTTCTAGATGACAGTTTGCTTCCATCCCTCATACAGTCCCCAAATTCTCTCCCTCTTCACACTATCATAATAGGAAACTATTTTCAGATTTTACAATTTGTTGTAGATATTCAATAAAGTTTTATGACTCATTAATTTTGAAGTAAAAGGAGTATTTTATATTTCTCTAAGGACAAAAAATACTAATGGCTCTTGACATTTTTCCTAGGATAACTCATATCTTGTTTAATGGGGGAAAATATCCCCATCTTTCTCTATACAAGCATTATCTAATAGAACTTTCCACAACGGCAGAAATGTTGTGATTCTGCACTATTCAACCCAGTAGCTATTGGCCATGTATGGTTCCTGAATACTTGAAATATTGTTAGTGTGACTGAGAGAGTAAAAAAAAAAAAAAATTTAAGATTTTAGAGAGAGGGAGGGAGAGAGAGAGCACATGCACACACACACACACACACACACACACAGTGTGTGTGTGTATGCACAAGCAGGGGAAGAGGCAGAGGGGAAGGGACAAGCAGATTGAGCAGGGAGCCCGATGCGGAGCTCAATCTCATGACCCTGAGATCATGACCTGAGCTGAAATCAAGAGTCTGACGCCCAACCAACTGAGCTACCCAGGCGCCCCAGAGAAAGTAAAAATTTTCTTTTAATTTTTAAATGATTTTAAGTTTAAGTAGCTACATGTTGCTAGTGGCTACCATATTCAACACTGCAGCGCTATATTATCTACCTTGAACATTATACATATACATGTATACACAAAAACACACATAATATATATATGTTACAGATGCATTTTTGAATCTCTCAAGCTATGCTAGATCACTGTGACATAAAAAAAAAAAATAGAGATGCGTCCATTTCTGTAATCTTTCCATGAATCTGATTCATAATTGCACAAGAAGTTATTTTTTGATTTAACACAGTACTACTACTAATAATAATGTAATTGTAAATAAAGCCATGTTAAATGAAGAGATTTTTCTACCAGACACCTAGGCACTGAAATCCTTTTCTCCAGGGAGTATTATAACCATTTGTGTGTATCAGTTGGACCAGCTCTGTTTGTTTCACTTGAATAGGGACTAGGAACCTAGTGGCAGCATGAACATCCCAGTGACCCATCAGCAGACAGAACCAATCATTCTGAACCCTGCTGGCTGCTAACCAGTGAGTCTTGTTGAAGTCTCCAGGCAAATGACTTCAATTCCTGTTTCTGTGATGCCATGGGATCTCAAGCAATGTCAAAAATTCTAAGGACCCCTCAAATAAAAATTACTTTAATTTCACTCTAAATTCAAGGTAAATAAATATATGCCATGCAGCCTCTTTTGGAAGTTAGTGTGAGAAACTACCAAGGTAATGGAAGTACTGTCTAGTCCCTCATTTAAAAACCCCTAAAAAAATCCATTCAGAGAAGATGTAACTGTCACTATTTGCAGCTAACATGATGTTACATGGAAAAAAACATCAAGACTCCACCAAAAAAAGAAAAAAAAAACAAATTTAGGAGAGTTACAGGATGCAAAATCAATATGCAAAAAATCTGTTCCATTTCTATACACTAACAATGAACTATTGGAAAGATATTAACAATCCCATTTATAACTGCATCAAAAAGAATGCAATATCCAGGAATATATTTAACCAAACATGTGAAAGATTTCTACAATGATGGAAGAAATTTAAGAGGACACAAATGAAGATACTCCATGCTCATTAACTGCAAGAGTACTGTTAAGACGTTCATACTACCCGAAGTCATCTACAAATTCAAGGCTATCTATAAAAATTCCAATGGCATTTTGCACACAATTATAACAAGCAATCCCAAAATTTGTACGAAACCACAAAAGACATTTAATAGCCAAAGCAATCTTGAAAAAGAAAAAGAAAGCTGGAGGCATCACACGCCCTGCTCTCCAACTGTTTTACAAAACAGTACGGTATTAACATAAAGACAGACATATAGATCAAGAGAACAGAATAGAGAGCCCAGAAATAAACCCACACATACACAGTGGATTTAATTTACTTATGACAAAGGAGCCAAGAATAGACAATGAAGAATTTTATTGAAGAATAAAAGCTGTTGAGAAAACTGGAAAGCCACATACAAACAAATTTAACTGGACAACTATCTTACACCATTCACAAAAATGAACTCAAAAGGGATTAAAGACCTGAATATAAGGCCTGAAACCATAAAATTCCTTGAAAAAACCGTAGGTGATAACCTCCTTCACACAGGTCTTGGTGATTACTTTTTTTATTTGACACCAAAAGCATAAGCGACAAAAGCAAAATACCAAATAGGACTGTATCAAACTAAAATGCTTGTGTACATCATCAAAATGAAAAGGTAACCTGCTGAAGAGGAGAAAATACTTTCAAGTCCTGCATCTGATAAGAGTTTAATACCTAAAATGTATAAACAACTTGTACAATTGAATAGCAAAAATTAATCTGATTAAAAATATGGGCAGGAACAGACTAGAAATTTTTCAAAACACAACACACAGACAGCCAGCAGATTCATGAGAAGGTGCTCAACATCACTCATCAGAGAAATGCAAATCAAAACCACAATGAGGTATCACCTCACATCGGTTAGAATAGCGACCCTCAAAAAGACAAGGAATAACAAATGCTGGCTAGGATGTGGAGAAAAAGGAGCCCTTGTGCACAATTGGTGGGAATGTACATTGGTACAGCCAGTATGGCCAACAGTAAGGAGGTCTTCAAATATTAAAAGTAGAACTACCAGCAATTTCGCTTTTGGGTTTTTATCCAAAGCAAAGGAAAACACTAACTTGAAAAGATTTATGTACCATGTTTATTGCAGCAATATTCACAATAGCCAAGACATACAGGGAAACAACCTAAGGGTCCTGGATAAATGGATAAAGAAGATGTGATGTGATATATATATATATATATATACACACACATATATATACACATATATATATTTATATACACAATGTGATATATAGATACACCCACATACACACACACACACACACACACACTGGAATATTATTCAGCCATAAAAACGAATGACATCCTGCCACTTGCAACGACATGGATGAACCTTGGTGTCATTATGCTTAGTAAAATAAGTCAAAGACAAAGACAAATACCATACAACCTCACTTATAGGTGGAATCAAACAACAACACCACCAACACAAACTCAGATACAGAGAACAGACCGGTGATTGCCAGATGTGGGGGTGGGTGAAATAGGTGAAGGAGGTCAAAATGTACAAACTTCCAGTTATAAAATAATTAAGTCCTGGGGATTAATGCATAGCATGGTGATTATAGTTAATAATATTCTACGGGTATATTTGAAAATTGCTAAGAATACATCTTGAAAGTTCTCCTCACAAGAAAAATTGTAATTGTGTATGATAATGGAGATTAACTGGACTTTGTGTTGGTAATTTTGCAATATATACAAATATCACGTTGTGATTATGTTGTATACCTGAAATTAATGCAACATTGTATATCAATTATATCCCCCAAAAAATACTTAATGAAGATACAGCCCTTCAGGTGGTACAGCCTCAGAATCTTTGTCAAGCAACTTCTTCCATTTTTCCTGACCCTAGAGTTTGGAGCCGGCTTAGAATGTGTGAAAATTAATCTTACTGGAAACTACATCTACCAGCAAAGGTCTTGAAATCCAGGCCATGAAAATGGAAAACAAATCAAATCTCACTATCTAACTATTGTCCAATAATGCTGCCCTCACCCAGGATTCCTACCATTGACCAAAGTTCTTTGGAGGAAATCTGAGTTTTTCCCAATGCTTACCAGAACATTTCTGTTTGTGAAATCGTATACTTGCATGATACCTGAGAACTTATTGCTTTCATCTACACTGACCATTAACCCTCACAACACTGGGAGGTGGGTGTTAAAGATGAGGAAATTTAGGCTCCAAGAGTCTAAGTCATAAGGAAATGGTCCATTGAAACAGGCAGGTAGATAGAAAAGAAATCTATGTCTCATTTGCAGAAAAGTAGGTTTGGGTCAGAGAACTAGGCAATCATATCCACGTCCCCACTCTCTTAAATGGAGTATGTTTTGAGCAGTGGAGTTACCATTTCACATTGAATTAACCACATGGGAGCCAGTCTAGGCTGTCCCAAGCAGATTAATGGAAGCAGAATTCGAGAAAATGCCTTTGAGCTTTTTTGAGGCACAGGGTGTTGTATGTGAAACTTTTACATAATTTTTTTGGTTATTTTTTCTGAATCAAGGATTGGCACGTTGTATGAGCTTTATATTAAGGTGGGGCTGTTTTCCCTGAAACCGGTTAGAAGCGGGAAACGTCAGTAAGTGTTTACCATAATAAGTCACCTTAATATCTCACTTTGCTAAGTTGTTATCCAATTAGTATAATGAAGGCCTAGTCTGTGGAAGCAGCTAGCTGACCTCCATTTAAACCTATCAAGAAAATGTACTTGACCCACTGAATTGATCCGTTTTGAACACTGAGCCGTATTTTCAGGGACAGATTAAGAAACAGATTCCATCCTGAATATAGCAGACTCTTTTTGCCTTTAAATTAAAGCTATATGGGAAGCATAGAACTTCTACAGCCTTTATTTGAAGTTGCAACATAAAGTGATATTCTGTTGAACAATTTTCGGGTAGCTATAGCAACAATGATCATCACCACATACTACCAACCAAAATACCACCTGCATCTACATCTATTCTAAACCCTTAATTAAAAAGAAAAGCCCAGTTCAAATTTCCAGTTGGTAAATTTGGGAGAAAACTTCAAAAAAAAACTGTTGGGGAATCTATTTAGGTTTTGCTTCTGTGTTTGGTTCATGGAGACTTTATTTTTTTCCTTTCAGGACAACTTAAGTCTGACTCTCTCTTCCTGCCCACACCAGAACCACCCACACTGTTAAGTTTCTGGAGAAACAGAGGTTTCAGCATTTCCTTTTTTAAGGAGTTAATCAGTAATGAGAGCTCCAGGGACCAAAAGAAAAGTATTCCTTTCCAACAATTACCCATGTGCATGAAAATTTTAGGTTTTTACTTTCTCTTTAGGAAAGAAGGAGATGGGGTAGGGAGAAGAAAAACAAGAAAAGGGGGCCAAGACTTAAAGGAAGCTAGGGAAAGGAGAACACAGAGAAGGAAACTAGGTGAAGGAAACATGGAAAATGAGCCCATGATCAAAAGAGGGGGCAAGCTATTGATTCTGTGAGGGGGAGACAAGGTGGGGAAAGCATGCATGACCCACACAAGGTAGAAGGAGGCTATGCACAGGCTGAGAATGGAATATTCTGTAGCAGCATGCAGAAATTGACTCCTATTTCCATGCCCTGTGCCGTGTTATTTGCAGTGCCCACTGACTCCTCCGCACTGTGACTTGCTCTGACCTACAGGATATTAGCAAATATGATGCAAGCAGAGGCTTTGACAAGTGCTTGTGCAAGTAGGCTGGCTTGCTTCTGTCCTTTGCCACTGCTGTGAGCACATTCTTGGGCTAGTCTGCTAGAGAGTGAAAGACAAGTGGAGCAGAGCTGATGTGCTCCTGTCTTCCCTGCCAAGGCCATCCTAGCTCAGCTGACAGCTAGCATATTGAGAGAGATCTGGGCAAGACCAACCAGTATCAAGAAAGCTGCCTTGGCTGGGCGCCTGGGTGGCCCAGTCAGTTAAGCGACTGCCTTCGGCTCAGGTCATGATCCTGGAGTCCCGGGATCGAGTCCCGCATCGGGCTCCCTGCTCGGCAGGGAGTCTGCTTCTCCCTCTGACCCTCCTCCCTCTCGTGCTCTCTGTCTCTCATTCTCTCTCTCGCAAATAAATAAATAAAATCTCTAAAAAAAAAAAAAAAGGAAAGAAAAGAAAGCTGCCTTGGTCAACTGGCAGCTGAACATAAGCCACGAGAGTGAGCCCTGCCTGGATCAGATAAATAAATGTATACTGTTGGATGTCACTGAGGGTGTTTGTTATACAGCATTACTGTGGTGACAATTAAGTGACACAGGTATACACCCAGTTAATCAAGGACTTTCATTTTATCATCATTCTTGCACATTATCTCTTAAATACGTGTCAAGAGCCCCTAGCAAAAAATGGAGTGTAGAATGACTAAAAATAAATACAGTAAATGCAAACTTTTGAATGTGATGGTTGTTAGCCACTCAAATAAAATCCAGGACATTGCACAAGGTAAGGTCACCGGCATTCTAGAACTACACAAAAGTTGGCAAGAATCCAGACAATCCTGGTGTAAGATAAATTGAAGTTAAGTAATTAAAAGGAGACAAGCAACCTTTATTTGTAGTCACAAACGCTGCACCAACTAATGGACTGAAGAGTTTGCAAATTCTCAGGTGCCATCTTAATTGCAGCTGAATAGCTGTAAGAGTAAAAGCAGTTCTCTCCAACTGTGGGCTTGAGGGTAAACAGGGTAGGTGATCCCTAGTGAATCTGTGCTGCCAACTGCAAGAACAGAGGGTAACAGCTGCAATCAACACCACACTCCCTAGCTTACCATAAAAATAATAAATGAATTGTCACTGAAACAACAACAAAACCTTGAAAATGTATGTGGACGAGCACTGCATTCACCTTCTGGCAACTGTACTGTACCAAGAAAAACATAACTGGAAAATGGACAATACAAGCAATTAGAATGGAAAGGTTTCTTTTTCTATAAAGCTGGGTTACATTTTCTTTCAGGTAAGAAGTGCTTCTGGGCAGGGTGGCGGGGGGCATAGAGGGTCATTTGCAAAGGGGCAATCTGTTTCCAAAGTGAATAAGACAATACTCTGAATCCCACACCATGTGTTTAATCAAAGACCCTGTCAGGTATGCAGCTGAGTAAACCAAGTAACATGCTGAAATAACTTAAAATGGATTTTTGATTGACTGCAGTAATCAGGGAACAGTGGCGTGAACAATCCCTGAATTATTTTATTATGACCTTGGAATGCATTCTTTGATTGACAATAACTCCCAAAGAGAAAAAAAACACTGAGAAAATCTGAAGAATTTCCAGTTTTGTATTCTGATCCTTGTCCAACTCCTCTGTGGACCCCATTCTACGGCAGTAATTAACAATTCTCTCCTCAGCAGCTAGAATCCTACTCTTACACCTTCCTTGGGTGGGTGGTAGAAGAAGGAGAAGATAACAGATGGGTTTAGAAGGCCTTTTTTCATGTTGTGAGGGGTGGGGAAGACTGCTGACCCTGGTTTCTTGAACCTTTTCCTTCTTCCCCAGTTTTTTTTTGTTTTTTTTTTTAAAGATTTTTATTTATTTATTTGTCAGAGAGAGAGAGAGAGCGCACAAGCAGGGGAGCAGCAGAGGGAGAGGGAGAAGCAGACTCCTCACTGAGCAAGGAGCCCGATGTGGGACTCGATCCCAGGACCCTGGGATCATGACCCGAGCCGAAGGCAGCCGCTTAACGACTGAGCCACCCAGGCGTCCCCCTTCTTCCCCAGTTTTTAATGGTTTCCCAATGCCAGCAAGTTAGTTCAAAGGATGTAAGGCAATCAGAGGAATGCAGTGAAAAGCAATGAAGCTTACAACCTCTAGAGACCTGTTCCTTCTTCCATTTATCCACTCAACAAACTTATTTCAAATACTGAATGACTACTCTGTGCCTGCTATATGTTAAGTGTTGTGGAAATACTGATGAACAAAGGTAGTGGCCTTCCTAGAGGAGTTGCTAGACTAATGAGATGGGGAGGTGTAATTAGTACGTACATAGAGAACTGGGCTGTGACAAAGTATAGAAGCACTCCAGGGGGGATGGGGGCAGTGAGAAAGGAGCAACCAAACCCATCTGACAACTGGAGTTGGGGAGCCTTCAAGGCAGAGAAGTCAGGGTCCTTCTTAAAGAGTACCCAACAAAATTAGGCTGACAATGGAAAGTTGACTTCAAAATGATATAGTAAGTGGATCTGGTCTCAGTAGTCCATCCAACTCACCCATATTGTCCTTGGACTTCCATCAATAAACTCTATAATCTCAATCTTTCTGAGAACTATGGATGTATACGAATCAATACAAGCCTTAGCATGAATAACTGCTGCCACTACATGAGCCTGAGTATCAGCTGGGTACCTGTTAGATTCCAGAAACTATACTAGCCATGGTGTCTTACTTGTTTAAAAGAAAGGTGGGTGTTTTATTTCCTGTGATTCATATGAAATCTGAGATCTATAATAGGTTTATCAACCTTTTCATAACTCCATGAACAATGAAATATACTTCAGATTTAGGTTTCCCTTTCCAAAAAACCTTAATTAGGGGGGAAAAGTCTATATTCGTAAAAAAAAAAAAAATGATGTATGTTCTTTCCATTTCAAGTATGACTTCAAGGATGTTATGTTCAACTGAGAGATCTAATCATGTAAACTTTTAACCCAAAATACTGTTTTTCCCAAGTGAATAATTTTTATTCTTTGTCCTCGAGAAGGCCAAGGAAACTTTCCACTGCCTAAGAGAGGGGATTCAGACTCAAATATGGTGCATTTCGTTAAATTAGTTCCTTGCATTTATGGGTTGATTGCATTTAGAGGACCACATAAATGTAGTTTGTCATTACCTTGTGACTTTTCTGCTGCACTTCACAGAAAATAAATTCAAAGCTGATTATTGTAAAGAAGCCAATTGTGACACTTTCAAAAATATACCCAAAACATACTTTGGACCATAAGCAAATTTAAGTCATGGAAAAATTAAAAGGCAATAATTTACAGACTATAATTTATAGCATTTATGGGATTTCTCTGCTCAAAGTTCAAAATGAAGAGTAGTCGATAGTAGATCTCATTTAATCCTGCAAATAACCCCAAGCAGCAGTAATTATCACTATTTTATACTTGAGGCAACAAGCTAAGAAAGGTTTAGGAGAAGGTTGGGTGTAAAGCAGCCAAGACTGAACTGTAGGGCTAAGAGACTTTAAAAATCGTTTTTGTAACACACTACCTGTGGTTAAACCATTTTGTGTTTATTAAAATACTATATTCTGTTGATGCTGTTGAACTAGCTATAAGCCAACTGAATCTGGAAATTGATAATGCTAACCAAAGACAGACTGAATAAGTAATCTCACTCCTCTTTACTGAAGCAGGAGATAACAATTCCCACTGTGGACAGAGAAAAGACTGGAGCAAACTCATCTCCTGGCAATCAAGTATCAGGGCAGGGAAGGATCAAGTACCAAACCCAAAATGAAAGACAAAACAAAAAGAACAGTTTTTGTCTAAGTCAAAGAAACTTAACCCCAGAAACATATAGCCCTTTCAGACAAGGCACCAGGTTAAGTAATTTTTTTCTCTTAGAAACAGTGTTTGAGCCATACTTTTATAATTTTCAAGCACTTTACAGCATACTTTCACACACATTATTGCATTTGATCCTCACAGCTATTCTACCAAGTGGAATTTATTAATGCCCCCATTTGATAGATGGGGACACCAAGTTCAGAGCAGATAAACAACTTGTTGAAGCACATAAACCATGATCAAGACAACACTCAATGCCAAGCCTTCTGATCTCAAGTTTTTCCCTGGGAAAACACACTGCTTCTCTCTCTTGTTTGAGCCCAAGACAAACAATTTCAAAAATAGCTGGGAAAAAAAAAACCCTAAAATCGAGTAACTCCTAAGCTGAAGTCAGCTCATGCCCAAACGCATTTGGCATCAAATTATTATTCAAGCTGATTTTTAGAAGGTTAATCTTTGGTTAGAGTCCACATATAAAAAAAAAAATCAGTCTCAAATATTTGGTGACTGTTTCCTTTTCATTTTGTTGACATCACTTGGCATCAGGGAAATACAAATCAATACCACAATGAACTACGACCTCACACCTGTCAGAATGGCTAAAATTAACAACTCAGGAAATAATAGATGTTGAAGAGGATGCATATAAAAGGGAACCTTCTTATACTGCTGGTGGGAATGCAAACTGGTGCAGCCACTCTGGAAAACAGTATGGAGGTTCCTCATAAAGTTGAAAATAGAGCTACCCTACAAGCCAGCAATTGCACTACTCAGTATTTATCCAAAGGATACAAACATAGTGATCTGAAGGGGCACCTGCACCCCAATGTTTATAGCAGCAATGTCCACAACAGCCCAACTATAAAGAGTCCAGATGTCCATTGACAGATGAATGGATAAAGAAGATGTGGTATATCTAAACAAGGGAATATTACTCAGCCATCAAAAAGAATGAAAGCTTGCCATTGGCACTGACATGGATGCAACTAGAGGGTATTATGCTAAGCAAAATAAGTCAGAGAAAGATAAGTATCATATGATCTCACTGATATGAAGAATTTGAGAAACAAGACAGGATCATAGGGGAAGGGAAGAAAAAAATAAGATGAAAACAGGGAGACAAACCTTAAGAGACTCTTAACTATAGGAAACAGTTTCTAGAGGGGAGGGGGGTGGGGGAAGGGCTAATTGGGTGATGGGCACTAAGGAGGGCACTTGATGGAATGAGCACTGAGTGTTATACACAACTGATGAATCACTGATGAGTCACTGCCTCTGTAACTAATAAAAATGAAATATTTGGAGATTAATAATCAAGTAGGAAAAATACAGTATCTCAGAATACGTTTAATACTTTTTCCTAAACACATTCTGCTTCCACATTGCTTGAAGTTAGATTTAATAAAGTACTAGAGATATAAGAGATATTTACTGTGTCCACTGAGAATTCTTAGTATAAAAAGGCCTACATAAGAATTTTTATTACAGGGCGCCTGGGTGGCTCAGTCGTTAAGCGTCTGCCTTTGGCTCAGGTCGTGATCCCAGGGTCCTGGGATCGAGCCCCGCATCAGGCTCCCTGCTCTGCAGGAAGCCTGCTTCTCCCTCTCCCACTTCCCCTGCTTGTGTTCCCTCTCTCGCTGTCTCTGTCAAATAAATAAATAAAATCTTCCAAAAAAAGAATTTTATTATTACATTTAGGCAAGTTTGGACCTGCCATCTGTATTATTAGGCACAATTCCTAAGGTTTAGAATTATCTAATACACCATGAACATTTCTCAATTTCAGCAGCCCTCAAGCACAAAATTCTTCTTGCCCATGGGTTTGTGAGTAGGCTGCATTTCTTGAGTAGGCTTGGCAGAGCCAGGCTAAACTCCAGGCTTTATATCAAGTTCATGTGTGTAACAGATGTCTTCAACATTCTGGGGCCAGGAGCTACTTGGGATATGTTCTTCTCATGGTTGATGGCAGAATTTCAAGAGACCAAGCCAAACCATCTGAGCACACTTAAACCTTTTACTCATCCATTAAGTGATATTCCATTGTCCAAACCAAGACACATGGCCAAGCCATCCATCAATGGAGGGGGAATAAACCGTTTCCTCTAGTTGGGGGTATCACAAAGCAAGTACACAAATTTATGAATCTCTCAGAAGAAGGAAGTAAAGAGTTGGGAAAATTCATTCCATCTACAATACAGGAAATTTTATTATATCAAAGTTGCATTTTAACTGTAGTCACTAAATAAATCTGCTTCAAAAAAAATATTTCCCAGTTTGTTCTTAGAGTGCCAGTGTGTAGTGTGAGAGAACTACCCAAAAGTGAGATTAGAAAAAAATATCTTGAGAACCATGCCAAAGAATGTAGCTTTATCCAGGAACAATGGGATGCTACAGAAGCCCCTTTGACTTTGTATTCAGAGATTCCCCAAAACCACCTGCCCCCTATACCTCATTACAATGTTCCCCCCAGGGATCCATCCCAACCAAATTTGTTTTGACCTCCTTATCCTTACCTGGTGGGGCTTTCAGCACACTGGGAAGGTAATGACACAACAAATGTTGCTGGTCTAGTTTAATTACAATTTAAATAGTAACACTGACGATAAAAGAATTTATTGTTTATTAATTAACATTTAATTTGAATTTACTGTCATGATTTTAACTGACTTAAAGTGGTAGAATTCACTAAAAATGATGTTTTAAATGGTGTCGGCCCTAGTTCTATTGAGATCTTGCCCCAGAGACAGGGATTTTTACTTTGGTTTTCCCCCTCCTTTTGTCTGCACCAGCTTTGCCTGTCTTCCTTCCCTTTCTCATCTCACTATCACTTATTATCTTAACAGACTGATGTACATGATTGAGGTAATCTCCAGAGCCCAAGCATCTCACTGTTCTGGTCTACCTGGATGCTGTAGTGATGCTAACAATATAAACTACAAATGATAGTATACCAAGCACGTATGGCTTGGTATTCTCTCTATGCAAGTAAGACACCCTGTGTCTCCCCACTAATATCCTGACAAATATAATCTCTTTGCTTCCCCCAAAGATGTGATAAAGGCATGGATGAAAACCAGCTTGCTGAGTTCCACCCTCACGAAATGGAATGGATTTTGATTGACAGAGTATAAGTGGGAACGGTAGGACAATAAAAGGGTCCACTCATTTTACACACTTGGTAAGATTAGAAAAGATTTTACCCTCTAATACAGATATATTTCTTGAGTGCTTATTCCATTCATTCATTCCCAAAGTTATTCATTCAACCTACAAAATGTGATGTTCCAGGCACAGTGGTCCCAAGCTAGGACCTGAAATATTATTATGAACTACAACAGACACCTTTGTAGCCATGGGACTAAAGTAATTGATTTGTTTAAAAAAAAAAAAAAATGATGTGCTTTGAGCCAAAAAAGAACAGTGGTCTCACAAATACTAGCCAACTGAGCTTAAGGAGATCATTTGACCTCTCCAATTCTGTTTTCTAGTCTGTAAAATGGACATAATTATACTTTTTTTGTTTCAAGTTTTTATTTAAATTCTAGTTAACATATAGTGTAATATTGGTTTCAGGAGAATTCAGTGATTCATCACTTACATACAACAACCAGCGCTCATCACAACCAGCGCCCTCCTTAATTCCCATCACCCATCTAGCCCATTCCCCACCCACGTCCCTCCATCAACCCTCAGTTTGTTCTCTATAGGTAAGAGTCTGTCTGTTATGACTTGTTTCCCTTTTTTCCCCTTACCCTATGTCCATCTGTTTTGTTTAAGTTTCACATGAGTGAAATGATATGGTATTTGTCTTTCTCTGACTAATTTCACTTAGCATAATACATTCTAGCTCCAGCCACGTCTTTGCAAATGTTAAGATTTCTTTCTGATGGCTCACTAATATTCCATAAAAGGGTAAATGGTGATACTTAATCTACTTTTCTTCCAGAGAAAACTACATCAACTGTCATTATGTGTGAACACAGTACAAATGCTTTATGTCAATATTATTTTGAATTTTAAGTAACAGATTGCCTTCAGCAGATCACCTCAATGTAAGGACTATTAATTATATCCACCACTATTCCTGTGTAACAAGAAACCACAAAGTCTCAGTAGAAAAGAACACGACCATCTATCTTTATTCTCATAAGTCTACAGGTGAGCTAGAGCAGCCCTACTTTACACTACAGGTCTGTGGGTTGACCAGGATGACTCTACGTACCCCTCACTGTACACTGACCAGTGGGTGCCTAGGAAGGCATGTTGTTTTTACAGCAGTGGCAAAATAAACATAAGACAAATATAAGCAGAAACAAGAGAGGCTCAGAACTAATATGCTATCATTTCCACATTCCATTGGTCAATCACGTGGCCAAACCCAGTATCAGTGAGGCAGAGAAATTTATGCCCACAGTGGCAAAGTGAAAAGGGTAAATACTTTCTGAATGATAATCTAGATCATCCCAGCTCTCTTTTTCTTTAAGAATTTTCTGAGAACAATCTTGGGTGGGATATCGGCTTTCAACATGCCATTTCCCTGTGCAAGAACCACAATGGCTCTGTAGCACATATTTATTTACTAACCCATTAGCCATTAATAATCTCCTTCTACCCTGACATCTCCATTGTAGAGGCTGAAAGCCCAATACATCATTTCTCAGCTTCCTTTGCCTCTAGGGGTAGGCATATGAAATGTGGCCCAGTTCTGTTTAATGAAACAAAACCACAAGCCTGACAAAGGCTTTTAGAAAAGATTTTGATCCCTTTAGAAAAAGACAAGTAGGAAAGGAGAGCTGGCAGGTAAACCATTTTCCCCTTTTGCCCCAACATGAATGTAGAAGTGATGTCTACAGCTGTAGCAGCCATCTTAGGACTATGACATAGCAACCATTAGAAAAGAAGGCCAGGATGTTCAGGGCTTGGTTCCCTGACGGCATCATTAGGCAACTCCTGTAAGTAAAGAAAATATTTTTTGTTAAAGTCACTTCTGTGTTACTTGCAAATAAATGCAACTTATACAGGCCCCCAATTATCTATTTGTAACATCTAAACTCTTCTGCCTGGTTTTCCATATCTTTACTAACCTGGTCCCATGTGCCCATCCATCACTTACAAAAATGTTCCCTCAACTCATGTCAGACTGCTCTCCTCACATGTCTTTGTTCTTGAATTGCCCTCTCCCTGCTCATTTGCCAATCCAATTACAATCTATCCTCCAACACAGAACTCATATCCAACTTCCTTCATGAAGTTCAACCCAAAGTGAACTCTTCCATTTTCTGAAACCCAGTTGAGAGTTGATCTTCCAAAAACCCAGCTTAGTTTTTTGTTCTCAATGTTGCTTAGATGACTGCTTCTTAACATTTAAAGAGTGACCATGCTCTCTGGGCTGCAGGGACATGGCTAAACACAGCAAGAAAGTTGGAATCATTGGTAAATATGGGACCCATTACGGTGCCTCCCTCAGGAAAAAGGTGAAAAAGATTGAAATAAGCCAGCACACTAAGTACAGTTGCTCCTTCTGGGCCAAAACCAAGATGAAAAGATGAGCTGTGGGGATCTGGCATTGTGGTTCCTGCCTGGATCTACAACACCATTTCTGCCATCACAGTAAAGTTAGCCATCAGAAGACTGAAGGAATTGAAAGACCAGTAGAAGCTACACCATTTGAAACATCGCTAGCCTATAATAAATCTGTTAATTTATGTAACAACAGTGACAACCAAAGAGTGACCATTTCTTATGGATGGATCTCCATGGTCCCAAATGGTATAGGTCTTAGAACACAGCACAATACATGTTGATTATGATTATACCAACAGGCTGGCTGGTATGTAAGTAATTTTTAATTAGTCCTCTGAAAGTTACAATGTACTTTGCATAGAAAATCCAACCAAACTACTTACATAAACATGCCAAGAGAAAGGCAACTCCTTAGCCGAAGGCAATATTCATCCATTTGTCCATTCATCCACCAAATAATTATCAGGTACCTATGTCATAGAACAACTTATTTTCATGAACTATCTTAATACAGCTCCACCTCCATCTCCTTCTCTACTACTTCCTACAACACACACATTTTTCTATGATCCTAAGCTGCAACTCAGACTTCCTCTCTCCTAATTGCTCCATATTGCTTAAGTGATCTACACCCATCCCCCCACAGGGCCTGTGTTTTCAGACAGTGATCTCAGGTACATATTAGGAGAAAAGCAATCTGACTGTGCTCACACCAGCTATGCATCACTGACAGCCCCTTTATGGGTCCCATGTGCTCCTGTCTCTTTTATTTACGTATTACCTTTCAATTCAGAAGAATTTCACTCTAGATGCAAGTTGAGAAAGTTCAGACCACTTGTAAGGCATCATACTTCTCCTCTGAACCCAGTGGTAAGTCAAGCATCAATTTATTTATGAACCTAAAAGATCCTTTTAAAAAATGCATTTATTAGGTATGCTTGACACACAATAACCCACCCATGTTTCAAGTGTATGACTTGATAAATTCTGATGTGTATATACTCATGAAATCATCAAGACAATCAACATTTCCAACACCTTTAAAAGTTTCCTTGTCTTTTTGTATCCACTGACCTGCTGTCACAATATGTTAGATTGCATTTCTTATTTGACATAACGGGAATCACACAGTATAGATGGATAAGGATAGATCTTCTTTTGGATTCTTTCCATCAGTACAATCATTTTGATATCCATTCATCATGTTTTTAAAAATATATCAATAGACCATTCCTTTAAATTGCTGAGTAGTAGTATATGGACATAGCATATTTTTCTTATCCATTCACCTGTTGATGGATATTTGGATTTTTACTAGCATTTCCAAGGTATTAGTATCAGAGGCCCTGTTAACAGGTTACAGAGGTGAGAGACACTTAATATCATGTATTTATAACTACGGAATTACTTATAGCTTGGAAACAATTCTCCATATATGTCTCACATTCTGGCAGGTCTTCTGAGCAAAAGCACTGACAGCTTTTGTTCCAGAGTATCTCCCCAAGGCTGTTTGTGTATCACAGAGCCAGGACTAGAAAGAGGCAAACATGGCACCTAGGGTTCCAAATTGAGAGAGATACCCACCCCAAAGGTTGCGCAACTGCGGGGCCAGCACCAGAGAGAGCACCTCCTTAAATGTAACACAACATTTAGGTTCCTCACTTGCCTTACTTACCCTAGCCCTGGTCCTACACAGCCAGCAATCCTGACAGATAGAGAAAGTGTTTCCCCCCAGAGCAGAAGGCAGGTGTGTTTGCTCTCCAGGATTATAAAGGTACTAGATCCCTCTGGGGCAAAGGATGGGCAGGTTTGCCAACAGTCCCCTTTAAAAGACTGTGTTTCCTGTGTTCAGAGCTCCTACCCTGGGCTATAAATGCACCATGTGTGCAACATTCAGCCAGGCCCACCTATGTGTCACCTCCACAGGATTTGAAGGAACTGGTACAAACATGAAGTTGATGCTGACAATTGTATCATGAGTAATGAAGTCCCTGGTCTCTAGCTGAGGAACTGGCTAGTTCTTTCAGCATCTATGAAACTGTGGCTGGCTCAGTTGTTACTTGCAAGTAGGGAAAAATCTCAGGCCCTTCAGTTTTTGACAACTATTAGCACAGACTGATGCCAAATCCATTATCTTGATACCCAGCTGAGAGCGAACTTTTAGGTAGTGCAGGCACCTACTGCATGCTGTCGGGTAAAAGGCCTGACAGAAGTCATTCTAACCCCTCTGTATACTCCATTATTGCACTCATTTATTCACTTGGCAAGCATTTATTAAACTCTTACTACATGCCAAACACTGTGCTATAGAAAATAGGATTTTTGCCCTCCTGGATTCACTACCTGGTGGAGACAGCAGACAAACAAACAAAATGGTAATTCATGGAGGTGACTGCTATAACCAAGATGAGAAGTCAGGGAAGGCTTCAGAGGAGGTGGTGTTTGAGTTGAGTCTTAAGAGAACAGTAGGCATTCGTTGGGAATGAAGATGGGAGTTGGGTGGAGAGAACAGGCATGTGCAAAGTCATACATATATGAAAGAGAAACTTAAGTTCAGAGAACGATGAGGGAATTACTGTGGCTAAAGAATAGTTTGTGTGTTGAGGAGGAGGCAAAAGAGAGGGAGAGCCCACGGGAGGAAGGGTGGGGTATTGGGAGAGAAACTCTAAAGACGTAGATATAAAAGAGAAGGATCTGGAATGCAAAACTAAGGAACTGGGGCTTTAAGTAAAATGGATGCTTCAGAGTTGGCTCTCATCAGTTTTACTTTTTAAGTGGGGGAGCCATGCTATTTATGGTTATCACATTGAATTATAACCATTTGTATCTACAGAAAATCCCCCCTGCTAGGGTTGAGCTCCTGTGGGACTAAAGGACTCCATCTTGCTCACTTTTGCCTTCCAATTCCACTCTAGTTGCTACTCAAAAAGGAAAAAAATGATACTAACAAGTGAGTTACTCAGCAAAAATTAACTTCTCCTCCCAGATAATCTCTATGTCTGATTTACCTCAAAATATCTCATTTGTGAATACTTAAGACAAATAAATGAAAAACTGGAATGTTTCTGGTATTTTGGGGAAAAAATGATCATTCCAGGTTGTAGCTTACAATTTTTCTCTCGCTTTTCATTACTTTATTCATGAGATGGCTTTTTTTAATCACTTTGTGTAGGATACTAATACAGTACTTATCTCTACTCTAAAATAAATTTTATATTCTTATTAAATATACTTCTTTTAAATTTATAAGGTGCCATGTATTATTCGTTGACAAGTCTTGGCTCATACCACAGATTATGTATCATTTTTTCCATGTATCATAAGTGGCCATTTAGATTGAAATCAAAATTATATTTAACTGAACTCATAACTGGTGAGTTATTCTCTCATTTCAAACTTATTTTCTGGCCACTTGTCTCCACCAAATGTTATAGATGAAACGTCTTTCATTAAAACACCTGTAGTAAGAAGTTAATATATCAATATTTGTTTTATTCTAAAATATTTTCTTGAGTCTAAAAATTTTGATATGCTCATAGTGTGGAAACCCCAGAGTGAAAACATAACCCTTATTCACAAAGAAGTGAGACTATATGTAGCTATATTCCACTGAAATATTAGAAACCCAAAATTCACTTAACACTGTCCTTCTTTCAGTTCAAATGTCTTTATTCCAACAAAATACTATTACAGAAAACTTCCTACAGATCAAAATTATTCTTATTTTAAATGCATTATAACATTTTAAAAAGTTCTTTTGCATATGCATTTGCCTGCAATGACAAGGACTTAAATAAGTGCAGAGTCTTTCTAGAAGTCTTTCCTTTTCTGAGAAAAACTTACACTTTCTACTGAGGGTGATCAGACGCAAATGTGAGTAAGAAATGCCTAAGAGTTGATCATAGTAACTACCAGCCACCTTCTCTTTTCCTAAGGTGATTTTGCCTTCTAGAAATACAAGCTCCAGCTTCACTCCTTTCCCTGCTTTCTTCTTGAAGCAACTGAAATTGCTTCTGAAAAATAATAGCACTATTATGTTGTGCCAACTCTCACCAATGTTAGTTATTACCACATTTCTCATGACATTTTGAAGTCTGGCAAAATAAGGTGTAAAGAGTAACCAAGCATCTTTTGTTTGGTTTTAATCAATCAACGATTTTGTTTGCAGAAATTGGTTGGAGGATAAAAAGGGTACCAGAAGTTTCATCTATTGGGAACTCAACTTGGTTCCATTCTGTAAGCACAGGCCTACCCAGGTACCCCACTGTGATGGAAGCTGCTTGAGAGTGGAGATGAAACCCAAATCCACAGCTAGCACAAATGAATGACCCAACCTCAGGGGACAGCATCCTATGATGGAAGGAAAAAAGCCTGGAGTCTTTTCTGAACCACACTGCCTCCTACGCATGTCATAAGGCACTCTGAGCTTCCTTCTTCTCACGTGGAACATAGAAATAATTAGTGCCTATCTCGCAAGACAGTGTAGAGTTCAAATGGCACAATTCAAGGAAAAGTAGTTCATAAATTCAATCTAGTTTGAGTTTTGTATTTTTCCCTATGCACGTGTACTTTCACTATGTCCAACTTATATACATATATACCTTTTAAAACACCCAGACACACACATATAAATAAAACCCAAATCCCCTTGGACCTCCGGCCTTAATCACAGTATTCATCTCCCCTTTCACGGAGCAACCATTACCAGTTGTTCATTAGCCAGCATGTGTTTCGAGCACCTGACCACACTGGTTGTCTGGAGAGATCCCCTCCTGTATTCTACAACCGCAGTGTGTTTTTCCATTTTGTGAAGAGACCACATTTTATGGATTTACTCTTCACAGATATTTACAGGGTTTCTTATACTTTCTCCACATAAATAAGACTGAGATGAACATCCTCGTACTCTCCCTGGACACCAGATTGAGTGTGCAGGGCATGCGCCAAAGTAGGTATTTGATACTTGCAACTCATGGTGGTGAAAGCCTTTTCAAAGGGGCTCTACCAGTTCGCACGCACTAGCAGTGGACATATTCTCATATTCTCCATCTTGTCTTTTCAGACTGAAGTTTGGTCATCCGGATGAAGAAATAACACTTTGGTGGGGGGTGCCTGGGTGGCTCAGTCGGTTAAGCATCTGCCTTCGGCTCAGGTCATGATCCCAGGGTCCTGGGATTGAGCCCCACATCAGGTTCCCTGCTCAGCGGGGAGTCTGCTCCCTCTTCCTCTGCTCCTCCCCCTGCTTGTGTTCTCTCTCTCTCTCAAATAAAAAAAAAAAAGAAATGACACTTTGGTGGTTGAAAGTGAAAATGAACTTTTCCATGATTCATTGTTTCATGTAACGCCCAGTTCTCCATGCAATACGTGCCCTCCTTAATACCAACAATACATCAAAAACTAATGATGTACTGTATGGTGACTAACATAATAAAAAATAAAATAAAATTTAAGATAAATAAAAATAACTAAATAAATCTTAAAAAAAAGAAAATGAATTTTTCACAGGTTGTATTAAATATTTCAATTTCTACTCTGAATTCACTGTGTACAGTCTTGCCTGTGTTTCTCTTACAGGTTTCTCCTTCTATTGAGGTACAGGGTTCTTTCTGCATTTCAGATACTAATGTTTTGTTATATATGCTAAAAAATACCCTCCCCATATGTTGCCTTCCTCTCAGTTGTGTGTTTAATAGTGTCCTTTGACTTAGAAAAGTCTCCACCCAGACCTACTAAAATGTTGTCTTTTCCTTCTATGCCTAGTCATTTTTATTTTAAAATATCTTCTACTTGCGTGGTCATAGAGATGTTACTCCACAATTTCTTGTGAATATTTTCAAGGTATCTCTTTCAACTTAAACGTCCAATTTCTCTGGAATTATTTTTTTGTGTACAGTCTATTGGGAAACATGATCAAAAAAGACATTAACCACTTTTTGACCCTGGCACTGGACCCGGGAACTCAGACTCCTCAGCCTTCCCCTGTCCTTGGAACATGGCTTCTGCTTGCCTTTCCCACTCCCAGAGACTGCTCCAAGAACACAGCCTTGAGATGGTGAGGTTACGGTGAAAACACTGACATGGTCTCTGTGACTGAATTCAGTTAAGGGCATCTTTATGAACTTTTAAGATTTGGAGGGCATGTGTGGGGATCCACACATCTTGCTGTCGCCCCAAGACAAGCCTCGTATGGACCTTCCTCATGCTATGATCAAAACTGCCACCTACCACCACAGAGGGGTCTTTCCCTTTTGTTGGTCTCTCCCTGCCTCGAAGGGAGCTGGTTGCAGGTCACACAGACAAAGCTCCCAAGAAGGTCGTGAACTCACAAAGTCTAAGGAGGCAATCTACTTTTTCAATATCAAAGTCCTTTCCCAACAGCATTTATTGAACAATCCATCAATTCCTCATTAATTTTTAGTGCCACCTCCTTCACAGAACTGTCTTCTGTTTCTTTCTACGTTGTCTATTTGGATCCTGATCGACTGGTCTCCTCCTTCACCAACAGCACACTATGCTAAGTACTACAGCTGCATGATGCATCCTAAGCTTTGCTAAGTTCCTTTTACACACATTTTCTGTCCATTTACTATTCTGGAAGTATTTCAGAATCTGTTTGGTGAGTTCCACTAAAAATCTGAAGGATTTCTGTATTATAATACATTCCTAAATTAATTTGAGGATAATCAACTTCTTTAATACTGAGTGCTCCAATGGACTAGTATCTTAAGATTTAATTTTTCCTCAAAGATCTTCCATATATGTCTTATTAGGTTTGTAGTTTTACCAGGTTTCTATTTTTATTCCTATAGTGAAAAGGATATTTTCTCTTACCTCTTTGATTGCTGTTGGTATACGGTTTGTTTTTGTTTTTTTTAATACTGACCTTATCTCAGAAAACCTGGCTGAACTCGTAATATAGGTTTATCTTCTTGGATTTTCTACAGAAAGTCCACAAATAATCAAATTCAGACTTTAAGCACTTAGTTTTCGCTATTATATTCCATTTTGAAGCTCTCCACTGAAATATTAGGTAGGAGAAACCGACATCCTCATCATGTCCCAGACCCAAGCTGAATGGGCATACTTAATCGTCAACATGAAGTACGATGTTCATGCATTCTTAATTCCTATTTACCATGAGACTTTATCACTAATGGGTTTTTAAATCTTTCCTCTTTTTTCAGCCATTGACTGGGGTAGATGGATACACCGGTTTTATTTTACTTTGCTAAGGTGGCAAATTCCACTGATAGCTTTTCTAGTGTCTGAACATTCTTGAATTCCTGGTATAAATTCCCACTTGATTTTACAGCTTTGCTGTTTATCCGATTTTTATTTGGGTTTTCCTATCAATGTTCACAAGGTGAGACTGGCCCACAGTTTTTATTTGACTTTATTTGGTTGTAGTTCTAGCCATAGAAAATGCTTTATTCATTTTCCTTTAAATATGCGCAATGGCAAGTCTTAAAGGAAAAAACAAAGGTTGCTCAGGCCTTTAAATTTCCATCAAAGTTTACTCCTAAAACTGGTTAATCTTCAAGTTATTTTGAGGGAGAGGTCTATTTTAAAGCACAGTTTTTATGTTTCATTGAACTTTTTATTCATATTTGCTACTTCTTGGATCAAGATTGTTGTGCATGTGTGCATCTATGTGTATATATACTTACACATTGGGACGTCTCTATGCACATACTTATAGGAAATCCCTGTTACGTAAGTTTAAATTCAATGACCGCTTTAACTCTCTGTGTTCATGTGCATATGCCACCTTTTTTCATTCCAAATACTGGTTTGCCCCCTTATTTTCTTAGTCCCTCGCCAAAGATTTGCCTCTATCACTCTTTTTAAAGATGTAGCTGTTGGTTGTGCAGATCATCTACACCGATTTTTCTTTTATTATCTATCTTTACTTCCTCTTTGGCTTTACTCTTTTTTTTTTTTTTTTTAAGATTTTTATTTATTTATTTGACAGAGAGAGAGCAGGGAGAGTGTCAGGCAGAGGGAGAGGGAGAAGCAGGCTCCCCACAGAGCAAGGGAAGCTCGATGTGGGACTCCATCCCAGGACCCCGGGATTATGACCTGAGCTGAAGGCAGTCGCTTAACTAACTGAGCCACCCAGGCGCCCGGCTTTACTCTTCTTTACTGTTTTTCTTTTACCAGTTTCTTGAGTTCTATCTTAAACACGTTTCATTTTATTTTTAAGGCAGACCAGCAACTTCCCTCTTAGACCTTCTGTGGCATTCCACAAGTTATGCAATATAGAGCTTTTTAACCATTTCATTTGAAATAGCATTTTACTTTAGAGAACATTTGAGTTTTTAGAAATGAGAACAGTGTTCACACGAGGATAAGCTATTTCTTCACTGTTTTTAATTTTGACCTGGAAATGGCCTGTGACTGGTTTTCAGAATTTAAGGCTAACATTTTGGCCTTGTGCAAACCTCTTGTTTGAGAATATCCTATGTACACTTTGAAGAATATATATTCTGTTTATGATTCTGTTATTGAGACTTTTGTTTTTTAAAAAACACACCTCTCCACCAGATTCATTTTCTTAGATAGCTACACTGTGCTCAACTCTCCCACTAGAATTATACTTTTGCTTATTTCTTCTTGTAATTTGTCAGTTTTTATGTTATTTATCTTTAGGCTATGTTGTAAGGTTTACTTAAGTTTATAACTGCTGCATGTCATCAATCAGTCCTATCATTTTGAGATGCCCCCCCCTTTTTGTGCCTTTCATGTTCGTGTTCCTGAAATTCTACTTTGTCTGATATGTCACTAAGGCAGTTTTTTTTAAAGAGCACAAGTAGGGTGAGGGGCAGAGGGAGAAGCAGACTTCCCACTGAGCAAGGAGCCTGATGCGGGACTTGATCTCGTGACTCTGGGATCATGACCTGAGCTGAAGGCAGATGCTTAATTGCCTGAGCCACCCAGGTGACAAGACAGCTTTCTTTGCCTTCTTCTCCTGGCTTATCTTAACCCCTTTATTTTTCAAGCTTACTGGTTTTTACATCTTCTCTCACAAGTTGCATATAATTAGATTTTATACTACAGGCAAACTGTTAACTGAGCATCTTAGTCCACTTGTGTTTTTATGATGACTGAATTTCACCTTCATTCTGCCACTCTTTATTTTCTATTTACCATACTTTTCCTTTGATTTCTAGTTTCCTGATTTCAGTTCAAGTGATCTTTTTCCTTCATGTTTTGCTCCCCCTTACCGATTAAGAGCCATAGTCCATTTATTTACTTCTAGGGATTACCCTTAAAGCTTTAGCATATTTGAGTTTTTCTTTTAAATACTGAGTTAAGCACTTACCTATTTCTTCCTCGACCACAAGACAAAAAAAAACTTAACCATACTTTCTCTAAATATCACTGGAATTCTAACATTTACTGGTTTATGTTATTACTCCTTTGTAGATTATTTCTTTTTCCCCACCTCTGGTAGCTTCTATCCTTTTTTCAACCTGAGATGGTCTTAAGCTTTATTCCAGTGCGGTCTAGATTTTTTTTTTTTAAGTCCTGCTTGAAACCTGCAATGTTTAAGAATCATACCCTTCCTTCAGTTTGCTCCACATACCACTTTCTGCTTGTGGAAAAAAACCTGTGAGATAGACGTTAGAATTTCTTTTTTTTTTTTTTTTTCCACTTCCCTAGCTACACTGTGTTTCCTCCATGACTATGTCCATACCAGTTATGGGAGTCCTACAAGAGGCAGTTCCCACCACAGCCTCTTCTGGGAGATTCCGTTTCAGGCTTAGATTTGGCCCAATTCCAGGCTGTGGCCCATATAGCAAGTTAGTTTTAGAATTGAAAAAAGTCATGTTTAAAAATCACTT
Organism: Leptonychotes weddellii; assembly: GCF_054177405.1. Taxonomy (NCBI): domain Eukaryota; kingdom Metazoa; phylum Chordata; class Mammalia; order Carnivora; family Phocidae; genus Leptonychotes; species Leptonychotes weddellii. The sequence continues at coordinate 89,492,840 of NC_138385.1, read as the reverse complement.
TGAGCATTTTCATGGTTAGAATGCATCATTTTATCAACTAGCACAAACAAAAAACAGTCTTTGGTGTGGGCCATCAACACTAGGTTATAACTAATATCTTTTTATCAAAAATTTAAGATCTCTCTACCTCTATCAACTATACACGATTATCTATTAACACTTCTATATAGAAGTCAGTCATTATATGAACTTAAGTTACGTCTAGAAAATCTTTTCTCAATCTTCATCCCTTGCTCTGAGGCCAGTATCCCTCCAAACTGCCACATATATTCTCATCTTTAAGGCAACTGCCTTCAACATGAGGATTAAGACTTGGCAAATGTCAATGAAATCACGTCCCGCGAACACTCACCTCGAAAACCCAATCATCTCAAGTGCTTTACTGCATGTGTGACATGTTGGTCTCCTATTTCCTTTGAGAGCAGCAATACTCAACACAATCACAATCACTTGAATATAGCCAAAGCCTTTAAACCAAGTTGTCCTGAGCATAACAAAAAAGAGTTTGAAAGGGATTATCTTTCTTTAAAACATTAGAGTTCTAGTCATTAAAACAGTTCCTATTTTTATTCAAATTTAATAAGTCAGAAGGTCCTAACTGCAGTAGGATTAAGATAACGCTCTTGAATAAGTTTTAGAGTGTGCTTTTATATACATGAAATTTACTCTTCACGAAAAGCCTTTATTGTTCTACTGAGACTAAGCGAGGTAAAGAGACCTGTGCAGCCACATCAACAGCCCACGCTGAACCAAGACTCCCATTTAGGACACTCAGACCTGGGCGTTTGCTGCCTCTCCCAGTCCAGCTTTTTAAATTACTTTGATGGGGGGGGGGATCACAAGAGCAAACAAGACTTGAAAGATTCACTTAATGACCCCTTAAAGTTTGCTACAAGAGTTCAGTGCCACAAAACTGCTAGATGCAGGTTATTACAATCACATCTAATTTGCATTTAAACAACCAACTTTGTGGTCCATGATTTAAGAGAGATTCCACCCTAATGGGAAAATTTCCTTGGGATATCATCAACAATCGCCACGCGATCCAGTTTTAGAACATCTACATCCCCTCAATAAAATCCCTCTTGCCATTTACATATATTCCCTTCACTTCCCTGTGCCCCCAACCCTGGGCAACCACTCATCTCTTTTCTGCCCCTTTAGATTTAGAATCCTATGTGGTCCCTTGTGCCTGGCTTTATTCACTTAGGATGTTCCTGAGGCTCATCCATGTATCAATAATTTGTTCCTTTTTATTGCTGAATATATCACATTTTATCCATTCATCAGTTGGCAGAATTCCCAGTTGCTTCCTCTGTTTCTCCAATGCATTTTTACTGCAGTGTGATAGCTTCTGGCCCATGTTTTGGGTGTTCGTCTCTAGAACTCCAACTTGCTAAACACTATATATAGCTACAGAACCTCGTATCTGATGCCTCAGCTCCCTCTGCCACCTCTGACCCCCTCAGCCACCAATCCAATGGGTTTTAACAAAATTGGCTTTTAAAGGACCATAAGACCATTACAGGACTTCATTCACCTCAGTTTTTAATAATGAACTATGAACGGGATCATTTACTTAAGGCATTTTTCCAGCATCTGAAGATACGGTCATCATCATATAATTCAGTGATTCTCCTAAAAGTCATGGAAAGACGCACATAAAATGGGTGCATTTTATGGTATATAAATCATTTCTCAATGGTTTAAAAAAAAAAAAAGGTTAGGGAAGATAGATGATAGAACAAGCGTATAAGAACCTAAATGAGAATGTTCAAGCTGTCAACCAGAGCAACGGACACCCCTACCACAGCCCACAAAATGAGTCAGGCACTAATTAGATGCAGGGGAATCTTGCTGGTAGAAGCCCACTATCTGCTCTGAGCTCTGTACACTCACATGCCAAGCCTTAGCCTCTCCCACAGTGGCCAAATCCATGCCAATGGCATAAAAAAGGAACAGCATACTAGGGTATCAGAACAAGTTTTGAACTATCAGAAGGACCTTCGATTTGGACATTTGCCACTTTCAAAGCAAATTAAGTTACCCAAAACTTAGGCTAGATTTAACAAATGAAAATCTAAGATTCCATGTTAAATTTCAATTTCTGATGGGCAATGAACAATCGGCCAGGATATATATATATCCCATGCAACATCCAAGGCATACTGAAACTAACGCATACTTGGTACATTCTTAGCGACAAGCTATTCGTCTATCTGAAAGGTCAATACAACCAGGTGTTTTGTATTTTATCTAGCAACCTTACAAAATCTAGTATCCCCTTGTTAATAGAATATTTAAACCACAGTATAAAATAGTGAGATTACATAGCCTATTTAGATACATTAGCAAGTTATCTCTAAGAATTAGCTTGTCATTTAATGGTGCTTCTGCCTTAACTGCCTGTTTAGATATTCCATCATCCTCTGACAGTGGAGCCCCATCCTGAACCACAGCTGGCTATGGTGGGATGTTAAATCATTCAGGCCTTGCTAACTTCATCTCCTAATAGATGAAGTCTTGGCGCCCGACAACAAACCTGGCATACACCGGCCATTCACGAAGGTGTCAGTTCTGGCTGTGGCACAGGATATAAACTGATTTTTCTTAAGATTTTATTTATTTATTTGACAGAGAGATAGAGAGAGAGAGCACAAGTAGGCAGAGCGGCAGGCAGAGGGGGAGGGAGAAGCAGGTTCTCTGCTGAGCAGGGAGCCCGATGCGGGGCTCGATCCCAGGACCCCGGGATCATGACCTGAGCCGAAGGCAGCCACTTAACCGACTGAGCCACCCAGGCGCCCCTGTGGCACAGGATATAATTCCTGTCAAGACAGAATCCAGTCTGGTATAGAAAAAAAAAAGTGCTTAGAACAGATCGGAAATCAAGAACATGGGTAAGCACAGGATGACCGCAGAGAGAAATGAGGGAAGCAGTCGTCAGATACTGAGTACAGTTCTGGGACTAGCTATCTCTCCCATCTCCCCCTGGACTCTTAGATGCCACCACCTATTTGTACCCCCACTGTTTCGTGAGGACTTCCTTTTTTGGGGACACCAGTTTAAGTCAAGCCCCTGTATGTTAGCTTTTTTTTTCAGATTATATACTTTTTATATTTTATTTTTTATTTAAATTCAATTAATTAACATATAGCGTATTATTAGTTTCAGAGGTAGAGGTCAGCGATTCATCAGCCTTATATATAATACCCAGTGCTCATTACATCACATGCCCTCAACGTCCATCCCCCGGTTAAGTTACCCCATCCCCCCACCCACCTCCCCTCCAGCAGCCCTCAGTTTGTTTCGTATGATTCCGTCTCTTATGGTTTGTCTCCCTCTCTGATTTTGTCTGGTTTCATTTTTCCCTCTCTTCTCCTATGATCCTCTGTTTTGTTTCTTAAATTTCACATATGAGTGACATCATATGACAATTGTCTTTCTCTGATTGACTTATTTCGCTTAGCATAATACCCTCTAGTTCCATCCACATCATTGCAAATGTGAAGATTTCATTTTTTTGATGGCTGGGTAATATCCCACTGTACACACACACACACACACACACACACACACACACACACCCACAACATCTTTATCCATTCGTCTGTTGATGGACATCTGGGCTATTTCCATAGTTTGGCTATTGTGGACATATACACATTATACACGTTGCTATAAACATTGGGGTGCAGGTGCCCCTTCGGTTGTATCTTTGGGGTAAATACCTAGTAGTGCAATTGCTGGGTCATAGGGTAGCTCTATTTTCAACTTTTTGAGGAACCTCTATATGGTTTTCCAGAGTGGCTGCACTAGCTTGCATTCCCACCAATACTGTAAGAGGGTTCCCCTTTCTCCTATGCTAGATTTTAGACACAGTTACTGAACCGACTTTCTCAGGGCCTGGAATAGCAACAATGCAAAGGCTATACTCATTCATCTGCCCTGACAGCAACAGGATCAGGTAAGAAATCAGATCATTCAAGTAACTCCTTCACCACTTTGATTCTAAAAGCAACAGTAAGAAGTATAGAAAAATTTAAAAAAGAATCCACAGGGAACATGCAATTCTATTACCTAATGACAACCTGTGAGAAGAAAAAGGAATGCTACATGCAGTTTTATGTGTCTTGGATGATATTTTATTTCCCCCCAAATATTTTCAAAATATTTGAATCTTAATGAGTACGTAATACTCCAGAGGGTAACACTATATAGTAACCATTTTATTTGTTGCCCATTTCCTACTATCCACTGTACTAATAAAATCTAGTCTTGTACACATACCTTTATTCACCTTAACCTCATTTCCCTTCTGACAAATTCCTAGAAAGCCAATTAGTAGATAAGACAATTGCCAGATTTCTTTTGAGATAAGGCTATAATAATTTATACTCCCTTTTGTACAGAGAATATTTAAGAGGCCTGCTTTTATAAGCTCCACTGCCAAAGCCTTCTTGCAATTTTAAGGCAAAAAAATTTGCTATCCTTTTAGGAGCACCAGAGAACTCTGACTTAATCTTTACCCCTCCCCAGAATGGTCTTGGTCTTCACAGAATAGCTAAGAGGAGGGACCATGGAGTTCACAAATATGAAGCCAATGTCTGCACTCTATCTTCTAGCGGCCTACTGACTTCTGTGGAAGTCAAATATAACTTTTATGTAACACTTAGTGGGCTCACTCTTTGGAGTTCCAAGTAGACATCTGATCAAAAGAATGAGAGTATAGCCAGCGAGACAGTCAAAGATCAAATCAAGAGCAGTGCTAAGTAGTCATGCTATGTGCTCCGGTATCGGAGTTCCAAGAACGTATCACCCAATGGCCCATGCATATTGGCATCTGTCCACTGGAGGATGGGTTATAGGTCAACATGAGCAACATGTAGTTCAGAGGAGTAAAAGCCTAAGAGCGCTGACAGAGACAGGCATTAATGAATCCTAGTAGTCAAAATGTGCAGTGTGGCCATTAAAAAAACAACAAAAAAAAGTTTTTTTATTTTTTTTTGAGCAGCCAAGCAGCAGGCATATTTTAGTCTCCAACTAATTCAATCTATCTGACCAGCCAGCTATAAGGAGAGAGCTGTAGATTTGTTTGAATGACAGGATACACAACCTTCTTTAATAACAACAACAACAACAAAAAAAAAAACCACGTGATTTTAGTTAGGAAAGACTTAAGGAGTCTATAGAACCAAAAGGATTTTAAGACTAGAATCATGGGATCTGACAATTCTAGGAGGCCCAGGCCCAGGCCCAGGCAAAAGCAAGCCTTCTTAGAAAAAAGTCTAAGCTACTTCAAGGCTATCTGCACTTTGGGAATAAGGGGAACCCCAATATGAAAAGGCAGGGATACAGTAGCCCAGAAGTCTAAGGACAATGGTCAATGCTGAGAAAAAGCCTTCTAGTTGATTCAGGATGCCTTTGGGAGGGAAGTAGCTATCACATGTAGTTACATAGCATTCTGCAACAAGGCAGACTCCAGGCCACCCAAAGTCTCTCAAGATCAGGGTATCTACAGGATTGCCTAACACCAAGGTTACGTGGCATCAAGACTGTTAAAGTCTTCAGACCCAGCTAACCCCAGCCAGGTGGTAGTTCTGCCCGGCTGAGAAAAGCTTGAAGCACTTCATAACTTAGACTGCCTGGCCTCTCCTAGTCTGGAAGAGAGAGAGAGAGAGAGAGAGAGAGAAAGAGAAAAGTGTGTGTGTTTAATGGGGATTTTATTTCTTAGAAAATTTTCTCAACTTTTTTAGGTTGGATGTATCACACCCACAAAACACAAACTACAATCCAGACCTTAAGAATGGATTCTGATAGTTTAAAAACTCCAGACATTAAGAGTTGTTGAAACATTAGTTGGCCCTTGATTTAAAAAAGAGTAATTATACTATCACCCATTTATGCTGATATTTGTAGTTAGAGTCCTTTTGGATAAGCAAGTAAGTCTTAAAATCTTGAGTTAATTATTTATGAAGAGTTATTTGGCTCTAACAGGACTCTGCTACATGCTCGACAATTCCGTATTAAGTATTTTCCCATTGGTGTGCACCCATTTATTCATCATCCCTCTTCAGGCTATAGCGACCCAGAACAGCACAGGCAATGGAATAGGAATAGGCAGGGCAACATCTGCTCTTTGGTCGGTCTTTTGCCTTGCCCTTACTTTTTCTTTGGCTGTTAAGTGTTTTGCAAGAATGATTCAACATTATCTCTGGACAAAAATAGCACTGGAAATTTAGAATCACAGCAGTCCCCTAGATATACTCACTGTCGCTCAGCCAGTGGTGCTCACTCTTCATTTTCCTATGCTCATATTAGAAGTGTTGTAGATTTGTATTAATACCATATGCCATTAGTATCCTTGGGCTAAATTCTTTCATTTTAATCTAATTGTTGGGGGAAGCCAAGAGACAGACAGATTCCAACATAGAATATACTTCTCTAGATCCATTTCTGTACAAGCTTGGAACAGAATCCTGAGTTCTATTTTAATGAGTATTAAAATATGTTGTTAAATCCTTATCTGTTGCTTAAGACCTAAGTAAACCCAAGCTGGGGAATCAGATCAAAAACCTCTGATGTAAGACAGATGTACATTTACAAATGATTATCAATAGCCGATAAACTCAATTTTTACTTCCCTGCTCAATATGCCACAGTTGCAGTCAAAATAGGGTCTTTGCAGGCCAAGTTCAACCTCAAGAGCTATTTAAGACCTTTGACAATTTTCCGAAGTACTTTTTCTCTCACACTGGGAGGTGGGAGGAATCCCCTAAAGCTCTGGCTTTTCCTGCCAAGTTGGGAGGATCTGGCAACTTTAGGCAACATTCTTATATGGCAACAGTCAGCTGTGTCTCCTTAGCTGCTGTCCTCTTAAGACACAGCACATGTCTCCATTCACTACAATCCTCTTTTCCCTACCACCACTCCCAGCTCACTTCCCCCATTTATATAACTTGCTTGCCGCTGTACATCTTTGAATTAGCCACCCACTACCCTAGGCAGACAGGGCCTCAGGCTTTCTGGCTTTCCAATACAAGGAGACCCTTAGCCCTCAACAGCCCCCCACCAGGACAATGAGGCTAAACTAGACCTTACAATACAGCCAGTAAGTACGTCACCATGTAACCCATCTCCCATCTGTCTGGTTGGTCCAAGTTTAATTTCCAGGCTCAGGACTAGACCCAGAAGGTGTCCAGGTAAAAGAAAAGGCCAGATGGTGAAGAACCCAGTCCAAAGTCACACAGATATTCAAAGCTGTGCAGGGTACAGGACCCAGGGGAGCTTTTTTGTTTTATTGTTTTGTTTTTGTTGTTTTTAGTGGTCTGGGAATCTACTTGCCAGAGGACCAAGAGACAGTGAGGAATCTTCCCCAAATCAAGTATTAGGCCTCTCTAGGGTGGCTGACCTGAGGGTTCATAGGTTACACCCAGGGAAAGCATTTGCCTGCACCCCATCAGCGAGGCTTCACTGGGGCCAAACAGGCTGTAGAGCAAGATGAAGAAGACTCCCCAAAGAAGAGTCTGTAAGACTCAAGTTTCGACATTTGTCACCTCTGTTTTTATTTTCTACTTCGGGTTCCAACAGAGGATTTAAAGAAGAGCAACAAACCCAGCAAACCTCTGGTTATTGAGTCATCTAGTGATGCTTTTGCCCAGCCTCCAGGAGGTTCAAAGGAGAAACTCTCAAGTTTTGCCATGAAATAAATCTTTTTCTTTTCCATGATCACGACTGCCTATCCACAATGGCATCCAAGCCATTTCAGATTAAGGGTAAATCCCCCCTAGGCTAACACGAGGGTCACCTTGGTCACTTCTTCCCTTAAGAGGAGAGCAGGTGAGGAAAAAGGAAGATGACCGATTTTGACTGGCAAACAGAAGAGGTCACTAGAAGCTGGAAGATAATCAGACTATAGAAAACAATAATGAAAACAGCATACCGCTGTGCTACTCAACCTGGGGCCAGGTCACCATCAGTATCACCTGGGAGCTTGCTGGAAATGCAAATTCTCAGGCCCTACCCCAGATCCATGCAATCTGAGGATGGGGCCCAGGAGTTGAGTTGAGCAAGCCCTCCAAGTGATAACGTTTGCACAACCTCCGGAATGAGAAGCACGAACCAAACACATCTCTACAGCATCCACACAGTGAAACACACAGGACTCCAGGAGACTAGAAAGGCCCTCACCTAGTCCTTGGGTGACTTTCAGTCTTCTTCCATCAGCATAGGGTTCTGCTACTCACACACACTCGGCAAATTCACTAGCAAAAGAGATCCCATACAGAAGGAGCATGCTCATGAAAAAGCATGCCTGTACATCTAAGAATTCATTGTAATAAAAAAAAATTTCCATCTGCTTTCAGACTTAATCCTTTTTGAAAAATACTACAGGTCAAGGATCAACAGTCCCTTTCCATCTAGCTGCTACTGCAATGGGAGAGACTCGTTCCAGAATTTCAGGAGGTTTAAGAGCAAGGATGAGACTCAACTCTGACATTCAGCGACTGTCCATCTCCCTCACCACCTGGGCTCCACCTCACTGACCGCATGCAGGTTGGAGGGGACAGGGGAAGCTGCACTTCAAGTCTATAAATAACCCCTTACATAAGCTACATACAAGGATGAAAATTATACTTTTTCATCTTACACACAGAATTCCCACTAAATTCCATTATACTAGGAATACCTCTAACAATATGAACTGCCCATTACCTGCAGGGGCATTTCATTCAATTTCCCTATTTACAGACAGACAAAGTGAGCAGAGTAATAAACCAACTTGTCAAAAACCACAGACCTCCACAGCAGCCTACGCCTATAATCCAGGCTTTGTGACTACCAGTGGTGCCATACTGGTACCATTTTTTAGTGCTGCCCACTTGGCACTAAGAACTATCATCACCTTCTCCAATACACCTAACTAAGCACACGTACTTTGAGTATGCACTCTCCATTCTGGCCAACAAGGCAGTCCATCAGCTATCCAAACCTCCAACTGTCAGAATTAGCTTTGTTGCTCTAACCTTGGGAATTCAGAGAACCTGAACATTCCCGAGGTCCATGTGGTCACCTAAGACTATGACTGCCTCTACTTATAATAAGCCTATTAGCAACCACCATTTACTTAAGCGCCTACTATTTGAAGCCCTGTATTAGACCCTTTACATGCAGGCTTATTTGACTAGGAAGACCATCTGAGGTTGAGTTACTCAAGGTCACACAGCTAGGAGGAAGGAGGCCTGTGATGCGGACCCAAGTTGGACCCGAGAACCCATGCTCTTTCTACCACACTGCTAATAAGGGCCTGTCCACCTGGGTCTCCAGCTTGATGTTCCAGGTTTCCTGCCTTTGGGGCTGTAGCTCTATTCTGAACCTGGGCAGTCTTGACTGAGGTTCTCACACTCCATACAGGTCTTCATCACCCTCTCCCCACAATGACTGGGTCTGACATCTACACTTAGTCACTGGCTGGAGTCCTGTTCCTAGAGAGATGGACATCTGCCAACAAGGCCGGTTACTTGTCACTGTTCAGACCACTACTGCTGGCCCCATTCACCAAAAAAGCCCTGGGGTAGAGTTAGTTCACCCAGTCTGATCCACTTTCAACACTTTCCCCAAGTTAAATGCTGGTGAGAGATGTTTGAATGGTCACCTGCTATGGGCCAGCATTAGACTAAACACCTAGAATACAGTGTTGAGTGTGGGGTGATGCTCATCCACCCTGGAACCTCAGGCTGCCTCTCAACCAAGCCCACGTACGACCATGGCAAACAAACACAGAAATATCCCTTTGGTATGCTGGTAACATTGGCTGGGCCTGGCCAAAGAAACATCCCAAGTAAGAAATCTCAGACATACACAAAGCACTTCTGGGTTCCTGCACAATTATGGTTTGTTTGTCATAGTCCATACTGTCAGTTAGAAACCCACCACAAACACTTCGTGATAATTATATCAGTGGCGATTAAGTTGGAAAAAGTTACATGCTAAGATTGAGTCACGTTTGCTCAAGTGATAGCAATTGATCCTACAGGAGCTATACCATAGACCAGTTCTTTCCAATGTGCACACACATCACCTGGGGCTCCTGTTAAAATGTGAATGCTAATTCACTAGATCTGAGGTAGGGTCTGAAGCTATGCGTTTCTAATGAGTTCCCCTAACTCAGCTGATGGCGCTGATGTCAGACCACACTTTTGAGTAGCAAGCTCCTAAGCATCATTGAAATGAGCTTACAAGGTAGAGAAAATGAAGAATGCAGCATAGGGAATGTAGTCAATAATATTATAACTTTGCATGGTGACAGATGGTAGCTACGTTTTCCGTGGTGAGCACTGCATAATGCATAAATTGTCAAGTCACTAGGCTGTGCACCTGAAATGCAACACTTTATCTTAACTATATTCAAATAAAACAATACCAGTACTAGAAAAAATATTTAAGTGCCAAAAGTAAAAGGAGAAATTATACAGTTCATCTCTGAACAACACAGGAGTTAGGGGCACCAACCCCTCCACACAGTTGAAAACCTATATGTAACTTTTGACTCTCCAAAAAATTACAATTAGCATACTGTTGTCTGAAACCCTACCTCTAATAGTCGATTAACCCGTATTTTGCATGTCATATGTTTCATATACTGTATTCTTATAATCAAGCTAGGGAAAAGAAAATGTTAAAATCATAAAGAAGAGAAAATACATCTACAGTACTGTATCAGAACAAATACTCAAGTGGACACATACAGTTCAAACCCGTGTTTTTCCAGGATCAACTGTACTTAACTTTGAACAAAGTTATGTATGTAAATGGCACTAGAACCTTACAGCCATGTTGCATGATCTTATCAGAAAAGTAAGCATTTGTCTAAGAAAAAGCAGCCAGAATCGAGTCTCAGGACATGAGGGAGATGGAGGCTGGGGTTGAGGAGTCTGAAAACAACAGAGAAACCAAGAAAAGGGGAAATAAAGCAACAGTCATATAAATAGCAACAAAATTGTTCAATTGAATATTCAACTTTTAAAATGCAAAAATAAGGGAGCCTGGAATACCTACTGAAGTCCAGCCTGCCTAACACAGACAAAGGCCCCAACAGAACTAAGCAATCCCGAGATGCCAGACACACTGGCACAAAACAGGCTAAACCCTGAAGTCTTAACACCAAACAGGAAGAAATCAGTACAGACAAACCAGCGACTCCAGAGTAATCACAGTCACAAACATAGAACTAGGCCAACAGGTAGATTCCCAGATCTGGGAAGTAAACTTACCTTCTGATCTTCAGCTTCCAGAAGGAGCTCCACAAGGGAAATCAAACTACCCTCGTCCCCCAGGAAAGAAAATATCCAGCAAGGGTGCCTGGATGGCTCAGTTGGTTAAGCGACTGCCTTCGGCTCAGGTCATGATCCTGGAGTCCCGGGATCGAGTCCCGCATCGGGCTCCCTGCTCGGCGGCGAGCCTGCTTCTTCCTCTGACCCTCCCCCCTCTCATGTGCTCTCTCTCTCTCTCTCACTCTCTCATTCTGTCTCAAATAAATAAATAAAATCTTAAAAAAAAGAAAATATCCAGCAAGGAACCCAGCAAAGGATAAAATGTGGGAGCTGGAACACTGAGCAGAGGCCCAGATCCACGAACTACACTGAACCACTTGTAAAGTTACACGGTACTGGACCAACTAAAGGCCTTCTATTCCTTCCTAGCAGTGTGGCGCAGAATCAGTGAGTGTGTGTTAAGTGGCTGCAGTTGTGAAAATTGGCAGAGTGCTAGGCATGCTGGTAAAGCAGACTCGCAAAGTGCGGTCCCCTATGAGCAGTATCAGCAACACCTGGGAACTTGTTAAGAAATGTAAATTCTCAGCCCTACTCCAAACCTGCTGAACCAGAACGGGGTGGACCCCAGCAGTCGGTGTTTTACCAAGCTCTGAGGTGATTCTGATACACATGCAAGTTCAGGAAGCACGGGGCAGTAGAGGTCACTGGAAGGGAGAGTGGAAAGAAAAGGCCAGGTGTGGCAAAGCAAAGTCTCTATAAGTAGCCTTAACAAGGGTGCTTTTAAAGAGCTAGACAAGACTGGAGCCAGTTGACAGGCAGAAGGAAATCCAGCAGAGAGAATGTCAAAAAAATAATAAAACATGCTCAGGGATCAACAAAGTTGGGCAACGATATTCAAAGGTAGAATTTTGCCAGTATTGAAGAATCATCCAACCATGTGAGTGATACTCATATTTTTATTCTGATAAGGAGAGAAATCATGAGCATCAAGAGGGGTCAACACATAATATGTTTTCAAAAACTTTCTCACACGGTATTTCAAGAGACTCACCTAAAAGAAGTCCTATTTGGCACAATGCTTGTGAAGATATCTTCTCAGAGGGAGAAAAACAAACGCAGTCGTCCAATGTGACCTATTTGACAAGAATATTGAGAAAGAACTGTTTTAAATATGAATACCAGGGTAGGACAAAATTAAAAAACATGTGGAGGTTTTTAATTATACTGATTGATTCAGCGAATATGTGTTGAACATCTACTCTTGTCGGACACTAAGGATACAAGACCAAATAGAACGTAATCTCTTTCCAAATATTTGCAGGACAGTGATAAGGGGGTAGAGAAGACAAGAAATTAACAGTTGACACAGCTGCACTAGAGGTTCACCCAAGGAGCTGTGGGAGCATAGAGTTCCTCCAGAAAGCACCGAAGACCTCTTCTTGAAAGACGGTAATGCTCAGTTTGACTCTGGAGAACCGCAGGCTGAAAGACCATCTTAGCAGAGGGAATGACCAGTGGGGAGATGTGGAGGCCGGAAATGCCTTCTGGGAAGGAAATACCGGCGGCTTAGAACGGCTGCGGGGAGACGGCATGAGGTTCGAGAACTTAGCAGGCAGTTCCTGGGGACCCTGGGTGCCACCCGCTAATACTGGCAGGTCACGAGGTCCAGGAACACATAGGTGTGCCCTTCACAACGACCGCTCTTAGTCCTGTGGTGAACAGATGGAAGAGAGGGCTGCAAGGATGGCCGGCAGGAGCGGTAAGGAAAAGGTGGCCGCAGTGCCCATGACGGGCCAGGACATCAGAGCTCAGGAATGCAGAAATGATGCCGCTCTAAGGGGTGGCAAGGCCTAGGACATGACAGGACTGAGACACACTGGTGCGCCAGGATCACCTGGGGGGTGCACCCTAGCAATTTGTAACCAATAATAGCGACAAGTTGGCGAGCAATTTCATTATTTTCAGAAACTAGAGATGATTTAAGGCTATCCCTGTCACAATGTCCGTGTAACGTTTCAACCTGCTTCCTGGAGTGGAAGAAGAAGGACTTGGCGAGCCCCACAATAACTGCTGAACATCTTCCCTGAGCAAGGCATGTGAGCACACGGTGGTGACCGGGACGGGAAGCGCACCCTCCTTCTTGGAGCTTGCCAGAAGACCGCAAGGGGCCAAAGGCTACACGCCTCGGGGCCGGGGAGGCAAGTTCCCCTCACCTCAGGCCATCTGACCCGTGGTCCAGCACACCACTGAGACAAAGGAGAGGCAGCCGGGCCACAGCCCTCTTCTTTTCACTCTAACCTCAAGGGGGAGAACTCTGGCAGACATTGAGGAAGGTCACCTTTAGGACCCCCAAAAACAGTGCTCTGGCGTTAGAGGCTTCTAAGAGAGGAATGACATAGGTAACCTTTTTCTTCTTCCTGCTGCTGGATCCCTTCCCCTTGGGATTTCTATCAAGAAATGGAAACTATGGGTGACTTCGGCTTGGGAGACAGGTATCCTTACCTCGAAAGGCCAAGCGGGGCCAGGGACTGGTTCTCAGGAAAGGATGTCAGCTTGGAGCTGGCGGTACCCCAACTCTCAGGGAAGAGTAGGGGTGAGGGGAGGATATAAACTGATTTGTCAAGGTTCCTGCAATTTCTCAACCAATTAGGAAAGGAGATGGGATTCTGCTCGACACTGAGGTCTGGGCTATGAAAACAAAGAGAGGGGCACCTGGGTGGCTCAGTCAGTTGAGCGTCTGACTCTTGGTGTCAGCTTGGGTCATGATCTCAGAGTCGCTGGATCGAGCCCCACGTCACACTCTGTGCTGAGTGCAGAGTGTGCTTGAGATTCTCTCTCTCCCTCTCCCTCTGCCCCTCCCCCTGCTCTCACACACTCGCTCACTCTCTCTCTCGCTGTCTCAAATAAATAAATAAATCTTTAAAAAAACGGAGAGAGCACATGGCTCAGGTTCTTCTGATTATGTCTTGGACCCTCAAGCACAGGGTACTCACGCTCCGACTCTGCTCCCAGAGAGGCGACTAACACCAAGTGAGGTCTAGAGGATAGACAGTTTAATATTGAGGAATAGAAAACTTAAATGTTCTAAAGGCCCGGGAGGGATTTACAATAAAATATTAAGTAGCAGTTTTTCCTGTGTGGCAGGATTTCAGGTAATTTTAAAATCTTCACTTTGATCGTCAGAAACTTCTATAATGAATATGATTTCCATTAGTAAAAATAAAAATTAAAATTCTTAAAATATATTTCATTATTTATTATTACCATGTTGAACAAAAAATTCAATGCTCAGAAATCAGTATCATTCCACGTATATATGATGTATATGAGTACATAAGAAAAGAGCAGATGCAAAGGGACAAATCTATGATAGGAAGCAAAGATTTGAGAATAACTGGTCATAACTGAACATACTGGCCAACATACTGGCCATTCTACGGCTCAAAGATATGTAAAATCTGACCAAATGCTACCACAAGATTACTATCCACAGCTGAGAATATACCAGAATGTAAATTCTCATACATAAGCTCTGACATGCTAGAAGCACTGAATTATATATTAGCTTCCTTAGATATAAGAGCTCTAGCAGAAAGTCAGCAGCTCAAAGACCACCAAAAGTGAGTTCAAAAATGGGAGACAATAAAATAATAATCGTTGAATAGACTCTGGTCCATTCGCACAATGGAATATTACTCAGCAACAAAAAAGTACAAACTATCAACACACACAATACCCCAGACAGATCTAAAGGCATTATGCTTAATGAAAAAATATTACTCTCAAAAGGTTACACACTGGGCGCCTGGGTGGCTCAGTTGGTTAAGCGACTGCCTTCGGCTCAGGTCATGATCCTGGAGTCCCGGGATCGAGTCCCGCATCGGGCTCCCTGCTCGGCAGGGAGTCTGCTTCTCCCTCTGACCCTCCTCCCTCTCATGTTCTCTCTCATTCTCTCTGTCTCAAATAAATAAATAAAAAATCTTAAAAAAAAAAAAAAGGTTACACACTGTATGCTTTCATTTACATAAAATTCTCAGCATGATAAAACTATAGAGATAGAGAGCAGATCAGTAGTTGCCAAGGCATACAAATAGAAAGGGATAGCACAAGGGAGTTACTCTATGGTGATGGGACAGTTTTACATCTTGATTATACTGGTGGTTATGCTGAATAAAATTGAGTAGAACTACATACACATACACACACACAAATGAGTGCATGTAAAAATGGTGAAAAATGAAGAACTGTAGTCTAGTTAACAGTGTTGTGCCCATGTCAATTTCTTGGTTTGATATTCTACTCCAGCTGTATAATACGCCACCATTGGGGAAAGCTGGAGGAACCATACACAGGACGCTAGGTACTATTTTTGCAATTTTCTGTGAGTCTACAATTATTTCAAGATACAAAAAATTTAAAACATGTCTAAATTGGTACATAAATTCTATGCACAATTTTCTTTCTTCTCATAAATATTTAATATTAAAGTAATACAATATAAGGGTGACCACCAGATAAATTTAGTATTAGAGCATAAGAAATGCTCTTTTAAGAACTGGTATGTGAGAACAAAGATGAAAATATAGGAGCCTCATACAAAATGCACTCACTATAGAAATGGCCAAACACAAATAAAACTAGTTATATATTTTTAAAAAATTATATAGCATACCAATCCTTCCTCCTTCCCAAATTATCCACACATAAAATCCTTATAGTTGTGGTTTTATTTCTGTATACAAAAGCAAAGTATGTGTGTGTGTGTGTATATATATGTGTGTGTATATATATATATGTATATATATATATATGTGTGTGTGTGTATATATATATATATATATATATATATATCAGTCCTGCTTGGAGAGGGTGGATAGCAATGAATATACATTTTTTAAAGAGTACATCTCTCTTTACAACTTAAGCTTGTAATTACAGTGGATGTTAGAGCAGGAGTGGAGGGCTTCACAGTGAAGCTGGGACAGATAAGGAAAGCTGAGGGGACAGAGACCTGGTCCCCCCCAGTACATCAAGAAAGGAGGGAGCAGAGAGGTGCATAGAGGCATGCCACAGAGCAGGTGCTCAGGGCTGTGTCTGCAGGTCCACAATGGGACCCTGAAGGAGTCAGGCGGCACGCATTTGGATGGAGAATTTTCCTATTAGCCTGCAATAAGCAAAATGGAAATGTAGACATCTTATTGAAATGCAAGTTCCGCGACAGAAGCAGTCCCCTACCCCAACCCTACACACAGTCTGCACATGGTCCTCAGCTTGGCCCTTCTGCCACGTCCTGGGAAGGGGAAGAGCAGGGGATGTGGGCCATGGTAGACAGGCACATCTAAGAGATTGCTGGGCTCCTCTGGGGAACTTCGGGGGAATCGATTACAGGTGGCTCTTTGGCCCACCATTCCAAAGCACAGTTTCACATTGACATTGGTTGACAACAGGTTCTGCTCCTAAACTTTGATCGCCGGTTTCTAAACACTGTATGTTTATAAGAAGCATTGGCAGTAACCATGAGGCTAACTTTCATTTCATCTTAGTCCTTTATGAGGCCCCGATTCTTTTAGAATGAATCTTGACAGAACCCACTGGTCTTTAGCCTCAACATAATCCAGAAATGAAACAACAGGCACACAAGGAGTGAGACATTTAAAAGGTAGGATGGAAAAACCAATAGCAAGAACATTTATTTAGCACTTACTAGGTGTCCGGTTCTAAGTGCATTCAAGTGTTACCTTAGTTAATCATCACGACAACCCTGTGAGGCAGGCACTATTATCACTATCACCCCTGTACACGTCAGGGAACTGAGGTACAGAAAGGTTACGCAACGTCCCCTAAGTCACACAATCGTGCATGGAAAGCTTTGATTTAAGCCCTGTCTCAATTCAGTGGAAATGGGAAAGTGACAAAGAAATAAGAAATGGGGATTCTCCCCCAAAGGGATGTTGTCTTCAATCAAGTATTTCTCTGTTCTAGTGCTGCTATTTCCTACTTAATCCCACATCTTGAATTCCTAAGAGCACTTTTCAATAAAATGTTTTCGGCTCAGAAAGCAACTTCAAAGAAAATGAGTGCAATAAACCAAAGATACAGGTCAGGGGCAAGGTAACCAACATGAAAAGAGGTATAAAATTCTATTTTCCCACTTTGAGTAATTCAGCTTAAAACAAGCCAAAGTCTCTTGAAATCAGGTATCATGTAGCAGGTCCTATTCCACATTCCAGAAAGAAAACACAGAAAATAACTTAACTGCCACATGCGTCATATTATATCCAGTGGAATGGTGAAGTGTTGGTCCACAGCAGTGGTTCTCAAACTTAGGCTTGTGTCAGAATCACCTGGAAAGCTGATCAAGAATACAGAGGCCCAGTTTTGTTCAAGTGAGGCAGGGCCCAGGCCTTGGTATTCTAGTAGGTTCCCAGATGACTCTTAACATCTGCCAAAGTTCGAGAAACCACTGTCTACAGGCTTCTGGGTTCTGGTAACTGGTAGAAGAGTCTGGGATGGCAAAGCAGCTCCTTTGGCTGGCATAAGCTTCACACATCACAGCTATATCCCACCTCTTGGGTGTGTGTGTTCATCGCCGCTCTCATCCGCCCCACAGAACTGCAGTTTACTTGTCTGCACCTGTCAATGTAAGCTCAGTCTTGCCCAGAGTTGTGTCTCCAAAATAGAACCCAATGTCTACACATAATAATTACCAAATAAATATTTGAGGAATGAAAGAAGTGATGGAAATCTACCAGCATTAAAATTATAGAATGCGTGTGTTGGGGACAGTATTCAATTGTCTCCAACTCTAACTCCAAAAAGCATATAGTTCAAATATTGCAACAGTTTTGCAATGTGTGCAGCCACTCCAGGGGTTACTTACTTTCAGTACCAAGGAACTGACTGAATGACTAGTTAGTGATGCTGGATTCTGAGCTTGCATTATCTCTTTCAGTGGGGAACCTGGGTACATATTAACCTCCTAGGGTCTCCTTAACTTCTCCCTAAAACATGGATTATTCTATTAGTCATCTACCACATAAGGGGTATTTGAACGAATCAATTAATGACCTGACCATTTACAAAAAGACCAAGCGCTTTTCAAATGTTTACTATATGGTCCTGGTTCTAATAATGCTGCTACAGGAATTTCCGTCATTGAATTATATGTTGTTTAAATGTAAAAGAATGACCTTTAAATCATGAAACAAAAGAATTGCTATCAATTGAACAAGAGTGATTTTTTTCACAACTTGAAATAATCCAGTCTGAAAAATCCAATACAAGAAATGCATACAAAAATGACAGCACACTCTCTCTGAACATGGCTTCTACTGAATAACAGAGCACTTCCCAGTTCCCATGCCACACGGGCATGGCTCTCCACCAATAGGGAGGCTGTGTCGGGGTGATTTAAAGGCATCGGATTAGAAAAAAACAAGATCGGCACTTGCTTCCAGCTTGGAGAGCCACTGAACTAAATGAACCTTTGTTTTCTTTATCTCTAAAGTGGAGAAAATAATTGTATACTCCTTAATGGGTTATCAGAAGAGATCACGTGAGAGAAGTGTTGCACTTAATGCCTGACACAAAATAAGTGTTCAATAAACGTTGTACTGTTGTTCATGTCCTTCTTCCATGCCGATTAGTGTCTAGGGCTTGGATAGGGTGGCCAGTCTATCCCTCTGCGTGTTAGCTCCCACCCAGCGTATCACAACACCATCTAGGGCAGTCCTATCCTAATGGCCAGAACTTTCTGTGAATGGTAACACTTGAACTAGATCTTAAAAGATGAGCGAGATAGATCAAAGAGCCCCAGCTTTCACACTCATCCAGGGTCTAGTCAGCTGCAGTCAAGGAGGGCTGAAGGAAGACACATGGAGCAGAACGTGGCCACCTAAATGAGTTTTCTTTGAGTAGGGACACTTGGTTATAAAATGGGGCTGTGCGGAATGCCCTGCTGAGCCACCTTGACATTCCTACCGATCTTCAAGCTGAGTTAGCTTTCTATACTTCCTGGACATATTTGTGTGCCTGCATATGTAATAAACTAACAGAAAATTCTGGTAGCTAATCCCTTCATGTTTTACACAAATTCAAAGACCTTCTTTGAATCTGTAGCAGCAGGAAACATTTCCATTTTCAGTATGGGCCTGCATCTGTCCAAAGCTAGCTTCTAGAGCACTACCTTTCCCCCATGGGCCTTCCCTACCACACAGGGATGTTCCCAGCAGTCTTTCTCAGCACCACAAGCAATTACTTGCTATTTGCTAGGTGCCTATTGTGAGCCAGGCACTTTACACACAATTTCCTTGAGGTACATATAGTTATCCCATTTCACAGATGAAGAAATCAAAGGCTCTGAGAGGTTAGGTAACTTGCCCAAGGTCACACAGCTGGTAAAGCTGAGTTGGGGTTTGAACTGAGATCTGTTTGCCACTGTAGCAAGGCCCTTGTCTCTCCCCAGCGCTTGCAGTGGGGGAGTGAAAGGATATTTTGCTTTGAGGTATGTTTGAAGCATTTCTTCAGCCCACCGTGTCGTGCTCACGTCACTTTGTTTCACCATTAGCCACATAAGCAGAAATTGCTTTGGAACCCGCTGTCCCTGGGCTGGGCTTCCATCCAGCTCCAAGCTGCACTGTGGGGGGAGTAGTGCTTCTATTAAATTAATATGCTCCAACACGAGTGCATCATTCCAGTCACCTGAGAATAGGAAAAGCCTTATCAAGAACTTGCTATTCATTTCAAGCCATTTTAATCCCCTCTGGTTTGATGCAAATTCATTTCATTAATAATTAACAGTACTTGGCAAGGCTTTCCTTCAGTCCCAGTTCTCGGTCAGCATTCCACTTTGCTGAATTTGAGAGAAAGGAGGGTCGAACCAAGGGAGAAAAGAAAATGAGAGAGCCAGGATCTAGCATTAACCCACCCACCCCGACCCCCTACGGAAAAGGCAAGCTAACTATTGAAGCAACAGACATTGGCATTATCTGTGCGACAGTTGGATGATCCCTGTAGTTCATCTTCTTAATATTACATCTTTAATGAGCTCATCCATGCTTTGATAGCATGGCTTTAAACCTTCCTTTTGGGTAGATATTATAGATCAGTGGTTCTCAGCCTTGGCCAGGAGTCAGAATCACCTCTAGCGCTGAAAAAAAAAAAAAAAATCGCATAAAACCTAAAGCTTAACATCCACATACCTTGTGACCCAGCAATTCCACAGTGAGGCCTATGCCCTACAGAAATACACTCCTATGCGCACTAAAAGATGCATTGGGACGCTCAGAGCAGCACACAGTAGCCCCAAACTGGAAGCCACCCAAATGCCCATCAACAATAGAATAGGAAATACATGTTCACACAACGGAATAATATACAGCATGTGAATGAATGATATACAACTTCACACAATGGTATGGAGGAATCTCATATACATAATATTGAGGATAAAGGCAGGATGCAAAGTAGTATATACTGCACGATTTTATTTAAATAGACAATAAAAACAGGCAAAACTAATCTGTGGTGTTAGAAGGCAGGATACTGATTAGAGCTGGGGGATTAGTGACTAGAAAGGCCTTCCGGGCTGCTGATTACATTCTGATTCTTGATCTGGGTGCTGGTTACTTGAATGTGTTTACTTGTGAAAATTCAGTCTAGACACTTATGATATGCATGTGCCTTTCTGTGTATATATCACCTCCAAGTATCAAGTTTAAAATATACACACATAAACCTATTGCCTCCAGCCCCATAGCCTCCATGCCCTCCACATGTATGTACACACCCACTTACTTCCCCTGGGGAGCCAAATTGGGCAAACTTGGGGCCCTCCCACACCCTTTTCTGAAGCTTCTCCAATAATTTGACATAATCAGTGTCATCTCAATGTCCTTAGCACTTGCTGGCCTTCTAGCATTTGCAGTAAAATTTGGTGGGAAAACTGTAATTCCATCACCAGCTTTATGATATGAAAACATGGGAACTGAAAAAATCAAATCAATTTACTGAGCAAAAGTATCAACTGAGAATACTGTAAAGGTCCTCAACTTCAACTTTCCAAAAAGGAGCCGTGGAGGAACTTGAGCATTTTTGCTATTGGGGCCCTAGTGAACCTGATATAGCCTGTCCTTCTTCCTAGGAACAGTAACAGCACAACACTTAGGCAAGGAATTGCTGAAAATGATTTATATCAATTTACTCATTTACATATCATAACATTATTTGAGGTAGGAATCATTATCTCCATGTTACAAATGAGGAAACTGAAGCACAGAGAGGTTAAATAACTTGCACACAGCCATGCAGCTGGTAAGCCCGAGAATCATGATTTGAACTCTAATAGTCTGGCTTTAGAATCAATGCTCTCATCCACTTCACCATATTCCTTACATGTTATGTTGTTTAGTATATTCTTCCCACTTTAAATGGACTATATTTAATGCATTTATAGCAAGTGGCAAGCTATGTCCACTTGAACATTGGCATCTCTACCGAAAATTACACGTGAAATGACTGAAGTCAATAATACAGGTTTCCACCTCACAACTATCAGAATGGCTAAAATTAACAATACAGGAAACAACAGGTGTTGGCGAGGTTGTGGAGAAAGGGGAACCTACTTACACTGTTGGTGGGGATGCAAGCTGGTGCAGCCACTCTGGAGAACAGTATGGAAGGTCCTCAAAAAGTTAAAAATAGAACTATCTTATGTTCCAGCAATTGGCACTACTAGGTGTTTACCCAAAGGATACAAAGTACAGATTCAAAGGGGTACATGCACCCCGATGTTTATAGCAGCATTATCGACAATAGCCAAACTACAGAGAGAGCCCAAATGTCCATCGACTGATGAATGGAAAAAGAAGATGTGATATATATATATAATGCAACATTATGCAGCCATCAAAAAGAATGAAATCTTGCCATTTGCAATGACGTGGATGGAGCTAGAGTGTATCATGCTAAATGAAATAAGTCAGTCAGAGAAAGACAAATACCATATGATTTTTACTCCTATATGGTATTTAAGAAAGAAAACAGATGAACATATGAGAAGGGGGGCGGAAAAAAAGAAGAGAGAGGGAAACAAAACACAAGAGACTCTTAAGGACAGAGAACAAACTGAAGGTTGATGGAGGGAGGAGGGTGGGGGATGGGCTAGATGGGGGATGAGTATTAAGGAGGGCACTTTTTGTGATGAGCCCTGAGTACTGTATATAAGTGATGAACAACTGAATTCTACCCCAAAACCAAATTGCACTATATGTTAACTAACTAGAACTTAAATTAAAGTTTAGAAATAAATAAATAACCATAGTCACATTTTTTCAAAAAATAATGATACAGGTTTCACTTCAATTCTTTTTTTTCCCCAGCTTTATTGAGGTATTATTGATATATGACATATGTAGTTTAAGGTGTACAGCATAATGATTTGATACACATATATATTAAAAAATATTTACCACAAGGTTAGTTAGCACCTCCACCCCTCACATAATTCCCATTTTATTGTAGTGATAACATTTAAGATCTACTCTTAACAACTTTCAGGTACACACACACACACACACACAGTATTGTTAATTATAATCACTATATACAGTACATTAGATACTTGGAACTTACTCATCTTATAGCTGAAAGTCTGTAACCTTTGACCAATATCTCCCCATTTCCTCAAACCCTAAGTCCTCAGTAACCACCAGCACTCTACTCTCTGTTTTTATGAATTCAGCATTTTTAGATTCCTCATATAAGTTAGAACATACAGTATTTGTCTTTCTCTGTCTGACTTATTTCACTTAGCATAATGCCCTCAAGGTCCATCCATATTGTCCCAAAAGGCAGGATTTCCTTCATTTTTCTGGCTGAATAATATATCATTGTAAATATATACCAAATTTTCTTTATCCATTTATCCATTGTGGACACTTAGGTTGTTTCCATGTCTTGACTATTGTGAATAATGCTGCGATGAACAGGGAGGTGCAGATAAATATTCAAGATAGTAATTTCACTTCCTTTGGACATATACTCAGAAGTGGAATTGCTGGATCATAGGGTAGTTCTATTTTTAATTTTCTGAAGAACCTCCATGCTGTTTTCTAAAGTGGCTACACCAATTTACATTTCCACCAACAGTGCACAAGGGTTCCCTTTTCTCCATATCCTTGCCAACACTTGTCTCTTGTCTTTTTGATAATGGCCATTCAACAGGTGCGAGGTGACATTTCACGGTGGTTGTGATTGGCATTTCCCTGATGATTTGTGATGTTGATCATCTTTTCATGTATCTGTTGGCCATTTGTATGTCTTCTTTGGAAGAATGTCTGTTCAAATCCTTTGCCTATTTTTAAATCAGATTATTTGGTTTTTATGCCAGTACCATACACTTTCAATTACTATAGCTTTGTAATGTTTGAAATTAGGAAGTGTGAAGCTTCCAGCTTTGTTCTTTTCTGGATTTCTTTGGCTACCCAAGGTCTTTTCTGTTTCCATAAAAACTTCAGGATTTTTCTCTATTTCTATGAAAAATGCCATTGGAATTTTGATAGGGATTTCTTTGAATGTATAGATGGCTTTGGGTAGTATGGACATATTCATAATATTAATTCTGCTGATTCATGAACACAGGGTGTCTTTCTGTTTATATATGTCTTCTTCAATTTCTTTCATCAGTGTCTTGTAATTTTCAGTGTACAGATCTTTCAATCACATCCTTGGTTAAATTTGATGCTATTTTACCAAAAATAATAAAATACTTAGGAATAAATTTAACCAAGCATGTGATTGGGATTTTTTTTCTTTATTTCTTTTTCAGATAGTTCATTGTTAGTGTGCAGAATGCAACTGATTTTTTAATGTTGACTTTGTTTCCTGTGACTTTACTGAATTATTAACTCTAACAGTTTTTTTGGTGGAGTACTTCAGGTTTTCTATATATAAGATCATATCATTACGATCAGAGACAATTTTACTCCTTCCTTTCTCATTTGGATGCATTTTTTTTTCACTTGCCTGACTGCTCTGGCTAGGACTTCCAGTACTATGTTGAATAGGAGTGATAAGAGTAAGAGCCCTGCCTTGTTCCTGATCTTGGGGGAAAAACTTTCAACCTTTCACCACTGAGTATTGTTAGCTGTGGGTTTGTCATATATGGCCCTTCTTATGTTGAGGTATGTTCCTTCTACACCCAATTTGTTCAGAGATTATATCATGAAAGGATGTTGACTTTTGTCAAATGCTTTTTCAGTGTCTATTGAGATGATCATACGATTTTTATCTTTCATTCTATTAATATACATAGTGACTCCTGCTCTCTTTTGTTTCTCCATCCATTCACTTTGAACTTATGGGTATCAGTAAAGCTGAACTGAGTCGCTGGAAGTCAGTAGTCTCTGGAAGTCTCAGGAAGGCAGCATGGGGTTTGTTTTTATTAATAGGTAAAGACTTACTAATGCCATCTTATTAATAATTTTCTGGCTCTTTCTTAATTCCTTTGTTCCTTTCATCCTCTTTTTCTGCCTTCTTTGTGAATTGATGTTTTTCCATATTGGTATGCTTTGACTCCCTTCTCTTTATCTTTTGTATATCTACTGTACGTTTTTGTTTTGTGGTTATCATGAGGCTTACAAAAAATCTTACAGATATAACAGTGTATTTTAAGCTGATGAAAACTTAACTTTGATCACATACAAAAACTCTGCCTTTTTACAACCCACCCCATATTTTATGTTTTTTATGTCATAATTTACCTCTTTTTATATTGTATACCATTGACAGATTATTGTAGCTATAATTATTTTTTAATACTTTTGTCCTTTAAACTTTTATGCTAGAGTTAGGTGATTAACATACTACCATATTACATTATTAGAGTATTCCAAATTTGACTCTATACTTACCTTTATCAGTATGTTTTATATTTTCATATATTTTTATGTTACTAATTAGTGTCTTTTCATTTTAGTTTGCCAAACCGGCACTTCTTGTTAAGGCAGGTCTAGTGGCAATAACCTCCCTCAGCTTTAGTTTGTTTGGGAAAGTCTTTATCTCTCCCTCATTCCTGAAAGACACATTCGCAAGGTGAATTATTCTTGGCTGGTAGTTTTATTTTTTTCTCCCAGCACTTTGAATATATTATCCCATTCTCTCCTGGTCTGCAAGGTTTCTGCAGAGAAATCCACTGATAGCCTTAAATGGGTTCTTTTATATGTGAGAATTTTTTTTTTCTCTTGCTACTTTAAACATTTTCTATTTGCCTGAATTTAGACAGTTCTATTATAATGTGTCTTGGAGAAGATCATTTGGGGTTGAAATTTTGGGATGACCTGTTAGATTCATGAACTTGGATGTCCAAATCTCTCCCCAGATTTGAGAAGTTCTCATCCATTATTTCTTTAAATAAGCTTTGTGCCACCTTCTCCCTCTCTTCATTTTCTGGGATTCCAATAGCACATACACTGTTTCTTTTAACAGTGCCCTTTAATCCACAAAGGCTTTCTCCACTTGTTTTCATTCTTTTTTTTCCTTTTGCTCATCTGCTGAATGATTTCAACTGATCTGTCTTCAAGTTTACTAATTCTTTCTTCTGCTTGATTGAATCTCCTAGTGAGTCTCTCTATTGAATTCTTCAGTTTAGTCACTATAATTTTCAACTCTAGGATTTCTGTTTGCTTATTTTTAATGGTTTCTATTTGTTTAACTTCTCATTTTGTTCATTCATTGCTTTGTTAATTTCATTTTGTTGTCTGTTTTCTTATAGTTCATGGAACTTCTTTAGGAGGATTATTCTGAATTATTTGTCAGAAAATTCACAGATCTCCATTTCTTTAAAAGTCAGCCATTGGAGTTTTATTAGTTTCCTTTGGTGGTGTCATGTTTCCTTGATTATTCATAATCTTTGTGGCCTTGCACTGGTATCTGTACATTTGAGGAGGTAAAAACTCTTTCAATCTTTACAGACCAACTTGGCAAGCAAAGCCCTTCACCAGTCAGCTGGTCCAGAGAACCTGGGTGGGCCACCTGGTGGTGTCAGTGGGCTGGCTTGCTGCTAAAGTCCTTGGGCAGGCAGGTCTTGGGCCTGGGTCAGCAAGTGGGTAGGCTTGGTGCATGGATACACAGGGACCAGCCTGATTGTGTCCATGGGGTGGACCTGGTGCTAGGCCTGCCAGGGAGCCTGGGTTCACAGGTACCCACCTGGATCCTGTGTTTAAAGGGGACAACTGGGAACCTGGGGCCACAGAAACTGCCCAGACTGCAGAAGTTAGCTGGTGCTGAAATATACCAGGAGCCTAGTGGCACTGAAGCCACCCCGAGTCATGGCAACTGGCTGGCACTAGGGTAAGCTGGGAGCCAGGATGTATAGGAATCCAGTGGAAGCCCGGTGTCACAGGGGCTGCCTAGCAGCCTGAGTTTGCAAAAGCCTATCAGGAGCCTGGGTTCACAGGAATCTGCAGGTACTGGGGTGAGCTGGAGCCTGATGCCAAAGACACCACCTGGGGCCATGGGAGCAACCTGGGGCCATAGTAGCTACCAGCAGTTGCTGGAGCCAGCATGGACCAGGGGGAAATGGGGGCCTGGTTTCCCAGGAGCCTACTGGAAGCCTACATCAATTTGTCAAATGTTGGGAGAAATGGGCAGGCCAACCATGAAACAAAAATTCCCTGACCTCAAAAAGTGTAGTTATTCATTCATTAGCTAACAGTGAGTGAGTGCCTCCTCTGTGGTAGGCATTGTGCTGATGCAGTGGACCTCATGGTGAGCAGAGTCAAGGGCAAGGTCCAAGCCACCAGGGACCTCCTCATCCAACAGACAGACACTGATTCATTAGCAGAGGAGTTATTGTAAGAGGTCACAGCACCACAAAAGTATGTAAGATAGGAAACATCCTAGTTAGGGAGATCAGGGAATGCTTCCTTGAAGAAGTGATGAGAACATGAAATCTGCAGGATGAGTAGGAAGCCAAAGGGAAGGTGGGTGGGGCTATAGAAAGAGCTTACTATGCATGCATAAATAACTGTAATGCAAATCAGAATGAACAAGTACTATAATAGACATAAAAAGCACAATAGAACCTCAGGATCTTTTTCCTTTTTCATTATATAAACCACATAAAATTATCATATTTCAAGTATGAACCCAGAAACCCTTGCATTAGGTTTATAATTGGTCTCAAAAGCCTGGAATACAATAAGACAAAAACTCTGCAGGAAAGGAATTTCAAACAGTACTTTCAAGTCAGCAAATGTTGAAAGACTCAAGACATCAAAGTGAAAAGGGAAATAATGGTATTTACCTTTTCTGAAGAAAACTAGCAACAAAGAAGGAAAAAGAAAAGACTAAAATGCTAAAATCATCAGTCACAGAAGATATTCCTGCAACACTGTAGGCCAGAACCTCCCTACTTCCCCACCCACCATTGCTGTGGTTAGCTCTATCAGAAAAGGAAGGACATCTCATTAGGCCAAAAGACCTCATGCAATATATGAAGAATTTGGTTAAGTGTAAGTTCTGAGACTGCTCGATAGGATCAGAATAAATCCAGATGGAAAGAATGAATAGTCTCTGCAAATCTAAACCTAGCTCCATACCACCTCTTGATATGACCACCTTCCAAACTGTTCTCTAACACCTTCCAAACTGATCACATCAACTAATGTGATCTTTTGAAAATATAATTCTGTCATGGGCCACATACACCCCACAAAAAACCCACAAAAAACAAAACAAAACAAAAAACCCACAAAACCTTCAATGTCACCCACTGGTCGTAAGGTATAGCTCCTTAAAGTAGCCTGCAGGTGCTGTCTGGTCTAGCTTCTGCCAACCTCTCCAACCCTGTCTTGCACCCCACTCACTTTCTCCCTGTGTGTTTCCCCAACAACAGCCTTCTTTCAGTCTCTCATATTCACCACGGTCCTTGTTACCTCAGGGCCTTTGCATATGTTGCTCCTTCTAACTAGAATGGTCTCTTCATCCCACCCTTCACCTAGTTGATTGCTACTCATTCTCTACTTCTTGGCCCCTATTTGAGACAAGCCATCCTTCATCTCCCTGACTGCCTTAACTCTCCCTATTACAAGCTCAGGTACCTCTTCTCCATGGCACTTGTACATATATCATCTTGACTATTTGATTAATATCTGTCAGGTCCTTAGACATAAAAACTAGAATTTTGTCTGATTTTGCTGACTTTGTGTACACAGTTCAAAGCACACTTGTCGACTCATAGTAAGGGCTTCACAAATATCCAGGGTATGAATACAGCATTTCGTGGAGCTTGTTAGTTCCTATGAGTCTTTGGTCAGCCTATCACTATGCTTCCATGTCACTTGCATAAGAACCATGTATAAATAAATATATTTTTTAAATAACAGTATATTATATTCCTGCAAAAAGCATAAAGGAAGGCAAACAAAAGTTGAGGATGACTTGCTACTCTAGTCATATAGCATATTCTAATCATCTTGGTTACTTTGAAGTACAGTCCAGTCCAAAGTCTTCCAGTGGAAATGAGAAGGAAATAGATATTTAGCTGCTTTAACCTAATGTTGGTCAAACAATTATCCTATCTATAACTGCATGTGGTGCTTCTTTTATTTAAACCTAACGTGTTTGAAGAATGTTTTTCCCTGACATGAGAAAACACTAAGTTCTTGCTATAAAGTACGAAGAAAGCAAAAGAAGAGTGGTATTCCAGAAGGGCCTTTGCTGCTGATAATTTATATTTTAGACTAGTGTTTGTTTTTCTCTTTTATAAAATTAAACATAATTATCTGTACTCCCTACCTGTCCCATTGGGAGTTTGGAGGAATTAATGAGATGATATCTGTGGAGTGCCTGGGGCCCCTTGGATACATTATTATTAGAACTGTTAGGTAGGGGTGGAGCAAGATGGCGGAGGAGTAGGAGACCTGGATTTCGTCTCCTCTCAGGAATTCAGCTGGATAGGGATCAAACCATTCTGAACACCTACGAACTCAACAGGAGATCGAAGAAAAGAAGAGCAACAACTCTCTCAT
>NC_138385.1:89304036-89463041 GCF_054177405.1 Leptonychotes weddellii | reverse complement strand
AGCCCAGTGATGGGTATTAAGGAGGGCACGTACTGCATGGAGCACTGGGTGTTATATGAAAACAATTTATCGTGGATCACCACATCAAAAACTAATGAAGTATTGTATGGTGACTAACATAACATAATAAAATAAAATTTAAAAAAAACCTATGTTGATGAATGCTACAGAAAAGTAAAAATAAATGTAATGGCATTTACACACAGAAACTGAGATGTCCTGAAAAAAATAGGCTTTTGTGAAATATCGCATTGTCTGATGAGGTCAGATCTATTGGTCATTATAGTAGAACCTGATAATAACGTTAGCAGAGGACACTGAGCTTTTGAAAAGTCCACCAGCGCTTTTCATCTTCACACGCTTCCTGTGAAATTATCAGGGTATGTATTTGGTACAATTATCCTCACTTTATAGATCCGTCTCACTGAATCCACTGAAGTTTGATAGAGCCACTGTTAAAACCTGAGTCTCCTAAGGGCTCCAGGTATCTTCTTCCAGGTTTCCTTGCCTGATAGCTTCTTCAGAAAAGTGATGCTAGAAAAAGAAATAGGCACCTAAGAACAGTTGGCCATGCGATGCCTTTTATGCCTTCATTCTTTTGCAAGTAATCATTAAGCATCTGAATCAGTTAGTCATTGCCACAAAAATACTACAAAAACCACGTCAAATTAAATGGCTTTAAACAACCGTGGCTCTGCTCTCCCAAATCTATGTGTTAGTTGAAGGGCAGATGACTCAGGCTGGGTCCCAGGGGCACCTCTGCGGGTCTCCGCTGCGGGCTGACTTATTTGGCCAGGGCTTAGCTGTGGGGGGCACAGCTCTGCTCCATATGTTTCTCATCTTCTTCCTGGGGCTGGAGAGGGAGCCTAGGCAGGTACCTCTCATGGCAATAGCAGAGGTATAAGATAAGCCTCATTTTCAAGTGTTTTCCAAGCATTTGGTCTGCCCTCCAAGCCTTTGGCCACTTAATATTCCATTGGCCAAAGCAAGCCATATAGCCAAACTCAAAGCCAAAGGGCAGAAAAATAGATTCTGCCTCTTTAATGGGACAGACTGCAAAGTCAGATGGCAAAGAATGTGGATACAGGAGGAATGGAGATGGGGCCCATTAACGCAGTCTACAACAGCACCTACCATATTCCAGGCACTGTGCCAGGCACTGGGGATACTGTGCTGATTTCACAGAAGCTGGCCTCCTGGAGCTTACACTCAAAACCTGAAGATTAAACTCCCACCCCCATGAACTCCACTGCAGCCTGTTACAACTGTAACCAAAATTTAATAATGAAGATAAGTCTGCTACCCCTTGTGGCATTTTGCATTTCTGGGAGGAATAAGTGCTTTGAGGGATTATTTATTATTTTGAACTCCTTTCACCACTGCTCCCCGTGTCTTGCCATGCATTATTAAGATGGTCTCCTCTGACAGATACATTCAAGTGAATAACTGAATTTATTTAGAGAACCAGTCCAATAGCCCTTCTCCGCTCTTTTGGCAATGGGTCCGTGTGGAGAATCCTTGGGTAGGAGGGAAAAAGCCTGCCTTTAAGAAGCTGAAGATCGGCGTTCCAGGGCTCCACCCTTTAAGTGTCCTGTTTGCATCACAAAGTTGTTACTTAATTCAAAGACATTTCCTGAGAGCCCTCTTTGTACCAGGCTCAGCGATCAGGGTTTTTCCATCTAAAGATTCCTCTAATTCTCCTGATAACGTTGTGAGTAAAACTAGTGCAAGATTTATCGCATATTCAACAAATGGTTGTTAAAGCACTAATTATATGCCCGGCACTGGGCCTGCCAGATGAGAAATATATATATTTCTGGCCATCCAGGAGCTCACTTTCTATTAAGAGTGACAGACCTGTGAACAATACAATTAAAATATAATGAGGTAAGAGTCTTTTTAGGAGACAATGCACTTTAGAACATTATGCAAATATAAGGTATTATAATTAAGCATAGCTGTAGGTCTCAAAGACCTCATCCTGTTTTCAGAAGTGCCTAATTTATCTACAAGGAAATCTGTGGTACTGAGACAATTTAAAGCCGATGGAGAAATAACCTGACCCAAAACCATATGCCACCACTGTTTCCATCTTTCTCAGAAAATATAATCAAAAGGAAAAAAAAAAAAAAAAGCATGATGCTTGCCAGCTCAGCGGATAAGTGACAATCTTTGGGGAGTCAAGAGAAGACTGAAGAAACATATGTACCCAGGACAGGGAATAAGAAAAGAGGAGGAGAAATTTCAGAAATCCCATAGATTGAGGGAACTCAGGGCATAAACCTAACAAATGAAAGTAAAGCATGGATTGATCTCATCTAGCTGTTGGTTCTAATTGCTTGATATGAAATCAAAGTCTGTGAGCTGCGGACACAGAAAAGTGTGTGTTTATCAGCTCCAGCCCTTCACAAACAACCATTTAAACAAATAACCAACCCAAATATTTCTCCTTCTCCCTATAAACTTTCTCTCGACGTCTTTCATTCCTTCCCCAAGTACTTCCTAAAGTAAAGCATGCTAATTGCTGCAAGGTACAGGGGGACATCAGCCACTGAGTCAGCCGATCTTATCAAAAACTGTTACTGAAAAATAGGAAATGTTTTTAATAAAGCACATACCCTTAGACATAAACGGAGTTATTTACCACAGACTTAAAACCCCTATAAAGCACAATCACTAGTGGTTAGAGATGTTAACTTAGAATATCAGTGCTACCATCCCAGTACTGCTTTTTATTAAATGACTTTGCCAAAGTTATGAAACCTTCATAACTCCATGAAAAATGGGCGTCTCTAACAATACCATGTATAATTAAGCATATATTGCTGTGCGGTTGGAAAATTCCATTGTCACCTGCATCAGCCTCGAAGATCAATTTGCATACACTGATCAAAGGGAACCTTACAGCTTGCTGGTTCATTTAAAAGTGAACAAGGATGATTTTAAGATCTTATTAAATCCCTCAAATTCATCAGAATAAAAGTGTTTTGACTTGTAAACAGCCAAGTATTTTCTAAGGGATTATGAGGGAGACGCATTCATCCACTGCTTCGGTTGAACTCTTCTGATGTGTTCATTTTTAATTCCTTGTCTCTCTCAGGCCTCAATATCCTTGGATCTTGTTCAAATTAATGATATATTTTCAAGTCAAATCAAAAGTCTATTGTTCCATTCAATCTAACACGTGTGGCTGCAGCAGGTCCTGTAGACAGGCCAGAGCAGAGAAAATACTGAGGCCGTGCAGCGGGGGCCAAAGCCTCCTTAACTTCATTTTGTGCAACATCCTTCCGGGAGGCCAAGCAAGGGCCCAGCCAGGCTGGGGAGTTCTTCACAGAGAGGATAGAAGGATGGAAGGCAAAGCACGGAGCAGAGGAAAGGACAAAGGCCCGCTCCTGTTGGTGACAGACGATCACCGTGACTGGCCTTTACCTACTACCGACCTACCTCCCCACCTTGCCGTGAGCCTGGAGCGGGGACTCTGCAAGCCACGATGCCCCAGTGCCCGTGCTGGCCGGCCTCCCGTCCAGTTCCGCCGGTGGGACACTGGACATGGAGGGTCTCCCAGAGGAAAGCGGAATGTGGGAAAGGGGGAGAGGGACTTCGCCCTTCTTTCCCAGTTGCTGTCAGCATCACTCTGTCAGCAGCCTCCCCTTGCACCGTCAGAGGTGCCAGAGGACCAGCCAGAGGACCAGCCGTCGGCGCTCTCTCACTCATGGGGCCGTGTCACCTAGGCCTTCACAGGACCCACTGCACCGCCTCCTTATTGGCCCCCGGGCCCTGCAGCGGGGCACCTGCACCACAGAGGTCCAAGCACCAACCCCCGCACACTCCTTCCCGCTCTTGTCCTCCCAGCCCGGGGTGAGAACTGCTTCCTGCTACTACTCTTCTCGGGCTTCCCGAGACTTCCCCCTTTTGCTCTCGGGCCTTGTGCCACCTGTGTGACAAGTTCCTGTAACGCCTCTCTTCCACTTACATTCCTAGTGCGGTTTCTCTTTTCCTAAGTAGACCCTCGCTGATATGCTCACCAAGGCTGCGATGGTCAATGAAGGCAGAAAGGGGATTTTTCCATTGCAGATGAGGGATTTGGGAAAGATCAATCCGTTATTTTTAGAAGCTGTAGAGGTGATTCGGATAGCATCACCATCCCCCCCATGATTCTCTCTGCCTTTCTTCCTCCTTCAACTGTAATGTAGTTTCCAGGCCATCTTACTGTGGACATCTAAAGGTGGCTTCAATGGAAGAGATATAGGGGAGTCTCCAAGGAGTCCCTTTACCCAACAAGCCCCTCGGTCAATCCACCCAGTGCACACGTGTCGACAGTGGAGATTTGTAATGACGTTAGACCATGTACGACCATTCGTCCCTCACTAGTCCTCTCAAAGGCTGTCTGCACCTGCCAGTCATGGCAGGGGCATAGGAGGTACTAACCCTCCCAGAAACCAGAGACCACACATGTAATCAAGCCTATACTCGGCCACGAGGACACAGTCGACCCCACAGAGAAGAACACGAAACAGAACCTTAGCACAGGGCTTAGGAAAAGATTCCCAGCCCTGATAGTTGACAACCCCATCCGTAAATGCACTTTCAAAAAACGGACTGAACACCTTCCACACTGGCGTAGAACAGAGCCCAGAAATGAATTCAAGCTGAAAGAATCATTTAGAAAACTGAAGACTCTTTAGTATTGGTTTTTACACATGAATGCCATAATTATGTGGTTGTATCTGTAGCGTATCTTTATTTCTCTAGTGTTTTGGTCATGTTGTACTTTGAATATTAACCAACAAATATTTCAAGAAATGTAGGAAGATGATTCCCTAAATAAATAACTTTGGTTTTAAAAAAGATGCCATCTAAAAATTATTAATGCAGTGAATCGAGGCGAGCACTTTAAAACTAAGCTCAGGCAGATGTTGACTGCAGCATTTAGCTTCCCTTTCCAAGCGTCACTGAGCCCCTCATGCCCAGAGCTAATATGACCTCAACAAAATGAAGCCAGTCTTTGGCTCAGTGATTTAGAGCAGTGGGGGGAGTTGGGAATAAAGGCTAATGGTTTTCAGTCGAACCCAAAACACAATACAAGCCAGCCAAAGTAAATTTTTTTTTTTGTACGCTTCCAGTTGACATTTGTGTGACGGGATAAGGCCTTACCGTGATAAATAATTTTTTGAATTAACAGCCCCTGCTTTGGCTTACCTTTTCGTGGGGGGAAAACATATAAAGGAAAGAGAATAGAAGACAAATGTTTCATAGTGGTTCTATCTTATTTACCAGTTGCTTAGGCTAGCTGCTGGCTCATCTTCAGTTCTTGTCTTTACCTCGACCTGCCTCCAACATGCACACACCCAGAGCTCTGCACATCAACATTTCCCCCATTATTTACCACTCTTCTTCTCAACTCTTCTTCATTATATGTCTTTCGAGTAGAGCTAGTACTATAAACCCTAATCTGTAGGACAACATTAGGTGTAACAGCTCTTTGACTTGTACGAAGCAGGCAGAAAAAATATTTTTGATAAGTTTACCAGTTTAAATGCATTCATATTTTCCCTAACAATCGGTGGAAAGTTGTATCGAAAGTATATAAATGTAAGGATGCATATTTTTCTGACAACTGTTTTGTAATGTTTTTGAGATTCCTTAAATCTGCCCCGCACCCCCGAACCCTGAAAGTTTATGTGCAGAATGAGAACGGAGCTAGGGTCAACCGGTGTAACATACCAGTTTGTATTCAGGGTACGTTCCTTCTCCGTTTGTCTACGGGTTTGTACTTGCTCAAGATGTGTGTATGTCCTGAACATTTACTATATGTTATATGTCCTGTATATCTGTCGGAGTCATCATCTATCTGAACTCATAAGCCTCCAGCAAAATGGTTAACTTTTTCGCACCCCCCCCCCCCGCCCAGCAATGTGGCGCACGTGCAGAGATGCTCAGTATCACAGACACAGCAGAAGCTGCTTGTACCCCGTCCCCGTCCTCTTGCCGTTCATTATTCTCCTACACGCCCATAGCTTTCCCGACAAGCCCCTGGGGCCGCTTACCTAAAAGCCTGTTTTAGCCACAGGAGCATGCTCTGTCCACACGTGGGGCAGGCCGGAAGTGCCCGGAGCTAACACCTCCCCCAGTGGCTGCCAACCAATGAAGGATGGGAGTGGGTGGATACACAGCCCCGCTTCCTCTCCCCTCAGGTAGAACAACTCTGCGCCAGGCTGCACACGGTCTCCCAGAGACCCACAGCAGGACTGAGGGGCAGCCACCCACAACAGTAACGCCATCATTAACTTGTGTCTATACAGGCTCCCTTCTCTCCCCGGTCTCACTCTGCCCCTCCCCTGCCGGTGCTTCCTGGGACCACTCCCAAAGAGACTACTTGCATCCATAGCTCAACTCAAAGTCTCCTTATGAGGGACCCCATACTAAAACCACTCGGCAAATGCTTTCAGTGAGATGCATGGCCTTTCTGCCCTACAAACACAAAAGATGAAAGGCTTCATATTTAGGAATGGGGGATAAAAATGACCTCGGAGCTTTGTTCTCTAAATAAGCCACTCATTCCTCCAAAGGAAGTGTAGCCAGGTACCAAAATCATACTACGTCTAACTACTAATATAATCATGCTTCTGACCCATAGGCCACTATGAAACACCTCAACTAAATGGGGGCTTGGGCCAGTGGAGTGGAGTCAAGCCCCCAGCACAGACATTGGTAATACTGCCTGGGCATATTGTCCCAGCCCTTCAGTCCTTGTATCAATTCAGAGCCAGGAATTTACCCGGAAGCTATATAGAGTCTCTTAGAAAGAGCAGTCCAACATTCCAACCCTTTCTGTGTGGGGTACAACATTATTAAAACCACTTGGTGGTCTCAGCCAAGGCCAGATAACAGAAAAGTGCACTGAGGCCACGAGGGGGGCTGAGAGTCACCAGCTGACTGGATCAGGCACCAAGGGCCCAGTTTGGAAGACGACAGTCTCGGAGTCCTTTGGGAAGCTGGCACTGGAATGTCTCTACCCACAGTGCGCTCCTGATTGAGTCTAACACTGAGGGAAGAAGTAGTGTTCACCACTGCACTTACTCAACAAATATTGTAGTACTGGGCTGGGCACTGAGGACTCAATGGAGAACAAAACAGACCTATCCCTGCCTTTGTGAACTTACGGTAGAGTGTGGAAGACAGATATTCAACAAGCAGGCGAATAGGTAGATAGATACCTACAAAAGGAATATCAAAACAATATCAGGAGTCAGAGTTTCAGGGCAAAGGGATTGTGAAGGGGGCCGGTTGGAGGAAGGAACATGTGTGAAGGCCCTGAGGGGACAGAGAAGGTGGGATCTTTCAGGGAATAGAAAAAAAGGCCAACGTAGCTAAGGTGAGAGTGAGACAGAAACAGAGATGGAAAGAGAGAGAGGGCCCTTGTTCAAGTTTGTGCTTTTCAAGCTAAGTGCTATAGGAAGCCACTTGAACAGGTCTTCAGCCTGGGACTCCCATGTAGAGGGATGCAGGACCTAGGAAGAAGTCCTCACCAAGGCCAGCCACAGGACTGAAGCAGGCAGATGAGTCTGAATCACAGTTCCATGGATTTCCCAAATTTTAGGGGATGATACACACCAATACAGAGAGAGAAGAATACCGAGGAGGGGGAGAGCAAGAGAGAAAGAGAGAGAGAGAATTTTGAACACTGTCTGACACATTGACACAGAAGTATGCAACAAATATTAGCTATCGAGGGACTCTTAATAGAAAAGCCCTTGTTTCCTCAAGTGAAAACTCCAGCTTGGGGTACATCTTTACAACCCCTACCATTTTTCTAGAAACACTAGTGGCTACTTGATGACCATTAATTAAATTATAACTGTCCATCAATTTAACAGGGGTTCTCAAACATAACTGCTTGCTAGAAATACCTAGGGAGCTTTTAAAAATAATGATCCTTTGACACCCCCGGCCAACCAAATCAGAAACCCTAAGGAGGTGGGGTATGGGTTTGAGTATTTTTTAGAACTTGTCAGTTGCTTTTATGTGGGGCCAGCTTGGAGAACCAGGGCAATATCTCCACATGATTTAGTTTATTAGTGAACTTCTAGCCAGGCTGTCACCAAGCCAGGACCCAAATAGAATATGAGAGAGGTAAATTGAAATTGAAGTCGGGACAAGTTAGCTCAGAGCCTGCTCTGGGCTGGGCGCTTTTCATTCATTGTGTTATTCAGTCTTCAAAGAACTCTAAGAGGTTAAGTCTTTTCCTCCCATTTCATAGATGACAAACAATTGACACTCAGAAGCAAGTTGCCCAGGTGACACAACAAGTCAATGAGGGGGCCAGGATTCAAGCTCTAGTCCTTTGTGTTCCAGACCCTACTTTCTCTCTACGACCCTTGAGCCTTGTACTGCTTTCTAAGAAAGAGGTATATGCTTACAACCCTTGAGAAGCCAAAAAAGAAAATGGAGACCTAGAAGGTAGTGGTATTGAAAAGGGTCATGGAGGGCAAGTCCCAGAAGACACAAGACGAACCCTACAGAACTCACCATTTTCCCCATGGACACTGCTGCCAGGCTTGGTAGCCTTCCCTTGCTCAGAAACTTCTCCCCACGTTTCTGAGGAGTCATCCCTGATACCACTCTTCCTCTCATACGTCAAATCTAATTTGACGTTAAGTCCTATTGTCTATGCCTCTAAAAATATCTCCAGAATCTGGGCACTTCTCACTGTCTGCACAGCTACAACACTAGTCCAAGGGGCCCCAACTCCCCATCAGGAGACTGTGGTCTGCCTCATTCGCACTCTTGACTTTGACAGTCTGTCCTCACCCAGCGGCCAGAGCTACGGTGAGAAACAGAAGTCAGAGCGTGCTGATCAAGCAGGCTGCTCTGCTTAAAAACCCTCCAGAGGCTTCCCATTTCAAGCTGGACACAATCCCTACTCCTCACGGTGACCTCCGGAGCCCTCCCAGCTCTGGGCCTGCCTACCCCTCTGGCTGCAACTCCCGCAATGCTCCCTCTCACTCACAGTGGCCTTCCACCTGTCCCTGTCCGCCAGCATGGGCTGCTCTCTTGGGGCACTGCTACAGGCCATTCCTTGTGTTTGGAGCACTTCTACCCTGATCTTTGTATGGCTGCTGCTTTTCCTCACTGGGCTCTCAACGACAATGTCACCTCCTCAGAGAGGCCATGCCTGACCATCACAGCTGAAGAGGCCCCCATCCCCACCTTGCTGGTCATGTGCCACACATTCAATAATTACTTGCTTACTGGTGGACATGCTTTTAAAAGTGTAACTAACTGCATCCATGGCCAGAAGGATTGTGATTCTTTGGTTGGAAATTCTATTCATCACACTCTGTTTGTCATGCTCCTCAGCCTTGAACTCATCGCCAGTCCTCATTCTCAGTTTGCAAAATGAGAATAATGATTAACATGAGTCTTGAGGTGACCTTCTGACTGAGGACTCGATGGGTATTAGCAATTAGATTCCTAGTGCCATATTCAGAAAGAGGGACGACCCAAAGCCAAATCTTTTTCTTGCACCTTTCCTTTGTGTTTGATGTTGGCTTTTCATTTGTATTTAGCACATTCAGGGAGGAGGCAAATAAACATTACACGGGCTGACACTGTGTGACGCTTCAGATCCAGTCAAGGCAGGAAGGCTGAGAGCAAACCTTCACCAGAAGCCCTCCCAGGCTTGGAGCAGATGTTAAGTCCATTAATCTCCCGCAAGATAACCAAGTACACTGCCAATAAAAAATGAGCAGCGCCATTTCCTGGACTTGGCATGATCTGCGAGTCCAAACAGACCCAGAAAATGGAGTCCAGCTTCTACTCCAGGCCATTCACGGAAGGATGGATAGCGCCCCCATGGCTTCGGTGTGGTCTTCTGCACGGCCTCCTTAATTGTAGCATTAACCTGCCACTGTGTCATCGCCTCTTTCCTCCTCTCTGTAGCCGGGAGTTCTAAACCTGTGCACCCCCATGAGGTCTATGGGTAGAATTCAGGAGGCCCATGACTTGGATGGGAAATTTTTACCTTTTGGGTTTCAACCCCTAACCAAAATTTGGCACTTCCTTCCATCCAACATAGGCAGGAAACCTCAGAAGTCCTAACAGTGCCTGTGACTTCATCCCCAATAAAGCTCACAGTTGTTTTCACATTTCACGTCTTAGTTGTTGCAGACATCTCAAAATACTGTTAACACTCATCACCGTTTCAAAATTACAGCAGTTGTTAGAACTGTTGCTTGATCTTGCCATTTAACATGTGAATAAAGAAGCACATGTATCTGTCACAGACCTGGGTATTTTTTTTAAATTTTGATATCCGTATTTCAATATAGTTGATTTTTTGTTGTTGTCCTACGTATTTTATTTTACGCATGTAAAATCAGTTTTTGAGATGGACTTCATAGGCTTCACCAGACTTCCAAAGCCTAGCTCCCCCAGTAGGTCACACATTAAAGCAGCCAAATCCTCTCACCGATACTTCAGAGTAGTTTTCGTCTGAGGCAACTTTGCATCGACGATCAGGTTTGTCTTACTTGTCTCCACGTGATGCCCTGCTCTGTGTCACTGTCCCTAGCAGTGTTTCTTGGCCTTTACAGGCCATG
This sequence comes from Leptonychotes weddellii, assembly GCF_054177405.1. Lineage (NCBI taxonomy): Eukaryota > Metazoa > Chordata > Mammalia > Carnivora > Phocidae > Leptonychotes > Leptonychotes weddellii. The sequence goes on along the minus strand of NC_138385.1, from coordinate 89,452,440 downwards.
CTACCTTTTCACAAACATCCATGCCCACCTTTAATATTCTCTGAAATGCAAAATAAACAATGTGATTAAAAACCACTCCAGGGGGCAAAGTGTTGCTTGGTTTTAAACCATCACATGCCAGCTTCACCAGAAATTCTGATTCCCTCATCTCACCAATGACCCTGGTTGAGAGTCCCTCCTAAAGGAATGCCCTTATGAGAGGACAGTAGAAACCACCTTTGTCCTTGGCTATATCCTCCAAGGTATTAACCTCACTAACCACCCTATTCTTACCCGAATCTCAGGCTAGGACAAGTTGGCTTCTCTCATTCCTGGCCGGGGAGTTAAGGAAGGGGGTCTCCTTGATGTGATGTGGGCAATTCCTTTTTTCTTTTCATTCTGAGATGATAAGGATGGGGTTTCTGGAAAAGTATGCCAAGAAACTAACGGGAAAGGCAGAAACCATGAAGAAAATGCCTAAGTCCAGAATCAAACTTGTCTTCAGAGAACAGATTTCTTATCCCAGGTGATGACAGTCTGGCTTCCCACTGACTGGCCTGGCACTGATCATTGGGCATTCAAGCCCCTGTTATTTTCCTCCTCTCTGGCTGGCTGGGATTCCAAGGCTTGGCAAATCCAAACCTTACCCAGAGGGAGCTCATGGTTGGCACAGCTTCTAGGCCTGGCAGGAGTCTCAGGCCCTGCTAATGTCAGTTTCCTGACTTCTCTCCAGGTGTGTGCAGAGTGAGACGAGAAAGAGGCCAATGACAGCATCGAAGTAAAAGCCAACATCTGAGAGAAAGGGCAAGGATCTGGATTCAGGGCAGAGGTAAAGAAGCAATGATGGTGGAGAGGAGAGACCCAGAGTCATGAAATGAGCATTGTATGGGGGCCCAGCAGCGTGTCCTTCCCTTTGGTTCCCCCTTGAGGCCGCTACTGGTACTGCACCTGGTCCCTGTACCCCAGCTCAGGCCACAAGTAGCCCTAGCAACTCCCCATGCGTCCCCAGCCCCCCAACACACATATCCTAGTTCTTGCTTGGTCCTCCCAACACTCATTTACAATCTCCTTCTCCCCTTTCTGACAGGCTAAAAATCCTAAACTCTTTCTCAACCTCTCCTGATTTTAGGAGTGGCCATGTGCTAGAGGTCTAGCCATGAAGACATAAGGGGAAATCTCCTGGGGTGCTTCTGGAGAAAATATTACTTTCCTTATTAAAGGAACAGATATAACTTTCCCCCTTTTTCCTGCCCGAGGTGCATATCTGATGTCTAGAATTGTGAATGTTGTATTTCAAGCATGAGGCAACAAACTTGAAGGGAAGGCTGAGAGAATGGGAGAGATGCCATGTCTGACATTCTTGAACCACTAAATCAATGCCCCAGTGGCTAAATCCAGATTCTGACTTATACAGGAAAAAAATCAGTCCTTTTCTTGTTAAAGTCATTCTTAGTTAGGTTTTGTCACTTGCAGACAAAAGCATTCCTAACTCATAGACCACAATAAATAGCCCCCTTCTTCCAACATCCATCCATTACTCCAGGTAACCACCCTGTTCTATTCCCAAACCCATCTGTTGTGAGGCCTACCCTTCCCCACCAACCCTTGAACCTACACAAATACTGATGACACCGGTGATAGCTCATGGCTAGCACTGCTAGCTGGGCTCAGATTCAATGTCAAATCCATCTCTTCTAGCTCCAACCTGTACAGCATCCCAGGCTTGTCTCATCACCCAACTCCCCACACAGACTTTCCACAATGCACAATTGCAGAGTGGCCAGGTATGTACAGTTCTTGACCTTAACCTACACAGTTTATCTCAAACCCCACTCCAAGAAGTCACCCCTTGTCACCCCAGCATGATGTGACCTCCCCAGCTTTGAATGCCACTTACACCTGCACCACCCACTGAGTGTGGAACACTGATGGAACATTGGTCTTAGTTATGTTCCACCTCCAGGAAGCCTGCCTGACCCTCTCAGTCTGAGTTAAACACCTCTAACACCAACTCTTGCCAATGCCCTCTGTGTTCCTCTATTAAAGTCTCCACCAGACTTTTGTCACCTTCCGTCAACCTCTCTACACCCTCCAGTAAGCTATGATCTTTCACATAGGGATGATATCTTACAACATAGATCAGTTCTCAAATTGGACCTACACATTAGATGTTTAAAATTTTTTTCCTGAATGAGTGAATAATCATATCTCCCCACTAAGATATCAAGCTCGTTGAGAATAGATATCTGGATTTTTGCCTCCTAGCAACCCCCCACCAGTGATGCATACAGTGGGCTTATAATATATATTTTGTCACTAATCTGTAGAGAGAGACATCCAGATTTTAGTTCAATAACTTCTACTTGACAACTAAGCAACATGATCATGTTTGTATATGCACATATATAAACATCTAATCACGAACTATGTAGGTATAAACATATACAACACTTAGCCTAAAGGTGCCAAATGAAAGCTTGGCCTGATGATTCTTTCCCACCAAACTGCCCAGTGGTTTAACTCAACCCTCCAGCTGATCCTACAGCATGCATACATAGCTGCTATTATTGTCTTACTAAAAGCTTTGCAACAAAAATAATCAACAATTAAGAGGAGCTCCTTCTGAAGAAGTTCTCAGATGAAGCAGAGCAAGATAAGAAGGTTTATCACAGGTAAGAGAAAGGTGCCTTCGAAGGCCAGTTTAACACCGACATAAACATCCTCTGACATTACTCATCGAAAGTCCAAGGCACTGCTGGAGATGTTCTCAGGAAAGAGAGAGCCTTGCAAACCACAACCCATCACTACGCCAAGGGCTGACCTCTCAGACATGATGGTTCTAACCAAGGTGTTTAGGATATTTAAGAGGATGCTCACCATCCCCCTTCTTCCAGATGGAAAATGCTAGCCAAGTAATTCTCCCAAATTCAAGGAGAAAGCCCCACAATGGTAAAGATGGGGTGGAGCCGGCCATGGTGTTGGCTGGCGGAGGGGATGCGGCAGGGAAACTGGGGCACCTGTTTTCAAATAAAGTAGAAGGAAGGACTCTGAGAGCCCCTGTTAGGTTAAGAATATTAAAATTCTTGGGGAGAATACCTCCTGTGGGAGAGAGTAATTTTATAAAAAGTAAAAAAAGAAAATACCCATGAATCTTCAAAATTTCAAGCTAGGCTGGAAAACATATGAAACATGCTAAGGAAGAATATTGGATTATGATCTTCAAGCCAAGGGGAGACCTGAAGCACCCTCAGAAAATGTGAGAGATTCGCCAAGTTCAAGCTTCTCTTGGACCTCAAATCTTAAAGCAACTTTTAGTCCCAGTCCTCTCAAATGTGGAGAGGAAGTTTAGAAGGGCATTAAGTGGGGGGGAAAAAAAGGATTAAATGATCCTAGCATCCAGTTGACAGTAGATTTCTACTTTGCCCTTATCTTTATCCAAAAGCATCCAATCAGAGATGACCCTTGATGAGCTGACAGAGACCCCTGGGCCTCTGTGGAGGTGCTATTAATTGCTTACCAGATGTTATAGCCTGAATTATATCCCCCCCTCCAAAATTCATATGTTAAAGTCCTAACCCCCAGGACCTTCTTTAGAAGTAGGGTCATTGCAGATGTTATTAGTTAACATGAGGTCATACTGGAGAAGAGTGGGCCACTAACTAACTCAATATAACTGATGTCCTCATAAAAGAGGAGAAATTTAAAGACAGACAGACACAGGAGAACATCACGTGAACATGATTAGTCTCCACTAAGGAAAGCCAAACGTTGCCAGCAAACGACCAGAAGCTAGAAGAGAGGCCTGGAACATATTCCCCCTCACAGCCCTCAAAAGGAATCAACCCCACTGACGTGTTGATCTCGGACTTCTAGCCTCCCAAACTATGAGACCATAAATTTCTGTTGTTTAAGCCCCCCAGTCTTGGGAATTTCGTTAAGGAAGCCCTTGGAAACTAATACACCAGATTCATCCTTGCAGCCTCCAATGTTCAAATTGCCAAGTGCCATCTCCTCCACAGATGATCTTACCACCACTAAAGAATTACCACCGCCTCAGTTTTCAGAGTTATCTTTAGGTTGCCTTCTGCCTCTGGGCCCTTCTTACGTGTTTACTTCCTTTCTACAGTTAGAAAAATCTGTGTTTACTAATTTCTAAGATGGGATTGATGCAAAGCCATCTGCTTAATGAGAAAAATTCCTGTATATATGAGATAATCAACAAATATGGCTCCAATTAATCATTTTTCAAATTGCTATTTAAATATTGACTTGGACTGTGCCCATATGATGTCAAAATAACTGATTTGCATGTGAATATTTCGGTCAAACAACTAGCTGTTTTGTCTACATAGCTCCGAATAATGTGGTTGATTGTTGTTCTATTACCAAATTGGATTGACCGGTAATTTTTGGCATCATAAAACATAGCCTAGATTCCTTTATGAGTACCAGGAGATCAAGCCAGAGAAATAAAAAGGTATTTCTTTTCTTCAAACTTCCTAGGACTGTTAATAATGAAATATTACAGTGGAGGGAATTTTCACTAAGAAGTATCACCTAATAACATTAGTTAATAGTCCTTCCTGTGGGATTTTGTCACCACCTTATTTCACCTTTATTGTTCTGTAGGGGAGTTCATTACCATGGCTTAGGTGATTCTACTGCTTTATAGAGATCAAAGTGTTATTGCTTCAGGTGAGGCAAATTAAACAGAACACCTACCAGACTGATAATAAATAGGGAGGTGAAGAAGTGGGGGAAGTGTCATGAACACATATGTTCTCACTTTTCTTTTTCCCATTCCCCAATTTTCCTCACTACCCACTGGCCAGAGTGATGGGGAATGGATGGATAAATGTAGGGTGGAACTGGAAGAAGTAGACTGCGGAGAGTGGTCTGAACTGGAGAAAGGGGAAGAAGTGAAATGAGCAAGCTTCCAAGGTCCAGACAAGACCCACTATTGTACCTTGGACACTGGCCCTCCACTAAGGTCAAAGCTATAACAATAGTCAGCACATTACATCTTCATGGCCTTACCCAACTCCCTCTCAGTCTTTCACCTCCTTTGGCCCTCCTTCCTTTCTTCCCTCTTTTCAGTGTAAAATAAGAGACCATCATAGTGGTCCCCATATTCCATCTTTGCTGTTCCACGGGTTAAATGAATCTCCCTTTGGGGTGGGGGGAGGGGGTGCCTGGGTGGCTCAGTTGGTTGAGCATCTGACTCTTGATCTCAGCTCAGGTCCTGATCTCAGGGTCATGACTTCAAGCCCCATGTTGGGCTCCACACTGGGTGTGGAGCCTACTTAAAAAAGAAAAAATCCCCCCAAGCTGGAGACTCTATGGAAGATTTGGGTTTCCACAGCAAGATGTGGACATCGCAATCTGAAATTCAGAATCCCCAAACAATGAGCTAAGTAATACACTGGTCCAATCTAGTATAATTTCTAGATAATCTCATTATCCTAATTCTTACTAATACGGGGATTTTCAAGTAACATTCTAAAATATTAAAAAAAAGTATTTCACCAAAAAGAATTTAAAAGGAAGACAAATCAAGAAAGAGGGGCGCCTTGGTGGCTCAGTCGTTGAGCATCTGCCTTCAGCTCAGGCCATAATCCCAGGGTCCTGGGATCGAGCCCCGCATCAGGCTCCCTGCTCAGCGGGAAGCCTGCTTCTCCCTCTCCCAACTCCTCCTGCTTGTGCTCTCTCTCTCGCTGTGTCTCTCTCTGTCAAACAAATAAAATCTTTAAAAAAAATCAAGAAAGAGATTGCAAAGGCTTTGTGAAACTAACATCTAACAATAAGTAGAGAAAAAACGATTACATATAATGATTAAAACAAACAAGCAAACAAACAGAAAACATTGCTGGTAAGAATGTAAAATGGGTCAGGCCCTTTGTAAAACAGTTCAGCAGTTCCTCAAAACGTGAAGCATAGAGTTACCACGGGACCCAGCTCTTCCAGCGGTAGTTACATAGCCAAGAGAAACAAAAACATATATCCACACATAAATGTTAATAGCAGCATAATTTATTTTTTTTAAAGATTTTATTTATTTATTTGACAGAGAGAGACACAGCGAGAGAGGGAACACAAGCAGGGGGAGTCGGAGAGGGAGAAGCAGGCTTCCCACTAAGCAGGGAGCCCAACGCGGGGCTCGATCCCAGGACCCTGGGATCATGACCTGAGCCGAAGGCAGACGCTTAACGACTGAGCCACCCAGGCGCCCCAGCAGCATAATTTATAATAGGACTAAAAATATTTCATTAAAATGGTCTCCCATTTACAGTGCCCCACACAGGTGTCAGTTAAAGAATGAGTGTCTAATACCATAAAATATCGGTGCCTATTTTCTTCAATGTGATTGCTAATTGTGTCAGTTAAATCACACACATGTGAAATGTGTGTGTGTGACCTAACAATGTATAAGCTGCCGCCAGAAATGGGGCCTTACGTATAGAGTATGCTCTTCGGTCACCTTCAGGGATGGGTCCTGGAGAGTCAGCAGAGGAGAAATCGCAGGTATGCATTACAAAGATGAAGCAAATTGAGATGAAACAAAGAGGGAGGTTTCTGGGGAATCTCACCCATGAAAGCCACACATTTCATTTTCCCAACCCCCGCTTCTCATTGATCTCCTTTCCTTCCCCTCTAGATGAAACTGCCTTATGTAAGCAAAAGCCCTAAGGTGTAACTCAATTCCCTCTGAAGAACGACATTCATCAATCCATGTGAATCACCATATTATGGATTTGACCTGATCAGTTTTCACCTCCACCTTGTAAACTCCTCCAGGCCACTGACCTCTCTTGTCCAGCTCTCATGTCCAAACCTTTACATTCAACCCCCCTTTGTTGTAGCTTGGAGCTTGACACAGTCTCCCCATTCCTTCTTCCTCACCCTGACAAGAGGCTCTGACCTCCAATGGAATTTGGTAAAAATGCACTAGTATCTCTAGGGTTGCGTATGGTTTAGCGTAGCTCTTTGGAACAACACTGTGTCTTCAGAAATCTTGAGGCAGTATCTTAGCTCCATTCTGCAATCATCTAAGTCCTGCTAGTTCTATCTTCCGAAAAACCTATCAACCCTTCCCTTTCTATCACACTGGCCTCTACCTTGCTTCAGGCCCTAATCTCTTCTCGTCCTAATTATTATCATGACCTCCTAATTGGTCTCTTTGTCTCTAGTCTTGCCCTTCCTTTATCCACCTTCCATGTGGCCACTAGAGTAACTTTATAGAACATAAGCCTGGCCATAAACCGCCCCCCCCCCGCCGAATTCAAAGCCCTGAAATGGCTTCCCGTCACCTTCAGAATGAACACCCAGCTCCTTATCTAGGCCTGTAAGTCCCTTTTTAACCCAGTTCCTGTCTTCTTTTCCCAACTATTGCCTATCCATCCTGAACTATTCATAGTTCCCAAAACAAGCTAAGCTCTCTATCTATCCCATCCTTAGAATTTCAAATGATATTTCCTTTGCCTTGAATACTCCAAGTAGCCTTGAATATTCTTTCCCTCCATGGGGGTTAGCTAATTCTCTTCTTTTTCAAACAGCTTTACTGATGCATAATTTACACACCATTAAATTCACTAGGCTAGACTGAACTACTAACCTTTGAGACTCCATTTGGATGTCATCTCTTGTTTTTGATTGGGCTCCCTCAAAAACAGATCTTGAAACAAAGGTGTGGGTGCAAGTGGTTTATGTAGGAGGGGATTCCCAGAGAGCAAAGTGAGGGCGTAGAGATGGGAGATGGAGAGGAGAGAAAAGCCAACAAAGGGTGTGTTCAAGAATGGGTTACTGCTGTGGGCAACTAGGGCAGTCAACTCTGCTGGGAAGTCTTTGAGAGTCTGCATGAAACACATCTCTGAGTTGTCCCACAGAGAGGCAAAGAAATTTGGGTACTTATTTTCCTGTTCCTCATTAATTGAGAGTCACTCCCAGGGCTGCTAGCCCACTGGCACTTCCAGCCTACCCCACGGCCATAGAATATCTCAAACAGAGAAAGGCAGGAAGCCGTTAATGTATATAGGAACAACCTAGAGTGAACTTCTAAGCCAAGACAGTGAGGATGGAGCACCAGACAGCATCTCTACGCATTCTCTCCAAAGCTTTTCCAAACCCTACCTCTACATTTCAGGTTGGGTTAGGGAAACATTCTCACTGGTCCCATAGCACCAATGTCCTTTCCACACTCCGCAGTTCTGTGGTTTCATCCGTTGGCCTCAGTCCACTACACTGTGGACTCCTCAAAGGCAAGGACTTTATATGCCTTCATGCACCACATTTAACAAAGTGCCTTGGACCTTCTACCTAGCCCAATAATGTGTGAGGTTGTTTCAAAGCACTTTACATTCATTATTGTATTTCATATCTGAAAATCTCCTTACCAGGGAGATAGCATCATCATCTTTAATCATTCTGATTTTATGGACAGAAAGCTAAAATACAGTGATGAGACAGAGCTAGATGAAGGACCACATTTGCTGATGGCTAGGCCAGTGGCCAAACTAGTTTCTGCTCCTTGGCACACCTCAGGAGGTAATAGCATTCACCTGAGGCTAAATCTTTCAACCCATGGCAGAACAGACTATTCCATATCTAGAATAATCCGCTTTACAATATTCAGAAGATGCCTGAAGGTGGAAGCAAAGCAGGCCTAGAAATGCCAAGTCCTATGCTATATCTGAAAAAGGAACCTTTGATTTTTTTTTCTCCTCTCACTTAACCTCTCCAAGGAACTGCCTCCCAATGTAATTTTTCTACAATTCTAATATCTGTGAATATGTAAATCAGATTTTACTATTAATTAATTCACCAACATAACGCCATTCACTGGAAGGAAGTGATCAGCCATGGGGAACACAATGCCTTGTAGCTCTGTCATTTTTAAAAGTCAAAGCAAGAAGTACACAGTTCTAATAACAGAAGGGATGAAGTGCTTTGTTCTTAGGTTATGCTCTGGAGTACAATTTTTAAAGGGATTAAATATATAAACGTCAAAGAAAGACTGCCCTGAAGCTAAGAGTTGTATCAGGAAACCCCCTGCTTTTTTACGTCCCCTATGTTCAAACATAAGACAATGGATCTGGTGATTATAATAGTCTCTACTCACTTTACACAGGAAAGTAAAGGAAGAGAATTAAAGAATTTTTCCCTCTGCAGTATAATGACTGTTGGTGAACCACTAAAAAATGGAAGAATTTCAACAGGCATAAGGTCAGTCTATTTGGTTGCTTTTTTCATTATGTATTTTTTAACCACTCGACAGTTTTCCATTTTAACATTCTGAGAGATTTTTCTTGGTAGAAAAATCTAGACAAGGACTGCAGAAGTTTTACCATCTGCAAAAAGAGTGGGTTGTATTAGATCAGCAAACACTGTGGGTTCCATAACAATATTTTTGTTTGTCCACAGAACTCCTCTGAGGAATACCAACATCAGAAATGAATCCAAACACTGAAAAACTGATTAATGGACGGGAGGTCACAAAATTGCCGCTTTACAACACTATTATATGAACAGCAAATGCAGAAATAGCAGTAAATTGTTTATAATATTCATAGCATATTATGTTATCGGATTAAGATGTTTTTGACGTATTATGATACCCAGTCAAGGCATTTTAGAAAAGGAGTTAAGTCAATTGTGCTGAGAAGAAGAATGAGTGAACAGAAAAACATAGATTTTGATATCAGATAGGCCTAGATTCTATTTATACTTCCATTGCAGTGTAACCCTGCATAAGATATTTAATCTCCTTAATCCTCAGTCTCCTCTCTCTTTAAAATGGGTATGACAATTCTTAATAGCCCATGGTAATTTTGCAAATTACAAAGGTAAGATATGGGAAAGTGCCTAGGGCTAAACTTAGCACATAAAATGCATTAAAATGTTCTTTCCCCCATGTTCTATTACTTCTGTAAATTGTCTGCAAAATTACTCCTAAAATTCAAGAGATTATTTTTTAGAGTCAGTTCTAATGTATCCCTGTAAATGTCCCCCTCCCCATACAAACACATCACAAAGGCATAAAAGTATTGGGCACAATTTTAAATATGATTCTATTGGATTTAGTGTTCCACCAATTTAAATATATTTCCATTTTAATTGGCCTGGCTTAGAAAAAAAATTGTCGATCCCCTGGATTACATTATTCTAAAGAATCTCTTTAGCTCTAATTTTTCTCTAAAAACGGTTTAGAAGTGATGGGGGCTAGAAGGGGGAGGAGTACCTAGGTTTAAGTGGATCTGTCCCTGGTGCTGAAAGTGAAAAATGTACCTAAACTCTCCTCATTTAGGTGTGGTGGACGGAAAGCTAGTTTAACTTAATGAAAAAACCCGAGCGGCACTTAGTTTGATATCAAGAAAGTGACATTACTCAGGACGCCCCAAGACTTTAAGATGATCCCAAGGGAAGAGAGAAGGGGTCCTCTAGCAGCTCAGCCAAGTGATCAAAGGGCTATAAAAAAAACTGACACATAATATCATTAACATGTAGATATCTATAACATTAGATAACAAAGACACTCAAATCAGCAAGATGCTAATTCTAGACTAAAGGCATTCTAAAACTAGAGACTAACCAGATATCATTTATGCCTTTTTTGAGACCCACACCATTGTTGTGAGCTCTCCTCTGACATTTCCCTTACTCAGGTTCATATTTTAGTCTTCGGTAGTCTTTAGTTTAATAGAGTTATTGATCCCATTTACAAAAAACAAAAACAAAACAAAAACCCAAAAATGTCTCACCCTGAATCAGTGCATGAAATAGCCCTCTCTCTTAGCCCTGAGTCCTATGTTTATTCAGGAAAATGATTCTGCATGACTTTTTTCCGTATGTCATGATAGATCACTTTTTTAAAAGACTCACGATGATACTGACTGAGTTGGCAGAATACCCTGAAAAACACAGATATCCAATTAGCACACTTTCCTTTAGGATGGCAGAAACACCCAACACTTAAAAAATATGAGTGTCACTGAGATTGGAATAGTATAAAGAAGTGATAAGCACACTATCCTAAGTGCTACCCTAAATTGTAGCTGCCCAAATATCCTTTGCATGATCCTGCTATGTATAGTGACTTCATGGTTGACATCGAACTGTTTAGATTTAACATATATGCATGAAAATATTTTGTTGTCTCTCTGGCAGAAAATGGTGGTATGATTATTGAAAGCTAGTGAGTGACACGCTTGTTACACAAGAGTAGACCCCTGTTTCTAACCTTATCAAACCAAATACGCTTTTCTTTTGAGTCCACACTCCCTCCACACCATGATTAATCCCTCTGGCATCCCTGAGAAGACTGAGCCAAGAGACTTAATCCAAATGTAACAGATGATAGGAATCCCCTCCCAAGTGAGAATACTTCATTAATTTTATCAACAAATTTAATTCCCATGAAGTAATGCCCTTGTCCCTTCCAATTTAACAATAATTAGAAAGTCATCTGTAAGGAGCAGTCTACTTAAAAAGTAGTGATGGATATTTGACCCTAATAGAGATGTAGTCACAGATTTATGTAAAGGATGTTCATCTCAGTGTTATTTATAACAGTAAAAATTTATTTATTTGTTTATTTGTTTTTAGAGGGGCGGAGGGGCAGATAGAAGGAGAGAATCTTAGGCAGGTTCCTTGTCCAGCACACAGCCCAGATGTGGGGCTAGATCTCACAACCCTGAGATCATAACCTGAGCCAAAATCAGGAGTCAGATGCTTAACCAACTGAGCTACCCAGGCGCCCCAACAGTAAAAATTAAAAAAAAAAAAACCTAAATGCCCAAAAATAGAATATAAGTTAAATAAATCCAGTTTTAGCCATTTGATGGAATCCTATGCAGCCATTAAAATGTTTTATAGCAATATTAATCAACATGAGAAAAAGCTTACGATCTATTTAACAGGAAAAAAAAATGTTTACCAAACAGAATCTTTACTATGGCTTTCAATTTCAGAAAAAGTGTATAAACATTTCATATACATTGCCTAAGCCCTCCTGCCAAAGACCACCAGGAACACACCAGTAGTTGAATGAGCTGGGTTTATTTTTTGTTGCAGTGAAGGAGAACATGCACCATGGGGAACTGAGGGGCATCTCAATAAGAAGGGTTTGTGTTTGTGTTAAGTAATTTGGGGGAAAGTTTAAGGCAGCGGGGCTTGCTGTAGATTGGGTGCCGTCAGGAAGTAGGGGTAGTTTTATGATTGGGTGTTTTAACAAATCTTTATCTAAGAGAGAAGACTAGACCGAAGCTAAAGCTGGAATTTGTTTAAAAATAAAAAACACAATAACCACTCCTATTAGCCAGGATAGGGACTTGTTTGGTCATTTTTGGGATTTGGACAACGCTCACGCTTCTTCATCTGTGTTCAGACATGATTATGGAGTGGTCCTAATTTTGTCTGGATCCATCACAGTTACCGAATGACCTTATCTGACATTAGTGTTTTGGAGAATAGTTTTTATTCACAAGGAGAACACGGAAGCTTAGTTGTGAGTACCAGGGCAGCTCCCAGCAATACCAAGTCCCAAATGATAATACCAGGCCAGCTCCTGGATGGCAGGGGCTGATTTTCTTTTCCACACACACATATTCAAGAAAGACTAGAGTTATGATGGATAATCATTAACTAGGTGTTTGTGATATTCCAGGCACTGTTTTAAGTGCCTTACATCTTTTAACCAATTTACTCCCCACAGCAACTCTATGAGATAGGTACTATTAATTATTCCCATTTTCCAGAACAGGAAAGTATGGCATAAGGAGGTGAAGTTACTCACCCAACTTATCATAGTAAGTAGTGGAGCATGGATTCAACTTAGTGGCTATGGAACCAGCAGCCCAAACCTCTGCATTATATTGTCTATGTGTGCAATAAATTATCACCGGTGGCTACCTTTGAAAGGCAGTGCGAGTAACAGGGCTATGGAGTCGTTCTGTTTCCTTCTTTTTCTAGTTCTTATTTTCTAAATTTTCTACAATTAAAATGTATCAATTTTTAATCAGAAAAAGGAATAATTTACAAATGTACTGATGGAAGCTCTATTCCCAAGGTTATTGTCCCAAATGCAAACCCAGGTCTTTGGTTGGTGGTAACGCTCCCCTGAACATCTGAATCAAGAGAAGAAAAATCACATCGGGAGGAGGCGACACCCCCCACGCTCTTGCTCCAACTCAATTTAGGTAATACTAACGGAATTTCCCGCAATACAAAGTGGCAGCAAGATCCACTCTGAGGTCACTCAGTGCCTCTGAATTAAAGGAGGCAGGGTGGAAGCTGCCCCACATATACATCGAGACGATTAGGAATAGAGTTGGAAGGACTAGAAGCAAAATGCCTGGGTCTCAAATGAAAGGCCTTTCCGTGTAGGAGGACAACAGTCCCACCCGGGCCAGCTGACCAACGCTGGGTTTCTCCAGCTCTCAGATTCAGCCCAGGCGCTGAGAAAGGGGATGCCTACTCTTCAGCCTGCGTGAGGGCTCACATTAAGAGGCCGGACATTCTCGGGTCGCGAGGGGACCAAGGTTAGGAGGGAACCATTTCGAGGGACAAAGACTTCAGAATGAAAAGAGCTTCGCCAAAATGTTAAAGGCTCCCAAGGAGACCTGTCGGTTGGTTTGCCTTCTCTTACTTTTGTCGCTGCGCTGGCGTCAGGGCATACGAAACATCTCTGTTCGCTCCGCGCGCAAAGACCGACTTTAGTTAGGCCTGCTGAGAGGTGCCCACCCACCAGCTGCCGCCAGCTCAGCGGCAAAGAACTGGGCTCAGTATTTCCCACTGCCACCGCACACACACCCCCCGCCCTTTCCGCCTTTCCTTCTGCCCCGGCTGAGAGCCACGCAGGGCATCCACCCTGCCATTTAGCACCTCGGCTGCACAGTGGTGGGTGGTTTCCCAAAGCGTGTGCCCTCGCAGCCACTTGCGCTTGCCTCGCCAGTTGCAGGGGCACAAGTCAAAGAGGCTTTTCCCTCCGCGATCATCGTGAATCAGCAAAGCGCTGCAGAGCAGCGGCGTCTCCTCGAGCAGATATTACGATGCTGGGGGAAGGGCACAAGTGGAGTGTTGCAGGGGAATTTCTAGCCCCTCCCAACGTGGCCCTCCCGGGGACGACGATACTGGGGTGGGGGTGGGGGAGGTGTTGGCTGGAAGCTGCTGTTTGAACCTAGGCGCCCGGGGGGAGCCTTTGGAAACAGAGATCGGTGTGGGGGAATAGCGAGGGTGAGCCGGGAAAGTGGACTAGAGTGGATGGGTAGAAGGACCTAGGGAGCAGGCAGAGCAGAGCGGGTGCGCCCCCGGGGTGGGCAGCGCAGCAGTTGCAGGTGCTGCTGAGGGAATGTAGGAAGGAGGGTCTGGTGTGGGGGAAGGGAAGAGAGAAACCAAAAAAGGAGGATTTCCCAGCCCAGGGCTTCCTGTTTCTAACGTGCAAGTTCCCAAGTTCAGTTTGAGAAGTGAAGGGCCGTTTGGCATTGGGGAGTCTGGAATGGGAACGTTAGGGGAATACCTCCCTGAATCGCGTTCTCCCACCCATTTCTCTCTCCCTCTCCTCTTGTCCTCTCCTCCTCCTCCCCTCAGTCCTCCTCCTCTTCCTCTCCCTATTCCGTCTTCCTTCAGCTTCAGTATGCTTGTCCATGCTCTGTAGTGCGGACTACACTCCAGGGACCGCGCCTCCAGTCGCCACCGCCTCTCCTTTGACCCTGGGCACTGGGAGGCCAAGCGGGAGCGACAGGAGGCATGGAACGGAAAAACCGAGCGCTCGGAGCGCAAAACCTTGCGACCCCTCACCGCGCACCAGTCCCCACCCCCTTAGCCGGACCGAGCGCCTCAGTGGCCCAGACTCCGAGATCTGGCTCGGTTTGAGTTGCAGTGGATGGACCCCGGGGCTTAGAGCGCACAACGAAACGCGCTAAATTGTACCTGTGCGTGGCCGTTCCCGCCGCCGCCGCAGGTCTATCCCGGGCCGGAAGCCGGCGCCCGCCTTCTCGGGAAATTCTCTGGAGGGGGAGTGCGAGGGGAACCACAGTGGCTGCCTGGTAGCTCAAGGCTGGCGCGCACACGCACACGCCCAACTTTGCCGAGACGTCGGCGCCCCCCGGGCTCCCCCGCGCCCCCTGCGGCTCGGCAGGCTCGAAGACCAGTATCTCTCCAGGTCTGAGATAAGGTGTCCCCCACTCCCACACTTGCGTCTTTGAGAATGAGAGGGCGGGTGTTGGAGAGAAGGGGAGTAACGCTACGGATTCCCGGTTCACAAACACTCTACGCCCGCCCGCAGGGGCGCCGGCTCCAGCCCCGCCGCACCAGGTCCCCCAGACCCGCCTGTGACGACAGAGGGAGGAGGAGGCAGGGCGGAGAGCCGGGAGTCCGGGAGCTCTACCGACTGACCATCAGTACCAGCACTTTTGCTACTGGGGGACGGGGTGGGCGCGCAGATTGAGGGGCGCGCAGCAGAACTGCCCAACCCCAATACACTCTGGAGCGACCCTAAATAAGGGCGAGAAGAAAGATTCTCCACAGACGCCTTTTGGGTGGACGTGCCCCAGACGCACACTCGGACCCCGTGGTCCCGCGGCAGCTGCAGTGTTGGGGATAATTTAAATGGCTCTTACTTGAGAGGAGGCGTGATTTCCACGTTCGAGCGTCTTCGCTCCCCACCCCCTCTCCGCACCAGCCAGTGCGCGCCACCACCTGAGCCTGGCGAGAGCCCGGGCGCACGCAGTCTTCAGCCTCCTCCTTTCCGCCTCTGGGGGTACTTGGCTCTGAGCGGGTCCACCCGACGCCCCCAGGGAGAACTCTTTACTTTTTGTTTGGAAAATAGGGGCCATTTCTTTATTCATCTCTGGGTCTCCCCGGAGGAGGACAGGGGAGGGGACGGCGTTCGAGGCGGGCCGGGCCGGGGGAGGGGAGCGCGGGGAGGGGAGGGGACTGGGTGTAGCCTGGAATTCTCCGTCCTCGTGTTCCTAGGCTGGCGCGCAGAGTCTCCCCGAGATAGCGCCGCCGCCGCTCCCCGCGCCACCCCGTCGTTGGCCTTGGGGGTCGGGTGAGTGGGGTCATGACGCGCCGCGGGGGCTGCTCCGGGCCCCTCCCGCGCTGAGCCGGGACGCGGCCCCGCCGCGCGGAGCCCCTCGGGCTGGGAGGCGGCGGGGGGTGGGGAGGGCGCACGGGGTAGGGCGGGGTGGGGGCGGCGCGGAGGCCGCCAGGCTGGGGGGCTCTCTGGGCCGGCGCGGCCGCGGGCAGGAGGGCGTGTCTCCGGCCCGAGGGGACCCTCCCGAGGCGCGGCGCGGGACTCCCCGATGGTGGTGCCGCGGCTCCGGGAGAGCTCCGGGTCTCGCCTCCGCCGCCGCCGCCGCCGCCGCCGTCGCCGCCGCGGGCGCCACCACCGCCGCCGCCGCCGCCGCCGCCGCCCGAGCCCGCGCCGAGCGTGCGCCTCGCCCTCCTCCCGCGCCCGCTCTGCTCTAGGATGCTGCGGCAGGTTCTGCACAGGGGCTTGAGGACGTGTTTCTCCCGGCTCGGCCACTTCATTGCCAGTCACCCGGTCTTCTTCGCCTCGGCGCCCGTGCTCATCTCCATCCTGCTCGGCGCCAGCTTCAGCCGCTACCAGGTCGAGGAGAGCGTGGAGCACCTGCTGGCGCCCCAGCACAGCCTCGCCAAGATCGAGCGCAACCTCGTCAACAGCCTCTTCCCGGTCAACCGCTCCAAGCACCGACTCTACTCGGACCTGCAGACCCCCGGGCGCTACGGTCGGGTCATCGTCACCTCCTTCCAGAAAGCCAACATGCTGGACCAGCATCACACCGACCTGATCTTAAAGGTGAGAGGGGGGCTGGCGCGGGCAGCCTCCGCCGGCGCCGCTGCCGCGGCTGGGCTGGCTCTGCGCGGGGGTCCGGGCTGAGAGCGCCGCCTCTCCCATCCCAGGCGGCTGCCGCAGGGGCTCCCCTGCACCGCGCGCGCCTCGGAGGCCGCCCGGAGCCTCCTAGCCTCCTGGGCGGGGAGCGTCCGGGTCCGGGCCCGGCCCTGCCCTCGCCGCTGTCGCCGCCACCCCGGCAGCTGCTGCAACAGTTGGGGCGGCGGCAGCCACGGTGCTGTGGTCCGTGCGCTTGTTTTGGTCGCAGTGGTCTTGGGGGTGGGGAGGCTTGGGGGTAACTGGGCCAAGAAGGAGCAGAACAAGAGAAGACATTGTAGAAAGTCCTGGTACTTGAAAACAAAATATTACACTTGGGAGGGGGGAAGGATTCAGAGACCCCTCTTCCCTGTCCCCATTCTTTACCCCCTTCCTCTGACCTTTGGAGTGATTTCAGAAAGGCTGCTCGGAGGGGCTGGGGCCGTGAGGGGGCAAAGGAATGTGAGGCGGGATGGTGAGGAAAATGTCTCCTACCCCCCCAGAAAGAAGTGTGGTCCCTGGCGAGGACGCGGGGCTGCCCTGCTGCCCTCTTCCCAGACCGAGGTGGCCATCTCTGTCTTTCAGGGTAGGAAATGGTGTCTGTCGTTCGCAGTTATTTTGTCTTGCACAAGTAGCTCCCCTCTTCCGAAATGCAAAAACTTCTTTGGGAAAACAGGGATTCGACTAATCCACTTTTGTTTGGGTGCATTTGGGCGTGAGGGTGAGGGGCAGAGCCAGAAGGGTGAGGACAGAAGCCCGGCTGTGTGGCCCTAAGAAGAGCACAGGAAACCAAGCAGCTGGTTAGAGGGGGACGCTCGTGGAAACAGGTTGTGCCGTCAGCCGAGGTGGAAATTTGATGTGGAAAGTGAGGTTAATGGTGATAACTTTCAGGAAGTTCCTAAGAAAAGCAGAGGAGTGAGGACTAGAGATGGAAAAGTGGAGACCTTCAGAGAGAAAAGCAAAATTAGGTGAAAATGTTCCATCCAAGTCCCTGGTGGGAATTGTGGGGCTTGTTTACTTGAGGTGCCCCTCTGCGGAGGGCAGGGTACAACCAGTCCCAGCTGGAGCCCTGGGGCAGAGGCATAAAAGGGGCTGGTTTTGTGAGGGTCTCCGGTCCAGATCTGGGATTAGAGGTCGGTTAGATTTCTAGTCCACTTATGCCACGGGGGGTCAGCCAATGAACCTGGGGAACTCTCTCCTCTTTCCCTCTACAGGTAATCCTCTATATATCCCTGGAGACCAGCTAATTTTCCTATGTTATTTCCCTCCCTCTCTCTGTTGATGTGTTACCTATGGGCAATTAGTAATGAGGGGAACCTGACTAGGGACTCAGTGGAATTAGGACCTTCCCACGTTGAGTGGCTTGTGATATTTTAAATGGCACACACATCATCACAGAACCTTAGTAACAGTGGTCTGGAAATATTGCTTTTCTCATGATTATGCTTCCAACATCGAAGTGAGGGGTTTTTTTGTTGTTTTTGTGTGTGTGTGTGTCAATACTCCAGTGAACATATTCTGACACACAGAAAAATACGGCCCCAAATTTCCCCAAGAAAACACATAGTAGTTTCATCACAGGCTTAAGGAAACTATAATTTAGCCAGTCCTGACAGCTGGAAAGCTGCCCCACGTTTTGATAGATGATCTACTAAATGATGTTTCTCTTTGTATTTTTTTTTTTTCCCAAGGTGATGTTTCTACTGGCTTTTCCCCCCCCCTAACAAACCGTCACGCCACTGTGACGGGCACTCACCAGTTACATTCACTCTCAAGGTTAATGAGACATCAACAGGCACATCAGATCTCTTTTCAACAGGATTGTTTCTCTCCTATTTGATTTTGATCTGTTCAGGACACAAAACCGTATTATCAGAGAAAGTTGGGACTGGAGAGAAAGGGAGGCTGTCTTTGCCTCCATGGCTAAAGGGCAACTTTAAAGGACAGCTGTCTTGTCAGTAAATTGTTTTCAGATTCAAGATGGTTTTTCATGTGCTAGGTATCTGGGGAAAATCAAAACCAAGTCAAATAGTGGTCAGAAGCCATTTCAAGCTGATGGCTCTCTGGTCAAATGAATTCATACAATTTATAAAAACTCAGACCTAGGAAACTGAGGGAATTGCCTCAATTTTATATATCCATTTTTTTCTTTCTACATCTAACTCTTATATCCGGACAGTTCTGAGCTGGGGGACAGAAAAATGGACCTCCAGTAGTCATGGTAATGTGAAGTAGGGAAAGGAGCACTTATCATAATTTGTCTTTCTTCCCATGAGATGAAGATGTGTCCTTTACAAAAGGTGTCAGGAGTCAAAGAGTCACTGTTTCTGCCCGTACTAGTGTTGTTCTGATACTTTGCTGCTGGAATCAAGGATAGCCCTGACAGCTAACATTGCACACAGCACCATCCAGCTCCTGCCTATTTGATGGCATCACATTTGAAACGAAGTGGACAAAACATAAGCAGGGTTTTATGAAGGCTTTCTCAGGCCCCGTTACGAAACCAGAGGAAGAACCTTGCAGGGCTATGTCATTACTCCTCATGGTGCTCTGCGGTTGTACCCATTTTACGAAGGAGATCCTTCTTGGGATATTAGTCCAGTTATTTTCTGAGCAAAAATAGACTGGGAAGGGATGACAACAAAAAATACAAACCCAGGTTGATTTTTTTAAAATACAATTGAGAGTAACACCAAGAAAAAAAATCTACACTGGTCTCATTCGGAGAAGCTTTCTCAAATTTGTGCAGGTGACATGGTTACCATACTCAGAGTGTACAGTGTAGATTTCCACCGCAAACTGTGAGAGGGGTGACTGTCCCTAGCAATGGTTTCCTCTGAGGTCTGCGGGGCAAAGAGGTAATTTGGGGTGAAGGGGGTGGGACCTGATGGTGCTGATAAAGGATCAACCATTAATTTCTGGACATCTTTAAAAGTCTTCGTTTCACTAGAAGATTAAATTTAGCTCATTATTATATTTTAACAGAAAATCCATGATGTTCATCTTGGAGCAAATTTCAGAGTAGCCCCTCATGAGCTTTTATAAATCTGTTTCTTCTTGATCACCGAAAATGAAGTGTAAGGAGGTCTTGTTGGTAATTGATCTGGGCTGTGACCAAGACACTACCTGATTTATCCCAGAATCATCCATGTAGAATGAAGAACCAGTTTAGCCCAGTCCTTACAAGAATGATATCACCTTTATACCACATACAGTACGTTTAAACACAGCAAACGCCTCAGGGTAAAAGTGCTGTGATCCCATTTTACAGAGGAGAAATCTGCTCCTTACAAATTCACTGACTTGTCCATGGCAAGAAGACGAGGACAGAAAACAGGACAGGACGGGACAGGGTTTTGACCTCCAGTCCAGTACTCTTCACTCTAATTTACTGCCTCCCATACGATAAACTACTCGAATGACTTAAAATGTACATTTTTTAAATCCAAATGAAGTATATTTGACTAAAGTCTCATTCTCGTCTCACAGTGTTGTCTTGACAGTGGTAACTGGATGGTGAGGACATTTTCTTGACTGATTCTGTCTGGTGTCCGTGAAAATCCCCAGAGAGAAACTCTAAATGCCCAAAGTAAAGCATAAGATGTGTGGAATTAGCAATACACAAAGAGAGAAAGATAAAATGTTTTACTGGAAAAATCTCTGGATGATTGGGTGAAGCTATTTCCTACTTGAGCAGTGTTCACTGTCCACATGGAGTCGACCCCAGTGCCTCACACAGTCGCTGGCACATTCTAAACCCTCACTAAACCCTCACTAACTACTTGTCACATGGACCTGCCCTAGTTTATTCAGACATTTATGTGACGGGTAAAGAAAACTCCATAGAAACTACCTTGAAACGTATTTTCAAAATGACATGTTTTCATTTTTGCAGTTTCTAGGCTTCTCTTTTTCCATGATACCGTTCTTCCTTCCTTGATAACCTCTGTAGTCCTATTAAAACATATTTCAGTTTTCAAATTGTGTAGGGGCATTTCCTTTGTACAACTTCTTCTTCTTCTTTGAAGGAACCCCCTAGGATATTTTATTCCAAACCAATGGGAAGACACATCCTCACTATGCAGACATTCTTCCACTTAGGGGGAATCTCATTTTGTTCAAATAAATACTGACTTTCAATTTTTTTAAAAAAAAAAACTTTTTATGCTTAAATACATTAAATAGAACTAAGTTGCAAAACAAGAGTAGCAGCGTTTAACTTGGAGTTCATTAATTCAGGCTTTCCAAGAAGGGCAGCCGAACTGCTGGCTCAGGGTCATGAAGACCTCGTAGCTGGATCCAGATGCCAGTTGTTTCCAAATACTGTCCCAGCACTTGTAGCCACTTCAGGAAGAGCCATCGTTCCTCTCTCTGCAGTCTAAGGGTGGGCCAATTCCAGCCGACTTTTGAGCTCAGAAGGTGTGTTTGTATTTTTAAAATATTGTAACAAAACAAAAACAAAGAATATGAGGCAGAGATGGCATGTGGCTCTCAAAGCCTAAAACTATTTATTCTTTGGTACTTTACGTCAAGAAGTTCCTGTACTGTCTTCCAAACCCCTTTACTGGAGCAATTTCCGGAAGTGAGCACTGTTAAGTCACGTGGAAGGCAGCGGTTCTCCCCGAGGGGTGGTTTTGCCCCCAAGGGGACACTGGGCGACGGCTGGACACATTTTTCACTGTCAGTACTCGGGGGCGGCTGCTGGCATCCGGTGGGTGGAGGTCATGGATGCTGTTAAACATCCTGCAGGCACAGGACAGCGCCCCATAGCAGAGAATTATCTGGCCCCAAACCCTGCTTCAGGGGGTTCCTTTGTGTTTCTCTGGCTTTGTTAGGGCATTTTTTTTCCAGCTGCACTGATTACGTAAAATGAAAAAATGCCAAAGAGAAGTTCACATCTTACAGAACTTTGGCTGGAGACAAATACTATGACCTCTTGAGATGTTTTTGAGGGCAGTTGGGCAGAGATCAGATTCTCCAGCGTAATCTTCCCTCTCCCTCACACCTCTGTCCTTTATAGTCTAAACCCCACTGTAGAGGAACCCAAGAAACCCAATGCAGTGTAGCTGCCTGGATGGCAAAGCTGCTCCGTTGGCGCTGGCCTTGAGACCTGTTGGGATGGCCGTAGCCGGCAGGCCGGACCCACAGCTCTAACAGTCGTCTGCTGGGCCAGGCTCCTCCCGACAGCGTGTAAGGCCCCACCGGGAGCCATGACCTGCTGAGGAGGCGGGAAGCTGTGCTTTGTTGCCTGGTCCAACTGCTTGGCTTTTCGGAACACAAAACGAAAAAAGAGCTTGCATCCAAGGAGCAGTGGGCCAAAGACCCCTGGGTTTGGAGGCCACCTTAAAGGTCATCTTTGCAGATGCTGACACTGGAATCTGCTCTTAGCATCTCAGGGTGCTTTTTCTGGTGACAGGTGCCATGGCCACTGGAGCAGCCCAGTCCCTTCGGTGAGCTACATGAGTGGCAGGTACTCTGAGAAAAGATGGAGGCCGAGCCTGAAAGGGCAGCGTTTATGCATCTCCTGGGCCAGCCACAGGCCTTTTGCATTTCATCTGTGCACTAGGGGGAAATTAAGGAGAGACTGAGATCACTATTCCTTCTCCTTACATTTCATAGACGGTGCATCCCAGTAATCCAAGCACGGTATCAAGCTAGGGTTGTCTGCCTTCACTGCACATTTCAGTGGTGTGAGTGGTATCCTCGAATGGCCACCCTGCTTGTCTCCTTTAGATTTGGGGAGCAGTCTCTTACTTCCCCATGCAGATGACCACTGGGGGCAAATTTGGGTAAACTGTTCATTTAAACTGAAATGTAAAAATAAAGCTGTAGCGGGAGAGGAAGCCCACCTTTTTAATGATGCATAGTATCTTGATAGATGCTCTATTAGAGTAAGAGAAGCCTGATCTTAAAAAATTAACACAAACACTGAACCTCTCCGGACTCGCCAGACTTACAAACCTCGCAAAAAGAACAGATGAGCATTTAATGGGTGACTCCTTCCGCTAAGAGAAGGAGAAGGAAGCTAAAAGTTCTTTGATTCCTGCCTGAGAGGGCACAGCATCCCTTGGCACAGGAGCTAGGGAGGTGCAAGGTGCTGGGGAATCTGATCAACTCTGACTTCGTGAGACGTTCCATCTGGTACCTGACTTTGGGGCTCAGTGTGAGCCCCAAGTGATACTTGAGATAGGCTTGACGCAGACCTTTGAAGTCACCTGCTTGGCAGCACATCACAGCAAGCAGGCCTGTCTGCGGGGCTGCCTGTGCTGCTGCCACATGCCCGGAAGGCCGCAGAACTTCCGAGGACTCCTGCCAGACTGATTTAATGACCAGCAGGGGAGGTGAGTAATCGCTAACCTTTAGAAGACAAAAAAAAAAGGAAATCAACACCAGTTGTTACTTGATACGGGAAGCCCTAAATAATATGTCGTGCCTTCAACTTCAGAATTCATATTTTGAACAAAAGGAGGCAATGAGGGAAGAGGGAAGCTCTTTTTATCTTCTTGCTCTCTAAGAAATTCTCCTGAGAATATTGTTTCTGGTATTTTGAAAGATCCCCATTGTTAGGTCTTCCACTTTAAGTTTAACTTCTGGGTTCCAAGTAGAGTCGAGATGAGGATTTTCATGCAAGCAGATACCTTGGGAGGTGATACCCAAAAATCCCGGTAAGAATGTGGGGACATGAAACGGGGTGGCGGGCAGCCAGTCAGGGGAGCCAGGTGTCCACTGCGGGCACCCGGGGCTCAGTGTGGCTGGGGAGCTCTGAGACATACTGGGGCACACACGTCCAAGTTTCCCACCTGTGGGTGAAGACGCCAGCTATTTATTCCCCAACTCTCCAGCCACCATCAGTCAATCGAGCTGCATCTGGGGCACTAAATAAGCCTCTGACAATTCCAGATGCTCTATGTGCCCCCTTGAATCAGAACTGTCCTTGTTGCATTATGAAAGCCTCAGGCGAAGAGCTGCAGGTGTTTCTAGTAAGAGGACTTGGCATGCGGAGGGGAGGGGGCCCTGAGAGCATCCGCCCCACAGGTCTGACCCCCATCTAGGGTTACACGTCTCGGAGCTTAGGGCTCACATCCCTAGGCCATGTTCCTCCCTTCACTCAACAAAATGGCCATGACTGCATCTCCATGAAGCTACAGGCAAGAATGATCCAGCAGAGCTGTTTCGTTACTCTTGAATTCGAAAACCCATTTTCATTTTCAGGTCCTCCACTGGATGGTGGTAAAGATGATTCCCAACAGGGCTTGGACACCACCAGGACTGGGAGTTTTCTATGCCAAACCCCCAGGTCTGAGGGGCCCCGATCCAGCCCCTCTTCATGAATACAAGTCCGCAGGCTGCTTCTCATAGCTCCATCTGCACACAGGGACTCTTGTTGCTCTCTTCCCTAGAAATGCGTTCACTCCTTACTTCGGGTCCAACTCACATGCTTCCTACTTTGTAAGGCCTTCCCACATTCATGGCTCCTTCCCTCCCTTAAGTCTATCTGGCTTTCAGTCATGTCCACATTCCTTAATGCTTAACTATACATTATTATATAATCCACTGTATTGTCGCCTGATATTTTCTCTTAAATAAGACCATAAGCTCTTCAAGGGCAGGAACAATGTCTCATATTCCCAGATTTCTCCCAGAACCTAGCATAATGTGGAGTGTGCAGCAGGTAGTTAATAAATTACTGCCAGTTGATGGTTTATAGGATGGAAAATGTGCTCTCCCTTCCCTATTGATTTATTTTGGTCACACTAGAACTGCTAATTTCTCAGCATTGAAGGTGAGATTCCTTTGCCCATTTTTCCATGGGCACCACGACTTTGCCAAATACCACAACTACACCAAATCCTAATTGTCTCAAGGAAAAAAAATGCATCTCGGCTATAGGATGATCACTATAAGCACTCAAAAAAAAATCTTTGTGATACTCAATACACCTTACTTTTGTGAGGTTCGCCTTATAGCCTCTTGTTTTTGTTCTTGTTTTGGTTTGGCATCTAGGTGAGTGGTCATACTGAGTAAAAGAGGAATTGCTCTTGGACTCTTTTTAAGAGTCCAGTCACCTGGACACCTTGTGAAAATACAGGTTCTGCTTCAGCCCAGGGTGGGGCTGCAAGTCTGGATTTCTAACAAGCTCTCAGGCAACGCTGCTGGGCAGTAGAGCGCATGCTGAGTAGCAAGGCTCGGACTTACCTGTTGTGAACAGGACGCTGGATTTGGAGTCAGGGAAACCAAGCTCAAGTCCCAATTTCCAGAACTCCGTGACTTTGAGTAAGTTGCTGACCCTCCCTGAGAAACAGGTTCTTCACCCACACTGAGTGTAATAGCATCCTGTGCACCCACTTATGGTAAGGACGCACTGAGATAAGGTACATGACGACTCTGTGTAACCACAGCCTTCTGTAGGGTATGTGATCGTTATTGCTCTTGGCCTTGAAAATGACTGTCATTCCTTCCTAAGTGCCAACTCCCCCAGAGCCATTGTCACCTGTTGAGTAAATAACACATCTAAGCTTTTTTTTCCCCCCTTTGATCCAGCAGGCCATAATGGGTACTCAATCTCCATTCTTAATACTCAGATTGGCAATGTGTTGGTTTTTAATGACTCCATTTGGGTCGTAACAGATGACTGGATTCATCCTACTTCTGAACATGCAGCTCCTAAGTTCTTAGGCAGGCAGAGCTGTCAATTGGGTGGACTGCATTTTGCCTCCTCGAGGTGGTTTCTTGGGGTTCAGAACCTCATCTTCATGCTTGACAGAGCTTCACACACAAAGGAAGCCTTCACTTCCTGCCCAGGAAAGTGTCTTTGGAATTAAAAGCTCTGGGAGGCTGTGGGCTCCTGCTTCAAGGTTCCCTTCACCACTCCTCACAGCATGCCAGACAGGGATTCTCCAGCTATTTAGGTGAGAGAGTTGATAACTCTCCTCTCTCACTTAATTTACATGACTACAGTGTTTCCCTGAGAAATCTTGCCGACATAAGTAGATCTGCAAGCACTTCAAAGGGAAAGTGCCCTCAGAATTGCCAGAGATCAGGAAAACCAGGCAAAGTGATAATTGTAAAGCCCTTTGAAACTGTGAAATGTAAAATTTTGCTGACTGGGGGTTTTAATCATTTAGGTCAGTGCATTTCCCCACCTTCCCCTTTCTAAAATTTCTTTTTATGGGGTTATAAAAGAAATCTATAATTATTTAGGATCAAAATCAAATCCACCAAAGAAAATCCCCCCTGCCTACCTGGTTCTCTTTGCCAGAACTCTTCAAATGGATCTAACCTCAGTATAAGTGAGGATTAGCACTTCTTCTCAAATTTGAATATGCTTTCGAATTCCCTGGGAATTTTATTAACATGCATATTCTGATTCAGAGTAGGTCTGAGACAGCAGGCCTAAGATCCTACACTTCTAACAAGCTCCCAGGGCTGCTGCTGCTGGTTTGAGAACCACGCTGACTACAGCAGTGGCTTAGTGGACCCGAGGAACCTTTGTGTTTCCTAATTACTCAGTGCCATTGAATTGCTTCCATACTGTAAGGGAGTGGCTCTCCAGCTTGAGCGGGTATCCCCTGGAGGGCTTGTTCCAACACAGATTCTGGGTCTCACCCGAGTTTCTGATTCTGTAGGTCTGAGGTGGGACCTGAGAATTTGCATTTCTAACAAGTTCCCAAGGTGATGCTGTTCCCATTGGCCCAGGGAACACATTCCGAGAGCCACTTCTATAAAGCATCTTGGTAATTAGCTGCCAGGTGTAATTCCAGAAATACAGTCTCCCTCTCTGTGGAACCCGGCCCACAGGTATAAGCAGGGTGCAAGATATATTTGCTCAGCAGTTAATTCTGAACGATGCTGCAACAGCTATTGTGCAAATGCTACTTCGTAAGTGTGAACCTTTTAAGTTTGCAATTTAAGGCAAGCGTATTGGACAGAGGGGCCTGCTCTGCTGCCTGTTTGGGGTTTTTGGAAAAGGGGCTGAGAATAAGAAAGGACAGTCTGAGATGGAGTGGGGGCAGGGGAGACATAAGCCCCCTACCCACACGTACGCTGTAGATGTTGTTGCTACCATCACTGTGTGATTGCCGAAGTTTCCTTTTTCCAGAGACTTCCCACACAGGGTCACCTGCCATTTGCTTTTGCAGAAACTTTCTTTTACATCAAACCAGAAGGCACAGTGGGTACAAACAGGAGCTGCATGTTGTGTTTTTGAGGCAAGGACCCAGCTCTGTGGTTGCCAGAGGCGAGGTGTCCCCAGGGAGGGCCCAACAGCTACTGTTCAGTTTCAGCTACTGTCTGATGTCAGTGCTGTTAAAGAGACGGAAAGTAGAGCTGAAGTGAACTTCAGTAAGTACTGGTTTGGGCATAGTGGAATAAGCACTGCAGAGCCCCCAGGTTCTGTGTTTGAGGCTGTGAACCGTTAACGTGTCCTTGATCAAGTCGCTTAACCTCTCTGGGGTCTCAATTTTCTCACCCATGAAATGGGATCAGCAACATCATCATCACAGGGTTGGAAGATAAAAGGAGATACGTGTGTGAACAAAATTCATCAAGTGAAATATGCCTAAGGCCACACTAATCTCACAATTCCTGCACTGAATACACATGTTTGTCCAGGGCAAGAGAACAAGCCTCTGGGGATTCCTAAGGGAAAAGAGTAAGTGGCTTAGTTGGTTGACATGTTTCATACCACCATTTCCTTTTGTAAAAAGTTCCTGTAGAGTCAGTGGCTACCTTTTATGAAGCAGAAGCTTTGCTGACATGGCCTCATACTCTTAGATAGTGTAATACTGCATCGGTCTATATTTTTACTTTGAAAGACCCAAGGAGAATAAAAAATAGCCTATCTGTTCATCCACTGTTGACACTTCTAAAGCCTTAGACCTGCACTGTCCAATTCAGAAGCTACTGGCCACATGTGGCTACTTGACTTAAATTTAAGTTAATATAATTAGAAATTCATTCCCTCAGTTGCAGTAGCCACTTTCCAAATGCCCCATAGCCACAAGTGCCTGTAGTGGACAGAACAGGTAAAGCACATTTTCACCATCAGAGAACGTTCTATCCAACATTGCTGCTTTTCACAGATAAAATAACTGATACATCCTATGGCTTAACTAATAAGCAGGAGAATCAGGATTCAAACACAGGACTGGCTTGTAAAACATCATTTAAAAACAACTATACCAGATTGCCTCCATGAAATACAGAAATAGATGAGTAAGGCATGACCTCGGTGTCTGATGGCCTCGAGGCAGTATTTCAAACAGTAACAGAGTAAGGGGGAGAACCTTCAGTTTCCGCTTCAACATGTTAAGAGTTTGGAAGTTGTCACTCCCATCTATACACTGAGAAAAACATAGACAAACTGAAAATCAATGACTTCTCTTGGACACATCAGAGAACTGAGGTCACAGGGAAACTGTCATCCCAAAATCTGTAGAGGCAGGCACATCCATACAGACATAGACATAATCTGCTTACCTGAAGCAGAAGGCTCCAGTAGAAACACTTAAATGGTAATTTTGATAAATTGATGGAGCCTTAGTGTGGACTAGCATGAGAGTGAGAGACTCCTGGGAGCTGCAGTCACTGTCTTTATAGGGGAAGGAATCAGGAGACTCACATCTTCTTGGGCTTCATCTCCAGAAACCCCACCAGATTCCCAAGGTGAAGATCTGGTAGGGAGAGGTGAAAGAATAATCACTGTGAAATCCACCCAGTCTTCTCCATAACAAAGGCCTACTCTCTAAAGAAGAGGATTTTGCTAGAGTGCAATTCTTAAACTTTGTCCTAGGTTCCTCCCCACTGAAGCCCCTTTCAGCCTTCCTGTCTCACCTAAGTGGGGGGAAAAGAGTCCACAGATGTCAAGACTTCAAGGAAATAGACTAGAAGTGCTACATCCAGGGATGGAAGTCGGGGGGGGCGGGGGCTATACCACTGGAGAAATATTTGTGGAAGTCATAGCCCCAAAACACAGGCCCACTTAAAGACTGAGATTTCATCAGGAGATTATTATATAGCATTTCCCCTCCCTAAATCTTACCACCATATCAATAAGGTTCCAGGATAATAATAGTGGATTACAGCTGCATGATATAAACTCTCTCTGAGAAGGAGTACTTAGGGAAGCCCAAAGTCAAGAGGATAAACAAAAACAATGACAATGGAGGAATTTGAAGCTTCTGGTACATATAGCCCCAACAAACATTAAATACACCCCAACTCCTAGAGGGACGTAAGTCCTCATTGTAAAGGCCCATTCACCTCAGTTAGCATTAACTGATAAAACATGCCCAGCTTTGGAAAAGAAAATTACAAGGATGCCAAAAGAAAATAAATACAGTCTGAAGAGACAAAGGAGCACTGGTACCATACTCAGATATGACACAGATGTTAGAATTATCAGACAGGAAATTTAAAATAGCTATGATTAATGTGTTATGGGCTTTAATGGAAAAAGTAGACATTAAGAACAAAGAGATGATATAAGTAGAGAGATAGAAACCCTCAGGATGAATCAAAAGGAAATGCTAGAAATTGAAACTGTAGCAGAAATGAAGAATGGTTTTGATGGAATTATCAGTAGATTCAACACAATCCAGGAAGGAATCAGTGAGCTTGAGTATAAGGTAATAGAAACTTCACAAACTGAAGGACAGAGATACAAGAGTGAAAACACCCCAGAACATACAAGAATTGTAGGATAATATCAAAAGGTATAATATACACACAATTAGACTGTCAAAAGGAGAAGAGAGAATGCAGCAGAAAAAATATTTGAAGTAATAATGACCAAGAACTTCCCAAAATTAATGATGGACACTAAATTACAGATCCAAGTAGCTCAGAGAACACTAAGGAGGATAAGTACCCATAAAGCCACACTTAGGCATATCATATTCAAACTAGAAAAGAACAAAAACAAAGAGGAAATCTTGAAAGAAGCCTGGTGTGGGGGGCAGGGGAGGAGACACTGTACATATAGAGAAACAAAAATAAGAATTATATCAGACTTCTCATCAGAAACCACACAAGCAGGAAGACAGTGGGGTGAAATAAAGAGTTGAAAGAAAAAAAATCTCACCAACCTAAAATTCTGTATCCAGCAAAACTATGCTTCAAAGTGCAGGAGATGCAAAAAATTTCTCAGATAAACAAAAACTGAAAGAATTCACTGCCTGCAGACCTGTCCTGCAAGAAATGTTCTTCAGGCAGAAGAAAAATTACATGGGTCCAAAACTCCTATCTACTAAAGAAGAGTGTTAGAGAAGGAATAAAAGGTGAAATAAAGTCTTTTTAGTTCTCTTTTTCTTAATCTAAAAGATAACTATTTAAAGCAATAATAGTAATAACATTATGTGATTAGAACATATAGATTAAGTGGAATGAATGTCAGCCATGTCACCAGGGACAGGAGGGAGGAATTGGAAATACTCTATTATAACCCAACTGTACTACACATAAAGCATTACAGTATTATTTGAAGATGAACTTAGATTAGGTATAAATATATAGTGTTAAGTACTAGAGCAACCACTAAAATTTTTTTTGAAAGAAGTAAGGTTGATATACCAAGGGAAGAGATAATACAGAATAACTTAAAATTCTCAATTAAAACCAGATAAGGCAGAAAAAGAAGGGGAAAAATAAACAAATGCAACAAATAGAGAACAGCTACAACCACGGTAGATATTAATCCAATTGTATCAGTAGTTACTTTAAATATGAATGGTGTTAAATATGCCAATTAAAAGACAGTGACCCAGAGGGGACCAAGAAAAAACAAGACCCAACTCTATCTTGCCTATAAGAAACCCACTTTAAATAGAAAGACTGAGACAGGTTAAGAATAAATGGATAGAGGAAGCTATACCATGTTAACGCTAATCAAAACAAAGCTGGAATAGCTATATTAATTTCAGATGTGGCCGACTTTGAGCAAGGAAAATTATCAGGAATAAAGAGGGCATTACATAATGATAAAGGGATCAATTCTCCAAGAAGATATTAAATCCTAAACATGTATGCACCTAACAACAGAGCATTAAAATACATGAGGCAAGAACCCATAGAACTGAAAGGAGAAAGAGACCCATTCTTATAGTTGGAGCCTTCAACGTTCCTCTGTCAGTAATTGACAGGGCAAACAGGCAGAAAGTCAGTAAGTATACAGATGACTTGGACAGAAGGAAGGGGCAGGATGTTTAATAATCTGGGGAGAGTCATGATTTAATTTTTATAAGGATAGCTCTTATAGAAGTGTAGGGGTTAAGTTGGAGAAGCAAGATACTGGAGATAGGTAGATCCCCTCCTCCACCCAGAGAACTTTCACTTCAAGTCTGTAAGCAAGAGGCTTTGAATAAGATAGCTATAGGAGCAAAAAGGAGATAGATTAGACCACCATTTTCCAAAATGTGTTTTAGGAAAGTTTCCTTTGATGTTGCAAAAAAAATTTGGGTTCTGTGACAAAATAACATTGGGAAACAATGTTTATGGTATCTACATATCAGAGCCCCCATAGTGAGTGCACATTAACATATCAAAGGCTTTCAAAGGAAATCTATTTAACTCTGTCCTGCTCAGCATTTCTCAAGTTTATTTGGTCATGGATACTTTTTACTTTTTTGGTGACCCCTATTAACATCCCAAGGAACTAATATGCTTCAAAACACACGGAAAATATTATCCCTAAAATAGGGAGGTGGGATTAATAGGGCTTAAGGTTCATTGGATGTGTGAGTAAACAAAGGGGAAAAACGTGACATTGGCCTAGAGGTTTCCCACCTGGGTGAGTAGAAAGAGGACGCTGTAAACCATAAGAAGCGGGTGGGAGAAAAATCTGGAAGAAAAGATTCTCCTGTTGGATATATACCAGTTGGAGAGGTGAGGCACTGATGTGAACCAGTGATTGGACAGCATAAATGTGACAAGCCAAACCATGGCAGTGGAATTCATTGCCTAAGAAGAGTGCATTTGAATGTGAAAAAAATCAGAAATGCCAGAGACAGAATCTTGAGTAATATCAGATGTACAAGGTAGGCAAAGGTAGAGGAGTCAGACAGATGCTGGATAGCCAGGTTAAGAGGTAGGAGGAGAGAAGAAAGTCGTGTCATGGAATTCATCATGGCAGAGAGGTAGAGTTTAAGTCAAACCATACATATTTATTGAGCACCTTTGTTTGCCAGGCATATAGTACAGGATGCAGCAGTGAAGAAAGCACACCCATGCTTTAATGGAGCCGACTGGATTCCCCTTGAAAAGCTCAACATGCTTAACCATCTTAGATATTTTTAAAGTATTACTTTGACCCCACATTATTGCCTTAACTGTATCTGCTGGGAGTTTAGGTAAGTGAGGACTGAAAAGTAGCCATTGGATGTACATGCTTAGAAGTCATTGTTGAGTTTTGGTTGAGTGCTGGGCTAGAGTCTAGTCTGGAGTGGTTTGAGAAGTGAGTGGGAGGTGAGGAAATGAAGTTAGCAAGCATGAATCACTCTCTGAAGTGTAGTTGGAGACAAAAAATGTAAAGAACTCTTTACAGAAGGGGAGATGTGGCAGAAGCTGGAAGTGAAGTGGGGTCACCGAGGCCTTTTTTGTTGTTTTTTTTTTTAACATGGGAAAGACATGAGTGTATTTCAAAGCTCATGCGAAGGAACTAGTAGAAACAGAGGGCATGTTAGAGGAGATTAACAAGACTGGGAAGAAGGAAAGGAAAGCCAGAACCCAGTGGAAGAAATGGATCTTAGAGGGAGGGTCATGGCCTTGATTTCCACAGGGTGAAAGAATAGAAACAGATAGATGTGGAAATTTGTATGTGGTGACAGCAAGTTGAAGGCAATTTCTAAATGATGGCTTGGGGTTTTCTCAGCAAGACAGAAAACAAGGTCGGTAGCCGAAAGTGCATCTTGTCAAGTGCTAAAGAAAGTGAGCATTTGTCTAATATCCATGGGCTTGGAGGGCGATTGACAAGGCAATGAGGTAGTAACTGGTAGTAAATTGGAAGCCATCTCTTTAGCAGAATTTGGGTTTGAAAACGGAAGAATCTCACCTTCCCTTTTGTCTCAAGATAGGCAAAGTATAGAGAAGAAACTGAAGTGAAAGGCAAGTTGAGAGAGTTCACACTGGATACTTCTAAATTTCAGAAAAACAAAGTGGGTTATGTGGAAAGAAGGGTTTCTTTTTTTAAAAAAGATTTTTATTTATTTGAGAGAGAGAGAGAGATTGAGAGAATGAGTGGGAGGAGGGGCAGAGGGAGAAGCAGACACCCTGCAGAGCAGGGAGCCCAATGCAGGACTCAATCCCAGGACCCTGGGATCATGACCTGAGCCGAAGGCAGACGCCTAACTGACCGAGCTATCCAGGTGCCTGAAAGAAGGATTTCCTAGCTCCAAAAGTTGGTTGGCATTTGGATGACTCATTAGAGGAGACTGACATGACCTAGAATGGTTCAAATATGGGTTGGGACTGTGAACTCCAAGGGTGACATAGTCTTCAAATTCCATCACATACCTAAGTGGTTGTCAAGCCTGACTCCATGGTAGAATCACTGGAGGGATTCACACATACCGTGCCTCGGTCTCACTCCCATAGGCTCTCATTCTATGTGTCTGGTAACAGGGTGGCCTCCTCCACATGTGGTCCACAGACTGGCAGCAACAGCAGCTGCATCCCCTGGCAGAATCCCAGGCTCCACCGAGACCTACTAGATCAGGGTCTGCATTTTTATAAGATCCCCAATTGATTTGTGTACACATGAAAATCTGATAAATGCCAGACTAAAGCATGGTCTAGAGTGGGGCCAGACATGGGCACTTTTTTAAAGGTCCCCCAGGAACTTCTGTGCAACCACAGTTGAGAACTGCTGCTACATAGAAAAAGAGATATTTTTAAACTGTATTTAGCCCATGTGATAAACGTCATAACATTCTGTGTGCGTGCCCACACATACAAACATGGAGAAATCCAAATAAGACCTGTAGTTAATAGTATTGTGCCAAAGTCAGTTTCATGGTTTTGATCATGTGCTATGGTTATTTAAGAAATTATCATTAGGGGAAGCTGGGTGATGGATACATGGGAACTCTGATCTATATTGGCATCTTCTTGTGAGTCTTAAATTATTTTAAAATATAAAGTTAAAAAGAAAGCATTTTAAGCTAAGAGAGAGCCTGCCTAGGATGAGGAACAGCTGTTCTCCATCATCATCTAAGAAATAAACAGGCTCCGTCATTCATTCGGAAGGGAGCCATTGGAGGATTTAAAGCAGAGGGATGACAGGTTTGAATTTGTGTTTTGGAAAAATAAATCTGGTGGCAGTTTGGAGGACTGACTAAAAGCAAAAAAAAAAAAAAATGAGTTAGGAAGCCATGTCTGTTGTCCAGATAGAGTATCAGGGCCAGAACCAAATCAGGAGCAATGGAAATGGAACACAAGAGGATGGATCTGCGAGCTTTGGGAGGTGAAATCAACAGGATTTGTTGAGCGACTCAAGGATTGTCAACGTTGGCTGCGTGTATAGGCCCCTGGGAAGCTCTTTACAATACAGATGCCTGAGCCCTGGCCAAGAGATTCTCGGATTCCAAGGGGTGAGGCTGGGCCCAGGCTTCTGAGTTCCTAGCGCTCCACAGGTGGTCCCCAGTGAGCAGGGTTGAGAGCAGCCGGCTCCGGCTGAGGAGGCGGGAAGCGCAGGGGAAACCTCACAGGTTTTCCATGCAGTCCTGCCGCTCACCAGCAGAGAGGGGGAGGAGGCAGCCAAGAGACAGCAGGATAAATCAGGGAGGTAGCCCTTCCTCTTCCACTTGCTGTATGTTGAGTAAAATTGTAAAACTTGCGAATTAAAGTGTATAAATCCATAATCCTTGCAACCTAGCTATCTTCTCGTCTCGTGGCTTATCTAAACAAATCTGTTTTTTAAATGAAAATAAAACCTTAGTTCAGTTGTTTATGTCATCTAAACATCACCTCAGCTTATTAAAAACAACTTTCTGTTAACGCCAAATTTTGAAACATTTATATAAGCAAAGAAATCTTCAGGAGGCTGGGGCTAAATGCTTTGGGAACAAGGTGAAATTCCTTGTTTTTACTGCTCCTGGTCCCTCTGCAGATTCTGGAAAGCCCCTCCCAACCTTTCTCCTTCATCCACCCAGATACTCTTTCCATCTTCCTCCACCCAAGTCTTTCATGTTGTGTTGGTTGGTTTTTGCTCCTGGGACGCCGTGTTTTGGAATCCATCCTAACTCTGCAACAGATGCGGACTGTGGTCCTTGGCCCCGCCCTCCTGGGGCAGCAGGCACATGGGGCCTCTGAAGTCAGCACTCTCTGCTAATAAAGCCCCAGATGGCATGGAAGGTGTTCTGGGAGCCTGCACCACGCTTTCAGAGCCGCAAGTGGGAAGCAGCCGATGGCTAATGGATTGTCTTTTACAGGGTGACCTGCCAAAGCCACCAGTCTCCGCTCATAAAAACAATCTGGGGTTTCCCTACTGAGAGTTGCTTGCTGCCTATTGGGATCTGTCTTTATAAAGTTGTGTGCAAAGCACCATGAAAATGCTTCCATTTCAAAATGGTCTGCTCTTTAGCATTTCAATTTTCCCTTTTAAGGGCAGTTTTGACCATTTTTTAACTTAAAAAGATAAGTTACAAAACCTGATCATAACCATTATAAAAACACATAAGCACATCACAGAGTTTAACGATTCTTTTAAATGGTTAATGTGAAAAAAAATGTTAAGGTGAGGGCGCCTGGGTGGCTCAGTCGTTAAGCGTCTGCCTTAGGCTCAGGTCATGATCCCAGGGTCCTGGGATCGAGCCCCACATCGGGCTCCCTGCTCTGCGGGAAGCCTGCTTCTCCCTCTCCCACTCCCCCTGCTTGTGTTCCCTCTCTCGCTGTGTCTCTCTCTGTCAAATAAATAAATAAAATCTTTTTTAAAAATGTTGAGGTGGCATTTACAAGGATACTTCTCTGTTCCAGGTTCTTCTATTCCACCGCAGCTTCTACTAGCTATGTTATTTACAAGGTAACAGAGTAACACCTAAGCTCATCCACTTCTTAAATGAATCTAAACTTAGTTTGCAATCTGCAGGCTTGTTTATATTGATTCTGATAAAGCTACTAAAGCTTGGAAAAGGAGAGTGGAAATGATAGACTGAGAGTTTAAAAATCTCTTTATTCCTAATTCTAATGTCTTGTTCTTTCTGGAGCTGCATATATTAATATCTGCCTGTGTATTCCCCTGAGGGCTGGGCTGGAAAAGCATTGCTATGCTATTTGGTTTTGTGTGTAAATTGCCACAACATCTTTAACTTTCGACATAAAAGTACATATATACTCATTGTAATGGTCATCTTTTCCAACCTGTTCCGGTTCCCCTTGTTTGTCTGCCTTTTTGTTTGGGTTGCTTTTTCCCCCGAGTCTTCGCAAACTAGCTAGTACTGCTGCTCAGTCCAGTCAGTGACAGTCTTTAAGCAGGTTTCAGGACACAGATGCATGCCGGTGATGGCAAGGTGACTGGACGAGAGTTTGTTGGTTTGTCCAGAACTCTGTCTTGAGTACTGTGTGCTACACGGTGCTGGGAGGAGGAAATGTAACAAAGAATAAGGCTCAAAGAGCTGAAAGAAGACGTCCTTATAACGTGGCAAGTGATGACAGACGTGTCCCCATACAGGGGACCAGGGAGGACCTCATCTGCTTTTCCAGGGCAGGCTTCCTGGAGGAGGTGATGCGTGAACCAGGCCCATCACTCCTTGCAAGTCCTAACTCCTGGAAGGGAGGGCTGGGGACCCGGACTGGACTGCTCACTCGGCAGCCCTTCCCAACACAGCCCGCTTCTTAGGGCTGCTGGCCTGCAGCCGCTTCTCCTCAAACAGAGGACGGGCCTCTAAAAAGTGCCCAGCAGATCCTCCCTGCCTCACATCAAATAAGGCACGGCAGAACGTCATGATAGCAAACCTTGCTGTTGCGCCTTCCACAAAAAGACACATGCTGCTTCTCACAAAGAATGAAACCCTCACATCAAGAGACAGGCAGTTGCTCTATGACAAGAACACCACTAGTCAGCCAGGAAGAAAAGAATATGGGCTTTCCAGGCATTAAATGAAAACCATCATTGTCACATGAATAGCAACCCATGAGGCGAAAGTGCCAGCTACACTTTCTGACTGAGGTGGGGAGAGGTTCCACCATTTACTAAGAACCTGTCATGTGCTCTTCTGTCAGGCGCGCTCTCTCCATTGTCTCATTCAGAACTCACCGACTCTTCTAAGTACTAATGCCATTTTGTTGAGGAGGAAACAGGCTCAAGAAGGGGAATCTGGGGGCTCCTGAGTGGCTCAGTCGTTAAGTGTCTGCCTTCAGCTCAGGTCATGATTCCAGGGTCCTGGGATCCAGCCCCGCATCGGGGTCCCTGCTCCTCAGGAAGCCTGCTTCTCCCTCTCCCACTCCCCCTGCTTGTGTTCTCTCTCTCACTGTCTCACTCTGTCAAATAAATAAAATCTTTAAAAAAAAAAAAAAAAAGAAGGGGAATCTGCTCAAGGTTACCAGGTGGTCACTAACTTAGTTCTCTATGAACACAAGTCTGTGTGACCCCAGTGTCAGGTTCTTTCTAGCATGCCAGGCTGCCTCTGGAGCGCTTCTTTCTGGAAGTCTTTCCAGTCAGTCTCAATTGTCTTGATTTAGATCTTCTCCTACAAATCAACAAGGAAAAGACAAAACAAACCCACCATCCGAAGGGGCAAAAGGCTGGAAAAGAGGATAGCCACAGGGCTCATGTGCTTGTGCAAAGGGGCTTCACTTCAGGCATCGTGGAAATGCAAATCAAAACCAAAATGAGATACCGGTGACACACTGGCCAGAATGGTGAAAATGTCAAAGACTGATAATACAAAGTGTTGCTGAGGATATGGGGCAACTAGGACTTTCACCCATTGCTGGTGGGAATGTAAAATGGTACAATCACTTTGGAAAACTGTAAATATATTCTTACTCTCTGATCCCCAAATTCCATTCCTGGGTCTTTCTACCCACCCAGTGGTATCCTGAGGCTGGCGCCCCCTACTGGCTCCTGGCATATCTCTTCCTAACTCACGTCCCCCAGGAAGCTTGAAATTGGCCATCAGAGCTGTTTTTGTTAGAGAATTTACTGTTAAACATGTAGCAACGCGACTATATACCTGAAAGAAATGACCGTGTATGTCCACCAAAGGATTTGCACAAGAATGTTCACAGCAGTTTTATTTATAAAAACCCCAAACTGGAAACCACCCAAAAGGTCCTCCAACAGGAAAGAACAATAAATTCTGGTATCCTTCATGCAATGAAATACTATACGGCAAAAAGAAATAAACTACTGATAAACACGACATGGATGAATCTCACGAGCTGTGGTTTGAGTAAAAGGCAGAAGACACAAAACAGTACCTACGGCATGGTTGCATTGATCAGAAGAAGCTCAGGAATAAGCAAAGCTAAACAGCGTTGCTAGAAATCAGAATAATTTTGCCCCAGGGGTGGTAGAGGTATTGACTGTGAAAGGAAATGAGGGAGCCTTCAGGGGGCTGAGCAATACTTATTCAGGTATGTACATATAAAATTCATTGAGCTGTACGCTTAAGATTTGTATACTTTACTATATAAATGTTATACCTCAGTAATGAAGAGTATACACACACACGTTCTATTCAGTGATCCTGCGAATAAGGTGGAGGAGTTAGACTACCATCCCAGCAGTGCAGAGCATCCAGCGATGGTAAGGAACGACAAGAAAGACAGCCTGAATCTTGGCAGACAAGTCAGCTCAGTTTTCCTGACATTGGACACACTGCCATCATGGAGCCTTTCCACACCTGTACCAGCAGCAGGGCCGACGCATGAAGAATCTGCCTCCATCAGCACATACTCCCCAGGCACATCACTGCCTGGGAAGGAATCCAGTGAACACATCAGCTGTCTCTCCCACACACCGACCGCCATAACAGCAGAAACCCAGAAACGTAAAGATAGGGACTCTCATCCAACTTGGGCAATATTCCAGGATTTGCTGTCAACAGAGAACACCGAAGCCTGAGACCTTACCTGCTGACATACTCCAGAAGGATGCAAAGAGGCTGCTGTGTCTCTGAGTGTTGTTGTTTTGGTTTTTTTTTTCAAATAAAGTAAAAGCCAAAGAAATGCCTGCTTCCTTTATCATCAGCAAGAAGAGAGATGAGAGATCATGTCATCTCACAGTGCCCTGGTCCCGGCAGCATGCAGGCCTAAGCCCTTCTTGAGGAGTTATGGTGCCTTCTTGTCATTAGTGTACCCTGGACCCAACATGTGATTAGCTTTAAACTTGAATGAAAAGACTGGACTATGTCCCAAATGAGGGAGATAGCTCCTCCTGTGCTCCTGATAGCATCAGCCATCTGTATTCATGAACTTTTCAGAGCCACTTGAGAAATATTTGCTACGTACCTACTGTATGCAAGTGGGCACTGTCCCCAAACATGTGTCCACCATCAAAAGATTGAGTATAAAGAGGAGCTCGAAAGATCCTAACTTTGCTCCCTATGGGTTGTTTTATTTTGACATAACCATATTTGGGTTTTGAGGGTTTTTTTGGGTGGGGGGCTCTAAATACTTACTTTTTAATTTAAATTCCAGTTAGTTAACATACAGTGTAATATGCGTTTCAGGTGTACAACATCGTGATTCAACACTGCCATACATCAACCCGTGCTCATCACAACACATGCCCTCCTTAATCCCCTTCACCTGTTTCACCCAACCCACCCACCCACCTCCCCTCCAGCAGCCATCAGTTTGTTCTCTAGAGTTAAGAGTCTGTTTCTTTTGACATAAACATATTTGAATACACAGGAAATTAGCAGTTGGATTTAGAATGCTTTAGTGTTTTGAGAACAGTAGGAAACTCCAATTCCAGAGGCTTTGACCATGGTTAGACATTTTCTTAGTTTGGGTTCCCACAGAAGCTGACCCTGAAACAAGAAACCAAGTAAAGGTAGTTTGTTTGGGAGGTGAAGGGCAACCAGAAGTGGGGTGGGAACAAGGTAGCAAGACAGAAAGGGGAAGGAGCCTAAAAGGGTGTGTGATCAGGCAGGCCATGGCTGGAAACAAATGGAGCACACCCCCACTGGGGAAGCTCTGGGAACCAATTTAAAACACACTCACCCATGAATAGTCCCACCCATGGGGAGGGAAACTGGGTATTTCCATGCCAACTCCCATCTGTCATTGGTTGAAGTCTGTTCCCAGGGGGTGTTAATGCCCCAGAACTTCTGGTCTGCCAAGCAGATGGCAAAGTGGGCTCTCTGACAAAGAAGCATGGGTGCTGGCATTTGCAGTCGGGCAGGTGTGCTCTCAAGAGGTAAGCACTAGAGGATACGAGCAGGATGCCAAGTGCATCTGCTACAGAGGAACTTGAAGCAATTGGCCAAGAACTTCTGTACTTGTGTGATCTATGACTGCACTTTAGAAGCAGACATACAGAAAAGTACAAGGCCACACATCAGTTAGATCTTCACATTAATAAATCCAATTGATAGGTGACACATTAAGGCCCAAACCTAGGAAATGCAGCTCAAATGTTTAATCGGTACCATGGATCTAAACATTGTCATCAAATTTGAGTACGTGCCTTACTCCCTGGGCTAAGCCATCCGGATCTCTAAAAAGGTAGAGACATCAGTGTTCTGCCTCCTTCTTGCCAATATGTACACTGTGGTTCAGACCTTCTTTTCCATCTCCCTGCCTCTGCTCTCCAGCCTTCCCAGGCTGTCTACCACACGGCAGAGAGAGTAATCTGCCCACAGTTCTGATCATCTCATCCCCTGCTTGAAACTCTTCATTGGCTCCCAGTTGCCTGCAGGACAAAGTCTGTCTCTCAAGTTTAGGAGACAAGGCCCTGTGTGATTTGGGCTTTGTTTGCCTCTGGCTCCCCCGTGTTCTCCCACCAGCCCGAACCACTTCTCTTTCCCCTGACATCCGTTTTGTGCCTCTCAGACTTTGCCCAAATTGTCACCACCGGTTCCATACCCCCATGCCAAGCCTCTGCCTGTGGTTAATTTCTCTTCATTCTTCAGGTGCTAATTTATAAGTCACTTCCTCCAAGAAGTCTTCCCTGGTGCCAGCAAGGTTGCCAGAGATGCCCTTTCCCACTTCTCCCATCTTAGAACTCCATGCAAATCTTGTAATTGCCTTGTTGGTGTATCTCTCAGAGTCTGAGTGCTCTGTGAAGGCAGAGCCCTATCTGTCTTGTTCACACAGCTTGATGTAAGATTTACTAATAGCTACTAAGAAATATTCCTTGAATGGGTGAATGAGAAGATCTTCCCTCATCTGGCCCCATTTCAGCTCCAACTTTGCATTTCACCGTGCCCCTCCCACTGCTTGTACGCACACACATGCCAACATACTAGTCTCCCTGTCGCCCCACTGCACCCTTTAGCTACTTCTATCACGGAACTGTAACACTTTACTTCATTTTGTGGTTTGCATGTGCTAACCAGTTCCGAGACTCTGCCTGAAGTCCTTCTGCTAGATTCTTAAGTTTCTTGAGGGTAAAACTCTCTTGATGTTCTTTATCTTCCCAGGGCTTATATTAATAACCAACCTAGTATAGACACTTAATATATGTTGAGTAAATGGTTCATTGCTATAACTGGTGATGAAATGG
Organism: Leptonychotes weddellii; assembly: GCF_054177405.1. NCBI lineage: Eukaryota > Metazoa > Chordata > Mammalia > Carnivora > Phocidae > Leptonychotes > Leptonychotes weddellii. Next base: position 89,410,915 of record NC_138385.1, on the reverse strand, counting down.
AGAAGACTTTCTCGCAACAAAGCAAAAATGCTCTGGCCTTCCACCTGCTGCCTCTCTGAGACCCATCACAGACTTTACATGTGCGAGCCTTGAAAAACTTAATCAGCCAAATCTGTGAGCCATTGCCAGCCCTAAAGCAAGAAAGAATCACCCAGAGTGACATCTTTGGACATGAAAGCAATCTTTGCTCCTGGCTGGGTGAAGCCACGTCACTGAGACAACCGAGTGGAAGCCATCTGTCAATTCCAGCAGGGCTGGTGTGCTTAGGGCATGTAGATGGAATGTTCTGAGGACGCTATAGATGCACTCCACCTCTGCATTAGAGAGCAGAACTGGGCTACATGAGAGCTGAATTCTGCAAAATATCAGAGCCTTACCATGGAAGGAAGTTGCGATGGCGGGAGGGTAGGAAGTAATTAGAGACAGAAGTAGTTTTCCCGGATTCCTTTCCCAGAGGACTATCTGATGACAGCTTAGTGTCACCTGTAGTAAAAGTCTAGGTTCCATCAGCAGGGATGGGTCTGCAAACCAAAGGACTGCCATCTCGTGCCCACTGTGAGGCATAAATGGATGAAGTCACATCAGTGCTCACATCCTCTGAGACATTCATAGATAAGGAGAGTATCGTGCTTTGCTTGTGATGGTCCCACATTATGCCTGCTGTTTCTGTGAAATTAACAGTGCCCTCCTGGGGGCGCCTGGGTGGCTCAGTCGTTAAGCGGCTGCCTTCAACTCAGGTTATGATCCCAGGGTTCTGGGATCGAGCCCGCATCGGGCTCCCTGCTCAGCGGGAAGCCTGCTTCTCCCTCTCCTGCTTCCCCTGCTTGTGTTCCCTCTCTCACTGTGTCTCTCTCTGTCAAATAAATAAATTCTTTATAAAAAAAAAAAACAAACAGTGCCCTCCTGCACTCTCAAAAGTGTTCCAGTCTGGATAATAAATTGTATGATCACCCTACCCACCAACAGCATTAATATGGGGGGGGGGCAGAATCTTCAAATAGAATGACACTAGATGTAGATACATGAGCGTGTTTATATTAGTCTCTAAACTTTTCTGTATTTAAAAAGAATTCCCCTCCAAAAATAGAAATCCAACAAATACACAATAAAAATTCAAACTACTCTGTAATGAAGTATAATACATAATTATTTCAGTACCCAGTCTCCTACCTAAAGTGCTTCTCTGCTCTTATATTTTTTAGATTATAGTCTAACCATATCCATTTATCTAATGAGATCAGCCATTTGTCTGCAGTGTGTAAGCGACAGGACTAAATTCAATGTCATCTGTTTATTTAAGATGGAAATGATATGCATGTAGCACAGTAGCCTTTGGGTACAAATGAAGTATCATTCAATGTCACCAGAGAAAATATAAATCAGCAAGAAGGAACAAACACAGAAAGTTCAGTCAGTACATCTTTGTTGGGCTTCCTGTCTGTGCCAGGGATATGGGATGGAGTGAAAGAGAGTCCTTGCCCTCATGGAACGTATATATTCTGGTGTTAAACAGCCTTGGGGGGAGGGGTGATACCCGCATCCTATAGCATCCCCAACTTCAGCCTAGTGTTTTGCAATAAATTCCGAAATTGCTAGCCCTTTCCACTAGTATGTTCTGTAAAGTACTTTTTTCTCTTTTTCCTTCGGTGTGTGCATGGGGTGGGAGGCGGGCAGTCACACAGGAAACATGCAAGACAGAAAGGATGTTATTTGGACTGATGAAAGTCTCATCTCTTTACACACCTGTCTTCTTCATCTCCAGCCGGTCGTACATGCCTGTCATCGGTACCAGGGTTGTGGCTTCTCCCTGAGGTTTCTGGTGTAAATATCTGGCATTGGTTGGGCCTCAGTGTTCAGTACTTGAGTCCTGCTGCTTCTGCTAGGCTGCTTTGTCATGTTCGGCCCCTTGACTTTGCTACATCACCACCCCTTTCAATTCATAACTGCTGATAAACATCTCTTACTGTGGCTGGACTGTGCTGAAGCCTAGTACCCAAATACAGGTTCATCACTATCCCAATGGCCAAGGCACAGAGATCAGGGTGTGAAGTCTTTACTCTGCCAAAGGAACTCCCATGAGGGAACAATGTTCCAAGCCCAAGATTTAAATGTGGGCTGATCTACATCCTCAATCTGTGACCAGGGGCAAGTTATTTAAGCTCCCTGGGGCTCAGTTTCCCCACCTGCCAATGTAAATGTACCATATACCTCCCTGAGTTGTCACAAGGATAAATGAGGTAACAGATGCAGCATTCTCTGCACAAAACCCAGCATGCAGTAGGCACTTCAAACCTTTTAGTTTCCTCCTTTTGCCCCCCACCCCACAGTTCCCTGCCTGGTCTAATGTGCACGGTAATCAAAGTAGGCAGCTCACCTGGAAAAGGTGGGATGGTGTCAGGCTGTAGCTGATCCTGGAATTAGGGAGTGCCAGTTTTTACACACATACAACCCAGCTGTTCTCTTCAAATCTGTGTATTAATGCATGCATCTACCCCTTAGTCTCTCAGTGAAGATGTGAGCAAAAAGAGGTCACCTTTACATCCCACTGAATATGCTTTTCAAGAACAACTGAGAAACAGTTGTTCAGTTAAAGAAAAAAGACATCATGGGGGACAAGGCAAAAGACAGGATAGAAATGGGGCGTTTTGTTTTTGCTAACAAACCTATGCTGGGTACCACTCGTGTGTCAGAGACGATATCGAGCAGTTCACATTCAGTTTCTCATTTATCCTCCAGCAGTCCTACTAGATAGGTACTCCTCATAGTCCCTCTAGGCCCCACTTTACAGATGAGGAAAGTGAGGCACAGAGAGCTGCTACAGCTTCGTGTCCAGGATCACACAGTTCCCAAGTGCCCCAGCCAGCATTCAAGCCCAGGCAGACAGCGTCCACCCAGCCAAATTAGGCCACCAACGGTAGCACTTCCAGAAGGGTCAAGGCCCGGGCACGCTGAATCACAGACCCCATCACACCCTTGGCTATCTGCTCCATAAGCCTCTGCAGGTCTGGAAAAGGAGGGCACTGGTGGGATCACTCCTGTGATTCTTAAGGGCAGTAGTTTTGTTAGAGAAGCTTGATAACAAAACCAAAAACAATATTATTTCCAGTGGAAAAAATGCAACATCAGGTAACACACTCGTTTATGAACTACATCATGCACTCAGCCTCAGAAAGCTCACGGTCCATCATTCAGGAGGGCCATTACCATGTCATCAGGTGGAACTTTTTTTCTTGTTTCTTCTTTTATCAGCCATATAATTTACACTTTTCTCAAACTCAGTGCTCATGAGAAACTTAGTCAATCGTTGGAAGGAAAAAAAATTGCCAAAGAATTCATCTGATAGTGACACTTTTTCATAATTTTGTAGATTTAACATTATTATTAATTATTTGCAGTTTCAAATATTTCAGGGATGTGGGTTATATGATGCTTTACATTTTTTGTCTTAAGCCGAAACTGCTACACGTGTGAATTCCAGCTGCATGCAGGCGCTCATTGTGCAGTCTTGTTTGTGGATGTGTAAGACCTTTCCCAGCCCAGAACTCTTGTCTTTTTCCTAAAAGCCAGTCCTGGTACCACCAAACTGTACCTTGGAAACCAAATAAGATTGTCTGGTGCTCCAACGAGGGGAGCCCCGGTTCTGTCAGGACTCTTGGAAAGAAAGAGGGGCCAAGAGGGGGGGAAAGAACAGACCCTCACTGAAGGTCAGTTAGGTGAACTACATAAAATTGCCAACACCGAACCACTTTGTTCCCTACACAAATGGCAATTCCATATGGCTTAATACATAATAAATGCCAGAGCAGACACCTTTTCTGTTTTCCCACACTCGATCCTCCTCATGACCCTATGACCCCACTTTACAGATAATGAAATGGAATTAAATGCCTAAAGTCATTGTTTTAGTTTGGGTTCCTCCAAAGGTTGACCCAGAGTCAAGAACTCCATACGAGTAGTCTATCTGAAAGACAATCCCAGGAAACACTGGTCAGGGAGTGGCAACATACAACAGGGAAGGCAAGCGGTCAGTTGTAAAGTCCTTGTCAAGCTAGTTTACGCCCCCCCCCCCCAAACCAGGCAACGGCAGCCTAATCCTGCTGGGGAACTCTGAGAAACGGCGAGGAACACATGCCCTGGAGTCATCCACCTTGGGGACCGGGAGCTGGGGTATTTATACACGAACTGTTTTTAGTCATAGTTCCAGGCTGCTGGGGACTAAGAAAGTATGTTAATGCCCCTGTATTCCCACATCAGGCTGGAAGGAGGGCCAGTGTGCACTGAAGTCGTGAGAAGACAAGGGCAGGGCCCAGCCGTGTCTGCTGTGGTCCCATAGGCAGCACCAACAGAGGCAGGATTTGAACTTGTGGCATCTGACCTCATAACCCATGTCCTTCCCACTAAAGCACAAGATATTGTCAAAACCCAGGAAAGATCAGGGCCTGCAGGACGATCAGGAATCAACTCTAGGTCATATGTAGACAGCTGTAAGACACTTCTCCCACAAGAAATACCACCCCGTGCTTCCCCGCTGTAGAATAACTGCAGTCACCTTTGCATAGCCCTCTAAAGTTTACAAAATGCACACACTCTATCATTTCATTTGGCCCGCCTCTTGCCCATGACACAGACTAAAATCCAGTCATGCACAAGATTATTATATTCATATGTCTACTCCACAACTAGTGAGCATATGTGGTAGGAACTGTTCTAGGTAGCGAAGCTCTACATAGAAGTAGACCCAATAGACAGACACACCGGCGTGGCTTAACTCGTGTTCTAGTGGGGGCAGCAGAATAAAGAAACAAAAAGAGCTGCATAATGTAACATCATATCACAGCTAGTGCCATGAAAAACTTTAAGTGAGAAAAAATGATGGTGATGACGAGGGATAGTTTTTTTAAATGGGGGCTGGGGTCAGGGAAGCCGATTACATCTGAGCAGGGAAGTGAAGGAAGCGAGGCTGTGTGGAGGCAGGACATTCCTGGCAGAACTAAGAGAGAGACGGGCCATGTGACTAGCACATGGTGAGACGTGAGTCCCCAGATGTCAGCAAGGACAGTGTACCATCTTATTGGTTACAGTCAGGACTTAGGTGTTGGCTCTCAGTGCTGGGAGGAACCACTGGAGGATTTAGAACAAGGAAGTGGCATGATACATGTTTTTAAAGGCCCATTTTTAAAAAATTTCTCTCTAACCCATGTGATCAACAAGACATAAAACCAGGATTTAAATTCCAGTCTTCTGACCCCTGATCCAGTGCTTTTCCCACTCAGGTTCACAGTCATTTTCAGACTTGGATGTCCTTGGTACTCTGTTTTTCTGGTCCCTTGAAGAGTTATTTGTGTTCTCCTGACCAAATCTTAAAACTGCTGTTGCATATTCCCCAGGCATGTGGCTCTTTGCGACTTTTCTTTGCCTCTTGGCCAATCAGCTTTAACATTCTCCCATTTCTGAGGGCATTCTGTCCTTCTTAGAGATATTCAGCAAAACTCATGACCCACAAACTTGCTCTACCAGAGCTTAATCCTGACCGTGAAAGTCAAGTGAGGACAATGGGATTAAAAGATAACCACTCTAATCAGAAAGTTTAACATAACACATTTCCAGGGGTCTTCATGATATCAAGGAATTTTTTTAATTAAGACCACATGAAAATTTCCCCCAGACTATGCAAATAGAGGTTATGGGACCTCTGCCTCACCACGTTGTCTTTCTCCTCCAGACCAATGTGGAATTGGGCCAAAGTTGCAAGGAGATATTATACTTGCCTTTTCCTCCATCATTACTGTTTTTTGTTTCTAAAATCTCAGATTTATTCGCTTCAGATCGAAAGCTGCATTGCTTTTTCAGCCAAGGCTGCAAAGACAAACAGCCTGTTTGGGGAATTACAATGTGGGGCTCTCTTGGCTGCTTTTTAGTGTCAACATCAGCAGCAAGAGTGTTTACCCCCTGGTGGGAAAGCAAGGAGAACAAGAGACACATCCCACTCTCCCAGAGCTCCACTACACGACAGTATGGACAGAGGCACCCATTTGTCTTGTGACACTAGAGCAGGTCAGGCTGACACCAGGCACACATGTACAGAAGAAGCGTGTAGACAGATAGTCACTTGTTTGGCTACATCCACAGCTTAAATTTGGTGTCCTCCAAACATGTAATGTTTCAAAGGCAGAATGATATTTCTGTTCACTTATTAAGAGATGACTAACTTGCTTTTGGCTGCACTACAAATGAATCACGGTAACAATCCCCAACTTGCGACTTCTGGTGTTCTGATGTAATGCATTTCTATTAAAAGAAGAGGAAAGAGAGTGGGTGAGAGTGAGATCATGCGAAGACAGAACATAACACCGAGGGAGCTAGTGTAATTGATGAACTGCCGAGACCAGGTCCATCCACTTCAAGGTGTTTTCTCGTGTCCTGGGTGAGGATCCCTTGCCAGTCGGTTCCTATCCATTTACAGCTGCAGAATATAGACCCAGATTAAGACGTGGAATTTGGAGGGATTCAACGAAGAAAAGATTTCATTTGGGGGTGAAAACCAGATATTCCTTGAAAGCATTTTTAAAGCAATTTTGATTTAGTGTCACTTTGAAGGTAATTACTTGGGGGCAAATGATGTAAGTTAGAAAAGCTAAGTAACGACCTCCCTTTTTAAAGTGTTTTAATGGGGGTGCCCGGCTGGCTGGCTCAGCGGGCAGAGCAAGCGACTCTTGATCTCAGGTTTGTAAGTTCAAGCTCCAGGTTAGGTGTAGAGATTACTTAAAAATATAATCTTTAAAAAATGTTTTAATGAGTGAAGCTTATTTGTGACAGTCAGAGGGAGGGGGTAGGAAGGGGAGGCAAGAAAAGAAGGCAGCTGATAAAGACTGACTCCCCCTAGGGAGCTGGGGACCCTCACCTCCTGCCGCTCTCTCCTCACAGGCGAGGTTGCTGGGGAAAGCTTGACGCTGCTCCCAGAGCCCATTAATTGCCCTGCCTGGCAGAGTGGCCGTCTGGCCTTGACCCTACCCCTTGTCAATAAAAAACAAATACAAAGAGGAACTGAAAGGTTTTGTAGAAGATCCTGTGAACCCACAGGTATTTTTCCTATGTTAATCATCACTCAGGAGCAGACACTTCCTTCCTCCCAGATCCCTTCTGTACTCTCTACAAGGTGCCCCTGCTGTCTTCTGAGGAAGATCTGAGTGTGCCAAGGAGAGGCAGAGAGGAAATTAGACTCTGGCCTGTCGTGACCGGCAGTCCACACTGGCTTTGTCCCAGGCTCTGGCAGAAGGGGATTAGAAGAGCCAGTGCCTCCCCAGTAACGGGAAATCACTCAGAGAAGGGAGTCTTTTTTTTTTTTTTTTCCAGTAAACCTATTTTCCCTACCCTGTGGTTTTCTTTCTGGGTTTCATCTACTATCAGATCTGTCATTGACCTAAAAAGAACTTCAGTGTGTTGGAAAAGCATACTTCAAGCAGCTATAATAAATCTCAAATTGATATTTATGAAGTTAACTTTCTCTCACCTTGCATCTGATCGTATAGTATGTGGATGTCACTCATCTTAGAATTATGTTGTGTTAGAACCAAAACGGTCTGTCCGTAAAGATTAGCTAAACCAACCTTCTGTTTTTTACTGATAAATCCGAGACCTGAAAGAATGACATTCCTAGGGTCTCTGACATTCCCACGGAAGCAGTGGAAGCAGTGGAAGCCAGACTTGAAGCCAAAACTTCTTATTACTGGATTCCATTGTGTCCCACAGCCTTTCTTCTTGGTAAGCCTGTCTGTGAAAAGTTTTATTTGGCAACTACAGAGGCTGGACGGAGAATAAGAAAAGTCAGAAAGCTCCAAGCCCATCCCCTTTGCTACCTGTTAGTATTGCCACGTAATGCTGCCATCTACAGATGAGGTTTGGCTGTTTGGATTATGTGTGGTCTCTCTTAATGGACCCCAGATCCCCAAGTATGGCCATCCCACAGCTCAATCACAGCCATGGCCAGTCATGTGAACCTGGTGAGCTGACGGCGCTTCACCCCTCCCCAAATCCTCTTAGTCCTCATTCAAAGTTGTGCTGGGCTAGGGCCACACATCCCGCTACCCCCAAGATCCTACCTCTGCCCTTTACTCACTGGGCCAGTCAAATGTCCTTGAGGCCTCAACTGCTCCAGCTATAAAATGAGGATAATCCTTTAATCATTTCCATTGAGTCTTATATTGAATAAATTTTTAAAACTGTAAAGAGTACTTAGCAGACTAGTACTTAGCAGTACTAGTACTGCTAGCATTTAGCAGAGTAGTACTATTACTGTTATCATTCTTAATCTGAGGGGTGATGAGAGCAAAGAAGCTAACAACTGAAATGGTATGTTCAGAGCCTGGGAATGAATCTCAATTTAACATTCAGTTCTGGCCTCTTTGGCAGCAAATACAGAATAGAAAATATTGTAATCAGGATTGACGTTGGATTGGGCTTTACTAGTACAAAGTGTTTGGCATTGTCCACTGTTAGAATATTCCCTTTGTTTTGAATGTTGTATCTCTTCTGTGATTTTCCATGTGTGAGCATGAGCACACTAAATTCAGGGAAATTATCCTATTATTGACAACGCGGTAGATTTGATGAGTATTTATTGAATGTGTGTTGAGTGAATAATCTAGAATCTATACATAGTTATGGAAACATGGATTATGTGTTGATTCACATGACAGATTCAGACTGTATTAAGGGTCAGGACTATTACTTTGTGTCACTTTCCCTTGTTTTTTCTGAGGGTCTCTTACCAAGCTCAATAATAACCTTGTGTGGGGGCGCCTGGGTGGCTCAGTCGGTTAAGTGGCTGCCTTCGGCTCAGGTCATGATCCCAGGGTCCTGGGATCAAGCCCCACGTCGGGCTCCCTGCTCGGTGGGGAGCCTGCTTCTCCCTCTCCCTCTGCCTGCCTCTCTGCCTACTTGTGCTCTCTCTCCAACTCTCTGTGAAATAAATAAATAAAATCTTTAAAAAAAAATAAGCTTGTGTGGCTGGAGGTTGTCCATTTCGTGGACAGAGGTGTCTTAGTCACCATTTCACTATCATGCTTTCATGTTTTCCTGGCTTGCTTTCCCCTTTCTGGCCCCAAGAGAAAACATTAATTTAAAGGCAAAGATGAAGTCACCATAAATTAACCTGTCATCATTTTCACCTTCCTTTCCCAGTGCAGAAATTTAAAGTAAGTATACAGGAAAAAAAAAAAAGAGCGTAGCTTCAATCTCTGGCTTCCCTTTTTCCCTGGGAATATATCTAAGTATGCCTACTAATGTGTCTGCTGTCCTAAGCGGGGCTCCCTTAGGAAAGTAAATCAGGGCATTCTAAAACCCTAACAGCGTGATATCCAGGTAGCGTGTGCAGTGTACCTGCCAAAGGCTATGCAAACGGCCAAGGATACATTGTGTACGAACTTGATAAGCAGTCATAAGAACCAGAGATCAGAACTGAGGAGTTTCGGATCTTCTGCATGCCTCTTATTATCCTCTCATCTCTTATCCCACAGTAGAATCCCACAGACGCCTCCTGCCAGGTGGGTGGCCACAGCCAACACCCCCTCTATGGATGCTTCTGCCACTCAGAAGCAAGAGTGACACACGCTCTACCCACCTCTCCATTGGCAATTCAAAGCAGCTGCGTCTCACGGCAGCTGTGGTGCCGAGAATTAAGAAACGTTCCTTCTCAAACTTTACTAAGATCTCCTTTCCCAAGTCTCCCTCCTATGATCTGGTGGTACAGGAGTTAACAGAGTGTCTGCTTTCTTCGGTCTGTGGTCCCAGGGATCAGAGCAGCAGATCTGCAGAGTTGGCAGATCACTAAATAGTTTATAACTCCCCACCCAGCAGGGCATGGTCGCCTTAGGGAATGGATGGAAAATATCCCCTTGCTATAACTAGGTTCGGCCCTGTGGCTTAACACCGTCTTATTTGGCAATCTTTTTCTCTTGACATATTTAGTAATCACTCTAAGGGAGATTTATTAGACTGTTCATAGGAACAAACAATGCACTAAATATTACACATATGCATGCTTTCCATACCACTCCTTTTCTAGCCTATTCTGAATCTTTCCCCAAAGTCTTTCTTTCAACACTTAATCAAAACTCTCTCTTGTCTTTAAATTCCTCTCGTTTCATCTCTCCCCTAAAATAACTTTATATTTGGGATTTTTTTTTTTTTTGTAGTTAGAAGTTCTTTTAATCAAAATTCACTGGGCCATACTTAGAGAAGAATGGATAAAAAGACACAGAGTTTAAAATCATTGAAGACATTTGCTCATCATTAATCCCAAAGCACCAAAGCAAAAATTAAGCAGATGGTAAGAGTTTTGTGAAAATAATCTCTTAGGTATCTCTGGGAGATCAAGAGCGTGTGTGTGTGTGTGTGTGTGTGTGTGTGAAGGAAAGAACTCAAAATTATTTCATAATATGGTGAAGTGTTTCCTGAACCTGACGGTTGGTGCCTGTGAGGAGATGTGGGGGAGGGTGCACTGAGAATTAGGATTAACAACTCATGCTCTATGCTAACGAAAGGACTTTGCCAGCTGGTACCCCTCCGACATTTTCAAAAAGCATAATAAATATCCCACTCACCCTGGCACATGCACAGCAAAATGTCTTCACAAATAATCCATCCAGAGCAGATTTAAGAGAAAATATATCAGGGTCATGGAGATGCTCAGAAGGTTATGAGTTATAATGGCACAGTCACAGTTTAGCAACTGGATGTTAAACTTTCTTCCCTTTGCATATGAAATGTTTTTCTTCATTCATTAGATACACAGTGGCTATCTCTGCTCACAGGCACACTCATTTACTTAACACTCAATTACATGTCTACCGCTGGCCTCCTGTTGCAGACTGGGCTCATCTTACGGAGAAAAGGGCCTATTTTCTCACCTTAGACTGTAGAATACATATACTCCCACATATCTGACTTTGAGCACTTGTAATTTTTTAGGCCACCTTAGCACTTGGGCAGGGCAAGCCCCAATTTAACCATTAGTTGCTAGCAAGAACTTTGACTCAACTCCCAGCATTGTTAACCTAGAGGTCTGTGGTCAGGGGTTAGGAGCACAAGTTCCGGAGCCAGGCTGCCTGGGATAGCCTAGCTCTCTCTTTCTCTTACTATGTGTGCGACCTTGGGCAAGCAACCATCTGTTTCCTCATCTGTAAAATGAGCCTAGTACTTGTACCCACATCATAGTTTCTTGTAAGGGTGAAATGGGTTAATCTGCATAAAAGGCCTCGAACTGTGCCTGGCATATGGTAGGAGTTGTTAAATGAGCGCTTGTATTCCCAGTGTCCACTTTGATCACAGGTGTATGGAGCTTGGACATGGCGAATCTGACTTGGGGTGAGGTGTGTAGAATAAATCCCACTGTGCTCCTTTAGCATGACCGCCATATAGCCCGGCCAGACTGTTACAGTCACATCTCCCCTCCCATATAAGCAGACAAGGAAAGCCAGAGAATATGAGGTCCCTCAAGGTGAGCCTCTTGTCTTTTATGGCACCAAGTGACTGAATTGGATGGGGAAGTCATTTAGGGGCCCTAGAAATTGGTAGCAGAGGATGGGCTTCCACGAGAAGTTGTACCTTAGTTCACCTGGTACATTACATCTTCAAGACAGTGGTCGTATGTGAGATTTTCAGACATTTATGGACCAACTGAGTCACAAATAAAGAAGAGAACATGTGAAAACCCAGATTCCCGGGCCCTACCCCAGAGATTTCTGATTTACCCGGTCTGACGTGGTCTGACAATTTTCATCTCTGACAAGTTCCCAGGTTGTGCTGATGCTGGTTTTGCATCCTTACTACCTGTTTCTATCATAGGGTTATAACATTTCATTTGAACCCTTCAGCTTGGAGATGACCTAAGTGACTCTGCCACCCCAAATAGAGATATTTGAATCCACAGAGCTAATGTCATGCATTGATGTCTTATTTTTGGTAATAAACTGACTTTCATTCTTTTTCTCCCATAGTTGCATGCTGCTGTGACCAGGATCCAGGTTCCAAGGCCTGGTTTTAATTACACGTTCGCCCACATATGTATCCTGAATAATGATAAGACTTGCATCGTGGATGACATAGTGCATGTTCTGGAGGAGCTAAAGAATGCTCGGGCCACCAACCGGACCAATTTTGCTATCACATACCCGATCACTCACTTAAAGGACGGGAGGGCAGTGTACAATGGACACCAGCTTGGAGGCGTCACTGTGCACAGCAAGGACCGGGTAAAATCCGCAGAGGCCGTCCAGCTCACCTACTACCTGCAGTCAATCAACAGTCTCAATGACATGGTGGCTGAGAGGTGGGAGTCCAGCTTCTGCGACACTGTCCGACTGTTCCAGAAATCCAATAGCAAAGTCAAAATGTACCCTTACACGTCCTCCTCACTGAGGGAAGATTTCCAGAAGACCAGCCGTGTATCGGAACGTTACCTGGTCACCAGCCTGATCCTGGTCGTAACCATGGCCATCCTGTGCTGCTCAATGCAGGACTGCGTCCGCAGCAAACCCTGGCTGGGCCTGCTCGGGTTGGTGACCATAACCCTGGCCACTCTCACCGCGGCCGGAATCATCAATCTTACTGGTGGGAAATACAATTCCACCTTCCTGGGAGTCCCTTTCGTCATGCTAGGTAATTACTGCCCTTCATTTTTTTTTATTTCCTCCTGCTGCTGGTGGTGACTGGGTTCCTAAAAGGCAAGGAGTAGCCATCTAACAACTTTCTTTTGTCTGTCATGTCTTCTTTTTGCCCAAAAGTCCTGGGACCAATTCTATAATGTGCTGGCCATTGGCAAGGGGCAACCTTATTTGGTAAATATGCCAGAAGTCCCAAGCCCTGGGTCCCAGCCCTGGTTCTCCAGTAAGTAGCGGTGTGGCATTTAGCACATATTAATCTTCTCTGGTGCCCCAGTGTCTTAGGTGGGGCTTCCCCTGAAGCAGAACCTGAGACAAGGATTTAGATATAAGTCGTTAATTTAGGAGGTGAGCCCAGGAAGCCCCAGCGTGGGAGTGAGAACATGAATCAGGGAAGGAAGACAATTCGGGCTATGTTAATGGGCAGGTTACTGCTTTAGGCTCCAGTGGCTCAATCCCACTGGGGACCTTTGGGAGACTTAACAGAACACACCTCAGAGAGGTCCTCCTTGAGGGGTGAGGAAGCTGCAAGCTGGGTCATGTACCCAGAAACCTTGTGTATGAGTCATTGACGGCTCTCCCCGGGGAAGACTGAACACATTCCTGCAGCCGCAAAAATCCCCCAGGTGGATGGTGTTTGTCGTGAGAAGCCTTCCCTGAGCTCCAGAATAGTGACTAGGAGGGCACATGGGTTGGGCACTGACAGGGTCTGCTACCCTCCATTTCCCCACCCTATGGATGGAATGGATGTGAATATCACAAAAAGGGACATGATAAGTGTACAAAAACTTTGAAAGCAACAAGTGAGAAATAAATAAGAAGGTATCTTTTTTCCTGTCCTTGCTATAATAACTCAGGGGAATATTTTTAAATGACGATGTGAGAATCCCAGTATATTCTCTCTTAGGGGCTGCAAGAATTTCCTGATAGAGATAACGGTGAAAACAAAGCCAGGGTGGTTATAATACAATGTCAGTTGCTCTGTTCATCTGGTATTGAAGATGGCATACCCAGCAAGCCTGATGGCAGGCTTCCTGTGGGCCAAGGGTTCCAGGGGCTCGTTTCTCCCTTTTCTGTGGCCACTTCTCACCAATTCCTTTAGCAAAATTAAAATGTCATTTGGAATCAGATACTGACATGACAAATGAAGTTGTATTTTTCATTGAATGAGAAAGAACTATGGTTGAGTTCATTAGAATGCCTAATGCCCTGTTTAGGGGTAGCAGAAGGAAAGAAAAGAATGTACTCAGATCTCAGCTGCTTTTCAGTTAAAATGATAAGCAGAGTGGCAGGGCTGCAAGGTCACAGAATGACATGCTGCCCTCCAGGCTCTGAGGCCTGTGGGAGTGCAGACCTGGGCAATAAAAACATATATGTTAGCTCCTGGGAAAGGGGGCGCTGTGGAGATGGAGCAAGTCCTACATTCACCAGGTCACTTTGCTCATCGCCGCCAAACACAACAGAGAAGGAGGCTGCCATACTTCCTCCTGAAGTCAGTCCCTTAAGAAGGCAGCATAACTAGCCTCCTGAACCCCAAGACGGTGTGTGCTGATGGTGGGCTCCACGGCAGTTCCTTGAAGACTCAGTGCAACTGGGTAGTAGCTTCCATGGAGGCTTGAGTCAAGGTTTCTTTAAATGAAGATGTTTTGCCCATGATTAGTCCCATGCTTGGGTTTTATTTTTTAGCTTTTCATTTTAAAAATGCAGTGGTTTTTGTTGTGACTGTTTTTGCGGGAGGAAGAAAAAACAGGAATAAGGAAGGAGTGGGGAACTGAAGGGAGGCAGTGGGTTTTTAAGATCAAGAAGAAAGAATGTCAAAGCTAGAAAAAGGACTATTGGCCCAGGTTTGATGACACTCCCAAGTTGTGACCAGTGAGCCCCAAGTATGATACAGTATTTAAAACTTCCTAAAAACTAACTGCATTAAGTAAAATAAAACTTCAATATTTAGAGCTTCTTAAAATTATTTTTAAGTAAAACAACATAGCAATAGTCAAAACTTCTTAACATTAACCTCACAAAAAAATCAATTTCACCAAATAAAATGAAATGGAATATTCGAAACTTCTCTAATTTTATTAAGTAAACTAAGTTATGATATTTAAGATTTCTTAAAACTTCTTTTTGTACTTCCTAAAGAAATTTTAAACATCGTAAATCAAAGTCAGCACAAAAAGGAATATACCAGCTAGGACTGGTACAAGGAAGGATGTAAGAGATTGGACGATGTTAGCCGAGAATTGGCTTTAGAAAACAAATCCAGAAATAGTAGCGCCACAACCCCCCAGAGACCGAGGATCACTGAACTTGACGTCAGAGTTCAATTCAGAAAAATCTGGCGTTCGTGGTGAAAGAGACCAAGCGCCGCAGGTACCCAATACTCCCTTGTTTGCAATTTGTGAGGAAAGTTACATGCATTGATTTGATGGCAGTTTTCCCTGCTGACAATCAGTATGCAAACTTTCTGTACATTTTAGCCCAAAGAGAACTATTACTTAGTCACAACATGAAAGGAAGCTATGCGTTTTAGTAGCTAGGGTCCATCTGCAATAAATACTTTGCACCACGTAATGGGTGCTTACTATGCTCATAAAGCCAACAGTGCCTGGATTTAGGATGGTCACCCTTCTGTGTTTCACAGATAAACTCTTCGTTCTCAGAATTTGATTATAAAATGAAATATAGGCAAGAGCATGTTCATAAATGTTGCATTTAGGGCCCATGTTTAATTCTGGATTTTTGATGACCAGTCCCAAAACACTAATAAATATTTCAAACGACAAAGAAGAAATGCAGTGCTAAGGGTTTTGCACTATGAGTCAATAAACTGTCCAGTTTTAAATTTTTCTGTCTATGACATAAAATGGCTATGTCTAAACTAAGATTTAAGCAAAATGTCTTGATTTTCCATGTTATATAAATACAATATCAAATAAAAATTAAAACTATATGGTCTCATTTAAAAGGAAAAGTATCTCAGAAAAAAGGCTCTAATACAGAGATTTCCTTGGCCAACAACAGGTCCATAATATGATAAACATTATACTTAAAATTCAGCAAACTAAACATTCTCAGTGTGATGCCGGTCACATAAGGCCAGATCCAGCCAAATGCCAAAATGGCAGTAGATTTAGAATGGAAAATTTTAAGGCCACGTGTGTCAAGCAGTATTAACCTGACAAAATTCCAGAATAGGAAAGAATTTGGATAAACTCTGAGAGTATGCCATAATGGGATGTGACTGTGTGTTTCTAGCCAAGACAATACGTGACATCTCTGGCAATAAGAATATATCCTACACAGATGAATCATTTTGGCAATGATGTAAGCATAGATACATCATGATTTAGAATGTTTTTAATCAGTGTCATGCATATTAGACAATCTCACTTCTGCCAAAACCCCTGTCCATATGAGTCAGATCAGTTTATTTAGAGCTGAAATCCTTAAAGGTCTACCGCATTATAAATGCCCATTGACATTTTTTAGTTACTATAAACTTGGAGAAGAGTTTCTATCATCCCATTATGCATAAAGTACTATCCTTTTTTTCCAAACTATATTAATATCAGGTACTGAAGTACTTGAACTGCCATTTGTAAACAGAGGACACTCATCATTTTAATCCATTATGGAACTTCCTTTAAAGGATGAGGATTTACACCATTGTCCTCCAGTTGGCTATGATTTAAGAAATTGGCAAAGATTTTGTGCATGCAAGCTCTCCTTAGAGGCTTACTATTTCCACAGCATTCCTGGTCAGACACAAATGAGGAAGGGAATGGAATGTTGGAGAATATAGAAGGGAACAAAAGGAAGGGTTCTTCCTTCTTCATCTGGAAGGTTTGTGGCTTCATGTACATTCTGACCAGCTGAAAGGGGAGAACCGAAGTTGTGCTGAAAGAGTTTCGATACTAGTTTGTAAGTGGTAATCTAATTTATAAGGGTTGCTTTGCATTTATCAAGATATAAGAGCCATGGAGATCGGATGAGACAAAAAAGTATTCTTCAAGAAAAATATTCTTCAAGCCCTTTCACAACACAGAGTGCTAACCACTATACGCTCACAGTGAGCTACTGGGGATTTACAGCCCTTTCAAACGTTTGGGACTTTTGAGAAGGTCAAATACCACATCCAGGGTACCCTCTTCCTTCTGAATTATAAAGCCAGGCCGCTCAAATTCAAGGATGGGAAAGGAAGAAAGGATGTAATTAAGTGCTAGGAGGAGAATAATAGCAGGGGCATTTGGTACCTTTCAGGTATATTCTAAGATTATCTGTATTTAGCAGAAACCAGAAGATCAGGTTCAGTTTTCCAAGAATTTGTTCTCATTTGATGCCACCTGGAATATGATGCAGTATATGGAGCTCAGGCTTTGAAGAGGTGAAAGTTCTTATGCCGGAAATTTAGTTCTGAGAAATCAGAACTCTTATTTTTGTTCTAAACTCAAGCAAACCTGAAAGGTTTTGTTTTCAGGTTGAGCTGGTATATTTCTTTTTTTTTTAAGTAATTCCTATGCCCATTGTGGGGCTCGAAACTCAGGACCCCCCAATTCAAGAGTCACATGCTCTACTGGCTGAGCCAGCCAGGCACCCCATTCTGGTATATTTCTAAAATTGTGAGACATATAGGGCAGGGAAATCAGCCAGATAATAATAAAGTTCAAACCATAAGAAATTGCCAATATTCAACTATTTTTGACCTACAAAATTGGTACCAATATCCAGCCATTTTTGAACTACAAAGCAGTAATTTCTTATGGTTCAACCTAATACATTATTGTACAAGTCCGTTATTTGCAACAATATGACAGTCTACATAATGGAGCAGACTGCTGTGGAAACACTCTGCTTGGATATAAATCACTAATTGGTTCGGTAATTTCTGGAGGAAAAAACCCTGGTTGATAAGGGTTTTATTGTTCTCAGTTTTCTTTACATCTGATTTAAAATAAGACAGGAATTACTGTCTTATTTTAAAATTACAATATTTTCAAAGTTTTTTCCTGGATATTTTTTTTGCAATGTCTGACGGTCATTTGGGGACTAATTTACAAGGAGATTGTGCAATCTAGTTTTGTGGGTAGTTTTCACCCTTTTATTATGCTCCACCAATCATATTCCAGTAAGGGGTGGGTGGGGAGAAATAGGTCTGGGGAGATGGAGCAAAACGTGTTTTATTGTTCTATTCTTAACCGTAAAGGAGGACAAGAATAGGACTGAGGGGGCAGGTCCATGCAGAGCTCAGTAAGGCAGAGGAATGCAGTGACACTTCCTCCTTGACCCTGGTCTCCGGGTATACTCTGGGTGGTCTAGCCCCACCTCATCTAGGGACTGGGGGAATGGCAGATGTTACAAAGGTCAGGCAGCAGGAGGCAACGTCAGGACACTGACCTGGTAAAAATAGACCATGAAGAAAAATACCGAGTTTGGTGTTGCATTTGGACCAGCATCTGAGAAAGTCACTGCCGAGACCAGGCAGTAGTGACCAGATGGGTCTATAGGAGCTCACAATGGAAGCAGATACACAGTCATCGTCAAGGAAATCCTGCATTTCACCTAAGCTACTTCAGCAGCCAAGAACCAAAATGCAGATGGAACCTAAGAGAGGGATTCTAGCCTCTTCTCTGCACTGATGGTGTAGGTAGTAGCACTCGCTTTTCTCTTCCTTACCAGTAAAATAACTTTCAAATCAGCCTACTATTCATCATATGTGTGTGTGTGTGTGTGCATAGTGTATATGTAATATATATTATGCAATAAGTTCATGTACATATATATGTATTTCATGTGTTTATAACATTATGTAGCATATATTGTTTGAATATTTGGGTATAAATACTATACATTTCCCTATTATATAGTATATATTCACACATTTTATATGTAAATATATAAAATATGTTTGAATAGGATATGACATATATGCATATATTTATATATTACATATGTCTCCTATATGTAAAGATATTGCACAGTGACCATAGCATATGCTGTGGGCCCCATTTACAGACACTGATTTTATATAGTGCACACACACACTCAGTATCTAAATACCTTTCTTTCAACAAGGAAGAGCTATTAGCATATTCATTTCTTGGACTCTTATTTGCAGCTCTCTAATGAGGGAAAAGCATTTCTCAGATTAAAATCCAATGCTGTGATTAGAATTGCCAAACTGTGCAAGTCTCTGGTAGAAAGCATAAGATGTGTGTATTTGCCCTGATGTGTGCATCCTTCTTAACTTAAGCAGAGTACACCTTCCTTTACTCTCTCTCTTAACTGTGACACAAAACAGGCTGTGATAAACCAAACAATTCAGCATAGAAAGTAAATGTTTATAACTGGCAAAGTGTAAATGTAACCCAGTTAATGAACTTCTCCCTGAAAATAGATGTTACTCAACCCAGACATTCATACGCTTTAAATTTCTTCTCAAAAAAAACAAAAATCATGGATTTATGGGGATGTCACTGAAAGTAAAGCATTTTAAGAACATGAGCTACTTAGTGAAGCTCATCTAAGAGTAAAATATGTTCTAGCAGATTTTGCTCATGCATTCATTATACTCTGGATCTTTTAGAAGAATGTAGTAATTTTATTTCCACATAAGAAATTTGGCACTGCCCAGGCATTCTATAAATGGCTTCATTGTCTCCTGATATTAAATGTTTTTGCATTGAAACTAAAAGATCATCCATTAGCAAGCCATCCCTTTTCACTTCCTCATCTTCTCAGCTACTCCTTGTGTTCTGGAACTCCAGATGAGGAAATCCTGCTAGTATGGAAAGGATGAAAATGTGAGTAGTGCCCAAAGGCATCAGCCTCTGTGCTATGTCTCTGTGTGTTGGGGAAGGCATGAGAATCTGGGCCTGGGGAAAAATCTGCCTTACAGAATCCAGATGCACAAAACAGATCAATTTGCTTGTGATTATTCATTGACAAAAAAATAAACAAATCACCCAGACTGCCTCTGATAGCAAAACCATTAAATACATTGAAAATATGATTCGTTTCATGAACAGCTTTCCAGAAGCACATCTACTGGGTAAAGCTGGGTTAACTCTCAACTATTCGTTGGTGGATTCTTGCATTAGTGGATTATAAACAACCCTGAAGGCTTTGGTCAGGCCCCAGAAAAGGGTCTGGGTGAGGGTGAGACTTAATCTGTGAGTGTTCTTGAGCCTCACCTTAAGTGACTGGAGGATAGCCAGTTGAGGTTTTTCTACCATTAGTGTTATTTATCACTTGTGTTGCTTTTTCTCTTCATGGCTCCAAAGCCTGAAAGTCATGTGCACATACAGATATAAAATCACTTGGAAAAGAAGGAAAACTATTAGCCTAAATCCTCTAGTATTTGATTTTACTAAAGGACGGTCCCAAAGTCTACTGCTAATAAAACGTAAATTGCACTCCTGGTACAAACTGTATCTGAACATTGGCGAAGAGCTCTATCTACGGTCCTTATCCCAGGACCTGGCTAAAAGCCCCCACCGCTTCAAAGTGTTCACTCTTGAATAATTAGACCTTGGGCCTGTACGTGTGTCCTGACACATACTGACACCCATGGAACTATACAGACACGCAGTGTGCCAAAATAGAAACAAACATCTTGCATGTGCTTTTAAAAGATAAGTGAATACTTTAAAAGCTTCTTTAGCTTAAGAATTTGATAGAATCAATATGTGGTGTTTAACAGTTCCCTTTGGCAACTCTTCAGCCTTAAACACTGTGACTGTAAGACAGGGACGCTATGGGATATTGATCAGTTCCTGGCGTGCTCACCAGGATAGTCTTTACTTCCGGGTCTTGAGCTATGGACCTGCCATTGGGATGTGGAGCCCTGGCTCCTATAACCACCACAGGGCCTCTGGTCACCAAAGGCTAAGTCTGTCTGGAACTTCAGGTTTGGGTACCTCCCTATGTGAGTGCTGCTACGAGGGAGTGCTCGTGAACAGGCTTGCAACATTGGAGATGGATAATGGTCCCTTGCTGAAATGATGCTTTGCACCAATGACGTACGCCCCTTGGTCAGATTTAATAGAGAGGCTTACAGAGTTCCGACTTCATAGAGAAAAATTTAAAAACTGAAGTGCAAAGAAGACAGCAGTATTTTTGCTTTTAAAGCACCTTTTAAAAATACGGGAAATGACAGCCAAACCTCTGAAAAGTATCTTCAATCCACATGCAGTATCTGTTTGCCTACATCTGTGAGATTTGGCCTCAGAGTCCAGCTTACTGGACCCCAGCCCCAAAGCTAAGAGGTGATGGATGATGGTGACACTAAAGAAGGGAGGCACCTGCTGAGAGAGGAAAGTGGAGAGGAACGGAACCTACCAAAACCTTTCTTCCCTGCCTTTCCTTGATATCACTGGCCCATTTCTGAAGTGGCTACAAAAGATAAGGCCAGGGCTGGCTGAAGGAAAAACTGCAAAGGATTTAGTCTCTGTGAAATCCACCTACCTATAATTTCCTCTTTACTGCCTCCCCATCTCCAGCCTCTGTCCCACCGCCCCGCCCCCCCGAATGAAGGGAAGCTGCTTCAGTACACCACTGTCCCGGAGGGGTATGCATTTATAAGAACACCTTTGAAGGCTAAAACCAAAGGGAATTTGGCTATAATTATGGGCAGAGTAGGCATTCTGGGTGGTTGTGGGAGCAGGCAGGGTATTCGTCATGTCCTAGGACTCCCAGAATATGACTCCCCTTGAGTCCAGGCCAGGAAACAGAGACCCCATCGTTCAGCTTTCCTTTAGGGTAACAGACTGACCTCTTCAACATAATTACCCAGCTGTGAATCAGGTCTAGCAGCAGTGAGGCACCCCCGGCTGTTAATCCCCGGGAGGCACCTCCAGCTCTGTTGGCATTCATCCTTCTCTTGACTGACTGAACTTCAGGAAGGAGGCCCAGTTATGGCGTCCGCAGTTGTCCCTGAAATCCAAAGAGCTCTTCAAAGACACTGCACATCTCCAGTTTGGAATTTAGGGTGTAGGCATCTGCCAGAAAGGTGTGGCTTGAGAAACAAGAATTTGGCCTTATCAGGAAGGATAGTGGGGGCCTTTGGAGGCAAGACCAACAATGGCTAGCAACAAATTCTGAATGACTTGGTAGAATGTATTCTTTCTTGGGGCCTCCTCTTCTTGCCTCTACGAATGTCTACATGTACACCCCTGTAGAGAGAGGAGAGAAGGAAAGGCGTAGTTTCCAACAGCCCCCAAGAACAAAATGAAAATTCTCTCTGGAGCTGACCCCAGAACCAAGAGCATATGCAAAGAGAGTCAGGACTCAATAAAAATGATCACACTGTAGAAGGACAAGGCATTTAAATGCAGCAACAGAACTCAGGAGACAAGCTCAAAGCCTATTTCCATCTTTCCTCGACTTTTGATTATTTTCATTCTGGACCCTCGAGCCTCACTCTCTTCACCAAATAGCTCTGTTAATTCCAATTCTTTTCCTCACTTAGCCTCTAAGACTACTCAACAGCATGGTAAGAAATGGATTCTTAGGGTATTTTCCAACAAGAGTCAGGGTCAGATAATGTCGTAAAACATCCCCCCCACCCCCAACACCTTTGCTGGTGCCCCTCTAATGCACTGCACGACTAATTCTAATCCTGCTATATGCATTCTTATGTTCTTACCATATTTAATGACTCAGTACTAAAGCCCTGTTTTAAAACATTTTTCTTGTTTCTGGCATGTAAATACTATTAAAAAAATCTTCATCTGCCATTTTCAGTGAAACTTTAGTGTGTTTTACCCAAGAGAACTTAGTCTACTTGGCCCCAGATGAAATGGTCAGTATTGTTTGCCCAGGGTGCAAACGCCTTGGAGGTACTAATCCTCCTTTTATGCTCATTATCCCGGAATTGGTTACTTTTAATAAAAGGTCGGTCAGTCCTTCCTGAGAACAATGTGGAAACAGACAACAAATAGTCTTCCTTTCTGAGACTAGATGTTAACTTTCTAAAACATAATTAACAGGATGCCAGTCAATGAGTGCACTTTTGACTTCATGCCTGGGGAGTTTAGGTGCCTCCAATTTAGTAGGGGCCACAGTGCCAGTTACCTAATTGACAGTCTCCACCTGCCCTCTCAAGTGGCTGCAGAACGATGCCTAGTAAATTAAGATAAATGCCAAATCCTTCTGAGGAAACAGGCCTATATCACGACTATGGAATGGGCATTCAGGTTTGAGACTGAGCAAGACTTCACAATAAGGATATAAATACCCACCTGGGCACAAGGGAAGATGTTCACCCAGTTATTGTACACACAAAATAACAGTGACTCACTTCACTCAGCATTACGCTTGGCCAGAGATTTTTAATTCCTTTTTAAAAACAAGACTATTGTACCACCGGGTAGAGATTTTATTATCCTCAGTAATGGGATTGAATATGCCAAGGCATAGAAGGAGAAAATTAGATCTGTTGATCCCAGTGCCAAGATAGGGGTTACTGAAAGCCACAACAGGTCACTTCCGGTGGGCTTTTCAATGTCACAGTGGCCTGGAAACCCAGGAGAGCCATCGGGCAAGTGTCTGCCTCCAAGCAGGAGAGGTGGGGGAAGTCTAGCTGGATCCAGCCTCAAGCACTAGAATGGAGTGAAAACAGGGGCACTTAGCGTACCTCTGCTATTCCAGTGCTTCTGGAATGCTAACCAAGGAGGCCAAGGCACTAAGTAGTTAAGGAAAAAGGTTATTGATCTGGCTCTCTTCCTCAGACGCCATGGCCAAATAGTGCAGAGAAGCCAGCAGAGTCAGCCCCTGCTTGATATATCATCTATGAACAAGCAAAATTGGTCAAACAGGTCCCTAAAGACAAAATGCAAGCTATACACCTACAAGCGGAATTTTGATTTTTATCAGTTGCGGGGAGAGTTCGTGTGAATCGTGTTCCATCTTCCACCTTTCCTATTCACTCAAACTCAGTGCTACTTATTGTGCTTCCCTCTGTGTCTCAGATTTATTGCTTCCTGGACTGATACTTGGCGGGGGCAGGGGGCATGGGGAAGAGGCTGTGATTTAGGTTCCCATCAAGATTCAAATTGAATACAGTGCCTCTTTCTCCCTAAAGTCTTCCACTTGGCCAAACTTAGAGGAGATGATGAGACATTAACTCAGAACCCTCTGCCCAATACCTTCCTCTGTGCTGACCTCCAGCCAGACTTGTGGGGATGACAAGCCAAGCGATGAGTGGCCAGGAACCTTCTCTGGAGTGTTCCACCAACCAAGGGAAACACAAACTCTGCAAGCTGCACCCACAGCCCCAACCTCTCGCTGTATATAAGCCCCAAGGGACAGGCGCCCGTCTACTTGGCTTTCCATAGGCAGAAGTCCACCCTGCATTCTTAAGCCAGAAGGGAGCACGAAGATCTTAGCCCCTCGATCTTCTCTTTCACTTGCCATTACCATTTAGGATTAACTAAAATACAGGGCTCTCTTCCACAGGAGAAATTCTTGGCATTTACAAACTGTCACCACCAAGGCTGGTTGTATTTCCCTTGACCCGGTAGTTGCCCGTGACCAAGTTGGTTCCTCTCTTTCAAGAGGTTACTCCTTTCAAATTTTTGATCTGGTCTTTTTCTGCCCCCTCAGGTCATGGATTATATGGGACTTTTGAAATGTTATCCTCCTGGAGGAAAACTAGAGAAGACCAACATGTTAAAGAGAGAACTGCAGCAGTCTATGCAGACTCCATGCTCTCCTTTTCTCTCACCACTGCCATGTACCTGGTCACCTTTGGCATAGGGGCCAGCCCTTTCACGAACATTGAGGCAGCCAGGATTTTCTGCTGCAATTCCTGTATTGCAATCTTCTTCAACTACCTCTATGTACTCTCGTTTTATGGTTCCAGCCTGGTATTCACTGGCTACATAGAAAATAATTACCAGCATAGTATCTTCTGTAGAAAAGTCCCAAAGCCCGAGGCATTGCAGGAGAAGCCGGCATGGTACAGGTTTCTCCTGACAGCCAGATTCAGCGAGGACACAACGGACGGCGAGGAAGCGAACACTTACGAGAGTCACCTATTGGTATGTTTCCTCAAACGCTATTACTGTGACTGGATAACCAACACCTATGTCAAGCCTTTTGTAGTTCTCTTTTACCTTATTTATATTTCCTTTGCCTTAATGGGCTATCTGCAGGTCAGTGAAGGGTCAGACCTTAGTAACATCGTAGCAACTGCAACGCAAACCATTGAGTACACTACTGCCCAGCAAAAGTACTTTAGTAACTACAGTCCGGTGATTGGGTTTTATATATACGAGTCCATAGAATACTGGAACACTAGTGTCCAAGAAGACGTGCTAGAATACACCAAGGGGTTCGTGCGGATATCCTGGTTTGAGAGCTATTTAAATTACCTTCGGAAACTCAATGTGTCTACTGGCTTGCCTAAGAAAAACTTCACAGACATGTTGAGGAATTCCTTCCTGAAAGCTCCCCAATTTTCACATTTTCAAGAGGACATCATCTTCTCTAAAAAGTACAATGATGAGGTTGATGTAGTGGCCTCCAGAATGTTTCTGGTGGCCAAGACCATGGAAACTAACAGAGAAGAACTCTATGATCTCCTGGAGACCCTCAGGAGACTTTCTGTCACCTCCAAGGTGAAGTTCATTGTCTTCAACCCATCCTTCGTGTATATGGATCGATATGCCTCCTCTCTGGGAGCCCCCCTGCACAACTCCTGCATCAGTGCTTTGTTCCTGCTCTTCTTCTCGGCATTTCTGGTGGCAGATTCTCTGATTAATGTCTGGCTCACTCTAACGGTTGTGTCCGTGGAGTTTGGAGTTATAGGTTTCATGACATTATGGAAAGTAGAACTGGACTGCATCTCTGTGCTGTGCTTAATTTATGGAATTAACTACACAATTGACAATTGTGCTCCACTGTTATCCACATTCGTTCTGGGCAAGGATTTCACAAGAACTAAATGGGTAAAGAACGCCCTGGAAGTGCACGGGGTAGCTATTTTACAGAGCTACCTCTGCTATATCGTTGGTCTGATTCCTCTCGCAGCTGTGCCTTCAAATCTGACCTGTACACTGTTCAGGTGCTTGTTTTTAATAGCATTTGTCACCTTCTTTCACTGCTTTGCCATTTTACCTGTGATACTGACTTTCCTGCCACCCTCTAAGAAAAAAAGGAAAGAGAAGAAAAATCCTGAAAACCGGGAGGAAATTGAATGTGTGGAAATGGTGGATATTGACAGTACCCGAGTGGTTGACCAAATTACAACAGTGTGATAGAGTCTGCTTGTATATTTTCACCCTAGGTCTTATTGAGAGCAAAGATATTATGTTAATGAAACAAATTCAAAGTTGTTCTTTCTTTTTTAAGAAACAGACATTGCCAAAGCAAAGGACAAGGGGGGAAATGGGCATTGCATATTTTCAGTCTTTAAAACAAAAGGATTGCTACCAGAAATAATTTACACACACACACATCTCTTAAACTAAGATCAAATAGAAGAAAGCTTATTAGCAAGCAGAATCCTATTTTATTCACGCTGCAGATGTTGCTGGTATTGTGACAAAAACCTACTGATTGAAAGGTCAGCTGCCAAGGCAGAAATAGCTTTAAGCATTGTTCAAACAATAAAGCTTCCAGAACTTCTGCAGAGCAGTAGCTCCAGGCAGAGTCTGTGGTTTGAGGTCTTAGCTGTCTCATCTAGCTCCCCAGCACCCCAAGGAGATGCTTTCAAAAATTCTGGCCAGGAAAAGCAAGCCACAGCCTTGGAAGTGACCCAGGGTAGAGTGGCCATCACCCGTGGAATGAAATTGAGTGATCTGCAAATTCACCCAGGTGAGGCAGTTTTGTTGTCTAGAATGAATCCATCATAGCCCCCCATCAGTATACTTTGAGCATTTGTATGATTGGGTGAATACACCTTTAAACCAATGACAGCCCCAGCACTGCAGAGTTGGAGCAGTTCTATTTTGGAACATCCTGTTGCTTGTCACCAAATGGATCTGCTTTATTAGTTACAGCTCTTGGCAGGAGGCTCTGAGTACCCTAAATTGCAGAGCCAAACCCAAATACCTGGCAGGATTGAGGAAAAGCAGGTGTCAACTTGAACCCAGAGGTAGTGTCTCCATTTTAACAAAAAATATGGCCAGCTGGTACAGCTGTTTGTGGTTTGACCCTACATGCAGTTTTTGTGTGGATGCCCAGAAACAACATCTGCCTGTGCATGGCTGAGGAAGGAGAAGTGAACACTGAAATGGTTATCTGCCATAGTTTTCAACTCGTAGAGCCTGTCTGCCTTTGCTATGAGACATGGCTGCTCAGAGACACAGAGGAGAAAAGGAAGTTCTTTGGTGAGTGTTAGGTCCCAAAACTGAGAAACTTCGGAAAAGTGCAGGCAGGGAGATGAAGGACGGAAGGGGAGATAGATGGAAATGACTGGAAGATGTAATCACAAATACACAATTATCAGTGATGGCGGTCAAACGTTCCTGCTAAGCTGGCTGCACTTTCATCTTCCTGGTACCCCCCCCACCCCCCAATACCTTTGCTGGTGCCCGTCTAATGCACTGCACGGCCCTTCTGTACATTAACGAGCCTAGATGTTTACACTGTTGATTGCAGTATTTACAGGCTCTAAATGGAAACACTTTGATTGGAAGAGGCTGTGTATGTTGCCCCAGACCCCTGCATTTCTTTATGTCTATAAAAATGAAGCTAATACCTGGTCACATTTGAGGCAAATGTCTACAATATTTTTCCCTTTTAGAGATGTAGCTTATTCAGACATCTATAGTGGTAAGCATTTCCCCAAAGCACCTTTGCTCTCTGGACCTTAGCGGATGTACTGTGCAACTCCCCCAACCTCCGCACAGGAGGAAACTGAGACCTAGGAGAATAAAGCGACTCAGCCAGGGTCACACCACTAGAGTGTTTCCATCATTTTAGCATGCCTAAGACAGGGCAGGCCACTTTAAGATTTTCCCTTAAGAGGGCTATTTCTCCCTTCAAAGTACATTTCCAAGGAAAGAACACAGGACTTTACTGGCCACGAGGCAGACTTCTTTTTTTTTTAATGTCTGGGTAATGTTTGGGATTTAGGTTTGCCATTGTCTTTCCAAACAGCAAAAATGCCCAAATGATTCAGATGTAACTGCACCAAGTGCAAACCTGTGCTTTCTATTTCCTGTACTGTTGTTCACACAGTTCTCAATACATAGCTAGTGCATTACACACTTGTTCAGTCTCTCCTGCAGACACACTAAGCGATCATATCAATGTGTTATGCACTCAACTAGAAGATAATGAGCTTTAATCTGAGGACAAGTACAGTCCTCGAAAAAGGGCAAGTTCGCATAATAGATCTGCGATCAATTCTCTCTCCAAGGGGCCTGCAACTAGGCTATTATTTATAAAACACAGCCGAAGAGGGAATTGGTTTTATTCTTAAATCACATGTTGCTAAATCATTTTCTGAACAGTGTGTTCTAAATCAGCCATTGATTTAGTGTCGGCCACGTGGAGCACCTCGGGTTAAAGCGACTCCACAACACTGATACAACACACCAATTAAATGGATTTTGTTGAGAATTTAATCATTCAATTTGGTCAACCAGAATGACTTGCTGTGGAACTTTGTTTTATGACAGATAGTAGTTTTCCAACTTGATTGAGTCTCTGTACACCTTGGAATATTGTATTTTTAAATGAAGGGCATTTTCAACCTTGTCAACTTCCCTTTTCAGCACTTGAAATCAAGGCTTATGGAATTCTGACTGTGGAATGATTTTTTTTTTTTTTAACTAGGGGACTCTGCATGCCAAGATTTATTATTTACTGTTAGATCATTATTATTTATTCGTTAATGATTATTGCTCTGACAGCATCGGTTTAGCCCCACCATGGAGAAGACACTTCAGAAGCAACTCCAAATCACAGTCCCATAAAATTTAAGTCTTTACTTCATGACGTTTTACTTTTTCAATTGCTATAAAGAGGGAAGGAACAAGCCTAGCAAACACTTGCAAAAGTTTTATCTTTCAATTAATTCCAACCAAGACATTAATGTTCACTTTACCAAAGAAACTTATTTGGTTGGTTTTGAGTTGGTGTTAGTTTACCAAAGAAAACATTCCATTCATCAAAAATCTTTCTCTTGGTCAACTAAAAAACTGTGATACTTGGGCATTCTTGGCCAGTCATAGTGAAAAAAAGAAAAGTCAGGGTCAGGGTGATATTCTTTCACTGAACAGAACTCTGCAGAAAATGTAAATTCACAAGAAACTTGGGGTTTGCAAGAAAGAAAATGATACCGGAACAGGGCATTATTGTTTAGCCCTATACCAATGGTACGACAAGTACCATGAGGGCTCCTCGGGCTAAAAGGAGGACATTTTCTCCACAGAAAAAAATAAGACTAATCCTCATGAAGCTCCCTCTTCATTGTTCCAGCTCCTAAGTTTTGTTTTGGTTTGATTTTGCGTTTGGGGGTTTTGTTCTGCTTTGGTTTGGTTTGTAGTGTTTGTTTGTGTTTGCTTGTTCTGCTCCCGTCTTTCCTACCATTTTTGCCCCCTCAATTTTCACTCAGAAAGGAGGTAATCAGATGCCATCCTCCATGGCTATGGCGATTTATGCAATATGCTGCTCTAAATGAGGCCCTTAATAACCCTGTTATTTTAACTAACCACCACCCAATTGTTCTAAGTGGCACTCCAGGACCACGGCACCACTTTCCTCCAGCCCCCTGCAGTGGAGCGTGGCTGGGTCTATCTCAAGAACAGGTGGGTGGGACAGCCACACTAGGGGTGTGGCAGAGGCAGAGCCTCTTGAACACAAATGGTATCCTCCTCATAATGGCTTTATTCCTTTGGATCCTATTAAAGTAGCCCTGCGGCTTGTAGTAGTGTTTGAACTCTGTGAATCTCTGTTTTCTCATCTGCACAATGGGAATGATAACAGTAACTATCTCTAACTTCAGCAAATACATAATGAGTGCCTAATATCACCCAGATACTGTTCTAGAGACTGGGGACAGAGCAGTGAACAGATCAGATAAAATATACCAGCCCTGGGAGAGTCTACATTTGAGTGATGTTGCAGATTTACTGTGAGGGGCAAGGGAGATGATGTCCAGAAAGCGCTCATGGCAAGGGCTGGTGTAGAGAAGAAATTCAAGACATTATTTGTAATTTCTCTATCCCACACAGTAGCACTAGGGCCCATGATGTAAAGCTACAGAGAAGTACATTTTTTGCAGATTTGGGCACAGAATTAGGGCTATATGAAGACACAATGAGTTCTCCTGTTCATTTCAGGACATTCAAAATTCAGCTGGATCACCATTCGGTAGGGCAACTGTCAAGAGGGCACAAGCTCTGGATGTTGGGGTTGGATTGTAATCCTTAAAAAAAAATGGGATATAGGCCCTTGGGGATGAGAGTTGGGAGGGAGGGGCACTTGCTATTTAATTACTATGCCTGACTTGATCGAAGATATTCGAACACTCCTGCTGGGTAATTTGGTTTTAAGTTTGTGCTACACAAAAAGCACCAGGTATTTGAAGACAAAGTTCCCACTTTTTAAAAGCATGGTAAAGCTGTGACATGGAGGAAAATATTAAATTAGTACTAGTGGATTCTCTGGCAAAGACCTGAGGATGGCTGCAGCCAGCACATGGCAGGGTTCCTCCCCGTGGTGGTTACAACTGTTTATTTCTGTTTCATGCCAGTCCAGGAGAAAGCAAAGAGGAAAGTGAATGAGCTAGAAACCGTTCCCCCAAATAGGCAGTGTCATGATGTCTTCCCCAGCCTTGCCTCTCCCCTGCCCCCCTCCTGCCCAGGTGATCTGTTTGAAGTCCTCTTTGATATCTCCTAGGGTACCATGCAAGAAGAAGAAGTGAGGCAACCAGAGAGCTACGGCCTCTGTGCAGATTTTCAAGTTAGATTAAAATTAGCACCACAAGCGTTCAGAGGAGCCTACCTGGAAGGGAAAGGCTTTTTTCAAAGTACAAAGAGAGCAATGTATACCAAGGAGGCAGCCCACAGAGGAACCTTGGTGGAAGGAATGCTGTTCCTGTGGAATGTGCCAGCCTCTTCCCCCTCCAGAATGTTCACACCAGTTGACTCTTTGGATAGAATTAAGCTTACGCCCTCATTTTTCACGTGAGAAAACTGAAACCCGGAGAAGTGAAATTACGTGCACAGAGCTAGTTAGAAGCAGATACAGGACTATAATTCAAGTCTCCTAGCCTCAGTCCTTTCTTCATTCTGCCACTTTACTGCCAAATTCTATGTATCTAAATTATAGGGTCTTAACCTGGGGGCCATGAATAAGTTGGTGGGAGGGCAGGACTCTGAACTCCCCAAAATTAAATTATATGCAAAAATGTGTGTATATGTTTAATATGTGCATTTTCCTAAAAAGAGAGTTCATAGTTGTCATCAGATTCCAAAAGAGGTCTGAGACCCAAAAAGGGTGAAGAACCACTGTCCTAAATTAATAAAGACCTCACTGGGAGTGTGATTCTGGTGTCCTCATTTTGGCTAATGGGCAATCAAGAGTTCCTCAACCACCTTTTCTCCAAGAAGCCCAAACTGCTTCTAAATATCGGTCCCTTCATGCCCAGCCAAGTGCCTACTTCCATTCATTTATTCCTCATTCATTCATCTGTTTGTTTATTTTGCACATTTATGTTCTAGCGCCAGCTGAACATACTCTTCAGGGCAAAATTGGGGAAAGGACCCCTCTGCACTGTGCTCTTCTTGGCAGAAAGAATATCAGGTTGCTACCACATTCTCACTGTTGCAGCAAAGTACATGTAGCCTCAAAATTACAGTAAGCACACCCCCCCCACACACATACACAGAGGGGGCATCCAACAAAGCCAACATATGAAAGTGGGTCCTGTTAAAGAACCAGGATCAGAACAGCCTACTTCCAAGTTATATAGGTACAAGCTGTGGGGCAGCAATATACCACGTGCTTGGAAGGGCTGTTCCCAGGCTATTCTGAGATGTCTACATGAGGCACGCATGCACACACCTGCAGCAGCTGACTCACCAACAAACGGGGAGAGGATGTGTCCCATTCATCATGATAATATTTGTAGTAGGCAGATAGGAAATCATGGTCGTGGACATATGGTTACATTTAAGGACAGGTGTGTCTTGGACACAGATATGCAAATAGAAGCCCAGTTTTCTTGACTCCTAGCCATAAGCTAGATATAGTGTACACTGATGGAGGAAGTTGGAAAAGAAATGACTCTATTTGTACCTGTTGGTTGTGCTTTTTCTAGTATAACTTTTGGCACAAAGGAACGTACCTGGGTTGTCTTAATGGCATGGCTCAGGGAATCACCGCCTGGTCTTCCCTGAAGCACAAAGAAGGCAGTGACAGCCAAACAGTGCCATTTATATGACACTCTGCCCAGGCATGACAAGGGAAGTCTTCTAGTGAGATGGAAGAATATTCATTCCACTTTGTAGCATCTGATGTGAAGTGAGAAGACTTTGTTCATTGAGATCTATAAAGTGCTTTGTTTACTTTCTACAAAATGGTGAAGACTTGGCTCATTTCCATTACCCATTCCAGGCTCATCATTGGGAAAACCCAGGATTCTCTTTGGCAAAACAATGTACTTAATTTCCAGGGTGAACCCTGAACATGTTTAACTCAGACTTTCAGATCTTTATTTTTTAAATTAACATCCTGCCAAAACTGACTTTGTCCCCTGTCCAGAATCACCAAGTCAGATCCCATGATGCCTCCCAGGACCATAGATGACTAGTCAAAACTGGTAATGACCCGTTGGCTCTGCTTTATACACACACACACACACACATACACAGTATATGTACATTCGACACACCCATAACACATGTACAACACATAAACACACATACATCCGTGCACACACATAACACATGCATACTGCCTTTTACAACATACCTGACACATCTTAAGGCACATTAAAAAGCTTTAGCAGCCCCAGCCCTGTGGTTCTGTGGGGTTTGGCAGACCAAGGTCTTCAGCTATCTGCAGGGAACCATAAAAAATACTATCTTTCCATTCTAGTTGTTTCCTGTGTAGGAGTATGTTTGAGACCAGCCACACAGTACACTTAAAAAAAAAGAAAACCAGAGAAGTGAATGTTTCTTGGAATTTACAAATTGCTATTGGTTCTATAGCAGGAAACTGCTGATGGAATTTCCTAAGTCATAGGTGAGAACAGCAGAGACCCAAAACTACAGAGATCACTCCCAAGGTCTGGAATTATGGAAATTTATCTAAAATTTTTCTTTGTGATCAAGACAAGGGGAAAAGGACTGGGGAGGAAAGAGGACGGGCATACCAGGTGGTCACCCCATCTTACCAATTCCCAGTCTTAAGAAGGACTGGGCATTTTCTATCTATCCTTAGTATTAGTTTGATAGGAAAGCCAGTACCTTTCACCCACCTCAAGGAAAGAAGGTGCCATCCAGGGAAACCTGGTAATACGAAACATCAGTTTGGGAGAAAAGTCACCCAAGTAACAGAAAGAATTATTCAAGACCAGAAACTTACAGTGCACGTGCACACAAGCACACACTTGGGGAGTGGACATTAAGAGGAGTTGGGGAGAGGAACCCTAGCGGAATTCCTAAAATTTAGACAGAGTGTAGAAGGAAAAAAATAGTGATTGGGAAGATGAAACAAATCAGATTTGTGCAGAAGGACTGAAAATATAAGCTGCAAATAGTGGAGTTGTTCAGGAATCTCTATAAGACAAAAATACGGAGCCTGAATCTGTACTTTTTGAATAAAGTCAAAGGACTTCACATTTTCTTTTGCATTCTCAACCCATATTTCCTCTTTAGTAACTTGGTGAGGACACATTCATCAGGTTGTATTTCTATTGTCTATGATCCCATGTTCAACCACCCACTCCTGCTTGTGTATTCACACTCCAGTATAGAGCCTGTGAGCAGAATTATTGAATGCCAGGTCCAAACAAGGAAAGTTGCACAGCTTGGGTTTAATAACTCCTTGCTCAAATCTCTCTCATTTCTCTGAATGTGCAAATGTTTCAAAGCTGTAAAAAGTGTGTCTAGATAGCCAATGCATTTAACATTTTTAACATCAAAGATATCTCCTGCCAATAATTATTAACCATGACATAGTCCTAACAGTTAAATGTTCCTTTAGTCCAAATTTTAGTGAGTGACTAAAAGGAAGAGAGCCCCTATCAAATATTTAGTGATGTTAGAAAAGGTACTCATCTTAGACATAAAATAGTTTAAATAGCAAAACATGGTCCCTCTCTTATTGTCATCACTGATGAAAGAAGTTCCTGAAATTGCATATTATTTTGTACAGTTTTAAGCTAAATTGCAATGAATTTTTAAGTTGTATCCATGGCGATTAGTCATAAGATCACATCTTGTCAATCAGATTAATCACTAATACAGCATTTGGTAATCTGATCTTTTTCTCCAAAAGCAATGCCCCAGCATTATGTTATGTTTCCCAGTTTTCCAGTTGTGTTTCTTCACACAGGGCAAGTAGGTGATTTTGGGAGTAATAACCTGTTTTTTTAAAAGATTTTATTTATATATTTGAAAGAGAGTGTGAGAGAGAGCACAAGAGTGGGATGAGGGGCAGAGGGAAAAGCAGACTCCCCGCCGAGCAGGGAGCCCGATGCGGGGCTCGATCCCAGGACTCCGGGACCATGACCTGAGCCAAAGGCAGATGCTTAACCAACTGAGCCACCCCGGTGCCCCTAGTAACAACCCATTTTTAAACTAAGAAAGAATATCCAACTCCTAGAGTACATAATTAGTTCAGGTTGGTCAGTTTTGAGACAGATAAGCGTTAAAATCTATTGGGAAAAATAGCACAGTTGCATCCCCACCTTGACAAAGCATGCTGTCACACCACCTTTGATCTGTGACAGGCAGCACCTGCTTGGATGGAATCAAATGAAAACTTGCCTAGAAAAATTTCCCACAAAGCATTAAAACGCTTGTCTAACAAGGAACATTAATAAACTATACTTTTTACTTAAAGTCAAGACATTTTAAAGATGTTTAAGGAAAGCCAATGTAACAAGTGACCAACACTTTCAGGAAAAAAAATGAGGTCCTGTATTTTGTACCACTTGAGTTTTTCTGACGCCTAAAATATGTATTTACATCATCCCACAGCTACACAAAAACAAAATCAGCAGGGAAAACTGTCCCACTGATGATTGGCAATCCCACAGCTCCTCTCCATCTGACCAGCTTTCACCAGAGGGCAATATTTCAGGCTTGCACATGGAAATTATAGACTGCCAAAGCCCCTAAGCCACTTAGCATATTAAACCTTGAAAATGGCTCATGACAAATACATTGGTGTTCTTAGTTGACTTTCCTTTCATATTAAAATCCCATCTTCCAATGAAGCATCCTGTTTGCAATCTTGATATCCAATTCCAGGTGTAAAGAAGATGCCACATTTATTGCTTTTACTTTTTCATACACGTTTCTAATTCTCTGATAGACACACACCAAAGGGTGAAATGGCAATGAGCCAGGGGAATATCTTCACTTTTACTTTTTTCCTTTTCTTTCTTTTTTAGATCCAGATTATTTCAATACTCTTTAATAGCAAGTAGTATGTGTTCTTTCTTGTTGTATTATTTTTTCCAAATGAACAGTCAAAAAGTTTATGTGACTTAATGTCTTACAGATAAAGGTTTCGGTTTTTGTTTGTTTAGCCAGCAGATGTCTTTTTATACAACTTTGCATATTGGCTTAAACGTCACAATATTACACCTCTGTCTCTAGAGAAAGAAAAAGTCCATTTCCTGGTCTTAGTTTAATGTATGATCACAAACAGGGCACAAAACTTATAGCAGGCAGCACCCTTTATATCTACATGCCTGAGCTTAAAGGATGGCAATAGAGGCCTAAGAAAATATGTTCAGCCTTTCTTTTCTGTAGCATTCTGGTCTTCTACAGGAATTTGGGGTTGAGGAGAGAGGAAATGCTGTATGTAATAGTTATATGTCAACACTGGTGCAGAGAGGGAGGAGAAAAGCCTGAGACAGGGGTAACAAAGCAGTATATATGAATGGGGTGTCCAATCAGTTGTTGGCGGTAGGAGAGGATGGGTTTTCATTTTTACTTTATTTCATAGGGCTAACTAAATGGATGCATGATTATCACTGTGACGAAAAGAGTTGGAATCCAAAATTACATGTCACAGGTACCAAATTATGCTATTGACTTCCTAATGTAAAGGATTGGATTGATTTCAGATTTTGTCTCAATAGTTCTGAGCTGGGAATAGCAAAGAAGTTGCACTCATACTACTGTCTGTTAAAATCCTTATTTAGCCCATTTCCATGGAAACTGAAATCACATCTCTCTCCCTCTCTCTCTCTCTCTTTCTCCCTTTCTCTCTCTCTCTCTCTCTCTCACACACACACACACACACACACACACACACAGTGAAAAAAAAACCTGTATAGAGTTTGGTGTGTGTGCACATGTGTTTGTGTCTGTGTGTGTGTGCACACATGTAAGCATCCACCAGAGAATTTCTGTGGGGACACACTGTCATCAGTGGTAACTCTCCCACAAATGGAAGAAATGCCAGCAGTGGAAGAAAGGCCAGACTGACTTCCTTTTTCAGAAGTCAATCTGTAATGTAGATAAAAATCCCAGGTCAGAAAAATAAGCATATCACAGCCAGGCCTTTGCTACCAATTCCTTGGAGAATTCCATTTCATAACTGCATGTTCATTTAATTTAGTTAACTAACTTGGAAATATTTTATGGTAGAAAGTCATCCACAGTAACTAAATTTAATCCCTTGGACTTCTGCCCACTTTGCTTTACTCTCAAGCATTTGACATTTCCCTAAATAGCCCAGAAAAATAAGGGCCAAGGGAAAAGAGAAAATGAATGAGTTCATTTTAATATTTCAACATATACTTGGTTAAGTTTCCATCCTAATGGCAAAATAATATGTGCACATTCCAGTTTTATGGGGATACTTAGTCAATTATTCCATCGTTGTCCACAACTCCCTTGAAGATAGACCAACATTCAAATTACTGCCTATTAAAGGGCACTGCTAAAACCTATAGTAAGGTCTGAAAAAGAATGAATACTGCCCCTCTCTGTATTTCTTGAATGATGTCATCAGGCAACCTTCCTTCCTTCTATACATGGACAATTTTTGATAGGGGGGAAATATTTTACTATTTCTGTTCCTTTTTTCCATAAGAAAAGATAAAACAGGATGTCTCTTAAAAGAATTTCATTTTAAAATGAATTGTAGATGATGAGTTTGGATCTTAAATTAGATTCTCCAACTATACCCTTCAGCAATGTTGGTGAGTTTTGCAACTCATGAGGTATTTAGCTTTCGCTAGAATCCAAAACAGAATGAAGAGCTATACATTTCAGCTGGCAAAGATCAACAGGGCAACAGGACAAAACTCATGTTTGATCTTAAACATGAGATTTTTGTTTTAAACATCACTGCAGCATATTCTCATTTGTGCTTACACAGGAATGAGAGTACAGAAAATTTGTATTCAACACCTGGGGAAGGGCAATGATTTTACTTTATAAAATGGAAAAGTCATTTCTTAGCATTGAAAAAAATAATCAAGCATGAAAAGTAGTGGGTGGAAAAACTAATATTTCTCTTATTTAAATAAAATTAGCCAACATATACTACATCATTACTTTCAGATGTAGAGTTCAACAACTCATCAGTTGCATACAACACCTAGAGCTCATCACATCACGTGCCCTCCTTAATGCTCATCACCCAATTACGCCATCCCCCTACCCACCTCCCCTCCAGCAACCCTCAGTTTGCTTCCTATAGTTGAGTCCATCCTGGTTTGTCTCCCTCTCTGATGACTTCCCATTCAGTTTTCCCTCCCTTCCCCTATGATCCTCTGCGCTGTTTCTTATATTCCACATATGAGTAAAACCATATGATAATTGTCTTTCTCTGATTGACTTATTTCACTCAGCATAGTACCCTCCAGTTCCATCCACGTTGACATAAATGGTAAGTATTCATCCTTTCTGATGGCTCAGTAATATTCCATTGTATATATATACCACATCTTCTTTATCCACTCCTCTGTTGATAGACATCTCCGCTCTTTCCATAGTTTGGCTACTGTGGACAATGCTGCTATAAACACTGGGGTGCAGGTGCCCCTTCAGATCACTACATTTGTATCTTTGGGATAAATACCTTGCAGTACAATTGCTGGGTGGTAGGGTAGCTCTATTTTTAACGTCTTGAGGAACCTCCATACTGTTTTCCAGAGTGGCTGCACCAGCTTGCATTCCCACCAACAGGGTAAGAGGATTCCCCTTTCTCTGCATCCTCGCCAACATCTGTCATTTCCTGACTTGTTCATTTTAGCCATTCTGACTGGTGTGAGGTGGTATCTCATTGAGGTTTTGACTTGTATTTCCCTGATGCCAAGTGATGTGGAGCATTTTTTCATGTGTCTGTTGGCCATTTGGATGTCTTCTTTGGAGAAATGTTCTGTTTATGTCTTCTGACCATTTATTGATTGGATTATTTGGGTTTTGGGTGTTTAGTTTGAGAAGTTCTTTATAGATCTTGGATACTATCCCTTTATCTGATAAGTCATGTGCAAATATCTTCTCCCATTCTGTGGGTTGCCTTTTAGTTTTGTTGACTGTGTCCTTTGCTGTGCAGAAGGTTGCTTTTTATCTTGATGAAATCCCAATAGTTCCTTTTTGCCCTTGCTTCCCTTGCCTTTGGAGAGTGTCTAGCAAGAAGTTGCTGTGGCCGAGGTCGAAGAGGTTGCTGCCTGTGTTCTCCTCTAGGATTTTGAAGGATTCCTGTCTCACATTTAGGTATTTCATCCATTTTGAGTTTATCTTTGTGTATGGTGTAAGAAAATGGTCCAGTTTCATTCTTCTACATGTGGCTGTCCAATTTTCCCAGCACCAATTATTGAAGACACTGTCCTTTTTCCATTGGATATTCTTTCCTGCTTTGTCAAAGATTAGTTGACCATAGAGTTGAGGGTCATTTCTGGGCTCTCTATTCTGTTCCATTGATCTATGTGTTTTTGTGCCAGTACCATACTGTCTTAATGATGACAGCTTTGTAATAGAGCTTGAAGTCCAGCATTGTGATGCCACTGGCTTTGGTTTTCTTTTTCAACATTCCTCTGGCTATTTGGAGTCTTTTCTGGTTCCATATAAATTTCAGGGTTATTTGTTCCAGCTCTGTGAAAAATGTTGATGGTACTTTGATAGGGATTGCACTGAATGTGTAGATTGCTCTGGGTAGCATACACATTTTAACAATATTCATTCTTCCAATCCATGAGCATAGAATGTTTTTCCATTTCTTTGTGTCTTCCTCAGTTTCTTTCATAAGTGTTCTGTACTTTTTAGAGTACAGATCCTTTACCTCTTTGGTTAGGTTTATTCCTAGGTATCTTACGGTTTTTGGTGCAATTGTAAATGGGATCAATTCCTTAATTTCTCTTTCTTCTGTTTCATTGTTAGTGTATAGAAATGCAACTGATTTCTGTGCATGGATTTTATATCCTGCCACATGGCTGAATTCCTGTATGAGTTCTAGCAATTTTGGGGTGCGGTCTTTTGGGTTTTCCACATAGAGTATCATGTCATCTGCAAAGAGTGAAAGTTTGACTTCTTCTTTGCCAATTTGAATGCCCTTTATTTCTTTTTGTTGTCTGATTGCTGAGGCTAGGACTTCTAGTACTATGTTGAACAACAGTGGTGAGAGTGGGCATCCCTGCTGTGTTCCTGACCTTAGGGGAAAAGCTTTCAGTTTTTCCCCACTGAGAATGATATTCACTGTAGGCTTTTCAAAACTAAAATTTCTTATCACCAAGGCATGGCTCAAGATGCCAGGCTTCTCCCTCTCAGGTGCAAGTGTTATTTTATCTTCCCAAGGGTATTACACCGAGATGACATTTCATCATCTACATGAAAATCCTCATTTCTGCAGGGAGCATCAATGGTTCACAAGAACATAAGAAACAGAAATTCCCTTGAGTCATAGGGCTTAAGTCACCAAACTGAAAACATCATTTAGGAGAGGGAGCCCTAAAAATGTGTAATAAATACCCATCACAACAGCTTGAACATATATAGGAATACAGATATTGAATCTGTAAGAATGTTGAGTCTCATGAACTGGAGGCCATCTAACAAAAAATCCCATCCTGTCTGCATTTATATGAATTAAAAAATGTAAGGTTGTTAGCAAAAGGGCACACTTCTTTTCACTTCAGTTGACCTTGTATTGTAGAAAATGATAAAAAAAAAAACCACCCCAAAACCCTGGAAGTAGTACTGAATGTTGTCAGGCCATGGCAACTGACCTTCCATGGTTAAAAAGTAAATTTTAGAATCAGTGCTACTGAATAATTTTTATAAATATACATACTGAGTCCAATGCTTAAACTTGAAATAACTATAGTTATGGTATTCTGAGATTTGTATCCCTGCATGCCTTTTATGAATGTGAAAAAGAAAAGCCTCTTCATCCCTTATACTTTTACTGTTTTAGATGTTTCAAAAATATCCCTAAACTTCAGCCAGAGTGGCTCAGAAGCTCTCCAAACAAACTTTTGCAAGTGTAAGTATGCAGGGGTTCCACAAAAGGGTGGCTGATATAGCTTCCTGATGAAATGTATCTTAAAAGTTATAGAATTATGTACCAACAACTAAAGGACACAATTACAAGCTGAAATACTGTGACACATTGTGTAATGTCATACAGTCAAATGCAATGTTTAGTAAACATAAATTTTTTGTCATTTTGTATTTGTTTATACAGAATTAAAAATAAAGCACAGGACTAAAAACATATATGTGTCCTTTTTGCATTACTTTTATGATGGTAAAGGGAAAACACAACAAGCACCACTGAAAAAATAAAGTAGATGTCAAGCTGAACACTTATTAGTATGTGATCTGCCAACCAAGAATCTTCTTATTTGGGTTTTAGAACTCAAGTGTTTTTCAGAATGTGTTTCATGTCTTCCAGTTTGTCACTGGCATAAAAATGACAGTGATGAATATCTTAGGTTGGGTCTCCCCCAGAATCAGACCCAGAGACAAGGATTACATGTGCAAGTAGTTTATTTAGGAGGTGATCCCAGGAGCACCTGCAGGGGACAGGAAAAGTGAACATGGACAGGAAGGAAGACAAGGGGGTGGGTGTTGATAAACAGGTTACTTCTGGACGACCAGGGCCCAGTCCCACTAGGGACTTCTGGGAGATGACTGTGGGAAATGCATCAAAGTTGGTCCACATGAGGAATGAGGAATCTGGGGTATTTAATTTCCAACTGCCATCAGACAATGGATAAGGGCTTCTTATTGGGCATTAACTTCCTAGCCCCTCCATCCTGCTCCATCTGTGACCTGAAGAACAAACAGCCTTCAGGGAGGGAAGTGCAGGTGTTCTGTAGTTGCTGTTGGCATATGCTAAAATGGTGAGTGCCAAAGGATATGGACAGAGCACCAGCAGTGTCTGCTGCAATTAAAAATATTCTTCAAGATATATACAGATAATGAACAGAATCTTATTTAATTCTCTGAGAGATCATGGGTGTTGGAGCTTTAGGACCATGCCAGGACTGAAGGCAGTTAAGGTGAAGGTCTCTGGTAGAGGAACACTGCCAAGGGAAAACTAAAAACCAATTAAGGATACAGAAGAACTAAGGCAATAGGTGTGCTCAGCACAGATAAAGATGATGGCTCATCAGGTACTCTGGAAGCTAGGTCATTCTGAGGTATGAACAGGATTAAGAAACTGAATGATTCCAGAAAAATCAGGTCTAGTGTTAGAACCAAGAAGAGTCCCAATTCTACGTTTATCTTTGTGGGGTTTTTTTTTTAAGATTTTATTTATTTATTTTATTGGAGAGAAAGAGAGAGCAAACAGGGGAGGGGGCAGAGGGAGAGGGAGAGAGAGAATCTCAAGCAGACTCTGCGCCGAGCGTGGAGCCTGACACAGGGCTCGATATCACGACACTGAGATCATGATCTGAGCTGAAACCAGGAGTCAGACACTTAACCAACTGAGCCACCCAGGTGCCCCTAGGTTTATTTTTGTATATACAAGAAGCTTTGTATCCAGTGGTGTGCTTATAAACTTTAACAATTGGCTTTCTGGGGAAGAGAGGGCATAGCCAATTCTAAACCAGTCACAGTTTAATAACTGGCTCACAGAATTCCTAAAAAATTAACAACTGTCTCTCACAAAGTGGCAGGAGCTGGCTCCAGCACACCACTGCCGCTAGCTCTCCACCCAACAGCCAGCCACATGTTTGAGGTTTGAAGGGCTAATGGCTAACTACTCAAACACATCCAGTTCCTGATGTCAGAGGTTATGCCTGTAATGACTTCAGTACTTGTATGGGTGGATGATACTGTTGATTTGGGTCTTGGGGATACTCAGTAGAGGCTGTGGCCTCTTGACACCCTCTGATTCTCCTTCATTGTCATCTTCCTTAGAGCCTTTGCAGCCCTTTGTGTCTGGACTGGAGATTCTGGTAGAAGTGCCTCTGGGTAAAACTTTGTCAGTCCTTTACTTGCACTTGCACGTTGGCAGACATCTATAATGTGTCTACTCCATTCCATGTCTTTTCCAACTAATATTCGCATCACGTGCATACAAGTAAAATCAGACTATACTTGTACCCAAAAGAAGAACCTGGAACTGTCATGAGTACTTAAGTTAATGAACATTCATTGTACCAAAGCCCTGTGGCTCAATCTTCTGGATATTATAGTTAATGCAGGTTTTGTCTGCCCCAACCATGAACAAAAAGTTACACATGCAATTCAATAGAGAGGCATGTTCAGTTCATACAATATCTAGCTTCCTTCCCACCCAGAGTTCAGGGATCCCTTTCTCTCCCCATCACATCCTAACAGAAGTCACTGTCAACTATACCTATCAGAAGCCACCTCTTTTCTGCAAGAAATGGCTCAAATAGCTGCATACCACTAGCTGGCATTCACCATAGCCTTCCTATTTTTTAAATAATTATGGCCTTCCAAGTGATTTATATCACCTAAACCCTGTGTGTCTTTAACTATTAAGTTCTATATTTTTATAAACTTCCTGATATCTACACAAGTTCTACTCTGGATTCATGCTGAATTGTGTCCCAATTTCTTGGTTGTTTCTTCTGTGTTCAAAAAGAAATACAGATCTATTTTCAAAGTAAATATTCCCCTTCGCTGTCTTTCTCTGGTCTTACATAAGTTCAAAGTTACTAAGACATCTCTCATGTACTTTTTAGATTTCTTTGCACCTCAGTAAATTCTCCCTACACCTCTTTGCTACTAAGGTGGCAAACTGGAGTTGAATT
This sequence comes from Leptonychotes weddellii, assembly GCF_054177405.1. NCBI lineage: Eukaryota > Metazoa > Chordata > Mammalia > Carnivora > Phocidae > Leptonychotes > Leptonychotes weddellii. The sequence goes on along the minus strand of NC_138385.1, from coordinate 89,367,880 downwards.
CTTTTGTTCCCACGTTTTATGGCAAAAAAAAAAAAAAAACCTCTTAATTATGTCCATTGGAGTATCAGAGGATAAAAGAGTACAAAGTTCCGATTATTTGTACCTGGCTGCTCTGCATGTGCTAGTGTCCAGAAGGCATCTAAAGGAAGGAACTAACCAGGAGCTCACAATTCTTTATCTTTCTAGGGCTTCTTTTCATGGTAGCTGCCCCTAGGGTCTAATCAAGGCTATGATTTTAAAGTCCCTTGTATATACTTTTCTGCTCCCATCTGATGCCTAGCTGCAGAAAATAGCAATGTGAGTAACAAAAACTTTTCAATATAGTTCCAGTATTTCCGATATTTCTATTCAAATACAAGCATTTCTTTACTATTCTCTGGCAGATTTTCCTTTGGAGAAATTGTGATCTATAAAATATTTCATTTTCTGCCACATCTCTCCCATCCTTCTATCCACAGCAGCCAGATGGTATTTCTTACTAGTGGAAGAAATAATCAGACAAGAACAACTGGCCATTGAACAATTAGGAATACTGCCTGATACATGTTTTTCCAAGTACTCACTCTTGGTTTCTGGTAGCAAGAATGTGCCAGCTTTAACATTTACCAGCATCTTAAGTCCCAAGGCAACATTTCTAAACTCTCGGCCATCTCAAAACTAAAGTGAGCTCCAGGGACAGTGACAGGATACAAGATGGCAGCCTGTCACTTAGGAAGCAATACTAGCTTAAAGACCTGGATGGGCAAGGTACTATGACATACAAGGTGGGAGTGGGAAGAGGGAGAGTGGAGAGCCTCATCTGTATTTAAATAAGATTCTTTTCCTTAACACAGTATTTTATGGTATTTCTTATTATCAGGTGCTTGGCTGTTTGGAGCTGTCATTTCTTGCTATCCTAGAACTGGTCAATGCTGGAAGCATATCTTTTTTTAAAAAAAACCATTATAAAAAGTTCTAGAGGGGAGGGGTGTGGGGGGATGGGTTAGCCTGGTGATGGGTATTAAAGAGGGCATGTATTGAATGGAGCACTGGGTATTATATGCCAACAATGAATCATGGAACACTACATCAAAAACTAATAATGTAATGTATGGTGACTAACATAACATAATAAAATTTAAAAAATGAAAAAAAAGATATCTAAATGGATTTTTTCTTTTGGAAACCCTGCTGATTTATATTATCATTCCAGAAAATTTTTTCTTAATTTCAAATTAATTTTCAATTAAGTTACTTGTTGGGTTTAAATTGTTCTGCCTACCAGTCTTTCAAGTAATAATTGCCAAACAAATTCCTTAATGAACTAAGGAAACTGCTATGTCAAAGAACCCCTTGGTTAAATGGAATCAATACATATCACCACAAAAGAGAGGTTCTATGGAGTAAGGTTATTTCCCCCAACTGACCAGGAGCTTGATTGAGTAAATAAATAAACAAATGCTTTATTGATCTGATTATAAGTTTTATATATTTAATTGGTCCATATGAAAAATGACATCTCTGGCAAAGTGGTCCTCTGTTAGGAATGAAATTAATTATTAGCTGTTGCACATGAATCATAATTTTCTACTACTATTAATTTAAAATTCTTCTTAAACTCCTTGCATCCACTCACCCATCAAATATTCCAAACTCCTATAAAACAGTCACCTAAATTTCCTTCAAATCACCTATCAAAGAAAACACAGAGCATACTCAGAATCTATGACACAGGTGGAGAAATGCAGTGGGAAATTGGGTGGGATTTAAATACTTCTGGCCATACTGGCTTCTAATTCACTACGAAGATAATAAATTACTTCAGATGATGAAAAGTGAAAAACGATTCTCTGAAATCAAAGAAATTCTGATGTCTTATGAAAATGGATATTTGTAAATTTTTGCCACTGCTGGAAAACTCAAGATTTAGCTCATTTAATTGCAATAATGTTAGCTTTTGTGTCTGCCATCATTTTTAATACATTTGTATATAGCTATGAAGCTAACGTAAGAAATCAAAATAAATGTTAGGGCAAAGGAATCATTAACAGTTTTATTTAAATCCTGTGTAAAAGCTTTCTCTGTTACATTTTGAAAATCATTTGTCTTATATAGAAATATATTAAAAATTCAAACCATGGGCGCCTGGGTGGCTCAGTCGTTAAGCGTCTGCCTTCAGCTCAGGTCATGATCCCAGGGTCCTGGGATCGAGTCCCACATCGGCTTCCCTCCTCGGCGGGAAGCCTGCTCTCCCTCTCCCACTCCCGCTGCTTGTGTTCCTGCTCTCACTATCTCTGTCTCTGTCAAATAAATAATAAATAAAATCTTTAAAAAAAAAAATTCAAACCACAAAGGGATTTTTTTGGATACCTATATAATAAAAGTCTTAAAATTGCTTACCTCTAACCTGGTGATTCCATAAAATAGATTACATTCATTGCAACATTAAATTGAAGGCCTAATATAGTATCTGTTCTGGAAATGGATACTAAGTAGAGTTTTTGTTTTGTTTTGTTTTGTTTTTAAAGATTTTATTTATTTATTTGATAGAGAGAGACACAGTGAGAGAGGGAACATAAGCAGGGGGAGTGGGAGAGGGAGAAGCAGGCTTCGCTCGGAGCAGGGAGCCCAATGTGGGGCTCGATCCCAGGACCCTGGGATCATGACCTGAGCCAAAGGCAGATGCCTAACCAACTGAGCCTCCCAGGCGTCCCTAAGTAGAGTATTTTAAGGCAAGTCTACTTAGATCGACTGTTGGTCTTACCTTGTGACGGGCATGAATTCTGATGGGACCCATGCTGAGAACAAGAGGGTGTAAAGGGTAACATAGGACCCCCTTCCCCACGATAAACACATCTCAGTCACCTTCATGACAGCAAGTACGTACTGCCAGCATCCTATAGGAGTGAACAGTGTGCCAGTGTTCTTGATTGGTTTTACAGAAAGTGAAAGTTCCCTGACACACACTCATTCAGGAATAATGAGTATACAGTACAAATGACACTGAAAGATGCAGGGGTCAGTATAGCTGAGAAAAGAATTAAAGAGGGCAAGAGAGTAACAAAACATTTTGGAGGCAACTGCAGCAAGAATGAAGGCTTAATTTGTGCTGCCTGCCCTTCCTCTGCTCTACGGCACTATCTGTTTTCTGTGTCCTGCAAGGGGTCATCACCCATAATCCCAAAGATGCACTCTTCACCAAAAAGTCCAAATGACTCAGGATCTGATGGACTGTGGAAATATGACCTCCTTGTGACACTACTAAATTAACCAAGAAGCGAAGGGAGGAGGTGTACTTCTTTTCTCAGCAGCATAGCACTGCACTGGTTTCATTTCATTGTATCTGATCGTCACTGAGCATCTGCTCAATTATAGGCAGCTTTGGGAGAAGGTTAGCCTTCAGAGGAACCTATACCTAGACAAAAAGAAGATATGCACATCAATTCTAACATCTAAGAGATTTATTCTTTTTTGACAGTGTCTTTCACCCACCTCTGAATGAATTCTACCACTCCTACTCTCCTCTGTTAATTTGGAAACATAGTGGAAATTTATCTTAATTTAACCACACCCCTCAAATACTATTTCCACTCACTGTATCATTAGGATGAATTAGGCTGCAAGTAATTGAAAAGCCAACTCAAAATAGCTCAAACAACAAAAGGCTTATGTAATTTGAAAGTCCAGTGTCAGGGTATGCAGGTTTCAGGGCATATTTGATTCAGCAGTTCAACAGTGAGATTGAAGTCCTAGATTTTTTCCTTTATGTATCAACATTATTCTCAGGCTGTGTCCCCTATGTGGTCTCAAAATAGCTCTAGTGACTTCCAGAGCTACATCCTCTTTAAGACAGGGAGACAATGGATCTAGCTCTAAAAAAAACCTGGAAGTTTCTTACCTAGGAATATGTAGTACCATGTCACAAGTCCATCCCTGAACCAGTATCTATGGGCAAGGAATGGAATTACTCTGAAGAGTCCAGGCCTAAGTGAGAGATCTCACCTCTAGTGCCATGGGTAGAGTCAGCTTCCCCAAAAGCAACTGAAGGAATAGAACCAAAATTCTCAAGGTAGAGGAAAAGCTATGCAGAAATGAACTTACTAGGTTACTAGGCTGGAGAAGACTGAAGAGAAGAAATCTTTCCCTACAAGGATAAGCCACCATCCATACTCTGTCCTTCCTCATTGCTCTCTTCATACTCTAAGCATCAAGGAAGCCCAGACTAGGTGTTCTCTGTTTGGAAAGATAAGAAATATGTGAGGACATGGCACCTCTATGCCTGAGTTCAGAAATACTCTTTTCCTGTTTAACAAAATGAGCCACTTTTAAAGCTGGATGGTTTTAGCCAACAGTGGGCCACAGACTAAACAGTGTCAGCAGGGACTGTAGCTACAACAGGAGTATGACTGACACATCCCACACACCAGGCAATTCTACACACCTGGGGAGTGTGTGATTTGGGGAGTATCAGCACACAGAAAGGAGCTGACCAATAGAATGGGCTGTCAAAGGACTCAAACATAGGACAGTTTGTTCTTTTTTTTTTTTCTTATGTTCAGTTAGCCAACATATAGTAGTTCTATACAGCAGCCAAGGATAGAAAAGAACACCCTTAAGAATTAACTGGCAAAATGCATTGCTTGTCTAGGAACCCCACACTTTCCTCTGTGACCTTGATCTATTCTCCTCTTTCCTGCCATTCTCATCTCTTCCCACTCCTTAGTCTTTACCTCTCAGGAGCAAGGAGGAAAAGAACACCCACATCAACCGAGTACGCATCTTCCTACTGCCCCTCTGCTCTCTCATCAGGCATGGCTCTACTTTAGATTTTTATTCCTAATACTTATTTTTCCAGCAAAAAGTGAAGGACCTCCAGGTATCCTACTTTTTCGACAGATAAAGTGACTAAGGAGCAAGAAGCTGTAAAACAAACCATAGGAGTATCTCATTAGCAAGAAGGGTGAATCCAGCCCCTCTTGTGGTTTCTGCCCTGTCATTTCTCTGGGGCTCACAAGGCATACCAGGCCTTTCTTCTGAAACACTTCCCTCCGAAAATAAGCCAGTTGTTAGTGAGTGTCTAAGCCATAATTTACACCTTTAACTCTATGCCCTAACACCATGAAAACTCCTCGAATGGCCTGTCCTGGGGCACTGAGTGGATCACCAACAGTGTCTCTCTATATGGAGGCCAACATGTTACAAGGCCATAAAAGATTACTTCCTTTAGGGGATTTTTCCCCCTATGTTTTCTTGTCTGTGTCACTCCAGATCCCAGCTCTCCTTTCAAGCTTGATAAATGGAGGGGCTATGATCAAAATAGTTATTGCTATCAGCAAAATTTAATAGCATCCAGTTAATTTATAGGAAACAGGCTTCGTTAAATGCTGAAGTATGCTTGAAACATTCACCTCTGCAACAGAGGTGTGCTTGGCAGCTGATGTGTTGTTTTTGTTTTGGCTGCATTATGGCAGGCTGCCCTGACATTACACATTCCGCCAAAGGAGTGAAAGCTAATTCAAAAAGGATCTGCACCTTGGAAGTCCAGCATGCTGTGTATTTATTTGGTCTCACTCGGACTTATTTATCATTTCCAGTATATGAGGAAACATATTTACATGAAGAACTATAATTTCCAGATTACAACTTAACATGGATTTAAAGAGAAAACAATAGCACAAGTCATGTTTATGAGTACAATTAGTGATATAATCATAAAATACATCTGGCCATTATTGAGGACAGTGATTCTCAGGCTTACAAAGTTATGGCATCCTTTTGTTTGCTTCTAATGACTCCATATTCTGCCTGAGAGTGGTTTTTTTAAATTATATTAAAATTTATTTTGTTTTGAGGGTTTTATTTTCTTTAGAATCCCATGACAACCTTCAAAGTCACTGAAAGATAGTTCCAGGATTGTAATAAACTCTCAAGTAAAGAATCAGTTATCCAGGGTTTCAAGAATTAAACAATACAAAGTTAAACTAAGCCAACATTCTTTAAGTTTCCATGGCTAAAAACAGTGTTTTCCTCTTTCTTAAAGCTTTTGGGTTTTTTTTAACAAGTCATCCTTTGACAAGATTCTGGAGGGTTGGGCCTCTCAAACTTTAGAATCACCTGGAGGGTTTGTTAAAACACAGATGAGTGGGCCTCACCCCCAGAGATTCTTTAGTAGGTCTGGGGTAGAAAGCAAGAATCTGCATTTCTAATGACCTCCCAGCTGATGCTGATGCAGACAGCCCACGGATCATAGACTTTTATTAAAGGATTATTCACAAACCCGAGGTCTACATTAGGTGGCAAAGACAAATCTCTAAACTCCTTACCTTTCTTCATGGGGTATAAGAAGGACTGAAAAAGCAACCTCGGTATTTGGATCCATTGTCATCATTACCATGAGAGCTATTGGGATGCAGCTAGACACAATGACCTATACCACATTGAAGATGAAAGAACCAAGGCAAAACTAAAACCAGGTTCCATAATCAGCCATTTAGGTTAATGCCACAGCCTCAGGGAACAGCTGACATTTAGTTCTGGTCAATTTTGACTACCTACTTTTCTGCCCCCAATTCACAAACACCCGTTCTTTTTAGTTTATTTTAAAGATTTGTTTATTTATTTTAGAGTGAGAGCACGAGCAGAGGGAGGGGCAGAGGGAGAGAGACACGCAGACTCCCCACTGAGCACGGAGCCCCCGCATGGGGCTCAATCCCAGGACCCTGAGATCATGACCTGAGCCAAAATGAACAGTTGGGACGCTCAAGCGACTGAGCCACCCAGGCACCTCACAAACAACTATTCTTTAATTTAGAGCAGAAAATTCTGTAGACACCGGAATATTACCTGGGAATGTGAATGGGCCCTAGGAAGAAGTAAACAAATCTAGACAATAATGCAAGCAATGTGAACCCAGGTGGTTACAGCGTGAAAAATTCAACAGCTATGTGTTCACTCTCCAAGACACTGAATACACAAGTTGATTAACTTTTTTCTTTACCCAAGTTCCACTAAATTAACTGATTAGCAGGAGTGAGAAAGTGATGAGGAAAGACGGCATTAACTTGATTAAAATAAGCAATAGTTGTTTTTTGCTGACAAGGAGGAAGGAAACAAACATTTGTCAGCAACTCCATGCACCAGCCTTGCATTCCTTCCATAAGCAGTTCATTCTAGAAGTTGGTATATTTATTATTCCCCCCATTTATTATAAGGAAATTAAGGTTCAGAAAGCTTAAGCAACATGCCCAAGGCCATTATGCTACTAAACTACAGATCTGGGTTGCAACAAAATCATGTCTTTTCCTATACACATACTAGTCCTGCTGACAAGGCTTATCTTACTACCAATAACTAATATTTACTGAATGTTTTCTGAGCATTTGATATATATTGTGTTCCAGTACTCACAAAAACCCTGTAAGGTAGGCACTAATATTATTCTCATTTTACAGATGAAAAAGCTGAGAACTGAGACACTGAGAAGTTAAGTAACTCGCTCAGTCACACAGCTAATGAGTGGTTGGGATTTGATCCTAAGCAGTCAGAATCCAGGCCCATGGATTATATTGCCACATTGGACAATAGAAAAGGCATGGCCTGGGAATTGTTAAAAATAACCATTTATCAATAATATACCATCAACTAAAGATGTGAGACTTAGGACTCTAGGTTTGGTAGTGATGGAAGAGAGAAGGGATTAATCCTGGGAGACTTTCTGAAGAGGTAAGTTTTTGGCCAGATTGTGAGAGAACAGAAGGACATGGCGGGATGGGACAAGGCCCAAAGGCAGAGGATGGAGTACATCATACTTGGAGGAATATTGACAAGGTAAGAAACCATGGTTATAGAGGGAAGACAATTCTGAAAGGCATCTTGGCTTCATCAGAAGGGTACAAAGTGAACTAAAATACATTACTGCAGCATCTAGGAAGGAAATATTTTAGGACTACCAATTCACCTGAGGAAAAAAACATATTTTGCATCCATTCCATTGAGGTATAGCCACTTTCTACACTGCAAAGTTACTTTTCAGTACAGGCAATACTGGGAAAGATACCACTCAACTTGTCTTTCTAGAGACTCTTTTTCTCTCTTTTCCTAAAGGGGCTTAGATGACTCTGCATATGTTAAGAATGTGCCACGTTCTGTGTATGACTTGACAAAAGTGGACTCACCCTAAATGTTCAAAGCTGCAAAGCAATTTGTCAGAAACAGCACCAGGTGTCATTGTCTATGTTTGGGACCTGTGTTTTGACTGTTGAGGAGCACAGATTTCTAATTTCCCTAAGTCATTTTATTCCAGTTTGCCATCACTGTTCAATTTACACCTCAGGAAGGTGGTCTCTAATTTCATTTGAGTCCTCGTGGGACAATTATCTTTTCCCTACACCTGCAACATTTGCATCCCTTCACCTGGAATGTCCGGCTTCAAGAAGCTAGAGACTTGATTACCATAGTCATAAGTGGTTAAAGCAGAAAATCAACACTCTATATGGCAGAAGAAAGGATGGAAATATGATGCAATAAATACCCATGAAATAAAGATAGGGTGGGTAAGGCAAGTCAAACATGGAGGGAAGATACCTTGTTTAATGACAAGCCATTAACACTAGAATTCCACTTTTCCTCCAGTCTCACTCATGGTCCTTCCCCCATGCTAATTAATTCACCTGGTTTTCTCCTGCAGAACCTTATTTGGCTTGCCCTGAAACTGGCTTTTTCCCTTAAGAAAGCACATACAGACTTCTGGCCAGGGCAAAATTTGCCTTCATTTTATGATCTCCTTACCATAGTGTGAAGCTTCTGTCTTGACACCTTGCTTGCCTCCTTCTCTGGATCCTGTTCATTCCCCATTCCCTGATTGCCATTCTAAGTCACTGTTAAAATTTTCTTTACTTTTTTGGTAAGAACGATTTATAAAGTCCTGTGTTTCAATTATTTTGCCTTCATAGTCATAAGTTTTTGATTCTCTTTTTAAAGACCTCTTAAGTGGTCATTAATCTATCCATATTTTCTGCATTTTCTTCTCTTTAACCTTGTTCTGCTATTTTTCTAACCCAATTTTGATCATATTAAATAAGTAATTTTGAATTTAACTTTTTTCACTCAGAATTACAATGTAAGCATTTTGCCATAATGATGGTTTTAAAATATGTCCACAAATTCTTTGATACTATTCCATTCAAAGGATGTAGCCTAACCATCCATCCCTCTAGAGTATAGGCTATACTTACAGACTTGCCTCCAAGGTATAGAGTATGGCCCCCCAAAAAAGGCATATGACTTCTAGACTAGGTCATAAAAGGCATTGTGGCTTCCTCTTTGCTCATTCTTTTACATCACTTGCTCTGGAGAGAGTCAGCTGCCATGTGTTAAAGACACTAAAGTAGCGCAATGGAGAAGTCTACTGACAATAACCAGCACTAACTTACAACCTACAGCATGAGAGAAGATATTTGCAAATGATACATCCAATAAGAGGTTAATATCCAAAATATATAAAGAACTTACACAACTCAACATCAAAAAACCCCAAATAATCCAATTAAAAAATGGGAAGAAGACATGAATAGACATTTCTCCAAAGAAGACATCCAGATGGCCAACAGACACATAAAAAGATACTCAAAATCACTAATCTTCAGGGAAATGCAAATCAAAACCACAGTGAGATGTCACGTCACACCTGTCAAAAAAGCTAAAGTAGGGACGCCTGTGTGGCTCATTCGTTAAGCATCTGCCTTCGGCTCAGGTCGTGATCCTGGGGTCCTGGGATCAAGCCCCGCATCGGGCTCCCTGCTCTGTGGGAGGCCTGCTTCTCCCTCTCTCACTCCCCCTGCTTGTGTGCCCTCTCTCGCTGTCTCTCTCTGTCTGTCAGAATAAAGTCTTTTAAAAAAAAAAAAGAAGCTAAAATAAAAAACACAAGAAATAACAAGTGTTGGTAAGGATATGGAAAAAAAGGAACCCTTGGTGTACTACTGGTGGAAATGTAAATTAGTGCAGCCATTGCAGAAAACAGTATGGAGGTTTTTTAAAAGATTAAAAATAGAATTACCCCATGATCCAGCAATTCCACTACTGAGTATTTACCCAAAGAAAGCAAGAACACTATTTCAAAAAGATATATGCCCTTATATATTTTTTGCAGCATTAATTACAATAGCCAAGATATGGAAGCAACGTAAGTGTCCATCAATAGATGAATGGATAAAGAAGATGTGGCACGCATATATATACATATATATATACACACATATATATGCATATATATTATATACATGCACACACACAATGGAATATTACTCAGTCATAATTCAAGAATGAACTCTTGCCATTTGCTACAACATGCATGGATCTAGAGGGTATAATGCTAAGTAAAATAAGTCAGAGAAAGATAAATACCATATGATTTCACCTATATGTGAAATTTAAGAAATAAAACAAATGAGGAAAGAAAAAAAGAGACAAAAAACCAGACTCTTAACTATAGAGAACAAACTGGTGGTTGCGGGGGCAGGGGGTGAAATAGGTGAAGGGGAGTAAGAGTGTACTTATGACAAGCACTGAGTAATGTACAGAATTGTTGAATCACTATACTGTACACTTACAACTAATATAACACTGTGTGTTGATTATACTTGAATCAAATAAATAAATTAAAAAAAAAAAAGGCCAGCACTAACTTGCTAGGCATGCAAGTGAACTATCTTGGAAATGCATCCTCTAACACCTTTCAGGTCTTTAGATGACTGTAGCCCAGGCCAGTATATTGACTTCAACCTCAAGACAGACCCTAAGTCAGAAGCACCCAACTATACTGCTGCCAAGATTTCTGGCCCACAGAAACTGGATCCAACAATAAATGTGCACTGGTTAAGCCACTAAGTTTTGGAGCTTTTTGTTATTCAGCAGTAGATAATGAACACAGCTATGTTATCAATTTTTCACAAACACTATTTTAATAACTGTACCTTATATATGTTTTACATGTGCATGTAGGTATACATATCAATCTGGACAAGAAGTTATCTATTTTGACAGGCGTAAATAATGTCAACAACATGAAAAAGTTAAAGAAAGTCTCAGTTTTTTCCTTAATATCCTTTGTTTCTTCTTTAAATCAAAATACTGAAAAGGTACTTTCCAGCTATTATAAAATGCTGGCTTAGTCTCTTTCCTCTCATGCTACACTTAAAATGCAAAGAAAATTGCAGTCTTCATATCTGCAAGAAGGAAAAATTAAAACAAAACAAGAAATAATTTCTTAAAATATTTATTTTTTGTTATGATCAGAGAAATTATCTATTCTTTCTGTTCTAAGAGCTGAGGATATATGGCTTTCTGATAATTGCATTGTAATTTTGATTCACTTAATTTATCCTAAAGAATAAAAAGTAAAATCCATGTACATACATTACTTCTGGAATTGCTGCAGAAATATATCTGCCACACAAACTACTGGAATAAAACATTATTCATTCACACAATCATTAAGTATCTTTCAACACTCATTTATATGATAAGCATGGATACAGCTGTGAACATGGCAGACACGTTGCTGCTTACAACTCAGCATGATATGCAAACAAGTAAACAGATTTTTAAAAATACAGAGTGTTGAGTTTTGTAATGTGGACGGAGCAGGATTCTATGAAAACACACAGAGGATGAACCTTATTCAGGCATGGCAATAAGGTGAAATGACCTCCAAACTAAGGTAAATGTGTTGGTAAAATACCTTTCCAGGAAACAAACAAAACCTTGATTTGTAGTGTTTGCCAATTTTCATAGTATAAATACTCCCACCATGGCCAATTTTAAGGTACTAATGTGACATCACTGATCATGGAATTGGGAAGAGAGGTATAGAAGCAGTTCTCACAAACTGGTACAAGCCAGCTCCAGCAAACCACTGGAAATGCCTCATGAATTGTTTTATCTTCTCTTCCTTATCCCTCTACCAGAGGCTGTGTTTAGGCCTATACCATCTAGATTATTGCAATAAATCTCAAATGGCCAACCATGGCTGACTCCTGGCTCTTCTCCTAACATCCTGCCAGCTACACTCCCATCATGCCTGTTCTATGCATAAAATTTTGAGTGACTGTCTTAGTCTGTTTGGCTGGACATAACAAAATGGCATAGACAGGGTGGCTTATAAACAACAGAAATTTATTTTTCACAGTTCTAGAGGCTGAAAGTCTGAGATCAAAGTGCCAGCATAGTTGGGTTCTAATGAAGGCCCTGTCCCAATTTGCTGACTTCTCACTGTCTCCTCAAGTTGTGGAAAGGGGCAAGGGATCTCTCTCGGGTCTCTTTTATAAAGGAACCAACCCCATTCATGACAGTTCTGCCTTCATGACCTAATCACCTCCCATAGACTCCACCTCCTAATACCACCACTTTGAGCATTAAGTTTTAAACATATGAATTTTGGCAGGGACATAAACATTCAGACCATAGCATGCACCATTATATGTAAAATCAAAACTTCTCAGTATAGAATGTAAGACTCTTCATGATCAGGCCTTGTCTGCCTGTTGAACCTCAACTCCCACCACTTCCTCCCATGCCAGCTATGCACTAACCATCACTGACCTGTAAGTCCCAGAACACACCAAGTGTTCTCCCCAATTCCCTCAAGGACAAGAACATACACAAATATTCATTGAGTGGTAACTAAATGCCAGGGAAGGTGCTAGGCACTAGGAACACAAATATAAATAAGACACAATTCCTGAGCTCAGCAATAGTGGGCTGGGCAGACAGACATGTAAATTCCTTATTATGATGGTTTGAGATGAACACAGTACCTACAGGGATGAATACAACACATAATCAGAAACAGTAAATACTAGCCAAACCCTATAATAGAGTCTGGAATGTGGTAGGTGCTAAATAAGTATTTGTTAAATACATGAATTAGTGACATAATGTCTGATTAGGGTTACCATTTGGGTAATGTAGTACATACGAGAATTTTAAGTATTCAGAGAAGGGAGAGCTCACTGCTCATAGGAGAAAAGACCAAAAACATATTTTTATAAGATAATTTATTTTAAAACGAGTCCTGAAAGACATCTCTAAAGGCCTACAGAACCCCCAGGTCTTCAAAGATTTACAGATTTACGCAATGAGCTATGGTTTCCAATGATTTCCAATGTTGGCTGACCATGAGAATCACAGAAGGAACGTATAAAAGGAAATACATATTGGCTACTCAACCAGATCTGTTAAAGGTATTTCCCAGGCATTTTTATTTATAAAAATCTTCCCCAAGGTCTGATATACAGCCCTGATTTAGAACTGCACAGGACTTATGTCTGCAAGCAAAAGCAGCTCTGTGATTACTTACTGAGAGGAGAAGGGAAGAAAGACAGAGGGACATGGCAAAGCCAACATTTCGGTGACCTCCTTTCTCTAATGGCAGCTATTCGCAGATCCTCCCTGCAGCTAACTTGCTAAAGGCCTCTGCCCACTAATATTTTGGGTAAGGCCTGCTATCATTAAAGCTGCCTTAAACTGAAGTTGGTGTGGGACATTAATTTGGGTTCTCTGAATACACAAAACAGGTATTGTCCAGAGGTCCTTGAGAGGAAGGTATCGAGTATCTGTTCTTGTTATAATGCTACTGTTTAACAGGGTACAAAAAAAAGTGGAAAAATGGGGGGCTAGGGAGGGAGGAAGGAAGGAAGAATTAAATTACAACCCCTCCCAAAAAAAAGGCCACTGTCGAGATATTATGTACGACACTCCAATCTGATCTGGAGAAAAGCTATGAGTGTCCTTCAAAAGGGCTAAAATAAGACAGGTTTTTATCTTCCTCATTTTTATTCTGTTAAGACTCTTCAGGCCAAGGATTTCTTGTCTACCTTAGTTATTTGCAGTAATTGAAACAAAGGCCAAGGGATCGGAGATGACTATATAAAATTCTGGTACTTCATGGAAAAGTTACCCTTAATTTTCAATTTTATTCAAAATGCAAACCTTCAGTGTCTTTTCATAGTTCAAAGTATTACAAATTCACTGTGGAAAAAAAAAACTAAACACCACGAAGTATTTTTTAACAAATGAAAGCAAAGTCCCACCCACCTCCAAGAGAAACCTCTCTACTATCTATCTGGTGTTAGTCTTACTAACTTAAATATGCATGTAAATGAAATGTGCTTGCTCCATACATACCTTTTAAAAAAGTATTTAGATTGTGGTAGGATGCCCATGTCAATGTGTATAAATATAGCCTGCCCTTTTTTAAAAGTTTTTATTTGAATTCCACTTAGTTAACATACAGTGTAATGCCAGTTTCAGGTATACATTATAGTGATTCAACACTTCCATACAACTGTTTTTTAATCTTTATTTTTAAATAATAATTGTATATGTTTAAGGTGCACAATGTGATGGCTTGATACACATATACATAGTGAAATGATTACTACAGTCAAGCTAATTAACATATAATCTCCCCACACTGTTACCCTTTCTGTGTGGGTATGAGAGCACCTGAAACCTCTCTTAGCCAATCTCTAGTCTTCAATATAGTATTATCAGTTGTAGTCATCATCACCATACATCAGATCTCTAGACTTATTCATCCTATATAACTGCAACTTTGTAGCCTTTAACCAACAACTCTCCATTTCCTCCATTTCCCCACCCCTGGTGACCACCATTCTACTTTCTAGTTCTATTTCACTTTTTTTAGATTCCACATATCAGTGAGATCATGCGGTATTTTTCTATCTGTATCTGGTTTATTTCACTTAGCATGACTTCCTGCCGGCTCATCCATGTTGTCATAAATGGCAGGATCTCCTTTTTAAAGGCTAAATAATAATCCATTGTATGTATATACCACAATTTCTTTATGCACTCATCCATTGTTCGATATTTAGTCTGTCCTTTAAAAATAAATACCTATTTTTTTTCTACTGTATGGATGGACTTTTGGTTCATGCTAGTTTTGCCATTATATACAACACTGAAGTAAAACACCCTTCAGATACTTATATTATTATTTCTTTAGGCTAATTACCTAGAAGTGAATTCTTGGATCAAAAATAGTAAACACATTTTAATCCCAACTTTGTTTTCCAGAAAGTTTAGTCAATTTAGACTGCAGAGGTCAGTCAATTTAAACAGCGCAGGAGACTGCTTATTTCCCCAAATCTTCATCCACTCTGGCTATTAGCAATCTTTTTCATCCTTGACAGTATGGTAGCATATTGTCATTTTAATTTGTACTTCTCTAATAATTGTAAAATTATATACCTTCTCTTTTTTTATTATTATGTTAGTCACCATACAGTATATTAGTTTTTGATGTAGTGTTCCATGATTCATTGTTTGCATATAACACCCAGTGCTGCATGAAGGACGTGCCCTCCTTAATACCCACCACTGGGCTAACCCATCCCACCACCCCCCTCCCCTCTAAAACCCTCAGTTTGTTTCCCGGAGTCCATAGTCTTTCATGATTCATCTCCCCCTCTGATTCCCCCCTTCCTTTTTCCCTTTCTTCTCCTAATGTCCTCCATGCATCTTCTCTTGTTTACTGGACTTTATATGAATTTCCTCTTTTGAAAATTGCCTATTTAAATCTTCTGTCCATTTTTCTACTTAAGTGTTTATCTGTTTTATTAATTTGTAAAAAAATAACTTTACATAATAAGGATATGTTCCTACCCTGTGGCATCTTTATTTATTGTGTTTTTAAAATTTGTTTTAGTATTGTCATGCCAATGATGATTTCTATGTGGTCAGACTGATCCAGTTTTTCTTTAATGTGATAAAAACTTAAGGCCAAGCTAAGAAAATCCTTCACCTTCTCTGAAAATTCAAAATGATTTTTCTACTTTTCCTTTAATAATTGTATGATATTATTTTTCACATTTAAATATTTAATCCTTCTGAAACTTACTTTTGTTAATGGTATGAGGAAGAAACCAACTTTTTCTTCCCAAATAAATATTCAAATGTACCAACATTATTTTATGAATTATCCTTTTAGTTTCAGATAGTTTCATATGTTTAGCGACATTCATCTTATAGGTAAGTATTCAACATTCAACATCAATGGATTTAGTCTCAGATATTGCTTTTTCCCCCCCTAGTTTTAGGCTTACATCCTCTGGGTTGTGGGAAGCCAGGAGTAAATTTAGTAGATCTAAATGAATTCCATGGAGTTCCACAGAATTCCACAGGTAAATGGTCTTATTATATAATCCATTTGTACCAGGTAATGCTCAGGAGAAAGAACATTTACATAGTCTATTCAATTGCTTTTCAAACTACTCTGAAAATATACCAGACACATAATACCGAGTAATGTAAAAGAAATTACACTGATACTGGATGCAATTGCAATGTTGAACTAGCTGAAAATCAGAGATTCTATCTTTAAGGGGGAAAAAACTAATATTTTCCTTTACTTACTTTTCTAGAGAAGGCTTTCCATTCTCCAGTATAAGGCATTTTAAAGCAAGAGTTGATCAGAACAAGTGTCAAAGGCCAAATGATACTACAAGATTCTATAAGTACCTATCATGTAGTCAGTGGTCAAGTAAGGGTATTTTAGAAAATGGTTCCTGAAAATATACAAAAATGAAAATAATCACAGTACTAATTTTTGAATACCATGAAATATTCATATACGTGAGATATTTATTTATTCCATTGCCTAAACACCAATCTTTTTTTTTTTTTTTTTTTTTTAGAGAAGGGGAGAGGAATAAAGGGAAAGGGAGAGAGAGCCTTAAGCAGCCTCCATGCCCAGCGCAGAGCCCAACACAGGGCTCAATCTCACAACCCTGAGATCACTAACTAAGCTGAAATCAAGAATCGGACACTTAACCAACTGAGCCACCCAAGCACCTCTAGATACCAATCTTTTTGCCATCAATTTATGAACTCAGGCCTACACAGAAAATCTTTCCATGACAAATCATTAATGGGCTTCAGAGAGGTGTTCCACTAGCTCCTGAATCATATCAAATTTTTTTACATCTACTAATACAAGTAGATTAATTTGGTCTCTAAGAACAATGGGCCATAGATCTTTGGGGTTCCATGGAATATTAGATTTGATCCATTAGATTTGAGTCTTCCCAAATCTAAATACTTTCATATGTCTCATACATATAGATACTACTATTTTTCCAGATATATGTAGATGCTGTTTCCTTAATTAATAAAAAATACATATTCATTTCAAAGTAACCGTGAAATTGTGGTAGTTTTGGAGATTAAGCATTTTTTAATTAATAGATTAAGATTTTTTTTAATGTTGAAAGTGTTAGTAAATTTTACTTAAAAATTAGTTTCACTCATTGTGATTTGATTTGCATTTCCCTGATGGTAAGTGATGATGAGCATTTTTCATGTGTCTGTTGGCCATCTGGATGTCTTTGAAGAAATGTCTGTTCAAACTAATGATGTAATGTATGGTGATTAACATAACATAATAAAAAAAAAGAAATGTCTGTTCATGTCTTCTGCCCATTTTTAATTGGATTATTTGGGTTATTTTGTGTTGAGTTGTATAAGTTCTTTATTTTGGATACTAACCCTTTATCAGATATGTCATTTGAAAATATCTTCTCCCATTCAGTAGGTTGTCTTTTAGTTTTGTTCATTGTTTCCCTTGCTGTGCAGAAGCTTTTTATTTTGATGTAGTCCCAATAGTTTATTTTTAATTTTGTTTCCCTTGCCTCAGGAGACATATCTTCATTCATATGTGGAATTTAAGAAACAAAACAAATGAACAAAGGGAAAAAAAGAGAAAAACTAAAAAAACAGACTCTTAACTATAAAAAACAAACTGATGGTTACCAGAGGAGAGGTGCATGGGGGGATGGGTGAAATAGGTGATGGGCATTAAAAGTACACTTATCTTGATGAGCACTGTAATATATAGAACTTTTGAATCACTGTATTATATACCTGAAAGTAATATAGCACTGTATGTTAACTACACTGGAATTAAAATTTTAAAAAAAGAGTTTCACCAAAGTCTGATACACACTATTTCAGTCCACCATTTGTGTTTTCTATCGCTATATGACAAATTATCTAAAATTTAGCTGTCTAAAACAGTAACTTTTTTTTCATGCCTCCGAATTTTGTGGGTCAGAAATTCAACCCAGGGTTCACCTGGGTGAATCTTCTGCCACATTTGGTGTCAACTTAGGTCACATGGTGATATTCAGTGGCAAATGTGCTAGTCTAGAGAGTCCAAGGTACCTTCACTCATGTATATGGCATCTTGGCAGGGATGCCCTGAAGGCTGGGTTTAGTTGGAACTGTCAACCAGAGTGCCCACATGCAACCTTTCTAGCCTGGTGGTCACATGGTGGGTAGACTTCATACCTGGTGGCTCAGAGCTCCCAAGGAGAGTGCTCCAAAAGGCAGAAATTAGAAATTGCCAGGCTCCTAAAGCCTCGGACTGAAACTGGCACAATGTCATCACCACCATATTCTATTTGTCTATCAGTCATAGAAACTGCCCAGATTCAAGATTCACAGACCCCAACTCTTTATTGGAAAAGTTTCGAAGAATTTAGAGACAACTTTAATCTACCCACATGCACTAACTTCTGGATAAGAGCTGTCATGTCTCTTCATTTCAATAAGATGCTAAACTTATTAAATAATACCTTACCCACCCCATTCCTATCTTATCCACTTCCTCCCCAAGTTTAGGCCAGCCATTCTGAAACAATAAAGTCTTAATCAGGAAAGCCAAGACCTACCCACTACTGATGGTCATACTCATTTGCAGAGGACCAAACTTCCTGATTAAAAACTAGACTATAAAGCTATGGTGATCAAAACAGTATGGTAGGGACATAAAAACAGACACATAAATCAGTGGAACAGAAAAGAGAGCCCAGAAATAAACCCATGTGTATACTGTTGACTGATTTTTGACAAGTGCACCAAGAATATACAATAGGAAAAGAGTCTCTTCAATAAATGGTACTGGGAAAACTGGATATTTACATGCAAAAGAATGAAATGGAACACCTATCTTACACCACTCACAAAAATTAATCCAAAATGGATTGAAAACTTAATGTAAGACTGAATAGACATTTTTCCAAAGAAGACATACAGATGGCCAAGGGACACATGAAGAGATGATCAACCCCACTAATCATCAGGGAAATACAAACCAAAACCACAATAAGATATCACCTTACACTTGTCAGAATGACTAGTATCAAAGACACAAGAAATAATAAGTGTTGGTGAGGATGTGGAGAAAAAGGAACCCTCATGCACTGTTGGTGGGAATGTAAATTGGTGCAGCCATTGTGGAAAACAGTATGAAGTTTCTTTTAAAAATTAAAAATAGAAATACCATATGATCTATTAATTCCACTACTGGGTATTTACCCAAAGAAAATAAAAACTCTAATTCAAAAAGATACATGCACCCCTAGGTTTATTATAGCACTATTTCCAATAGCCAAGATATGGAAGCAATTCAAATGTGCGTTGATAAGACAAATGGATAAAAAGATGTGGTAAATATATACAAAGGAATATTATTCAGCTATAAAAAAGAATGAGATCTTGCCATTTGCAATGACATGTCTGGAGCTAGGGAGTATTAAGCTAAGTGAAATAAGTCAATCAGAGAAAGATAAATACCATATAATTTCATTCATTATGTGGAGTTTAAGAAACAAAACACATGAACTAACAAAGAAAAATAGTGACAAACAAAAATACACACTCTTAAATACAGAGAACAAACTGGTGGTTGCCAGAGGGGAGGTGGGTGGTGGGAGGTGGGGAATAGATAAAGGGGATCAAAAGTATACTTGTCTTGATGAGCAATGAGCAATGTATAGAATTGTTGAATCATTATATTGTACATCTGAAACTAATATAACACTGTATATTAATTATACTTCAACTAAAAAAAAGAAAAGGAAAAGTGGGCTCTCTATATGCCTCTATCTTAAATGTTGATTTTTTCTAAGAGTCCTATCCTTGAACATTGAGGAGACAGTTGTTATTCTTTATGGCTGAACTTTCTCTCCTATCATTTAAACATAGCCTGTTTTCCAGTATGCATTCTGAAAATGCCAGTGGCTTGCTTCCCCAAGTTATCTGGAAACCAAGCCATGGTCACATAATCTAGGCTCTGCTAATCATGATTTAAATTGGAAGTTGTGCTGGATATTCCCATTTACCCCTCTGGATCCATTTTCTACCCTTTTCCACACTGCCTGTAACCAAGAAGCTGACCTCTAGACAGCACATCTCCTGGGCTTCTTTTACCAGATGCCTTCCCATTGTGTTTGGCCAATGGGAAACACTAGCAGCAGATCAGAGAACCAGGAGAGAATGAGGCTGATGTACTTACTCCCCTTGCTTCTTCCTTGCGAGGATGCAATTTGGCAATGGCTGTATCCCTTTAGGTAAGGCCACAGCCTCTCTCCTATGGTACTGGATCTTGCTGGGTTCTTGTAATTGCTCCTTCCCTTGCCCCTTCAGACCTAGGGGTGGTAAATTCTTCCCTCTGTAGCTAACTTCTGTGTGATCCATCATCCTCTCTTGTTCCTTTGAAAGCAGTCTCTTACTTAAATTCACTTTGGTGACCCATTTGAGTGTGCCATCTATTTCTTGTCAGAACCCTGCCTAATACAGAAACTATTAACAGACAGAAGCAGGAACCTTGCTAAATCCATGCTGATAAAAAAAAAAAAAGTAATAAGAATAAAAAAAATAAATAAAACCAAAAAAAAAAAGTAGCACAGGGTTGGTGAAGTCTATAGTACTACCAGCAATGGGATCTGCAGTAGACCAGCATTTGTCATGATTTGGAACACTTACCCTGGCTGCATAACCTCCATGCTTGGGTCTCCTGCCTTCCTGGAGATCTACTTAAATCAACCAGGGTTCAATCTCAAATTCTATTACTTGGAACTAAAGCCCTGACTGATACAGCCCTCTTGTTTTCTCTTCTCAGGTCATAGTTTTATTTATATCCCCCTTCTCTCCCTCCATTGAATGTAACTGAAATCCATGCACTGGTAGTTACCAAATCATCTTCTCTACTCTAAGTTTCTTGTTAGCTCAGTTACTTACTAGACATCACCATATCACCATTTAAGTGTCATATGAGCTCCTTAAATCCAATATTTTAAAACCTGTCTTTTCATCTCCCATCCTAATCTCCCTTCCTCTTTAGCTCCTTAACCTGGTACTCTGCTTCATCTGGGTAGATGATACTACTGTCCAGTTATTTATCCAAATGAGAAACCTGCTAATTTTCCAAGACTCTTCTATTTCCTTCCTTCCATTCAGACCCACCACCACATGCTTGCAGTCAGATCCTACTATTTCCACTTCCTCCTATTACACTCACTTCTGTTAATTGCTAAGGTTGTAGTCCTCATCATTTCTCACCGTTAGAAATGACCCCTGTCCACTTATACTCATTCCTTTACTCTTCTACATGAAATAAACATGCTAAAACTCAAATCTAAAACCCAGTGCCTTCATTAATGTCTTAAACAAGGCCCTCCATGACCTGGCCCCACTCACCTCTCCAGTATTATTTTCTAGAATCATCGCCCTAGGTTCCAGCCAGCTCACAAAATGTTCAAGTAATTTTCCTCACCTCCATGCTACATATCATATGGAGATACCTGGTGTTTCTTCAGTCTCAAATATATATTGCCAAGTTACACAGCACCAGTTTATCCTTTAAGACTCATATGTTATCTTCTTCTGACCACTCTACCTTATAGATAGCCTGTGTCTGTGCACCCCAGGATGCCTCTACCCTAGCATTTATCACACCACGCCTTAATTTTTGGTTTACTCATCTATCATCCCCTCTAGACTGTGAACTTATTAGAAGAAGGCACAATGCCTACCCAGTATACACTTGATAAATTTTTATTGCATAGATTACATTTCTCAGCCTAAATTAAATTATAAAAATGGAAGATGCCTACATTGCATACTGTCAAAAAAGAGCCAACCTATAAATTCTGCCTTTAAGCAGGGGCACAGAGAAAGGAGCAGAAGCAAGGTGGACCTACAGAACACTGAATCAAACAAAGTAGTAGTTCTTATGGGGAAATCTGAAGCCCTGACACACTGTAGGAAAGATCATTTTGGAGTAGGAAAAACTTCTTGGAATCACTTGAAGCAACATCATTTACACAGTCATTTGTGTGAGGCTAGCCCTGTCCTATGGATAAATTTTTTTTTTAAAGATTTTATTTATTTGACAGAGAAAGACACAGCGAGAGAGGGGAACACAAGCAGGGGGAGTGGGAGAGGGAGAAGCAGGCTCCCAAGGAGCAGGGAGCCCAATGCGGGACTCGATCCCAGGACCCTGGAATCATGACCTGAGCCGAAGGCAGACGCTTCACGACTGAGCCACCCAGGCACCCCTGTCCTATGGATAAATTTGATTTAGTACTCCAAGGTTCATTTGTATAAGACTGCTCCTCCGCATCCAAACTGAAGGGTCGAGCATCATCTGTGTCATCTTGAAAAGAAAGGACAATGATATATTCTCACTGTGGGTGTTTCACTAACTTAGAGCCCTTGTGAGAAATGCAGCATGCCTGTGTTTTTGCTGGTGTCAAATGGATGATTTCCAGTGACTAATGGTGATGCCAACTGGCTCCCAAAGATTTCATATTTTGTGAAAATAATCAGAGGCATAAGGTCCAAAAGACACCATAAGGATATTTCACCAAAAATACATTTTTCCAAGATACTGAGCAATTTTAAATAGAGTAGGGTTTTTTTTTTTTTTGCTTTGTTTTGTTTTTTGCAAATGTCCCAACTGGATTCAAGCCAAAAATTATTTATTCATTTATCTACCCAGCTACTCAACAAACAATTAGTAAGCAGTTCTTATATGCCTTGATGGCACAGTGCTAACTGCAGAAATAAACAGATGAATAAAATGCATTCCCTGCTGTTAATGAATTAATAGTTCAGATGGACAAGATATATAAACAGTAACACTATATAATAAATACAACAGTGACACAGTCAAAGCATTGTGGGGAATTGTTGGGTTAATTGTATTCATATACAAAATACCAGCTGCTCCTATCTGGGTGTATATTATACCTCCTCATCCCATTGACTAATGACAGGATTTCTTCTGGCCAATGAAATATGCACAGAATTGACATATTCCTTTTATGAGCTAAGAGCCATGGCTTAGTTTCACTATATGTTCTTTAACCTATGCCAGCTGACCAGCAGTATTCCAGATAAAGAATACTCTGCCAACCTGGGCCCCAGAGTGAAGGGGAGGCCGAGGCACAGCTGACTTGAGAAGGATATGTAAAGTAAATGAGAAATAAACTTAAGTCACTGAGGTTTGGAAGCCATTTGTTACTGCAGTATAACCTGGCCTATCTTGATTGAAACAACTGTTAAAAATAAATTGGAACACTACATCGAAAACTAATGATGTAATGTATGGTGATTAACATAACATAATAAAAAAAAAACTTATTAACAGTGAAAAAAAATTAATTAATTAATTTGGGGTGGGTATAAGTAGAATGTATAGAGGAAGTGACATATTTAGTTAAACCTTGAAGGCTATAGGAATAGGTAAAGGAAAGGATTTTCAGGGAAGAGGTATTGCTGTGAGCAAAGACCTGGTGGTATGAAAGTATATAGGATATCCTAGGTAAGCAAGTTACCTACCACACTGGACTGTAAAAGGTATCCTAGAGTCACATATTAAAGACCCATTGGCCATGCCAAGGAGTATAAATTTTACCCTGCTGCTTTTTAAAAGCCATGAAAATGTTTTAAAGATTCTAAGTATAAAGCCTTGGTTATCTTTTTATGCTTTTATCTGTAATGCTGTAGGCAAGGACTAGCATGGACAGATATAACTCTGTGGAGTCCTGGGACTAGAGGTGTGACAAGGGGGAGAGCAAGAGAGGAGGCCAACGTTGATTATGCTTGAATGATTTAGTCTGCAGCCAAAATCAGGTTGAAGTCAACTGAATGTTACAAAGGAAACATCTAAAGGGTTTTTTGTTCCCTCAAAATTAGAACCCCTTAAACTGAAAAGGGGATAAATGACATTCTATACCCATAGAATGATGGAGGTGGAAATGGAGCCCAAAAAGACTTGTAGGACACCTGACTCAGGTCAAAAGAGAACAAAAGTTGAGGATAACAATATTAAGTGGCCAGTGTTACACCATTTCCAGAGAAAAGAGCTCCAGGGTACACAGTGAGCTTTCAAAACACTCCAGACTTAGCTATGAATGCAGAGCAGAGGAAGAAAATAAAAACAGGGCAGGATGGGAAGAGAGCAAAGTGGTTGACAGGCACAGTAAAAAGAAGCTTGTTCTGCATGCCAGGCCTTAGCCTTGGTAACAGTTCTTTCTTTTCTTGTTCTATTTTATTTCTTAAAAAAACCAATCTGAGTCTTTAAAACTGTCTACTTCTCACCAAGTTTTGCCCACTGAATTGAGACAGCTTGTTGGTTTTTCTTGGCATTTCAGATAGTAATTATATATGAAAAGCTGAAATTTTCTTAAAATGTCTACCCATACTACTTAGAAGCCAATATCTTGGTGAGAAAAAGATATTACAAGCAATCTTAGAAGGCACACTTTATAGGTTTCCTGTGTAAATAGCAAGAGAGGACTTCAACATGGCTGCCCAGAGTCAACACAAACTATAACGAAGATCGGCCACAGGCTAATTACCATTTTTACTAGAGAATTCTTTCCTCTTTGGAACAATGCTCCTCATGTATCAACTTTGCCAGCAGTCTTTCCATATTTTTTTTTGCACTGTTTTTTTTAATTTTATTTTTATTATGTTATGTTAATCTCCATACATTACATCATTAGTTTTTGATGTAGTATTCCATGACTCATTGTTTGCGTATAACACCCAGTGCTCCATGCAGTACGTGCCCTCTTTAATACCCATCACCGGGCTAACCCATCCCCCCATACCCCTCCCCTCTAGAACCCTCAGTTTGCTTCTCAGAGTCCATATTCCATATTCTTTTAAATATGTCACTGGCTGTGTCTTGGCCAAAGCAAAATAATTATGTGTCCTCCTGTGAGTCCCCAACACTGCCAACTGACATTTAAGAGAGGGTTTTACAAGGATCACAACAGTTTTAGAGGTTTAACACTGGGGTGAGTAGCTATTCAGCATGAGGTCTTCAGAGTCAAGGCATTCTCTGAAAAAACACAGGATACTACAAGACTGAAAAACTTTACCCTATTCTCTCCCTATCTAATTTTTATTCATTTTTCAAGGCCCAGGACAACTCCAACCCATCTCTGAGAAGGCTTTTCTGGCATAAACAACTTACGATTATTATTCCCTCCCAACAGTGCTTATTTATACATTTTTTTCTGGTAGTTACATCATCTTTTCTATGATTCAACATAGAATCATAACTCTGTAATGATAGCTAACCTAGATGTGAAAGTCTTCTCTCACAAATGTATTAACAATTATTTTGTGTTCCTTTATATCTCATTCTCTCTCTTTCTCTCTCAGTAGAGAGTACAGAGAAATGTATATATGATAGATATACAGACAGATAGATCTTTGTAGACATATATGATATATAGATAAATGTAATATATTTCTCTATCTCTATGTATCTCTATGTCTCTCTATATAGAGAGGGGCACAAGAGATAAAAACAAAGGCTACAGAATATGTTTAAAGCATTCAAGAACCTTAAGTAACTTGATAACTTGACATTCATGGTCAACTTGAAACTTCGTAAATTTGTAATCATATTTAGTGACTTTATTTTTTTAATTTAAATTCAATTAGCCAACATATACTACATCATTAGTTTCAGATGTAGAGTTCAATGATTCATCAGTTGCATACAACACCCAGAGCTCATCACATCATGTGCGCTCCTTAATGCCCATCACCCAATTACCCCACCCCCCACCCACCTCCCCTCCAGCAACCCTCAGTTTGCTTCCTATAGTTAAGAGTCCATCCTGGTTTTTCTCCCTCTCTGATGACTTTCCATTCAGTTTTCCCTCCCTTCCCCTATGATTCTCTGCTCTGTTTCTTATATTCCACATATGAGTAAAACCATATGATAATTGTTTTTCTCTGATTGACTTATTTCACTCAGCATAGTACCCTCCAGTTCCATCCACATTGACATAAATGGTAAGTATTCATCCTTTCTGATGGCTCAGTAATATTTCATTGTATATATATACCACATCTTCTTTATCCACTCCTCTGTTAAGGGACATCTCAGCTCTTTCCACAGTTTGGCTACTGTGGACAATGCTGCTGTAAACATTGGGGTGCAGGTGCCCCTTCAGATCACTACATTTGTATCTTTGGATAAATACCTTGAGTGCAATTGCTGGGTGGTAGAGTAGCTCTATTTTTAACAGTATTGAGGAACCTCCATACTGTTTTCCAGAGTAGCTGCACCAGCTTACATTCCCGCCAACAAGGTAAGAGGATTCCCCTTTCTCTGCATCCTCGCCAACATCTGTCATTTCCTGACTTGTTCATTTTAGCCATTCTGACTGGTGTGAGGTGGTATCTCAGTTTGACTTGTATTTCCCTGATGCCAAGTGATGTGGAGCATTTTTTTTTTTAGATTTTTTTTATTTATTTGAGAGAGAGAATGAGAGAGAGAGAGAGAGAGATAGCATGAGAAGGGGGAGGGTCAGAGGGAGAAGCAGACTCCTCGCCGAGCAGGGAGCCCGATGTGGGACTCGATCCCGGGACTCCAGGATCATGACCTGAGCCAAAGGCAGTCACTTAACAGACTGAGCCACCCAGGTACCCCAATGTGGAGCATTTTTTCATGTGTCTGTTGGCCATTTGTATGTCTTCTTTGGAGAAATGTTCTGTTTATGTCTTCTGCCCATTTATTGATTGGATTATTTGGCTTTTGGGTGTTGAGTTTGAGAAGTTCGTTATAGACACCCTACTTAAGGGTCTATCCAACAAGAAGATCTAACAATTATACATATCTATGCTCCTAACTTGGGAGCAGCCAATTATATAAACCAATTAATAACAAAATTTAAAAATCACATTGATAATAATACAATAATAGTAGGGGATCTCAACACCCCACTCACAGCAATGGATAGATTATCTAAGCAGAAGATCAACAAGGAAACAAGGGCTTTGAATGACACACTGGACCAGATGGACTTCACAGATACATACAGAGCATTCCACCCTAAAGCAAGAGAATACACATTCTTCTCGAGTGCACATAGAACATTCCCTGTAATAATCACATACTGGGTCACAAATCAGGTCTTAACAGGTACCAAAAGGTTGGGATTATTCCCTGCATATTTTCAGACCACGATGCCTTGAAACTTGAATTCAATCACAAGAGAAAATTTGGAAGGAACTATTTAGTGACTTTAAGAGGATTAGTCCATAGTTTGAAAATAAATTAGTCCTTTATGTCATTACACTGATCTAGTTTAAATTAATTTATTTAGAAATTTCAAATAACATTAATGGAGAACATGAGATTTTTATGCTTGTTAAAAAGGGAAATGGGTTGGAAAAAATGATTGAGAAATACTACTCCATGTTATTTACCTGAATTTGTATTCCTAGTAATAGGACAAGAGGAATATGCCACTTGTGTCCCTTCAGCTTGATTAAAACATGGGCCCCTGAGGTGCCTGCCAATGGACTCAAAAGGCATTGTCCCAATGAGAACATGCCACCTGCCACTTTTCGATCAACAGCACTTCCGCTAGAACCAACCGAGTGCTCAAATCTCCCCAAGGGATTTTCCATTTTTTTGACTCAGCATGGAAGCAGGCAGACTAGTTCTGGTGTCTCATCCATTTTAGAAGCTTCTTATAACAGCAATAGCAGAGGCTTTGTAGTCAGTATAATTACTCACTCTCAGTATTATACAGCTGCTCTAAGCACATTTCCCTCTTCTACTCAAAAAACAGAACGATTGTCTGACTTAGTGCCTATTTTGCCTTCTGTCTCTGCTACCCTATTAGGAGGCAGTTGTCTCCCTTCATATGTGCTTTTACATGCTTCCTTTGAGTAAATACAGTTGTAACTCTTTTTGGAACAAGCTTGCCTGAGATGGATCTACCATCATGTCATACAGAGCCTTTCCACTGATATTCCAATGGAAGGAAAGGAGGGATTTACATGGTCTAAAGATATGTTCAAATTTCTACTGGTCTTTGAATTTGGCCAAATGAAAACCACAGAAGGCAACTGCTTATTTTTTAAGGATGAATGACTCCAGTCATATCTAGTGTTTTGGAATATTTTTTACATGAGTTGATTTCATTGAAGACATTTGCTCTGATGTTTTCCTTTTTATTATTATTCGTGGCCTTGTAAGAAAAATATAATCCATGTTAGGGAGGTGATTCATACACATTTGCTAAAGGTCTGAATAGTTATGGAGACCTCTGAGGATGGTTCAAGTTTCCAACTGAGTTCCACAAGTTGTGAGAAACAGAAAGTCATACAGGGAACCTTGAGAACTGGCGTTTGTTGTAAAGATACACAGGCACTGGGATTAGAAAGACTTTGGAATCCAAGGGAAATCTGGGGATTGACTATTACCTCCTTTCTCACAGGCCACATGGTCTCTTGCTTATGGCTTCTCTGTAGCTCTATGAATATCTGCTTACTCAAAATATGGCCTACTATGAAGCTTCCTGGTTGCTGATTCTAAATTATGAGGCCTCTCTCTATATATACTTTCAGTCTCAGTTCTTGATGCTATTTGTCTCATTTTCTCAGTTCAGATTTCCAGGAGAGGTAATTGGATTCACCAACAAAAGATTTTAAAGACAAGTTACGGATCAGGTACACATTCCATGGTCCCAATAACTAAGGTCAAGGAGGTGAGGTCATCTGACCTGTGTAAGATTATCCCTTCTGTAGGGTAATTAGTGGGTAGTTTCTCTTAAAAGCAGCTTCACAGGGGCGCCTGGGTGGCTCAGGTCATTAAGTGACTGCCTTCAGCTCAGGTCATGATCCCAGGATCCTGGGATCGAGTCCTGCATCAGGCTCCCTACTCGACAGTGGGCCTGCTTCTCCCTCTCCCTCTCCCTCTGCCGCTCCCACTGCTTGTGCTCTTCTGCTCTCTCTCTACCAAATAAATAAATAAAATCTTTAGGAAAAAAAAGCAGCTTCACATAATACAGTTTAGAGAAAAATGGCAGAGTGGGCAGCTCCAAGCTCATGCACAGAAATATCAAAAAACAAGCAGAAATTATGGAAACCAACTGTCTCAGAACTTTGGAACACAGTAAACGGTTTACAGCAATCAAGCAGACACTGAATAAAGAAAAAGGCAACTTCAAAACAGTAGGAAAGTTTCAGGAGGTTTTACTCGTCCTTTTCCCAACCCCTCTCTGTCATGGCAGGAGTCTTAGTCCATATTCACTCTGGGATTCTGGTCCCTGGTCTCAGAATAAACAAAGCAGACCTTACTTGCAAAGTATTATGTATGTATGTTCTAACCAGTCCGGGGATTATCTGAGGGATTTCCCTGAGGTATTTAGGTATTTATAAAAGTATTTATCAGATTCAAGCCAGAAAAGCAGGAGGCATTGCTCAAAAATACTACAAGCCCAGCTAACAACCCATTGACACCTGAAACAAAAGATTAATGTTGAAACTTATAGTAGACTCCTTAAGGCCCAGAAACAAGTTGAGGAGAATTTCTTTGGGAAATTAGGACATTCAATAATACCTGTGTATATGGGGGAATTTAGAAAGCTGTGCACATGCCTAGAGCAAGATGCATGCTCAGAAAATAACTGAGAAGACGCTGAGCTTTCATCTTGGGCTGATCCCTAGGCTCAGTGCAAGCCAGGTCCAGTATGTAAAGAGAACTGCAAAATAAAGCCAACATACAAAAGTTGAGAGAAGTGTTTTTCAGTTGTATTTTTTTGGTTTAGTTCTATTGTGGTTTTGCTTATTTGCTTATTTATTTGTTTTTAGCTCCTGGCATTCAAGAAATATCTGTCAATACTCTAGCTGAACTCAAGCTAAGTAAGAGAGATTTCAGAGAGCATACACACCAAGGAAAACAATCTTCACAAGAGTAATTTGGGGAAGTCACTAAACAAATGGACTACTACAGCCTTGAACAATTAAAAAAATCCAGCAAATGCTGGAGAAAGAAGAGCATCTGATTTCCAGAGTTGCATCATTATAATATTCAAATGTCCAGTTCTGTACACACACACACAAAATCACAAGGCATAGAAAGAAACAGCAATCTACAGCCCATTCAAAGGAGCAAAATAAATTTTTAGAAATCATCCCTGAAGAAACAAAGGCATCATACTTACTAGAAAAATAGTTAAAAACAACTGTCTTAAATATGCTTGAAGAGCTGAAGGAAATCATAGGAAAATAACTAAGTAAATCAGGAAAACTATGTATGAACAAAGCGAGAATATCAATAAAGAGAACCAAACTGAAATTCTGAAGCTGAAAAGTACAATAAATAAAATGAAATAAAATGAAATATTCACTAAATGGGTTAAATAGCAAATTTAAAGGGTTAGAAGAAAGAGGGAGCAAATTTGAAGACAGGGCAATTGAAAGTGAGTCAGGAAAAGAAAAAAGAGTGAGGAAAAGTGAACGAAGCACAATGACCTATGAATACCAGCAAGCAGACCAAACAGTGCATTACAGGCATTAAAGAAGGAAAAGAGAAAAAGGGGCAGAAAGAGGTGGGTGGGGGGATGGGTGAAATAGGTGATGGGGATTAAGGCAGGCACTTGTCGTGATGAGCACTGGGTGATCTAGAGAATTGTTGAATCACTCTACTGTACACCTGAAACTAATATAACACTGTAAGTTAACTATACTGGAATTAAAACAGAAATAATGGCCAAATACTTGCCAGATTTGATGAAAACATGAATCTATACATATAAGAAACTCTGCAAACTTCAAATAAGATAAACTCAAACACACCAAACACTGAGACACGTAATAATTAAACTGTGGGAAACCAAAGACAGAGATCTCAAGGGATCCTCAATAAGATTAACAGCTAATTTCTCATCAGAACTATGGAGACCAGAAGGCAGTAAAATAACATATTTAAAATACTTGAAGAAAAAAAAACTGTCAACCACCAATTCTTTATCTGATAAAACTGTCGTTTGAAAATAGGGGAGAAATTAAGATATTTCCAGATAAACAAAAGCTGAGGGAGTTCATCAAAACTAGACCAGCCTATAAGAAATGTCAAAGGGAGGGACGCCAGGGTGGCTCAGATGGTTAAGCATCTGCCTTCTGCTCAGGTCATGATCCCAAGGTCCTGCAATCGAGTCCCGCATCAGCCTCCTTGCTCAGCAGGGAACCTGCTTCTCCCTTTGCCTGCCGCTCTGCCTGCTTGTAAGTGCATTCTCTCTCTCTCTCCCTCTCTGACAAATAAATAAAATCTTAAAAAAAAGAAATGTCAAAGGGAGTCCATGTGAAATAAAAGGACACTAGACAGTAACTCAAACCTACATAAAGAAATAAAAATCTACAGTAAATAAATATATGGAGAAATACAAAAGCCATTATTGTATTTTTGTTTGTAACTCCACATGTTATTTCCTACAAAATTTAAAAGACATACATAAAAATAATTATAATCTATGTTATTGGGCACACAATGTATAAAGACATAGCTTGCAACAATGACATAAAGTGGTGACAAAGAAGCTATATAGGAACAGCTTTTGTATGCTTTAAGCTGGTGTCAATTCAAACTAGTTTGTTATAAATTTGGGATATTAAATGTAATGTTCATGGTAACCACTAAGAAAATACCTAAAAACCATACATAAAAGGAAATAAGAAGGAAAACAAAAAGATTCACTACAAAAAAATCAACTAAACACAAAAGAAGGCAGTAAAGGAGAAAATAAGGGATTTTTAAAAGGTATAAGAAATACAGGAAACAACAAAATGGCAAAAATAATTCCTTCTTTATCATTAATTACTTCAAATGTAAATAAATTCTATGTTTTAAAGGCAGAGACTGGCAAAATGGATTTTTAAAATATGATCAAACTGGGGTGCCTGGGTGGCTCAGTTGGTTAAGTGACTGCCTTCGGCTCAGGTCATGATCCCAGAGTCCCGGGATCAAGTCCCACGTCAGGCTCCCTGCTCAGCAGGGAGTCTGCTTCTCCCTCTGACCCTCCTCCCTCTCATGCTCTCTGTCTCTCATTTTCTCTCTCGCAAATAAATAAAATCTTAAAAAAAAAAAATTTTAAATACGATCAAACTATATGTTGTATCTAAGAGATTCACTTCAGATCCAAAGACTCAAATAGATTTAAAGTAAAAGGATAGAAAAACATATTCCATGCAAATAGTAACCAAGAGAGCTGAGGTGGTTATATTAATATGAAACAAAACAGTCCAAGTAAAAAGCTGTTACAAGAAACAAAGAACATTATATATTGATAAGAGGGCCAACTCAGGAAGAAAATATAAAAATTAGAAACATACATGTGCCAAACCACGGAGCACCAAAATATATAAAGAAACACTGACAGATTTGAAGAGAGAAATAGACAGTTCTACAATAATAGTTGCAGAATTTAATATCCAGGTTTCAATAGTGGGTAGAATAACTAGATAGATCAATAAGGAAACAGTGGAACAACACCATAAACCAATTAGACCTAACAGACATATAAAGAACACCCCATTCCACATCAACGGAAAACACATTTTTTTCAAGTATACATGGAACATTCTCCAGCATAGATTATACGTTAGGTTGCAGAATAAGTCTCAATAAATTTTAAAAGATTTAAATCATGTTAAGTATTTTCTCTGACCACAATGGAATCAGTAACAGAAGAAAAATGGAAAATTCACAGATACATAGAATCCTAAGAATGAATTAAAGAAGAAATAACAATGGAACTTAAAAAATACTTAGAGATGAATGAAATGAAAACACAAGACACTAAAACTTATGGGATACAGTAAAGGCAGGGCTCTGAGGCAAAGTTATAGCTATAAACACATATATTAAGAAAGAAGAAAGATCTCAAATCAAAATCTAAATTTAAGCCTTAAGAACTAGAAACGAAAAGCAAAATAAACCTGAAGTTAATAGAATGAAGAAAATAATAAGTATTAGAGGAAAGAAAAATAAAAGAAAAATTTTAAAATAGCAATTCAATGAAACCAAAAGTTTGATCTTTGGGGCACCTGGATGGCTCAGTTGGTTAAGCATCCAACTCTTGATTTCAGCTCAGGTCTTGATCTCAGGGTCCTGAGTTCAAGTCCCACATTGGGCTCTATGTTGGGCGTGGAGCCTACTTTAAAAAAAAGTTTGATCTTTCAAGAGATGAACATAAATGACAAACCATTAGACTGACAAAGAAAAGGAGAGAAGACACAAATAAATGGAGATATTGCTACTAACCTTACAGAATTAAGAGGAATATAAGAAAATATTATGAACAACTGTATGCCAATAAACTAGATAACCCAAACAAAACAGACAAGTTCTTAGAGGCACAAAATCTATCAAAACTGAATCACAAAGAAACAGAAAATCTGAATAAAACTGTAACTAGTAAGGAGACTGAATCAGGATTCAAAAAAAAATCTCCCAATAAAAACCTAAGCCTGATGGTTTTGCTGGTGAATAAACACCAATATTCTAAAGGACAAACACCAATCTTTCTCAAAATCTTCTACAAAACTGAAGATGTGGGAACACTTCTAACTCATTCCTTGAGGCCAGAATTGCCCTGATACTAGAGCCAAAGACATTACAAGAAAATAAAACTACAGACCAATATCCCTTATGAATACTGATGTAAATATCCTCAAGAAAATACTAGCAAACTGAATTTAGTGGCATATTAAAAGGATTATACATCATGACTAAGTGAGATTTATTCCTGGAAGGCAAACACGATTCAACATACAAAAATCAATCAGTATAATCTACCACATTAACTGAATGAAGGGGAAAATATATATGATCATCTCAGCTGATGCAGAAAAACCTGAGCCAAGGCAAAATTGCTGACCCACAGAAAAAGCATTAAAAAATAAATCTAAAAACATATGATACCAAGTGGAAAAGACATATTACCAAAGAATAGGTATAATATTCAAGTAAGGCTCAAAGCATGCAAATACCATATATTGTTTACACTATATAGTACCAACATGAAATAATATTATTAAAAGCATTCTCAAAAATGAAACACACCTAATACAGAAGAAGAGTTGTGCGATAATATTTTAGCTCTTTTTTTTATTAACATATAATGCATTATTTATTTCAGGGGTACAGGTCTGTGATTCATCAGTGTTACACCATTCACAGCACTCACATAGCACATACCTTCCCCAGTGTCCATCGCCGAGCCACCCCATCCCTCCCACCCCTCTCCCCTCCAGCAACCCTCAGTTTGTTTCCTGAGATTAAGAGTCTTTTATGGTTTGTCTCCCTCTCTGGTTTCATCTTTTTTCATTTTTCCCTTCCTTCCCCTATGATCTTCTGCCTTGTTTCTCAAATTCCACATATCAGTGAGATCATATGATACTTGTCTTTCTCTGATTGACTTATTTCGCTTAGCATAATACCCTCTAGTTCCATCCACGTCATTGTAAATGGCAAGATTTCTTTTTTTTTTTTTGATGGAGTTGGGCGATGGGATATTGAGTACATTATACTATTCTCTTCATTTTGTATTACATTTGAAAATGTTGATGATAAAAAGTTACTATACCAAACAAGTGTTAAAAAAAAAAAAAACTTTTGGGACACCTAGGTGGCCCAGTTGGTTAAGCGTCTGACTCTTGGTTTCAGCTCAGGCCATTACCTCAGGGTTGTGAGATAATGTCCCGCATTGGGCTCTGCACTCAGTGGGAAGGCTGCTTAAAACTCTCTCTCTCCCTCTGGCCCTCCTCTCTCTCTCTGACCCTATCTCTCTCTCTCTCTCTCTCTCTCTCAAATAAATAAATAAATCTTAAAAAAACTTTTAAGACAACTGGGGAAATTTGATTATGGACTAGGCATTAGACAATATTAAGAAATTTTCACTAGGTCTGTTAGATATAATAATTGCATGGTGGTCATGTAAAAAAATTACCTTCTCAGTGATACATACCAAAATACATAGAACTGAAATTAATTGATGTCAAAGATTTTCTTTAAAATATTCTAGCAATAGGGGCCCCTGGGGTGTCTCAGTTGTTAAGCATCTGCCTTTGGCTCAGATCATTATCCCAGGATCCTGGGATTGAGCCCCACATTGGGCTCCCTGAACAGCAGGAAGCCTGCTTCTCCCTCTCACACTCCCCCTGCTTGTGTTCCCTCTCTCGCTGTCTCTTTCTCTGTCAAATAAATAAATGAAATCTTTAAAAATAAATAAAATATTCTAGCAATAAAAGGAGGGGAATAGATGAAAATAGATTGGCAAAATGTTGGCAATGAGTATTCATCATACTATATGGCGTACTATACTATATAATGAATATTCATCATACTATATATTTTATATTAGTATATTTTTGAAATTTTTCATAGTAAAAAGGATTTTTTTTTTACCAAATTATATTATATTGTGTTCTAATTATATAGATTTTAAAAAGCTAGAGGCAGGTACACTGCTATTCATTATGTTTTCTTCTACTCTTTTCTTTATGTGTGAAATATTGTTTAATTTTAAAAAGAAAAAAATATTCATTAGAAAGAAAATTCGACATCTTTCCCATGTAACCCTTACCAGTCTCACAAATATCTCTGCAATACCACTCTTCAAAAGCTCATCAGATGCCTAGAAGTCCTGCAAAGTTGAGTGTTTTGACTTTTATCTTAGAAATAAGTCATATTGCCCAGAAAAAAACCAAGAGCTCAGAATTCATTTCTGAACTAAAATGTACAAGATTTAGGAGGCTCCTAAACTTCTCTTCTCTTTGTATTTCCAGAGAGTTGTCATGCCCTCTTAATACAATACCTTCTTTATCCCCCAAAGAATTCCTGCTGCTAAACATCTCTGTGGAACCCCCATGATGCTGTGAAGTAGGGCAAGGATAATATGCTCCCCTTGGAGGAAAAGTGTTTGCCCATAAGAAGTAATTTACCTCTTGGAGCCAAACACACCATTTCACCACCAGAAGAAGACTATTTACCTTATCAAGTCAAAGGTAGGATTGTGAATGAGGGTGGAGGGGAAGAGGGAGACAGAATTTGCCAAGGTAATGAAGCAGGAAGGATGGGTAATAGAAAAAGCACCAGGCCTAGTGCCAGCGTTACCACTTATTAGCTGCATACGCTTACGAAATCCATTTTAACATCTCTACATTTCAGAAAAGTTATACTTCGTTTCTATTACTGCTCTTCACCCCTAGCTGCACATTAGGATTCCTAGAGAGCTTTTTAAAAATTCCGGTGCCCAGCTCCCTGCTCAGTGGGAGTCTGCTTCTCCCTCTGACCCTCTCCCTTCTCACTGCTCTCTCTCTCTCTCACTCTCTCTCTCTAAAATAAAATCTTAAAAAAAAAAATTCCAGTGCCCAGGCCCCACCACAATCAAACATCTCTGGGATAGATCTTAGGCAAGGACTATTCATAACACTCCTCAGGTGATTCTAATGTGTAGCACACAAGCAGGGGGGAGTGGCAGGCAGAGGAAGAGGGACAATTAGGCTCTCCACTGAGCAAGGAGCAGACACAGGGCTCGATCCCAGGACATCAGGATCATGACCTGAGCAGAAGGCAGATGCTTAACTGACTGCGCCACCCAGGTACCACTGAGAGTCTACAACTCTTTTTTTTTTTTTTTTTTTTTTAGAGTCTACAACTCTTAACTACATCCCAGAATAAGTAGCAGGGCATGCTATTTACTTCATTGTCTTGTGATTAATAAATGTGTGCGTGGGGGATAACCCTTTGAGGATTGTCACTGGTGATGCAAAAATTTCAGCTATTCTCCTGAGTTTAACATATTACATTTCAAATATTGTTTAAAAAAATCCATGTTTTGAGGTGCCTGGGTGGCTGTCAGTTGAGCATCTGACTCTTGGTTTCTTCTCAGGTCATGATCTCAGGGTAATGGGATAGAGCCCCAAGTCAGGTTCCACGCTCAGTGGGGAGTCTGCTTGAGATTCTCTCTCCCTCTCCCTTTGCCCCTCCCCTGGCTCGCTCACTTGCACGTTCTCTCTCTCCCTCTCTCTAAAATAAATAAATAAATAAATCTTTAAAAGTATCCATGTTGCTATTTGGATAGTCCTTTCATTTAGCAAGTAGGGAAAGTTCATGTTTAAGTGGTTAAAGTCAATTGTTTCCAAGCTAGATCTATCTAAAAGGCTTAATCTATTTGCCACCAATCTATCTCCCAAATCCAAACAGCTATTGAGCACTCTCATGACTCAGCTTCTCTCTTTCCCTCTGAAAAGTTGGGTAAACACTTGAGACAAGGGGATAAGAAATACACCAGATGCTGTAAATAGTTTCAAAACTACCATGCTCCTAAGATGCTGAAAAACCAGACCAGAGCTACATTTTTTATTGAAAATTTAAAGTTGTCTGAAAGGTGAATAAAACTATGCATAATGAGACATGTTTTTATCGACTACTCATATCAGAGGAGACTTGAGGGAACTGTTACTTCAGAATTGGTCTATAATAGATGATTCTCTACACTCTTCCCAACATTTGTTTCCCCTACAATTTCAATGTTATTTCCTTCCATGTGCACATTATAACTTTAGATGAAGAAAGAAAACATTAGAGAAATACTGGTTAGAATACACCACCCCAGAATATGCCACTTTGGAATAAGAATTATTTTGAGCTGATGATAACTATGACACAACAGACACTGGAGGAACTCTTTGCCCTCTCCCTTTCTGCCTAAAAGCAGAGCATA
Source organism: Leptonychotes weddellii (assembly GCF_054177405.1). Classification (NCBI taxonomy): domain Eukaryota; kingdom Metazoa; phylum Chordata; class Mammalia; order Carnivora; family Phocidae; genus Leptonychotes; species Leptonychotes weddellii. The sequence continues at coordinate 89,329,991 of NC_138385.1, read as the reverse complement.
AATTTCTCTTTGTAAAGGTGAAATAAATCTCCATTTGTAAAGGTATTCCCCTCTCCTGTACCAAAAAGAAGAGAATAACTCTTATCTGCAAAGCAAACCTTACTAAACGACCCTTATCCACCAAACATTTCCTAGTTGTCTCACCACAATTTACCAAACCTAAGGGCCCAAATCCCCCTTTCCTTTGTCTAGTCACTTCTCCACAATTTGGTGTCTTTTGCTAACATGGTATATAAGCCCCAAATTATAACCAGCCCTTTGAGCTATTCACCAGAGTTCTCCCACATATATGCAAGTTGCATGCATAAATAAACTCTGGGGGGTGGGGTTGTCTTGTTAATATTTTTTTTTAAAAGATTTTATTTATTTGAGAGAGAGAGAATGAGAGAGAGCACATGAGAGGGGGGATGGTTAGAGGGAGAAGCAGACTCCCCGCCGAGCAGGGAGCCCAATGCGGGACTCGATCCAGGGACTCCAGGATCATGACCTGAGCTGAAGGCAGTCGCTTAACCAACTGAGCCACCCAGGCGCCCGTTAATCTGTCTTTTGTCAGTTTAATTTGCAGAACTCAGTTACCTATACTAAGAAGGCCGATGAAAATTTTTTCCTCTTCTACATTGGATACAGACACTGAAGTTAAGACAAAAATATCCCAAGAGAACTAGCAAAAAGGTGGGAGCATAAGGAAGGAAAAAATAAGTCAATGCACTTAATCCCAAAGTTCAGGAAAGAAAATGGTCCTCAATTCCTCTCTCCTTCCTAGCCCTCAATCTCCTTCCTAGCCCTCTCCTTCCCTAAAATTCTCCATAACATTCTAGCCAAGTTTAATGTGCCTAATAGTTTTCACTTCCTGCCTACTGCTATGAAAAGATGTTCCCTTAAGTAAAAAAAAAAAAAAAAAAAAGTCAGCAAATCTCCTAATCTCTTCTTGCTATAATCAGTAAAAAGAATATGTAAGGTTTTCCCAGATTGGAAACTGTCCATATAAAACAAATCTTTTAAAAAAACAAAACAAAACCTCTTTAAAGAATGTAAAATCAGGCACATAAATAATGACTTCATCCCTGAAATATCATAGATGATGGCATAAACTATATCAACCTTAAAATTAAATTTAAAAATTAAATTTATTCAAAAAATTAAATTTAAAAATATTCTTCTTATTTAAAAAAAAATTTCCCCAGCTTTATTGAGATAAAATTGACATATAACATTGTGTACTTTAAGGTATACATGTGATGACTTGATACATGTATATACTGCAAAATGTTTACCACAATAAGGTTAGTTAACTTATCCTTCACCTCACATAACTACCATTTTGTTGTTACTGTTATGGTGAGATCATTTAAGATTTACTCTCATAGCAACTTTCAAGTATACAATACAGAATTGTTAAGTATAGTCACCAAGTTGTACATTAGATTTCCAGAACTCATTCATCTTCTAAAAGTTTGAAGCCTATGACTAGTATCTCCCCATACCCCCACTGCTACTCCTCATAACCATTAATCTACTGTTTCTATGAGTTTGAAGTTTCTAGATTCCACATATGAGTGAGATCATACAGTATCTGCCTTTCCGTGTCTGCTTGTTTCACTCAGCAAAAAGCCCTCAAGGTTCATAAATGTTGTCACAATGGCACAGTTTCCTTCTTTTGTTCAGCTGAATAATATTTCATTGTATACATATAAACCATATTTTCTTAATCCATTCATCCCTCAAAGGACATTTAGGTTGTTTCCATGTCTTGGCTATTGTGAAATATATGGTTTGTAAATATTTTCTTCCATTCCATAGGTTGCCTTTTCATTTTGTTGATTCAGTTTGTTGTGCAAAAGCTTTTTACCTTGATGTAGTCTCGCTTGCTGATTTTTGCTTTTGTTGCTTATGCTTTTGGTGTCATATCCAAAAAATTATTGCCAAAACCAATGTCAAGGAGCTTTTTCCTTATGTTCTCTTCTAGGAGTTTTATGGTTTCAGGTCTTACTTTTAAGTCCTTAATTCTTAATCTGTAACTTCAGATTAATTTTTGTGAGTGGTGTAAAACAGGGGTCCAATTTCATTCTCTTGCATGCGAATATCTAGTTTTCCCAACATCACTTATTGAAGAGACTAACTTTTCCCCAATGTGTATTCTTAGCTCTCTTGTCAAATATTAGTTGACTTTATATGTAAGGGTTTATTTCTGGACTCTCAAGTCTGTTCCATTAGTCTTTGTGTCTGTTTTTAATGCTAGGACCATACTGTTTTGATTATAATAGCCTCATAATATACTTTGACAACAGGAGTGTGATGCCTACAACTTTGTTCTTTCTCAAGATTGCTTTGGCTATGTGGGGCTCTGTAATTCCATACAAAGTTTAGAATTATTTTTTTCTATTACTATGAAAAATACCATTGGAATTTTGATAGAAATTGTATTGAATCTATAGCTGGCATTGGGTTGTATGGGCATTTTTAACATATTAACTATTCTGATCCATGAACACAAGATATCTTTCCATTTATTTGTGTCTTCTCTAATTTCTGTCATCAGTGTCTTATAGTTTCAGTGTACAGATCTCTCACTAACTTGACTAAACTTATTCCTAAGTATTTTATTGTTTCTGATGCTTTGTAAATGGAATTTTCTTTTTCACATAGTTCACTGTGTTTAGAAAAGCAACTAATTTTTATATGTTGATTTTGTATCTTGAAATTTTACTGAATTTATTGGTTCTAACAGTTTTTTGGTGGAGTCCAGAATTTTCTACATACAGGATCATGTCATCAGCAAACAATTATACTCCTTCCTTTCTGATTTTGGTGCCTTTACTTTTTTTTTCTTTCCTAATCCTTGTATCCCAGGAATAAATCTCACTTAATCATGGCATAAGATCCTTTTATTATGTTACTGAATTCAGTTTGCTAGTACTTTGTTGAGAAATTTTACATCTATATTCATGAGGGATACTAGCCTGTAGTTTTCTTCTCTTGCAGTATCTTGATCTGACTTTGGTATCAGGCTAATGCTGACCTAGTAAAATGAGTTTGAAAAGGCTCTCTCCTCTTCAAATTTTTGGAAGAGTCTGAGAAAGATAGCATTAATTCTTTGTTAACTATCTGGTTGAATTCACCCATAAAGCCATCAGGTCCTGGGCTTTCTTTGTTAGAAGGTTTTTGATTACTAATTGAATCTCCTTACTTGTTATTGGTCTGTTCAGATTTTCTATTTCTTCATGATTCAGTTTTAATAAGTTGTATATTTCTAAGAATTTATCCATATTTTCTAGGTTGTCAAATCTGTTGGCATATAATTGTTCATACTAGTTTCTAATTATCTTTTGTATGTCTGTGGTGTCTGTTGTAATGTCTCTGCTTTTATTTATAATTTTATTTGTGTCCTCCCTCCCTTTTTTCCTTTTTAAGTCTAGTTAAAGGCTTGCCTCTTTTTTCAAAGAAACAATTCTTAATTTCATTTCTTTTCTATTATTTTTCCATTCTCAATTTCATTTATTTCTGCTCTGATCTTTGTTATTTCCTTCATTCTGCTAACTTTGGTCTTAGTTTGTTCTTTTTATAATTCCTTGAGATTTAAAGTTAGGTTGTTTATTAGAGATCTTTTTTTTTTTAATGTAGGCATATATTGCTATCATCTTCCCTCTTAGCACTGCTTTTGCTGCATCCCAAGAGTTTTGGTATTTTTCCATTTTCTTTTGTTTCAAGATTTTAAGATAGTATTTATTTATTTGAGGTGGGGGAGAGAGCACAAGCAGGAGGTGCAGCAGAGGCAGAGGGAGAAGCAGACTCCCCACTGAGCAGGGAGCCTGACACGGGGCTCGATCCCAGGACCCTGGGATCATGTCCTGAGCCGAAGGCCGACGTTTAACTGACTGAGCCACCCAGGAGCCCCTCAGGATATTTTTTATTTCCCTTTTGATTTCTTCTTTGACCGATTGGTTGTTAAGGAGTGTGTTGTTTAATTTCTACATATTTATGAATTTTCTACTTTTCCTCCTGTTATTTCTTGTTTCATACAATTGTGATCAGAAAAGATACTTGATATGAGTTAAATCTTTTAAAATTTGTTAAGACTTATTTTGTGAACATATGATCCTGAAGAATGCTCTATGTGCAGTTGAGAAGAATATGTAGTCTGCTGCTGTTGAATAGAATGTGTACGTGTATCTGTGCATGTCTTTATATTCATATTGGTATATGTCTGTTAGGACCATTTGATCTAAAGTATAATTCCACAATGTTGGATGCATATATATTTACAATTGCTATATCCTATAAATGAATCCACTCCTTTATAATTATATAATGACCTTCTTTGTCTCTTGTTAGAGTTTTTGACTTAAATTCTATTTTGCGTGATATAAGTATAACTACCCTTGCTGTCTTTTGGTTTCCATTTGTATGGAATATCTTTTCCCATCAATTCACTCTGAATCTATGTGTGTCCTTGAAGCTGAAGTGAGTCTCTTTTAGGCAGCAAATAGTTGAGTCCTGTGTTGTAATCCATTCAGCCACTGTATGTCATTGGATTGGAGAATTTAACCCCTTTATATTTAAAGTAATTGTTGATAGGTAAGAACTTACTATTACCATATTGTTGTTTGCTGGCTGTTTTGTCGTGCCTTTCTTCCACTCTTCCTCTCTTGCTATATTACTTTGTGAAATAATGATTTTCTGGAGTGGTATACTTTGATACCCTTCTTTTTATCTTGTGTATATCTATGATAGGTTTTTATTTTGCAGTTTCCCTGAGGCTTACTTGAAACATCTTATAGATAAAGCAGTCTTTTTAAACCTGATTTCAACTTAATTCTAAACCTGATTTTTTTTGTTTTTTTTTTTAAGATTTTATTTATTTATTTGACAGAGAGAAATAGCACAAATAGAGCGGCAGGCAGAGGGAGAGGGAGAAGCAGGCTCTCCGCTGAGCAGGAAGCCCGACGTGGGGCTCGATCCCAGGACCCCGAGATCATGACCCGAGCCGAAGGCAGCCGCCCAACCGACTGAGCCACCCAGGCGCCCCTCAACTTAATTCTAATTGCATATGAAATTCTATCCCTTTACTCCTCTTCCCGTAATTTGTTTTTGATGTCACAATTTACACCTTGTTATATTGTGTATCCATTATGAAATTATTGTAATTATATCTATTTTTAATACTCTTGCTTTTTAATCTTTATAATAGAGTTAAGTGGTTAACATGTCACCATATTACATTAGAGTGTTTGAAATTTGACTATATACTAACCTTTACTATTGTGTTGTATTTTCTTACGCTTTTATGTTACTAATTAGCATCCCTTCATTTCAACTTGAAGAACTCCTCTACCATTTCTTCTAAGGCAAGTCTAGTAGTGATGAATTCCCTCAATTTTTGTTTGTTTGGGAAAATCTTTATTTTACCCAGTAAAGTTGTTTTTCAGAAATGAAGGTGAGGGGGCACCTAGGTGGTGCAGTCGATTGAGGTTTTGGTTCAGGTTGTGATCTCAGGGGCATGGGATCAAGCCCCAAATCAGGCTCCATGCTCAGCCTGGAGTCTCCTTGAGATTCTCCCCCTTTCTTCCTCTACCCTGCATGCTCTCTCTCTCTCTCTCTAAAATAAATAAATAGATCTTTTTAAAAAAATATTTTATTTGTCAGAGAGAGAGAGAACAAGCACAAGCAGGGGGAAATGCAAGCAGAGAGAGAAGCAGACTCCCCGTTGAGCAAGGAGCCTGACAAGGGGCTTGATCCCAGGATGCTGGGATCATGACCTGAGCCGAAGGCAAATGCATAACCAACTGAGCCACCCAGGTGTCCCTAAATAGATCATTTTTTAAAAAAAGAAATGAAGGTGAGAAATCCTTGGTTGGCATTTTTTTTTTTCTTTCAGCACTTTGAATATGTCATCTCACTATCTCCTGGCCTGCAAGCTTTCTATTGAGAAATCCAGTGATTTCCTTATAAAGGTTCCCTCCTATGAGAATTTTTTCTCATCATATTTAAAATTCTCTTTTCTTTGATTTTAGACAGTTGCATTATAATATGTATTGCAGGAGATTTTTTTGCACAGAAATTTTGGGGTGGCCTATTAATTTTATGAACCTGGATGTCCAAATTTCTCCCCAGGTTTGGGACATTATCAGTCATTATTTCTTTAAATAAGCTTTCTGCTGCCTTTTCCCTTTCTTCTCCTTCTGGGACTCCAGTAATGGTATAGTTTATTTTTCTCAATGGTGTGTCTAAGTCCCATAAGTTTTCTTCCTTCCTTTTCATTCTTTTTTCTTTTTTATGATCCTCTGAGTGGATTATTTCAAATGATACGTCTTCAAATTCACTGACTTTCTTCTGCATGGTCTGATCTGTTGTTTAAGCTCTCTATTTAATTCAGTTCAAATCAGAGCCCAGCTCTAGTCTAGCAGCAGTTGCTAACAGTGTCTTCCTAGCCTGAGAAAGTCTTCCAGGCCCAGGAAGCCAGGGAAAGTCCTGGTCAAAATCTGCAAGACAGTATTCCCATCTGTCTGCCTCGCACTAGGAGCACTCAACACATATCACCAGGAAGTGCACTGAGACCCTCACCTCCAGGCCCAGAGCATGGTCTTGCTTAGATGCCCTCTATCTTGGCTTCTTAGGGCAGACACTTGGTGATTGCTGATGTGATCATTTACTGGCCTCTTAAATTAATCCATGATATTGGGGTAATAGAAAAAAGCTTTAAGGGACACCTAGTATCTTTTTTTTTCCTCTTTCCACTTTCCCCATAATGTAAATTTAAACAACTCTCTCTGCTCTAGGTAATGCAAAGAACAGAAGTGTCAGAGACAAGAAGAGCAACAAAAATATTCAGTGTCTTTGAGGCTAGTAATCCTGCTTCTGAGAATTTATAAAAAGGAAGTATTTCAACAAGGAAAAAAAAGCTGTCAGCAGATTTTCATTAAAGTACTATACATAATAGTAAAAATTTATAAATAATCTAAATGTTATACAATATAAAAACTACTTGGTAATTTGTGATACATTAGGTCAGTACAGTACTCTAAGTTATTCACAATAGTTATGAAGATTGTCTTAAAAATGGAAAAGTACATAGTAGAGTGATAATTTAAAAGCAGAATTCAAAATTGTATCTCTGTTGTTTGCCATCTGTTATAATATTATGAATATAAGGATCAGAAAAAGCATTAGATAAAATGACATTTGATGCTTTAGCAGTGTAGATTATGAGTATTTTTTAATTCAGAAGATCACCTAATACTGTTAAGACAAGCAACAACAATGTGTCACCACTGAATCTCAGTGTTACCATAACATCACTTCTTTTGTTTCAGTTAGAACACCAATTAAAAACCAAGAGAAAAAACTGTAAAGAAATTCTGGGATTGTTGGGGTGCCTGGGTGGCTCAGTCGTTAAGTGTCTGCCTTCAGCTCAGGTCGTGATCCCAGGGTCCTGGGACCAAGCCCCGTATCGGGCTCCCTGCTCCATGGGAAGCCTGCTTCTCCCTCTCCCACTCCCCCTGCTTGTGTTCCCTCTCTCGCTGTGTCTCTCTCTGTCAAATAAATAAATAAAAATCTTTATAGAAATTCTGGGATTGTTATTTTGAAATCCATTTTCATACTATAATTCCTAGAGGTCAAGAACTATGTCATTTAATTTTTAATCCTTTGTATAATCCAGCCAGTGTCTTATACACATTAATTGCTCTATAAATATTGTTGAATCAAGAGGAAAAAAAAAAACAGGGACGCCTGGGTGGTTCAGTTGGTTAAGCGTCTGCCTTTGGCTCAGGTCATGATCCCGGGGTCCTGGGACTGAGTCCCAAGTCGAGCTCCTTGCTCAGTGGGGAGACTGTTTCTCCCTCTGCCTGCCACTGCCCCCCTGCCTGTGCTTTCTCTCTCTCTCTCTCTCTCTCTGACAAATAAGTAAATAAAATCTTTTAAAAAGAGAGACAGAGAAAAAACAGTTCCCCACCCCAGTCCACAAAAATTGCAACAAAGTTCTGGAAAACAATCACATTAAAGACTTAATCTAAAGGGTTTGTCTGGATTGGCCTCTTCTAAAGATTCAGGTACAAGTAGTTTACTTTGGAGATGATCCCAGGAAGCTCCAGTAAGGGTGATAGGAAATAAGCCGGGGGAAAGAAACTGATAACGGGTACATTACTGAGCAGGTTACTGCTGTGGGCAACTGAGGCTCAATCCTGCTGGGAACCTCTGAGACACACTGCAGAACATGTTTCAGAGTTTTCCTAGAAAAGGGTGAAGAAGCTGTGGAATTTTTCCACCAACTTCTCATCTATCACTTGTTGAGGGCTGCTTCTGAGACATTAACTTGCCCTGCACATGGGCTGAGCATAATCCCACCAGAAACAAAACCCATAGGCAAAAAATAGCAAGTGTTCCTATTGAGAAGCCAATATTTGTGTTTACAGAAATTAGCAGTGTGTGTTGAGGGGCTATAGGATAGAGGTGATGACCATGTCTGCCATAGGGGCTATATAACAGATGTTCAAACAGAGAGATGACTGCAGTTGCAGAGAAAGTAGGGTTTGAACTAATCCTTAAAGGAGAAACAGGATGTGGATGGGAATCATAATCCCTATTTCAGAAGGCTCCTGGGATATTGAATTTATCAGCACCACACCTAGCCCTTAATAGGTACTCAGAAAGTGTTAGTTTCAATCCTCTCCTCAGTCAAGAATATGGAGAGCCTTGAAATTGCTGTTCTATAAGTGTCCTAACACTGTAAGTGGCAGAATGGAGAAGTTGAGTCCTAGGGCTGGGTGTGTACAAGTGGTGCTCGAAAGATGAGAAGTAAACAAAGTTAGTTGAAGCTAGTCTCTTTGTGGCACCATCATTATCAATTCCAGTGAAACAGAGGTGAGAAAGAGACTATGGCAAACAGGAATAATGGAGATGTGGGGGCTGACTCCAATGTCAAAAAGAACTCCATCAGAAACGTTTGGAGAGATTTGTGTTAACCTAGCTTGTGACCTGTGTTCCCTTCACACATGAAGGAAAAATGACCCTTGCCCACCAAGAAGAGAACAAAGGGGAGAAAAGGGCCGTGGTGGTAGTAAGTGACAACATGATCCTTAGTTTTTCCTGCTGAGAAGCTTGGAAATTGCTTGAAAACTGCCCCTGCCCCAAACTCAGCCACCTACTCATACTTGAACCAACAATCAGAAGGGACTTGGTGGTTACTAGGGCCATCTTCTCCAAAGCTTTGACAACCCAGCAACCAATATGAGGATCAGCTCAGCAAGGAGACCCAAATCATGGTCACTTCACAGTGATCAGACCCTTACTGCGTCTATAGCAATCCTGGTGTTTGTGTTGGGCAGGGAGAAAGAGGATGCAGGCTACTGTGAGTCAGAATTCCAGGGGAAAATACTGAGTGAGGAAGCCATGAAGTCCTTCTTAATAACCAGCTTCCTGAGCCAGAACTGAAAATCAGAGCCCTCTGGTTATGGACACTGGATTTGACATACTCCTGAGAGCAGCTGTTGCATGCATTTTTTTTCTGTGTGTGTGTGTGTGCGTGCATGCACACACACACACACATGCATGCACACACAAAAAGACCAAGGCAAACATTTCAGGGACTCAGGAGAGTACATTGTGTCCTCCCTAATTCTAATTCTTGGTGACTCCTGATAATAACTTTTAATTGAGATCCAGTGGAAAGAGCCCTGGACATATCATCAGGCTAGATTCAAACTCCATTTCAACTGTGCTACTCCATTCTAGCCACACCACTCCAGGCAAGGTAGTCAGTTTTTCACCTGTAAAACAGTGTTATCAAGAGGCTTAATGATAAACATTAACCCGTTCCCCACCATGTGTCAGACGTTGCTCTAGTTGCTCACTCCAGATTCACCACAACCCTTGGATAGATGTTAATATTACTACCTAATAATACTACACTACTTATACAGATGAAGAAATGAGGTACAAAGAGGGCACACAACTTGCCCAGGGTCACATAGCTATTAAGTAGCAAATATGAGGTTCCAGGGTCTGCCCTTTTAACCATCATGCTCTATCACCTCCCAGGAGGTGAAAGTGCCTGGCAAACATGGAGGTGGGACTCAATAATTTACATTCACATTTTATATTTTGAAAAATAAAGTGGTACAGTGATGAGAACTTGGGCTTTAGAGTTAGACTAACGGGAATTCCATTTAATTTCTATGTGATCTTGGATAATACCTCATTTCTTTGACCCTCAGTTTCCTAAAAGTGAAACTGGAATCATACTCCTATGTCAGAAGGTGGCTGGGTTATGGCTGCTCAGATAAATGCTAGTTTTAATCCTCTCCTTAATTGGGTATATGTGCAGACCCTTGAAATTGCTCCTCTATGAGGTCCTAACAAGCCTCTGCCCCCTCTAATAAGCCAAAGGGGCAAACAAACAGGACAAATAGAAGTCATCAGCCTAGTATCTCAGGTTCTCTCTGAAAATTTCTTGGGATTTTTCCTGAAAGAACAAAAATTAGAAACACAAAAGATATTCGGGGAGGCCTCCGTCCCTTAATGTAATAAATGACACCAAATAAGACAGACTGAGCAGCCACAGGGTGATAGGCATCTTGTTAATATAATCAGCTGGTATTCTGCCAAATTCCCCTTTCTCTGACTAAAGCTACTGCACAATTTATTTAACCTCTGAAAAACTAAGAAATGCTGCATTATGATAGAGCATTTTTTAAAATTTTATCTTAAATCCCAAATACTTTAAGATAAATCCACTTCCTTCTTTCATCTTAGGGTAATAAAATTGTTATTCAAACCCTGGAAAAGCATGAGTTTCCCTTGCCCTTGCGTCTACCAACGCATTTTTACCAATTAGTTTTTACTATAGAGTGGGTCTATAGTAGCACTGCATCCAGTAAAGCTTTTTACTAAACTATTTTCTTGAGAGAACAGCATCTCACCATGAAGGAAGTAACTCCCAAGCTCTTTTCCTCTATTAGAATGTAAATCATAAGAGCAAATTTGCACTAACACAAATACCCTACAAGTTAAGTTGCTTACACCTTGCTAGAAATCATTATAAAACCCAGATCAAATTTGTCAGATTTGGGATACAATTCTAAGACTTAAGAGAAATTAATGGGCAATAATTTCAATGTCTCCCTGATCTCCCAAAGCAATATCTGAGGCAACCATAAAAATCCATGGAATTAATTTCATCCTCAAAATCAAAGCAGCTGCATTAATAATTAACTTAGTAAATTTCAAAGCCATCTTAACTGTGTCTACAAATTTAGCACAGACTGAGATCAAACCTGAGACACAATTCAATATTCCAAACTATGAACCAAACGCTGATGGAGAGTGAAAATGCTGACCCACATATACCTGGTTACATTAAATATCATTCTCCTCCTCCTCATCATCATCATCATATTGTCCTTTGCATGAGAAGCTGACACCTACTGACCCACTTTTAATAAACTGTGCTCTTGAAGTATTTTGTTTATTAGAGCGTTGTGCTTGCTCCAGATAGCTTCACTTAATTCCAATTCTGCTCAACATTTTCAAGGACACTAATCAGGGTTAAGTGAGCAGTCTATGGCCAAGAATTAAAACAAAGCCAACAGTTTCACCAGGGAACTAAACCCATGACCCTAATCCCATAAACCTCTAAACAGTTATGGCAAATCAGTCAGAAATCAGCAGCACAACTACTACAGAGCTCCTCAAGCATAACCTAAGGATGCTGAAGAAAGCTGGATGAAAGATGTACTACTTTATCATTATTATTTCATAGCTGTGATTGGAATGATGTATTCAATCACAAGCTATTAAAAAAAATCACAGGACAAGAGATGATCCCTGAATTTATTGAGGGATTTAAATTTATGGCTCAATGGAATGAAAATCACATACTTCCCCTAGGAAACAAAGTGCTTGTCCATCTCAAGTAAAGAAGAGCATATTTTCTTCAACCTGATGAGACCAGGCTTCAGTATAGCTCACTATGTTATAGTGGGTGTATTAGTTTCTTAGGGCTGCTGTAATAAATTGCCTCAAACTTGATGGCTTAAAACAATAGAAATTTATTCTCTCATAGACCTGAAGGCCAGGAGCCTGAAATCAAGATGTCAGTAGGACCATGCCTCCTATGAAGGCTCTAGAGAATTCTCCCTTGCTTCTTCTTAGTTTCTGGTGGTTCTCAGCAATCCCTGGAGTTCTTTTGGGTTGTAGCTGCATCACTCCAGCAGCTGTCTCCACTGTTACATGGCCTCTTCTTCCATGTCTGGGGGTGTTCACTTTCCATCTTATAAGGATACCAGCCATTGGATTTAGGGCACACTCTAATCCAAGATGACTTCACTTGACTAGTTATATCTACAAAGACCCCATTCCCAAATAAGGTCACATTCTGAGGTTCTGGGGGAGTGTGAATTTTTGGAGGACACTATTCAACCTGCTACAGTGGGCATTCTCAATTTGCCAAGTCATAGCTCTTACCAGACTGATCTTCCATAAGTTTTGTTGGTTCTACTTAAGGTTGGAAACTGCAAACTGTTTTCCTTCTAGGTCTCTAAACTTCACTATAATCTGACAGTCTGCAAACAATGTCCATTTCAAAATAATGTAAATGTGTATGTAGTTTTTACCTTCTTTTAAATGCTAAGACATCTTAACTCTAGATAAAAGTTAAAACTGATACAGAAATCAGCAAAAGCAGCAGTTTAAAAGTATGACTTCTTTTGAAAAATTTAATAAAACATTAACTAACTCATTTTAGTCAAAGTAGAAGGTAATTCTAATGTTCACCAACAACTCTAGAGGAGTGGTTTTCCAAGCGTGATCCCCAAATCATTAGCATCAGTACCAGCTGGGAGCTCCTTAGAAATGGAGAATCTCAGTCCCCATACCAGACCCACTGAATCAGAATCTTCATTTTAACATTATTTTCCAGGTGATTCATATGCTCTGTTCTAAAACTCTGATGCCAAAAGTAAAAGAAGTCTAACCTTCTCATGTAATTCCATACTATCTGGCAGGAATTGGTATTTGTTTTGCTGAGGGTTGATAGGGAATGTTAAACATACACACACACACTCTGGTCCTTTGCCTTCCGACAGAGTGTCAGCAGCTTTCCAAATGAACAAGCTGTTTCCATGACATCAAACCCTTAATTTGAAGCAGAGATACCAACCATCCAGGAGTGTGATAGCACAATGCACCATTTTATATATATTTTATTTGCATTCTGGGTCTCAAACCTCTCCTTCTTGGAAAAAGAGATCCTTGTGAAAAAACTAATATTTACAGCAACACTTTAATGGACAAATGTATCACCCTTTCTTCTGTAAGTAGGGCACACTGAATGATTCCTGTTAAATCTCCTGTCACGGTTAATCAATCTGGGATAATAATATGAGTGACTAGTGAAATAATTATAGTATTATGAGTAGATGTTCTTCCTGTCTAGTGAATGTTTTCCTTCTCCCCACCGCAGTTCTAGGCCATTTTATTCTTAATATATTCTTAAGGTCGATTTTTTCTTTGCTGTGAACATGCATTTTTCTCTCACTCCTCTGAACAAATAATGGAAAAATCCTCCCTTTTGCAGCATTTGTACTTAACAATATCCTGACATGAGAGAGACAGATTCGGGAATGTGACTATAAGAAATCCACTTGCACTAACAGCAGCCTGGAAAAACAGTGAATCAAGTCCTAGCCTCTCCCTAAAAATCCTCCCTTAAATGTTTATCTCTACACTTTTTCTAAATTAATTTACCCAATCAACAAATTTAAAGGGGAAACCACAGTGTGTTTAATGCCAGCGAGTTTCAAAATAGCCAAGTCGTTTCCTACAGGGAACAGGCCAAATTCAAATGTGCAGAAAGGAACCATGTGTAATGAGGGCGATTAAATAAGCACATACTCAATACAGCTTGCAGCCGCAGAACTACAGGCTCAGATGCAAACCAGCTTCACTGTGGAAGGTTCAGGCAGGAGCTGTTAGGAATTCTTCACAGCATTTTCTAGCCCATGACACCTACTAGGCTTTCGCCCACCTGCTCACACACCAAGTAAAATGCCAGAAAACGAGAGCGTTGCTTGAATGCATAATGCCCAAATGCTTAAGGCAACTAGATGTCTGAATTTGAGGGGTTCAGCCCATTCCTTGCTCCTATGCTCCTGGGACTCAGCCATTCAGTCCCAGGACTACAAGGTATGAATCACTGCCATAAATCACCTTCAATTTCGAAATATATAAGGAGAGTTTGGTGGGGGGGAGAAACAAGGTGACATTCCCTCCACAACCTTCAAGAACTGGCTGTGTGACAAGAGCTAGCGCCAGGGGAACCTAGCCATCGGAAGGAAGAAGCAGCCCAGAAAAATCCCTTTGAGACAGACGGAGGGATAACAGGCAACAGGAGAAAGGAGCCTGGAGTGAAGTGGGGACTGACAAAATCAAGCTGAGCTTAGAGCTCAACCAGCTGCCTCTCCAGTGTTGGAATTTCTCAAGGAGGCACATGGGCTGCATTTTCTACATGGTGTTACAGCCGTCTCCCATCCTACCTCTCCAGGAGGTTGTGGCCTGTGTCCATTTTTCTCACTTCAGCACTGAGCACAGTGATAGACACATGGTAAAGGCAAAATGTATGTCTGTTGATAGAAGGAAAAAATCAATCAAATTACTGATTAATGAGACAAAAAGTTTCCCAGCAAAGTTTATCAAATACTACTTTTGGAGAATCATTATAAAGTGATACCTGTGTTCATCTGGGAGGTGTGGGGAAGGATTTGTTTCCCTAGATAAAATAAAATCACATACTGAAATGTAAGAAAAATTTTAAATCTCATTAAAGGAAATGACTGTGTTTTCCTAACAAATAATAAAATACTATATACAACATAAGTTGAAACATCTGTAAGAAATTCAGTCAAGATTGGTTTTGAGTTTGTCTCGATAATTTATCCTTCTTCGATAGCCCAGCTGAACAGAAAAGCTAGGTCAGAGTTACCGAGCTTTTATCAAAGTCCCTAGTAAGAACTTTGACTCTGTATTCCCTAATAACGTTCAGCTTTTCCTGGTTCCTCAGATACAAGCACACTATGGAAGCTGAGGTGGTGAGCAGTAAATTTCTCTGGATGGATGAACCAAGCAGGTTTATGAACCAACATGCAGTAGCAATTACCAAGCATACAAGAAAGATACTGACTAGAATATGTGAAAGAGTCTGGGAAAGAGGCACATTTTTAGCATAACCACACACAGTAGACATCGAAGAGGGAGTAAATGTTGGCAATGTAATAGGTCTGGCTGTCTTACTATGTAAAAGATCTTAAGCTCTTATACTATCTTGACTCCCTGCCCCTGCCCCAGACCCAGTTAGCATTTAATAACAGAAGAGAAGGACCTAAATAACTCAAAGCCCACACAACAGATGAAGGAAAAGCAGGACACTGTATGGGGGAGGTGGATGCCTGATGCTCCTTCCAGCACTAAAATTCTATTGGAACCTGGACTGCCCAGGCCACAACAGTCTTTAGACACAGAAATGTATGATATTGAAGGGCTGTGACTCTCCAATCCCTCCCTAATGTCTTCCCAAAGTTGGGACGCTTCTAAGGGGCACCCCAAATGGGCTCTGCATTTGTCTTCTCTACTACTCTCCCTGCGGGAGCTCAGCCATGCACACTACCAGAACTCACGTCTTAGGCTCTTCTGCCCGCTGCAAATCAAGGAGGTCACATCCTCCCCCTGCCACAGGGACAGTGGTCATAACTGTTGCCCAGGCCCCAGTGCTATAGCAGGTAGCAGCCAGTGCCTTGACACTAGAGCCTCTTGTTCTCACCATTCCTCCCACTGCCAGCACCTGTGGCTCTCCACCTGGGGGCTTTCTCTCAGCCTATGGGAGTGGCAGGAGGGAAGTGCCCAGGAGTTTCCCCAGGAGCAATTCTCAGCCAGTAATGATTCAATTGGAGGATTAAAACCCCTAGCTTCCTTGCCCCTTGGGTGGGATAACTTGGAGGTGTACTTTTTTTATTATCTCTCAAAGGCCCCAGCAAGACTGAGCTTCAGTTAGCCACAGTGGTGACCTGCCCGATGGTGTACCCTTTATTGGCATTTGTTACCAAATATGCTTTTGCATTTGTAACACAGGCTTTGTTTCCAAGCAAAGAAACAGTTGCTTTTGCTCCATGTGATATTACACTGTGAATGAAGGGGGAAGTGCGGCAGATACAGGAGAGCCTGCCTGTATCACCTCAGGCCTTACCATTGTCCTGAACTCCTGGCCCACTGCTGACTGCCAACACTTGCAGCTCTCCACCTGCGAGCTTTCACTGGCTCCCAGAGCCCACTTTGCTACCTGCAGTACGCTGGAAATGGCAGGGAATGGATGCCCCCAGGAGCAGCCCTCAGCCAATGACTGGATTAGATAGCTCTGAAGCACCTACTCCCTTACTGGCTCCCAGTGTTTGCAGCGCAATTACACAGGATGCTAACTTGCTTGGTACACACACCCTTCTTTTCCCTTCCTCATTTCCCCACTCTCCTGCCAGGACTTCCCAGGATCACCTCCCAAATTAATGTCTTGTACTGGAATCCTTGCCTCAGAGTCTGCTTCCAGGGCAAGGTCAGCTAAGATAGGGAAGAGACCACAATTCCAAATGTCTGGGCCTCTAAATGGCCAATAAGGAGCCAGAGGACATAAACCCTTATTAAGTCCCCAAATTCTGTTTCCTAAAGTTTCCCAAAAAGTGAAGGCAAAATGAAGTGGTTGGGTCCAAAGGCTTCAGGCTTCTTGACCAAAAAATTAAATTTAAAGGAACATTTCTTAGCCCCATACAAATTACCAAATATTCTCATCTACCCTGACCCGTCAGCACTTTCTCTTAGGTCTGTTCCACAGAATTCGATGGGCCTCCTAAAGGAACACTGCCTAGTCAATCTTCTAGAAGCTTCAAGTAGT
Source organism: Leptonychotes weddellii (assembly GCF_054177405.1). Classification (NCBI taxonomy): domain Eukaryota; kingdom Metazoa; phylum Chordata; class Mammalia; order Carnivora; family Phocidae; genus Leptonychotes; species Leptonychotes weddellii. Next base: position 89,313,064 of record NC_138385.1, on the reverse strand, counting down.
AGTCAACACACAATTAGAAAATATTAAATCACTGCATCCATTTGTTCTTCACCTTTCAAACTGAACGTTAATAAAATAACCATAATACTGGGGCACCTGGGTGGCTCAGTCAGTTAAACATTTGACTCTTGATTTTGGCTCAGGTCATGATCCCAAGGTCGTGAGATCAAGCCCCACGTCAGGCACTGTGCTGGGTGTGGAGACTGCTTGGGATTCTCTTTCTCTCCCTCTGCCTCTCCCCCTCCCCCATCCTCTCTAAAAAAATAATAACCATAATATCTTTCATTCTTATTATAAAAGAGACTCATTGGAGATAATGTGAAAAACACTGAACAATGAAAAGAGAAAATAAATGTTCCATCACCAAAGAAATCCACCATTAAATTTTGATATATTTTCTTCTATTCCTCTCTGTGTGTGTGTGTGTGTGTGTGTTGCAAAATTAGGATCATTCCATATAATAGTATTTTAAATATATATAGTGACAGCTCTCATTTGCCATTATCATTAGAGCTAGAAACTCATGAATCATATCAAATCACCAAATAATACACAAAAAAACCACATCATTTTAGTTTTCTGTTTTAATCTCTTCCATCTCCTCTACTGTAATGAAACCATCTTACATGAACTATTTTTAACCTAAGCAGACTCACTTAAATGTAACAAACTTTTCCTTCTCTGCCCATCTTTCTAAAAACTATTAATGAACAGTGAACTGGTCAATCAGCAGGTGAGAGCAGAGCAAAGGGACAGAGGCCAAGCTGATGGAGATGATAACCAGCGTCAGATAATCAAGGCTGATTGTGCATTTACTTTCCCATGAATGTCTTAAGCTGTGAAAGGCAATTACCAAGTGCATTAAGTGAACAGAGTTCTATACTGCTTCTTTTTATTGTCTCTGATCATCTGTTGAGCTGTTAGAGACTGCTTTCTGAGAGTCATTTGTAATCAGTACATACAAGGGAGAAGGCCCCCAAGAGGTGTGCCCCTGAATTTGGTAAAAGGTTAGAAAATATACCCTCTGAAATAACAGTTAATAAGAGCTGGCATATGAAGGTTAGATGCCTCCCCAGCAGATAACTCCATCTAAAAGATAACTTCTTAAGACATTGGTTGCTGATAAAAAAGAATGATTTTCTAAATCTCATAAAAAGGCTTGGGTTCTTCCCCAAAATGAAATCTAAAATATAACTACTGGCAGATAAACTACAGCCTTGGAAACCAACTTCTCTGAAATGAAGAAATGTATATAGGCAGAAAATTGTGATAATCGAAAAGGGAGGGAGTAGGAGCCCTGTGATGAAAACTAACACTTACTGAACACTATGCATGTGTTTGGGCTAGGTGCTTTTTATCAGTTAAGCTTCAAATACTTCATCAAATGCATTTTAGTCTTTCCACTTTACAGATGCAGAAACTGAGGCGTCAGAGAGATTAGGTAATAAACAGCCAGTAGGTAGAAGAACTGGCATTCCAATCCATGACTGCCTTATTCCAAAATGTTGGGCAGTAAAATGTCCCTGTTTATTAGAAATATTTCCAGCAAGAGAATGCCTTGATTCTATTAATCTATCATGGTTATATAGACTGATACCATTTTACAAACAGCTGCAAAACTTGAAAGAAATATTCCCTAAGTCCATTCAATTCCTGTTACTTACCAAGAAAACATGTGACTGATGACCTCTTGACTGAGCATACCCATATAAATTACTGTGAGACATTATTTTGCCAGAGATAGTTCACAATGTAAATTGATAAACTGGCAATTTATGACTTGAATTAGTGTAGAAGACACTGGATTTGCTACCTAGCAATTATTTACTCTACTTTGTCTGCCCTGCCTTTATACTTTCTAACAGAACCTCTGAAACCCTCCTCTACATAGTCATGTGCTTTACTAAATCAAACATAGGAATCCCATTCCTCTAACCAGGGAGTGCTTTAGGAATGGGCACATAAGGCAGTTCTGACCAATGAAACAAGAGGCAAAATATGCTATAGGGCTTATAAGAAAAGTTCCTTCTTTCTTAATGAGAAGCACACTAAGTAGGGATCCTTGAAGAAATTACTAATTTCAGGTCTGGGGCAGAGGATGTACAAAGGACACCTTGCTTTGTTGGAAACCAAAGGAGTTTTCAAAGATGAATGGAGTCATAGCAAAAGGACACAACAGCCACTTTCTATAAAAGGTCTCCCCATTACCAGAATTGGGACTTGAGTATCAGAAGAATAAGGATTATAATTTATTGAAACCTTCTGAATACATAAAAATCCAAGAGCTAAAAATACTGTTTTTAAAAAATAAAGCCAAAACAAATTCAATTCTCACCATTACACCAAAACTTTACTTGGAAAATTGGTAATTAAAAGAGTCGACTATTTATCTTGCCTCTCTAGTACTTCAGGGTAAACTAATAAATAATCCTAGTTGATCTTCCTCTTTCCATTAGAGTCTCAACTAATAAATATCATTTTGTAAACACTAATAAGACAATTGATTCAGGTAACTATCTTCAGTGGAAGCTAAAGCCATTAGGTAAAAAGGTTAATGGGGAACTGGATAGTTATATCCAGTGCCAAAGTATCAACCCTCAAATTATTTACTAGTTGCAAGGAAAATGTTATTATAAAACGTTATTTTAGGGGCGCCTGGGTGGCTCAGTCGTTAGGCGTCTGCCTTCGGCTCAGGTCATGGTCCCAGGGTCCTGGGATCGAGCCCCGCATCGGGCTCCCTGCTCTGTGGGAGGCCTGCTTCTCCCTCTCCCTCTCCCTCTGCTTGTGTTCCCTCTCTCCGTGTCTCTCTCTGTCAAATAAATAAATAAAATCTTTTTAAAAAATGTTATTTTATAATAGAGAGATCAGGCTGAAATCCTCTTATTTTAGCATGACTAAGAATGGAGCAATAAGCTATTACATGACCCTTATTACAATGCAATAAGTACATGTCACCTCTTAAGTATTTCTTCTAAAAATGTTTAATCTAAATCGATACAACTCTTTAGATCTAACATCCAGTTTACAGAAAATATGGAGGACAGAAAAATACTTCAAAGAAACAATCAGACAAAATCTGAACTTGAGTCATTCTATAGGACAACAGAACAGGGCCCCTCAACATTTCAATTTTATGGGAAAAAAGAAGGGAGGTAATGTTCTAGAATCATGACTAAAAGAGATTTAAGAGATATGACAATAATATATAATGAATGATCCTTGACTGGATTTTATTTTGAACAAACCAGCCATAAAAGACATTTGGGGGGAAATTGTGAAATTTGAATATGGACCAGAATATTAGATGCTATTAAGTGATAATTATTAAATATTAGGTATGATAATAATATGGTGATTAGTTAGGGAAATATCCTTGCTTTTCAGAGATACATTACAAAGAAATTTCACAATGTCAATAATTTAAAATTATTCATCAAAAAATAGATGAACCAAGTATGTCAAAATGTTAACAATGATTACATCTATGTGATGGATAGAGATGATTTTTATTTGATCCTTTTTCCTTTTATGAACAACTGAACTTTAAACAGTCCCTCAAAAAAGTGATGAAGAGTCTCTCTTCTACTGGGTATTATTGTGTCTGCATATGATCCTGGAAAGTGAGGCAGTTATCTTGATACCATCAGGAGAATAAGCCTGAATGGAAAAGGGAATAGCAGGAAGATGGAAAAGCTGGGTCCCTGATGACATTGCTGAGCCACTGAATTACTCAACCCTGAGCACATACTGGACTTCTTAAAACGTGAGATAATGCATTTTTCTTATTACTAATGCCATTCTGAATTCCCAAATACAAATGTCCAGTAATATCTTAAGTAATACTATTATTAAAAATCAACTTCCAAATGCCCTATACCTGCTTCTTTGAATGGTCTTCCTGCAGACACTTGCATGACTTTCTCCCTCACTTCCTTCAGGTCTGTCTCTGCTCAAATGCCACTTTCTCACAGAACCCTAGCTTGACCACTCTGTATAAAATGGCAATTTCCCTTTGTTCAGGGTAAACTAAAAACCTTCAGCAAGTTCAAAACTAGTCCTAGAATCCACACTGACCCCACCCATGTGCAAACACATTAAAACATCCAGGAAAAGGTAGTAGCTTCCTTTATATTTTCATAACTTTTAATTTATCCATGTCTTTTAACACATTCTATTTTATAATGTATTATGGATATTTGTAGACAAACCTTGTTTTCCCCCACTAAATTCCATGTAGCATTGTATTGAAGCCAGTTTGTACCAACTCTGAGAACCAAATGTGCATCTCTTTCTAATTTTTTCACTGCTGTCATGTTGGTAGCTTGAAATGGGCCATAGTGGGCATATTTATAAGTGAAAATCAGAAAATGCTACAAATCAGGGATTCTCCCCTGACAAACATCAAGATGGTAAAGTTAAAGCCAAGTGTTTTGTTAAATACCTTAGATAAAAATGAACAAATCACTCTAATTAAAGGACAGAGATCGTCAGACTAGACTTTTTTTTAAAAGCAAGATCCACCTATATGGTATTTGTAAGAGACACCTTTAAATATAAAGACACAAACAGTATAAAAGGAAAGTGACAGAAAAAGATGTACCACACAAACACTAAGCTATTTATTAAAATCAAAGTGGATTTCAAAACAAGGAGTTTTGCTAAAGATAAAAAGGTTCATTTCACAATGATAAAAAGGACATGCGGCAAGTAGATACAATTTTAAATTGATACATACCTACAATAACAGAGCTTCAAAATGTATGAAGCAAAAATTGACCAAACTAAAAGTAGACATAGACAACTGCACACTCATAGCTCTCTCTCCCTTCCTCCCCCTCCTTCTCTCTCTCCCCCCACCCAGGTAATGAAGAAATAAAATAAGTAAAGGCATAGAAAACCTAAATAATACGTCAAGTAACTTGACCTAATTAACATTTATAAAACACTGCAGCCAACAAATGCAAAAAAAACAATTATTTTCAAGTGCACAGGTAACAGCTAGAAAGCAAGTCTCAATACATTTAAAAAGATAGAAATCAAACAATTTATTTTCTGACCTCAAGAGAATTAACTTAAAAATCAATAACAAAGAAATACTAGAGAATCTGCAAATATTTGGAAATTAAACCATATTTTCTAAAGAAGCCATGAGTCAAAGAAGAAATCACAAAAAAATGAGAAAATATTTTGAACTATATAATGAAAATACACCATATCAAAATTTGTGGGTTTTATCTAAAACAGTATTTAGAGTGAATCTTATAGCTTTAAAATGCTTATATTAGGAAAAAAAGAAAGCTTCCATCTTAAAAAGCTAGAATTTAAAAGAGGCAAACAAAATCCAACTTAAGGGGTGCCTGGGTGGCTCATTTGGTTGAGCTTCCAACTCTTGGTTTCAGTTCAGATCGTGATCTCAGGGTCCTGGGATCAGCCCACATTGGCTCAGCATGGAGTCTGCTGGAGATTGTCTCCCTCTCCGTCCCCCTCACCACCTCCCCCTCTACTTGCCCTCTGCTTGCCCCCTGCTCAGGCATTCACTCTCGCTCTTGCTCTCTCTCTCTCTCCCTAAAATACATAAATAAAATGTTTTTTAAAAAACAATTTAAGTTGAAGAGAGAAACTAATAAAAATATAAAAGGAAATCAATAAAAAAAAACAGAAAAACAAAGGTTAAGAAATGGCTCTCTAAATGATTAACAAAATTGATAAACTTCTAGCTGGGCTGATGAAGGAAAAAAGAGAAAATATAAATTAATATTAGGAATGAAAGTGAGAATATCACTGCAAATACTACAGGTGTTAGAAGGATAATAAGGAAGTATTTGAACAACTTAATACCTTCTTTTTTACAACATAGATCAACAAAAATTTTAATAAATTTTATAACATAGATCAACAAAATTCCTTGAAAAACAAAATAATAAAATTTATAGTTTACAAAAACTGACAGAAGAACTTGAAAATCTGAATAGCTTTATGTCTTTTAAAGAAATTATAAAGTTTCCTACAATGAAAACTGAAGGCTAGTTTGGCTTTATCCATGAATCCTATCAAACATTTAAGAATTATGGGGGCACCTGGGTGGCTCAGTCATTAAACACCTGCCTTCAGTTAAGGTCATGATCCCAGGGTTCTGGGATCAAGCCCCGCATCGGGCTCCCTGCTCAGCAGGAAGCCTGCTTCTCCCTCTCCCTCTGCCTTCTGCTCCCCTTGCTTGTGCTCTCTCTCTCTCTCTCTCACTCTCTGTCAAATAAATAAATCAAAATCTTTAAAAAAAAAAAAACCCAAAAACCATGAAGATGTAATTTCTAAAAAAGAAGAAGGAATTATGGTTGACAGATGAAAGGATAAAGATGTGATATATATATATAAATATATATCACACCTTCTTTAGATATTCAGATTATATATACACATTCCATTGTGTATATATTCAGATTATACATACACATTCCATTGTGTATATATTATATATACACATTCCATTGTGTATATATAATACACACACACACACACACACACACACACACACACACACTGGAATATTACTCAACCATCAAAAAGAATGAAATCTTGCCATTTCCAATGACATGCATGGAACTAGAGGGTATTATACTAAGTGAAATAAGTCAGAGAAATACAAGTATATGATTTCACTTATACATGGAATTTAAGAAACAAAACAGATGAATATAGGGGAAGGGAAGGAAAAAGAAAATAAGACAAAAACAGAGAGGGAAACAGACCATAAGAGACTCCTAACTATAGGAAACCATAGTTGCTGGAGAGGAGGTAGGTGGGGGCCTGGGGTAACTGGGTGATGGGCATTAAGGAGGGCACTTGATGGAATGAGCACTGGGTGTTATATGCAACTGATGAATCACTGAACTCTACCTCTGAAACTCATAAAACACTATATATTAATTAAATTTAATTTAAATAAAAAATTTTTTTAAAAAGAAAGAATTACGGCAATCTTATACAAAGTCTTTCAAAAAACCTAGAAGGAAGAAACTTTCCAATTTGGTTTATAAGGCCAGAATAATTCTGATACCAAAATCTGTTCATAAGGTATATTTGACCACATTTGCTTGAGGCCATTGCTTGTCTATAAATTTTAATCCAGTATGGATAAAACCAATGCAAGCTCCATGAAGTCAATTTTTTTCCAGCCCCAGACAGCAATGTTTTAAAAGTAATTATAAAGCTCTTGGTCATGACATTTGGCTTTAAAAGAACACAGGGCCATTGGGACCAACAGTGATACCACATTATGACTTTCCCATAATTCAGTCATTAGATTTTTTGTAATTTTATTTTATTATGTTATGTTAGTCACCATACATCATTAGTTTTTGATGTAGTGATCCATGATTCATTGTGTCAGTCATTAGATTTTAAAGAAATCATTTCTCCCAAATAAAAGAACCACCAGAAAGCTTTATCCATGCCAAAGCCCAGAAATTAGTGTAAAAGTTAGTGAGTTTTTCTTACACTTTTATAGAAATTATACTCAAGTAACTAAACTGGCTTATCCAAAATGACTCTTACATGCAAACTAAGCATGTAGTTAGCTTGGCATCAAGTTAGCTTGGCATCAGAATAAGTTACAGGTATTTCCTATGTATTTCTCCCAAGTTGCATAGGAGGAATTCCAATAGCAACAAAATTTCTTTCTAAATAAATCACAAAGCTTGAACCTTAGCAATGACTCCATTTCAACCAAGAGTTGCTATTCCATAAGCAATCAAAAACACCTCATAGATGGATACCACAGTACAATGACACCCAAATCATATTTTGACAACATAACAAAAAATGATTTCACAAAGGTCTTCTCTGCATTGACAAGAGGTCCATACTGGAGAAACAAACAGCAGCACATACCTCATTGAACTGTTTATGGTTGACTGATATTTTGGTAATATAATGAAATGTGATTTTGATTACTTTTCCTTGCATAAGTTTTAATCATAACTATATAAGAGGCCTACAGGGAGCCAGCTAGGTGTTTGTCAAAGATGCAAAAAGGTATTTGTGTATTTGTATGTGTGCTTGTTCAAATTGCAGCAGAGCTACTTCCCTTTTAGGTTCTGAAAATTTTTTAAATTCAAAGATAAAGGATGGCATTACCTAGAATTGAAGCCTTGGAACAGGGCGTTACTGGAGTTTCTTCATCAAAATCCTTTTACAAAAAGTATCTTATAAAATATTAGATTAAAAATAATAGAACCAATTGGATAAAAAAACAAGACCCATTGATACGTTGTCTGCAAGAGACTCATTTTAGACCCAAAGACACCTCCAGATTGAAAGTGAGGGGGTAGAAACCCATTTACCATGCTAATGGATATCAAAAGAAAGCTGGGGTGGCAATCCTTATTTCAAACAAATTAGATTTTAAACCAAAGACTATAATAAGAGATGAGGAAGGAAACATACTTAAAGGGTCTATCCAACAAGAAGATCTAACAATTGTAAATATCTATGCCCCTAACATGGGAGCAGCCAATTATATAAGCCAATTAATAACAAAAGCAAAGAAACACATCGACAATAATACAATAATAGTAGGGGACTTTAACACCCCCCTCACGGAAATGGACAGATCATCTAAGCAAAAGATCAACAAGGAAATAAAGGCTTTAAATGACACACTGGACCAAATGGACTTCACAGATATATTCAGAACATTCCATCCCAAAGCAACAGAATACACATTCTTCTCTAGTGCCCATGGAACATTCTCCAGAATAGATCACATCCTAGGTCACAAATCAGGTCTCCACCAGTACCAAAAGATTGGGATCATTCCCTGCCTATTTTCAGACCACAGTGCTTTCAAACTAGAACTCAATCACAAGAGAAAAGTCAGAAAGAATTCAAATACATGGAGGCTAAAGAGCATCCTACTAAAGAATGAATGGGTCAACCAGGAAATTAAAGAAGAATTAAAAAAATTAATGGAAACAAATGAAAATGAAAACACAACTATTCAAAATCTTTGGGATGCAGCAAAGGCAGTCCT